>NW_027508080.1:0-744756 GCF_051348905.1 Ranitomeya variabilis
CTCTACACCCTACACGCTACACTCTACACTCTACAACCCTACACCCTACATGCTACACGCTACACGCTACACGCTACACTCTACACGCTACACGCTACATGCTACACTCTACACTCTACACCCTACACCCTACACGCTACAACGCTATACTCTACACCCTACACGCTACACTCTACACGCTACACCCTACACGCTATACTCTGCACGCTACACGCTACACTCTACACCATACATGCTACACCCTACACTCTACACCCTACACCCTACACGCTATACCCGACACCCTACACCCTACATGCTTCACCCTACACGCTACACTCTACACTCTACACCCTACACCCTACACGCTACATGCTACACCCTACACGCTACACTCTACACCCTACACTCTACACGCTACACACTACACGCTACACGCTACACCCTACACGCTACACGCTACACCCTACACGCTACACGTTACACTCTGCACCCTACACCCTACACGCTACACGCTACACCCTACACGCTACAACGTTACACCCTACACCCTACACGCTACACTCTACACCCTGCACCCTACACGCTACAATCTACACCCTACACCCTACACGCTACACGCTACACGCTACACTCTACACCCTACACGCTACACCCTACACTCTACACCGTACACTCTACACGCTACACGCTACACTCTACACCCTACACCCTACACGCTACGCGCTACACTCTACACCCTACACGCTACACTCTACACTCTACATGCTACACGCTACACTCTACACTCTACACACTACACGCTACACCCTACACCCTACACGCTACACGCTACACGCTACACTCTACAACCTACACGCTACACGCTACACTCTACACGCAACACGCTACACTCTACACCCTACACTCTACACGCTACACGCTACACGCTACACCCTACACTCTACACGCTACACGCTACACTGTACACCCTACATGCAACACGCTACACTCTACACCCTACACGCTACACTCTACACGCTACACGCTACATGCTACACTCTACACTCTACACCATACACCCTACACGCTACACACTATACTCTACACCCTACACGCTACACTCTACACGCTACACGCTACACTCTACACGCTACACTCTACACCCTACACGCAACACGCTACACTCTACACCCTACACCCTACACGCTACACACTACACGCTACACGCTACACCCTACACGCTACACGCTACACCCTACACGCTACACGTTACACTCTACACCCTACACCCTACACACTACACCCTACACGCTACAACGTTACACTCTACACCCTACACGCTACACTCTACACCCTGCTCCCTACACGCTACACGCTACACCCTACACGCTACACGCTACACCATACACACTACACGTTACACTCTACACCCTACACTCTACACCCTACACTCTACACGCTACACTCTACACCCTACACTCTGCACTCTACACCCTACACCCTACACGCTACACTCTACACCCTACACCCTACACGCTACACACTACATGCTACACCCTACACACTACACGCTACACTCTACACCCTACACGCTACACGCTACACCCTACACATTGCACCCTACACGCTACAATCTACATGCTACACGCTACACCCTATACGCTAGACGCTACACTCTACACGCTACACGATACACGCTACACCCTACACGCTACACCCTACACTCTACACCCTACACCCTACACGCTACACGATACACCCTACACGCTACACCCTACACTCTACACCCTACACCCTACACGCTACACGCTACACCCTACACGCTACACCCTACACGCTACACATTACACTCTAAACCCTACACTCTACATCCTACACCCTACACTCTACACCCTACACGCTACACTCTACACTCTACACCCTACACCCTACATGCTACACGCTACACGCTACACGCTACACTCTACACGCTACACGCTACATGCTACACTCTACACTCTACACCCTACACCCTACACGCTACACGCTATACTCTACACCCTACACGCTACACTCTACACGCTACACCCTACACGCTATACTCTGCACGCTACACGCTACACTCTACACCATACACGCTACACCCTACACTCTACACCCTACACCCTACACGCTATACCCGACACCCTACACCCTACATGCTTCACCCTACACGCTACACTCTACACTCTACACCCTACACCCTACACGCTACATGCTACACCCTACACGCTACACTCTACACCCTACACTCTACACGCTACACACTACACGCTACACGCTACACCCTACACGCTACACGCTACACCCTACACGCTACACGTTACACTCTGCACCCTACACCCTACACGCTACACGCTACACCCTACACGCTACACGTTACACCCTACACCCTACACGCTACACTCTACAACCCTGCACCCTACACGCTACAATCTACACCCTACACCCTACACGCTACACGCTACACGCTACACTCTACACCCTACACGCTACACCCTACACTCTACACCGTACACTCTACACGCTACACGCTACACTCTACACCCTACACCCTACACGCTACGCGCTACACTCTACACCCTACACGCTACACTCTACACTCTACATGCTACACGCTACACTCTACACTCTACACACTACACGCTACACCCTACACCCTACACGCTACACGCTACACTCTACAACCTACACGCTACACGCTACACTCTACACGCAACACGCTACACTCTACACCCTACACTCTACACGCTACACGCTACACGCTACACCCTACACTCTACACGCTACACGCTACACTGTACACCCTACATGCAACACGCTACACTCTACACCCTACACGCTACACTCTACACGCTACACGCTACATGCTACACTCTACACTCTACACCATACACCCTACACGCTACACACTATACTCTACACCCTACACGCTACACTCTACACGCTACACGCTACACTCTACACGCTACACTCTACACCCTACACGCAACACGCTACACTCTACACCCTACACCCTACACGCTACACACTACACGCTACACGCTACACCCTACACGCTACACGCTACACCCTACACGCTACACGTTACACTCTACACCCTACACCTACACACTACACCCTACACGCTACACGTTACACTCTACACCCTACACGCTACACTCTTACACCCTGCTCCCTACACGCTACACGCTACACCCTACACGCTACACGCTACACCATACACACTACACGTTACACTCTACACCCTACACTCTACACCCTACACTCTACACACGCTACACTCTACACCCTACACTCTGCACTCTACACCCTACACCCTACACGCTACACTCTACACCCTACACCCTACACGCTACACACTACATGCTACACCCTACACACTACACGCTACACTCTACACCCTACACGCTACACGCTACACCCTACACATTGCACCCTACACGCTACAATCTACATGCTACACGCTACACCCTATACGCTAGACGCTACACTCTACACGCTACACGATACACGCTACACCCTACACGCTACACCCTACACTCTACAACCCTACACCCTACACGCTACACGATACACCTACACGCTACACCCTACACTCTACACCCTACACCCTACACGCTACACGCTACACCCTACACGCTACACGTTACACTCTACACCCTACACCTACACGCTACACCCTACACCCTACTCTCTACACGCTATATTCTACACCCTACACGCTACACTCTACACCCTACACGGTACACGCTACACTCTACACCCTAGACGCTACACTCTATACCCTACACTCTACACGCTACACCCTACAACCCTACACTCTACATGCTACACCCTACACCCTACACTCTACATGCTACACGCTACACGCTACATGCTACACGCTACACCCTACACGCTACACGCTGCACACTACATGCTACACCCTACACCCTACACCCTACACGCTACACGCTACACTCTACACCCTACACGCTACACCCCTACACCCTACACCCTACACGCTACACGCTACACTCTACACCCTACACGCTACACCCTACACTCTACACCCTACACGCTACACCCTACACTCTACACCCTACACTCTATACGCTACACTCTACACCCTGCACGCTACACGCTACACCCCACACGCTACACTCTACACCCTACACGCTACACCCTACACTCTACACCCTACACGCTACACGCTACACTCTACACCCTACCACGCTACACCCTACACTCCACACCCTACACCCTACATGCTACACGCTACACCCTACAAGCTACACATTACACTCTAAACCCTACACCCTACATGCTACACGCTACACGCTACACTCTACACTCTACACCCTACACCCTACATGCTACACGCTACACGCTACACTCTACACCCTACACGCTACACGCTACACTCTACACCTACACGCTACACCCTACACTCCACACCCTACACCCTACATGCTACACGCTACACCCTACACGCTACACATTACACTCTAAACCCTACACCCTACACTCTACACCCTACACGCTACACTCTACACTCTACACCCTACACCCTACATGCTACACGCTACACGCTACACTCTACACCCTACACGCTACACGCTACACCCTACAAGCTAAACGCTACAAACTACACGCTACATATTACACTCTACACCCTAGCGTGTAGCGTGTAGGGTGTAGAGTGTAGCGTGTAGCATGTAGCGTGTAGGGTGTATGGTGTAGAGTGTAGCATGTAGCGTGTAGGGTGTAGAGTGTAGCGTGTAGGGTGTAGAGTGTAGCATGTAGCGTGTAGGGTGTAGGGTGTAGAGTGTAGAGTGTAGCATGTAGCGTGTAGATTGTAGGGTGTATCGTGTAGGGTGTAGAGTGTAGCATGTAGGGTGTAGGGTGTAGAGTGAAGGGTGTAGCGTGTAGAGTGTAGCGTGTAGCGTGTACGGTGTAGGGTGTAGAGTGTAGGGTGTAGCGTGTAGCGTGTAGCTTGTAGGGTGTAGAGTGTAGCGTGTAGCGTGTAGGCTGTAGCGTGTAGGGTGTAGCATGTATCGTGTAGGGTGTAGAGTGTAGCAAGTAGCGTGTAGAGTGTAGGGTGTAGCGTGTAGCGTGTGTAGGGTGTAGGGTGTAGAGTGTAGCGTGTAGCGTGTAGGGTGTAGAGTGTAGGGTGTAGGGTGTAGAGTGTAGCGTGTTGGGTGTAGCGTGTAGGATTTAGGGTGTAGGGTGTAGAGTGTAGGGTGTTGCGTGTAGGGTGTAGGGTGTAGAGTGTAGCGTGTAGCGTGCAGGGTGTAGGATGTAGAGTGTAGCGTGTAGAGTGTAGAGTGTAGCGTGTAGCGTGTAGAGTGTAGCGTGTAGGGTGTAGAGTGTAGCGTGTTGCGTGTAGGGTGTAGAGTGTAGCGTGTAGCGTGTAGAGTGTAGCGTGTAGCGTGTAGCGTGTAGAGTGTAGCGTGTAGGGTGTAGAGTATAGCGTGTAGCGTGTAGGGTGTAGGGTGTAGAGTGTAGAGTGTAGCGTGTAGCGTGTAGAGTGTAGCGTGTAGCGTGTAGCGTGTAGCGTGTAGCGTGTAGCGTGTAGAGTGTAGGGTGTAGCGTGTAGGGTGTAGAGTGTAGGGTGTAGCGTGTAGGGTGTAGAGTGTAGCGTGTAGCGTGTAGGGTGTAGGGTGTAGGGTGTAGCGTGTAGCGTGTAGGGTTAAGTTACACGCTACACACTAAACACAAAAAGAAAAGGATATGCAAACCAATGGGATCCACGTTAAATAGTCAATTTTATTGTACAAAAATAGTAATCCACAAACAGAACCAGGCAAAACATACATTTAAAAACATTTAAAACACTAGTATGGCTGAATAGGCCATAAGTAATTTTACCCGAGGGAATGAAGGAAGCTAATACTTTACAGCATATGTGAGACAGGAGAAATAACCAGAGAGAAAAAATTGCTAGTTATGCGGGTACACCAATCTTAGTCAAATCTACATATAAGAAGCCTATTGTTTACTGCCAACTGTGACCCCCTGAGTACTATGACAGGAAACATATACTCCAGCCTAGTATCTGGAAGAAATACATCATGGATCCTATTTTGTTCAACACAGCATGCGTGCGCACAGTTGGTAAGCAAATGAAAGCAGACCCCTATAGAAAGGTAATCAGGGAAATAGGTATGCTGCAGTACTACAAAATCCTAGTTATTTGGATAAATGTATGCATACAGACGCCTTGTGGAAATACAAAGAATCAGGATCCATTGTCCTAAGGCTTGGAAAAATGCCAGGCCATGCATGAAGTAAATAGGTGTAATTCCATAGCAGTTGTAAAGATAAGTTACCCAAATCCTGTCCCTCGGGAAAAAAACAAAGGAAGCCCTGAACCCCACGCGTATCGACGCTACTCAAGCGTCTTCATCAGAGGAAAAATTGACACCCTACACGCTACACGCTACACTCTACACCCTACACAATACACGCTACTTGCTACACCCTACATGCTACACTCTACACGCTACACGCTACACGCTACACCCTACACGGTACACGCTACTTGCTACACCCTACATGCTACACTCTACACGCTACACGCTACACGCTACACCCTACACCCTACACGCTACACGCTACACCCTACACCCTACACGCTACACGCTACACGCTACACGCTACACCCTACACGCTACACCCTACACTCTACACCCTACACCCTACACGCTACACGCTACACGATACACCCTACACGCTACACCCTACACTCTACACCCTACACGCTACACCCTACACGCTACACGCTACACTCTACACGCTAAACGCTACAGCTTATACCCTACACTCTACACCGTACACCCTACATGCTACACTCTACACCCTACACGCTACACGCTACACCCTACACCCTACACCCTACATGCTACACCCTACACTCTACACCCTACACGCTACACCCTATGCCCTGCACGCCACACACTAAACTCTACACGCTACACCCTACACTGTACACCCTACACCCTACACGCTACACGCTACACTCTACACGCTACACCCTACACTCTACACCCTACACCCTACACGCTATACGCTACACTCTACACCCTGCACGCTACACGCTACATCCTACACGCTACACTCTACACCCTACACGCTACACCCTACACTCTACACCCTACACCCTACACACTACACGCTACTCGCTACACTCTACACCCTACACGCTACACTCTACACTCTACTCCCTACTCTCTACACGCTACACTCTATACCCTACACTCTACACGCTACGCGCTACACGCTACACACTACACACTACACGCTACACTTTACACTCTACACGCTACACACTACACGCTACACGCTACACTCTACACCCTACACCCTACTCTACATGCTACACGCTACACGGTACATGATACACGCTACAACCTACACGCTACACGCTACACCCTACACGCTACACGCTACACTCCACACCCTACACGCTACACCCTACACCCTACTCCCTACACTCTACACGCTACACCCTACACCCTACACTGTACACCCTACACCCTGCACGCTACACTCTACACTCTGCTCCCTACTCTCTACACGCTACACTCTATACCCTACACTCTACACGCTACGCGCTACACGCTACACACTACACGCTACACCCTACACGCTACACTTTACACTCTACACGCTACACTCTACACTCTACACACTACACTCTACACCCTACACCCTACACCCTACTCTACATGCTACACGCTACACGCTACATGCTACACCCTACACGCTACACCCTACACCCTACACGCTACACGCTACACGCTACACGCTACACGCTACACTCTACACCCTACACTCTACACCCTACACGCTACACGCTACACGCTACACTCTACACGCTAAACGCTACAGCTTATACCCTACACTCTACACCGTACACCCTTCACGCTACACTCTACACCCTACACGCTACACCCTACACCCTACACCCTACATGCTACACCCTACACTCTACACCCTACACCCTACACGCTACACCCTACGCCCTGCACGCCACACACTACACTCTACACGCTACACCCTACACACTACACTCTACACGCTACACGCTACACGCTACACGCTACACTCTACACCCTACACGCTACACTCTACACCCTACACACTACACTCTATACGCTACACGGTACACGCTACACGCTACGCCCTACACCCTACACGCTACATGTTACACTCTACACCCTACACGCTACACTCTACACCCTACACGCTACACCCTACACGCTACACACTACACGCTACACTCTACACCCTACACGCTGCACTCTATACGCTACACGGTACACGCTACACGCTACACCCTACACCCTACATGCTACACGCTACACCCTACACTGTACACCCTACACCCTACACGCTACACTCTACACGCTACATGCTACACCCTACACTCTACACCCTACACGCTATACGCTACACTCTACACACTGCACGCTACACGCTACACGCTACACCCTACACGCTACACTCTACACCCTACACGCTACACTCTACATGCTACACGCTACACGCTACATGCTACACGCTACACCCTACACGCTACACTCTACACCCTACACCCTACACGCTACACTCTTCACCCTACACGCTACACCCTACACTCTACACCCTACACCCTACACGCTACTCGCTACACTCTACACCCTACCCGCTACACTCTACACGCTACACGCTACACTCTACACTCTACACGCTACACGCTACACTCTACACCCTACACGCAACACGCTACACTCTACACCCTACACGCTACACTCTGCATGCTACACGCTACACTCTACACCCTACACGCTACACTCTACACGCTACACGCTACACTCTACACCATACACGCTACACCCTACACTCTACACCCTACACCCTACACGCTATACCCGACACCCTACACCCTACATGCTTCACCCTACACGCTACACTCTACACTCTACACCCTACACGCTACATGCTACACTCTACACGCTACACTCTACACCCTACACGCTACACTCTACATCCTACACCCTACACGCTATACGCTACACTCTACACCCTACACCCTACACTCTACACCCTACACGCTACACGCTACACTCTACACCCTACACCCTACACACGCTACACGCTACACCCTACACTCTACACGCTACATGCTACACTCTACACCCTACACGATACATGCTACACCCTACACGCTACAGCCTACACGCTACACGCTACACTCTACACCCTACAAGCTACACGCTACACTCTACACCCTACACTGTACACGCTACACGCTACACTCTACACGCTACACCCTTCACTCTACACCCTACACCCTACATGCTACACTCTACACCCTACACGGTACACCCTACAATCTACATGCTACATGCTACACTCTACACTCTACACTCTACACCCTACACGCTACATGCTACACGCTACACTCTACACCCTACACGCTACACGCTAGGGTGTAGAGTGTAATATGTAGCGTGTAGTTTGTAGCGTTTAGCTTGTAGGGTGTAGCGTGTAGCGTGTAGGGTGTAGAGTGTAGCGTGTAGCGTGTAGCATGTAGGGTGTAGGGTGTAGAGTGTAGAGTGTAGCGTGTAGGGTGTAGAGTGTAGGGTGTAGGATGTAGAGTGTAGGGTTTAGAGTGTAATTTGTAGCGTGTAGGGTGTAGCGTGTAGCTTGTAGGGTGTAGGGTGTGGAGTGTAGGGTGTAGCGTGTAGGGTGTAGAGTGTAGCGTGTAGCGTGTAGGGTGTAGAGTGTAGGGTGTAGCGTGTAGGGTGTAGAGTGTAGCGTGTAGGGTGTAGCGTGTAGCGTGCAGGGTGTAGAGTGTAGCGTATAGCGTGTAGGGTGTAGAGTGTAGGGTGTAGCGTGTAGGGTGTAGAGTGTAGGGTGTAGCGTGTAGGGTGTAGAGTGTAGCGTGTAGCGTGTAGGGTGTAGGGTGTAGGGTGTAGCGTGTAGGGTGTAGAGTGTAGCGTGTAGCGTGTAGGGTGTAGGGTGTAGGGTGTAGCATGTAGTGTGTAGCGTGTAGGGTGTAGCGTGTAGCATGTAGCGTGTAGCGTGTAGCATGTAGAGTGTAGGGTGTAGGGTGTAGCATGTAGAGTGTAGGGTGTAGGGTGTAGCGTGTAGAGTGTAGGGTATAGAGTGTAGCGTCTAGGGTGTAGAGTGTAGCGTGTAGCGTGTAGGGTGTAGAATATAGCGTGTAGAGAGTAGGGTGTAGGGTGTAGAGTGTAGGGTGTAGGGTGTAGAGTGTAACGTGTAGCGTGTAGGGTGTAGCATGTAGCGTGTAGGGTGTAGGGTGTAGAGTGTAGGGTGTAGCGTGTAGGGTGTAGCGTGTAGCGTGTAGGGTGTAGGGTGTAGAGTGTAGGGTGTAGCGTGTAGGGTGTAGCGTGTAGATTGTAGCGTGTAGGGTGTAGGGTGTAGGGTGTAGCGTGTAGCGTGTAGGGTGTAGAGTGTAGCGTGTAGTGTGTAGGGTGTAGGGTGTAGAGTGCAGAGTGTAGGGTGTAGAGTGTAGCGTGTAGAGTGTAGGGTGTAGAGTGTAGGGTGTAGAGTGTAACGTGTAGTGTGTAGGGTGTAGCGTGTAGCGTGTAGGGTGTAGCGTGTAGCGTGTAGGGTGCAGGGTGTAGAGTGTAACATGTAGCGTGTAGGGTGTAGCGTGTAGCGTGTATGGTGTAGTGTGTAGCGTGTAGTGTGTAGCGTGTAGGGTGTAGGGTGTAGAGTGTAGCGTGTAGGGTGTAGGGTGTAGAGTGCAGAGTGTAGGGTGTAGAGTGTAGCGTGTAGAGTGTAGGGTGTAGAGTGTAGGGTGTAGAGTGTAACGTGTAGTGTGTAGGGTGTAGCGTGTAGCGTGTAGGGTGTAGCGTGTAGCGTGTAGGGAGCAGGGTGTAGAGTGTAGCGTGTAGGGTGTAGAGTGTAACGTGTAGCGTGTAGGGTGTAGTGTGTAGGGTGTAGAGTGTAGAGTGTAACGTGTAGCGTGTAGGGTGTAGCGTGTAGCGTGTAGGGTGTAGGGTGTAGAGTGTAGCGTGTTGCATGTAGGGTGTAGAGTGTAGCGTGTAGAGTGTAGCGTTTAGGGTGAAGCATGTAGGGTGTAGGGTGTCGGGTATAGCGTGTAGGGTGTAGGGTGTAGAGTGTAGGGTGTAGCGTGTATGGTGTAGAGTGTAGCGTGTAGCGTGCAGAGTATAGCGTGTAGGGTGTAGCGTGTAGCGTGCAGAGTGTAGCGTGTAGGGTATAGAGTGTAGCGTGTTGCGTGTAGGGTGTAGAGTGTAGCGTGTAGCGTGTAGAGTGTAGAGTGTAGCGTGTAGCGTGTAGAGTGTAGGGTGTAGAGTATAGCGTGTAGCGTGTAGGGTGTAGGGTGTAGAGTGTAGAGTGTAGCATGTAGCGTGTAGCGTGTAGAGTGTAGCGTGTAGCGTGTAGAGTGTAGGGTGTAGCGTGTAGCGTGTAGGGAGCAGGGTGTAGAGTGTAGCGTGTAGGGTGTAGAGTGTAACGTGTAGCGTGTAGGGTGTAGCGTGTAGCGTGTAGGGTGTAGCGTGTAGCGTGTAGTGTGTAGCGTGTAGAGTGTAGGGTGTAGAGTGTAGCGTGTAGGGTGTAGCATGTAGCGTGTAGGGTGTAGGGTGTAGAGTGTAGAGTGTAGCGTTTAGGGTGAAGCATGTAGGGTGTAGGGTGTCGGGTATAGCGTGTAGGGTGTAGGGTGTAGAGTGTAGGGTGTAGCGTGTATGGTGTAGAGTGTAGCGTGTAGCGTGCAGAGTATAGCGTGTAGGGTGTAGCGTGTAGCGTGCAGAGTGTAGCGTGTAGGGTATAGAGTGTAGCGTGTTGCGTGTAGGGTGTAGAGTGTAGCGTGTAGCGTGTAGAGTGTAGAGTGTAGCGTGTAGCGTGTAGAGTGTAGGGTGTAGAGTATAGCGTGTAGCGTGTAGGGTGTAGGGTGTAGAGTGTAGATTGTAGCATGTAGCGTGTAGCGTGTAGAGTGTAGCGTGTAGCGTGTAGAGTGCAGGGTGTAGCGTGTAGCGTGTAGCGTGTAGAGTGTAGGGTGTAGAGTGTAGCGTGTAGCGTGTAGAGTGTAGAGTGTAGCGTGTAGGGTGTAGAGTGTAGCGTGTAGCGTTTAGGGTGTAGGGTGTAGAGTGTAGCGTGTAGCGTGTAGAGTGTACGGTGTAGAGTGTAGGGTGTAGCGTGTAGGGTGTAGAGTGTAGCGTGTAGCGTGTAGCGTGTAGGGTTAAGCTACACACTACACACTAAACACAAAAAAAAAAAGAAAAGGATATGCAAACCAATGGGATCCACGTTAAATAGTCAATTTTATTGTACAAAAGTAGTAATCCACAAACAGAACCAGGCAAAACATACATTTAAAAACATTTAAAACACTAGTATGGCTGAATAGGCCATAAGTAATTTTACCCGAGGGAATGAAGGAAGCTAATACTTTACAGCATATGTGAGACAGGAGAAATAACCAGAGAGAAAAAATTGCTAGGTATGCGGGTACACCAATCTTAGTCAAATCTACATATAAGAAGCCTATTGTTTACTGCCAACTGTGACCCCCTGAGTACACTATGACAGGAAACATATACTCCAGCCTAGTATCTGGAAGAAATACATCATGGATCCTATTTTGTTCAACACAGCATGCGTGCGCACAGTTGGTAAGCAAATGAAAGCAGACCCCTATAGAAAGGTAATCAGGGAAATAGGTATGCTGCAGTACTACAAAATCCTAGTTATTTGGATAAATGTATGCATACAGACGCCTTGTGGAAATACAAAGAATCAGGATCCATTGTCCTAAGGCTTGGAAAAATGCCAGGCCATGCATGAAGTAAATAGGTGTAATTCCATAGCAGTTGTAAAGATAAGTTACCCAAGTCCTGTCCCTCGGGAAAAAAACAAAGGAAGCCCTGAACCCCACGCGTATCGACGCTACTCAAGCGTCTTCATCAGAGGAAAAATTGACACCCTACACGCTACACGCTACACTCTACACCCTACACAATACACGCTACTTGCTACACCCTATATGCTACACTCTACACGCTACACGCTACACGCTACACCCTACACGGTACACGCTACTTGCTACACCCTACATGCTACACTCTACACGCTACACGCTACACGCTACACCCTACACCCTACACCCTACACGCTACACGCTACACCCTACACCCTACACCCTACACGCTACAATCTACACGCTACACGCTACACACTATACGCTACACGCTAGACGCTACACTCTACACGCTACACGATACACGCTACACCCTACACGCTACACCCTACACGCTACACGCTACACTCTACACGCTAAACGCTACAGCTTATACCCTACACTCTACACCGTACACCCTACATGCTACACTCTACACCCTACACCCTACACCCTACACCCTACATGCTACACCCTACACTCTACACCCTACACCCTACACGCTACACGCTACACGATACACCCTACACGCTGCACCCTACACTCTACACCCTACACGCTACACGCTACACGCTAAACGCTACACTCTACACGCTAAACGCTACAGCTTATACCCTACACTCTACACCGTACACCCTACATGCTACACTCTACACCCTACACGCTACACCCTACACCCTACACCCTACATGCTACACCCTACACTCTACACCCTACACGCTACACCCTATGCCCTGCACGCCACACACTAAACTCTACGCGCTACACCCTACACCCTACACTGTACACCCTACACCCTACACGCTACACGCTACACTCTACACGCTACACCCTACACTCTACACCCTACACCCTACACGCTATACGCTACACTCTACACCCTGCACGCTACACGCTACACCCTACACGCTACTCTACACCCTACACGCTACACCCTACACTCTACACCCTACAGCCTACACACTACACGCTACTCGCTACACTCTACACCCTACACGCTACACTCTACACTCTACTCCCTACTCTCTACACGCTACACTCTATACCCTACACTCTACACGCTACACACTACACGCTACACGCTACACTCTACACCCTACACCCTACTCTACATGCTACACGCTACACGGTACATGATACACGCTACAGCCTACACGCTACACGCTACACCCTACACGCTACACGCTACACTCCACACCCTACACGCTACACCCTACACCCTACTCCCTACACTCTACACGCTACACGCTACACCCTACACCCTACACTGTACACCCTACACCCTACTCTACATGCTACACGCTACACGGTACATGATACACGCTACACCCTACACGCTACACGCTACACCCTACACGCTACACGCTACACTCCACACCCTACACGCTACACCCTACACCCTACTCCCTACACTCTACACCCTGCACGCTACACCCTACACCCTACACCCTACATGCTACACCCTACACTCTACACCCTACACCCTACATGCTACACTCTACACCCTACACCCTACTCTACATGCTACACGCTACACGGTACATGATACACGCTACACCCTACACGCTACACCCTACACCCTACACGCTACACGCTACACGCTACAATCTACACCCTACACGCTACACCCTACACCCTACTCCCTACACTCTACACGCTACACGCTACACCCTACACCCTACACTGTACACCCTACACCCTGCACGCTACACTCTACACTCTGCTCCCTACTCTCTACACGCTACACTCTATACCATACACTCTACACGCTACGCGCTACACGCTACACACTACACGCTACACCCTACACGCTACACTTTACACTCTACACGCTACACTCTACACTCTACACACTACACTCTACACCCTACACCCTACACCCTACTCTACATGCTACACGCTACACGCTACATGCTACACCCTACACGCTACACCCTACACCCTACACGCTACACGCTACACGCTACACTCTACACCCTACACTCTACACCCTACACGCTACACGCTACACGCTACACTCTACACGCTAAACGCTACAGCTTATACCCTACACTCTACACCGTACACCCTACACGCTACACTCTACACCCTACACGCTACACCCTACACCCTACACCCTACATGCTACACCCTACACTCTACACCCTACACCCTACACGCTACACCCTACGCCCTGCACGCCACACACTACACTCTACACGCTACACCCTACACACTACACTCTACACGCTACACGCTACACGCTACACGCTACACTCTACACCCTACACGCTACACTCTACACCCTACACACTACACTCTATACGCTACACGGTACACGCTACACGCTACGCCCTACACCCTACACGCTACATGTTACACTCTACACCCTACACGCTACACTCTACACCCTACACGCTACACGCTACACACTACACGCTACACTCTACACCCTACACGCTGCACTCTATACGCTACACGGTACACGCTACACGCTACACCCTACACCCTACATGCTACACTCTACACGCTACATGCTACACCCTACACTCTACACCCTACACGCTATACGCTACACTCTACACACTGCACGCTACACGCTACACGCTACACCCTACACGCTACACTCTACACCCTACACGCTACACTCTACATGCTACACGCTACACGCTACATGCTACACGCTACACCCTACACGCTACACTCTACACCCTACACCCTACCCCCTACACGCTACACTCTTCACCCTACACGCTACACCCTACACTCTACACCCTACACCCTACACGCTACTCGCTACACTCTACACCCTACCCGCTACACTCTACACGCTACACGCTACACTCTACACTCTACACGCTACACGCTACACTCTACACCCTACACGCAACACGCCTCACTCTACACCCTACACGCTACACTCTGCATGCTACACGCTACACCCTACACCCTACACGCTACACTCTACACGCTACACGCTACACTCTACACCATACACGCTACACCCTACACTCTACACCCTACACCCTACACGCTATACCCGACACCCTACACCCTACATGCTTCACCCTACACGCTACACTCTACACTCTACACCCTACACGCTACATGCTACACTCTACACGCTACACTCTACACCCTACACGCTACACTCTACATCCTACACCCTACACGCTATACGCTACACTCTACACCCTACACCCTACACTCTACACCCTACACGCTACACGCTACACTACACCCTACACCCTACACACGATACACGCTACACCCTACACTCTACACGCTACATGCTACACTCTACACCCTACACGATACATGCTACACCCTACACGCTACAGCCTACACGCTACACGCTACACTCTACACCCTACAAGCTACACGCTACACGCTACACCCTACACTCTACACCCTACACCGTACACGCTACACTCTACACGCTACACCCTTCACTCTACATCCTACACCCCAAAAGCTACACTCTACACCCTACACGGTACACCCTACAATCTACATGCTACATGCTACACTCTACACTCTACACCCTACACCCTACACGCTACATGCTACACTCTACACCCTACACGCTACACTCTACACCCTACACGCTACATGCTACACTCTACACCATACACCCTACACGCTACATGCTACACGCTACACTCTACACCCTACATGCTACACGCTAGGGTGTAGAGTGTAATATGTAGCGTGTAGTTTGTAGCGTTTAGCTTGTAGGGTGTAGCGTGTAGCGTGTAGGGTGTAGAGTGTAGCGTGTAGCATGTAGGGTGTAGGGTGTAGAGTGTAGAGTGTAGAGTGTAGCGTGTAGGGTGTAGAGTGTAGGGTGTAGGATGTAGAGTGTAGGGTTTAGAGTGTAATTTGTAGCGTGTAGGATGTAGCGTGTAGCATGTAGGGTGTAGGGTGTGGAGTGTAGGGTGTAGCGTGTAGGGTGTAGAGTGTAGCGTGTAGCGTGTAGGGTGTAGAGTGTAGGGTGTAGCGTGTAGGGTGTAGAGTGTAGGGTGTAGCGTGTAGCGTGCAGGGTGTAGAGTGTAGCGTATAGCGTGTAGGGTGTAGAGTGTAGGGTGTAGCGTGTAGGGTGTAGAGTGTAGGGTGTAGCGTGTAGGGTGTAGAGTGTAGCGTGTAGCGTGTAGGGTGTAGGGTGTAGCGTGTAGGGTGTAGAGTGTAGCGTGTAGCGTGTAGGGTGTAGGGTGTAGGGTGTAGCATGTAGTGTGTAGCGTGTAGCGTGTAGGGTGTAGCGTGTAGCATGTAGCGTGTAGCATGTAGAGTGTAGGGTGTAGGGTGTAGCATGTAGAGTGTAGGGTGTAGGGTGTAGCGTGTAGAGTGTAGGGTATAGAGTGTAGCGTCTAGGGTGTAGAGTGTAGCGTGTAGCGTGTAGGGTGTAGAGTGTAGCGTGTAGGGTGTAGAATATAGCGTGTAGAGAGTAGGGTGTAGGGTGTAGAGTGTAGGGTGTAGGGTGTAGAGTGTAACGTGTAGCGTGTAGGGTGTAGCATGTAGCGTGTAGGGTGTAGGGTGTAGAGTGTAGGGTGTAGCGTGTAGGGTGTAGCGTGTAGCGTGTAGGGTGTAGGGTGTAGAGTGTAGGGTGTAGCGTGTAGGGTGTAGCGTGTATCGTGTAGCGTGTAGAGTGTAGCGTCTAGCGTATAGGGTGTAGCGTGTAGCGTGTAGATTGTAGCATGTAGGGTGTAGGGTGTAGGGTGTAGCGTGTAGCGTGTAGGGTGAAGAGTGTAGCGTGTAGTGTGTAGGGTGTAGGGTGTAGAGTGCAGAGTGTAGGGTGTAGAGTGTAGCGTGTAGAGTGTAGGGTGTAGAGTGTAGGGTGTAGAGTGTAACGTGTAGTGTGTAGGGTGTAGCGTGTAGCGTGTAGGGTGTAGCGTGTAGCGTGTAGGGTGCAGGGTGTAGAGTGTAACATGTAGCGTGTAGGGTGTAGCGTGTAGCGTGTATGGTGTAGCGTGTAGCGTGTAGTGTGTAGCGTGTAGGGTGTAGGGTGTAGAGTGTAGCGTGTAGGGTGTAGGGTGTAGAGTGCAGAGTGTAGGGTGTAGAGTGTAGCGTGTAGAGTGTAGGGTGTAGAGTGTAGGGTGTAGAGTGTAACGTGTAGTGTGTAGGGTGTAGCGTGTAGCGTGTAGGGTGTAGCGTGTAGCGTGTAGGGAGCAGGGTGTAGAGTGTAGCGTGTAGGGTGTAGAGTGTAACGTGTAGCGTGTAGGGTGTAGTGTGTAGGGTGTAGGGTGTAGAGTGTAACGTGTAGCGTATAGGGTGTAGCGTGTAGCGTGTAGGGTGTAGGGTGTAGAGTGTAGCGTGTTGCATGTAGGGTGTAGAGTGTAGCGTGTAGAGTGTAGCGTGTAGCGTGTAGCGTGTAGAGTGTAGCGTGTAGGGTGTAGAGTATAGTGTGTAGCGTGTAGGGTGTATGGTGTAGAGTGTAGAGTGTAGCATGTAGCGTGTAGCGTGTAGAGTGTAGCGTGTAGGGTGTAGAGTGTAGCGTGTTGCATGTAGGGTGTACAGTGTAGCGTGTAGCGTGTAGAGTGTAGGGTGTAGAGTGTAGCGTGTAGCATGTAGAGTGTAGGGTGTAGAGTGTAGCGTGTTGCGTGTGGAGTGTAGCGTGTAGCGTGTAGGGTGTAGAGTGTAACGTGTAGCGTGTAGGGTGTAGCGTGTAGCGTGTAGGGTGTAGGGTGTAGAGTGTAACGTGTAGCGTGTAGGGTGTAGCGTGTAGCGTGTAGGGTGTAGCGTGTAGCGTGTAGTGTGTAGCGTGTAGAGTGTAGGGTGTAGAGTGTAGCGTGTAGGGTGTAGCATGTAGCGTGTAGGGTGTAGGGTGTAGAGTGTAGAGTGTAGCGTTTAGGGTGAAGCATGTAGGGTGTAGGGTGTCGGGTATAGCGTGTAGGGTGTAGAGTGTAGGGTGTAGCGTGTATGGTGTAGAGTGTAGCGTGTAGCGTGCAGAGTATAGCGTGTAGGGTGTAGCGTGCAGAGTGTAGCGTGTAGGGTATAGAGTGTAGCGTGTTGCGTGTAGGGTGTAGAGTGTAGCGTGTAGCGTGTAGAGTGTAGAGTGTAGAGTGTAGCGTGTAGCGTGTAGAGTGTAGGGTGTAGAGTATAGCGTGTAGCGTGTAGGGTGTAGGGTGTAGAGTGTAGAGTGTAGCATGTAGCGTGTAGCTTGTAGAGTGTAGCGTGTAGCGTGTAGAGTGTAGGGTGTAGCGTGTAGCGTGTAGCGTGTAGAGTGTAGGGTGTAGAGTGTAGCGTGTAGCGTGTAGGGTGTAGCGTGTAGGGTGTAGCGTGTAGCGTGTAGGGTGTAGGGTGTAGAGTGTAGCGTGTAGGGTGTAGGGTGTAGAGTGCAGAGTGTAGGGTGTAGAGTGTAGCGTGTAGAGTGTAGGGTGTAGAGTGTAGGGTGTAGAGTGTAACGTGTAGTGTGTAGGGTGTAGCGTGTAGCGTGTAGGGTGTAGCGTGTAGCGTGTAGGGAGCAGGGTGTAGAGTGTAGCGTGTAGGGTGTAGAGTGTAACGTGTAGCGTGTAGGGTGTAGTGTGTAGGGTGTAGGGTGTAGAGTGTAACGTGTAGCGTATAGGGTGTAGCGTGTAGCGTGTAGGGTGTAGGGTGTAGAGTGTAGCGTGTTGCATGTAGGGTGTAGAGTGTAGCGTGTAGAGTGTAGCGTGTAGCGTGTAGAGTGTAGCGTGTAGGGTGTAGAGTATAGTGTGTAGCGTGTAGGGTGTATGGTGTAGAGTGTAGATTGTAGCATGTAGCGTGTAGCGTGTAGAGTGTAGCGTGTAGGGTGTAGAGTGTAGCGTGTTGCATGTAGGGTGTACAGTGTAGCGTGTAGCGTGTAGAGTGTAGGGTGTAGAGTGTAGCGTGTAGCGTGTAGAGTGTAGGGTGTAGAGTGTAGCGTGTTGCGTGTGGAGTGTAGCGTGTAGCGTGTAGGGTGTAGAGTGTAACGTGTAGCGTGTAGGGTGTAGCGTGTAGCATGTAGGGTGTAGGGTGTAGAGTGTAACGTGTAGCGTGTAGGGTGTAGCGTGTAGCGTGTAGGGTGTAGCGTGTAGCGTGTAGTGTGTAGCGTGTAGAGTGTAGGGTGTAGAGTGTAGCGTGTAGGGTGTAGCATGTAGCGTGTAGGGTGTAGGGTGTAGAGTGTAGAGTGTAGCGTTTAGGGTGAAGCATGTAGGGTGTAGGGTGTCGGGTATAGCGTGTAGGGTGTAGAGTGTAGGGTGTAGCGTGTATGGTGTAGGGTGTAGCGTGTAGCGTGCAGAGTGTAGCGTGTAGGGTGTAGAGTGTAGCGTGTAGCGTGTAGCGTGTAGGGTGTAGAGTGTAGCGTGTAGCGTTTAGGGTGTAGGGTGTAGAGTGTAGAGTGTAGCGTGTAGAGTGTACGGTGTAGAGTGTAGGGTGTAGCGTGTAGGGTGTAGAGTGTAGCGTGTAGCGTGTAGCGTGTAGGGTTAAGCTACACACTACACACTAAACACAAAAAGAAAAGGATATGCAAACCAATGGGATCCACGTTAAATAGTCAATTTTATTGTACAAAAATAGTAATCCACAAACAGAACCAGGCAAAACATACATTTAAAAACATTTAAAACACTAGTATGGCTGAATAGGCCATAAGTAATTTTACCCGAGGGAATGAAGGAAGCTAATACTTTACAGCATATGTGAGACAGGAGAAATAACCAGAGAGAAAAAATTGCTAGGTATGCGGGTACACCAATCTTAGTCAAATCTACATATAAGAAGCCTATTGTTTACTGCCAACTGTGACCCCCTGAGTACTATGACAGGAAACATATACTCCAGCCTAGTAACTGGAAGAAATACATCATGGATCCTATTTTGTTCAACACAGCATGCGTGCGCACAGTTGGTAAGCAAATGAAAGCAGACCCCTATAGAAAGGTAATCTGGGAAATAGGTATGCTGCAGTACTACAAAATCCTAGTTATTTGGATAAATGTATGCATACAGACGCCTTGTGGAAATACAAAGAATCAGGATCCATTGTCCTAAGGCTTGGAAAAATGCCAGGCCATGCATGAAGTAAATAGGTGTAATTCCATAGCAGTTGTAAAGATAAGTTACCCAAGTCCTGTCCCTCGGGAAAAAAACAAAGGAAGCCCTGAACCCCACGCGTATCGACGCTACTCAAGCGTCTTCATCAGAGGAAAAATTGACACCCTACACGCTACACGCTACACTCTACACCCTACACAATACACGCTACTTGCTACACCCTACATGCTACACTCTACACGCTACACGCTACACGCTAAACCCTACACGGTACACGCTACTTGCTACACCCTACATGCTACACTCTACACGCTACACGCTACACGCTACACCCTACACCCTACACTGTACACCCTACACCCTACACGCTACACGCTACACTCTACACGCTACACCCTACACTCTACACCCTACACCCAACACGCTATACGCTACACTCTACACCCTGCACGCTACACGCTACACCCTACACGCTACACTCTACACCCTACACGCTACACCCTACACTCTACACCCTACAGCCTACACACTACACGCTACTCGCTACACTCTACACCCTACACGCTACACTCTACACTCTACTCCCTACTCTCTACACGCTACACTCTATACCCTACACTCTACACGCTACGCGCTACACGCTACACACTACACACTACACGCTACACTTTACACTCTACACGCTACACACTACACGCTACACGCTACACTCTACACCCTACACCCTACTCTACATGCTACACGCTACACGGTACATGATACACGCTACACCCTACACGCTACACGCTACACCCTACACGCTGCACGCTACACTCCACACCCTACACGCTACACCCTACACCCTACTCCCTACACTCTACACGCTACACGCTACACCCTACACCCTACACTGTACACCCTACACCCTACATGCTACACTCTACACTCTGCTCCCTACTCTCTACACGCTACACTCTATACCCTACACTCTACACGCTACGCGCTACACGCTACACACTACACGCTACACCCTACACGCTACACTTTACACTCTACACGCTACACTCCACACTCTACACACTACACTCTACACCCTACACCCTACACCCTACTCTACATGCTACACGCTACACGCTACATGCTACACCCTACACGCTTCACCCTACACCCTACACGCTACACGCTACACGCTACACTCTACACCCTACACTCTACACCCTACACGCTACACGCTACACGCTACACGCTACTCTCTACACGCTAAACGCTACAGCTTATACCCTACACTCTACACCGTACACCCTACACGCTACACTCTACACCCTGCACGCTACACCCTACACCCTACACCCTACATGCTACACCCTACACTCTACACCCTACACCCTACATGCTACACTCTACACCCTACACCCTACTCTACATGCTACACGCTACACGGTACATGATACACGCTACACCCTACACGCTACACGCTACACCCTACACGCTACACGCTACACGCTACAATCTACACCCTACACGCTACACCCTACACCCTACTCCCTACACTCTACACGCTACACGCTACACCCTACACCCTACACTGTACACCCTACACCCTGCACGCTACACTCTACACTCTGCTCCCTACTCTCTACACGCTACACTCTATACCCTACACTCTACACGCTACGCGCTACACGCTACACACTACACGCTACACCCTACACGCTACACTTTACACTCTACACGCTACACTCTACACTCTATACACTACACTCTACACCCTACACCCTACACCCTACTCTACATGCTACACGCTACACGCTACATGCTACACCCTACACGCTACACCCTACACCCTACACGCTACACGCTACACGCTACACGCTACACGCTACACTCTACACCCTACACTCTACACCCTACACGCTACACGCTACACGCTACACTCTACACGCTAAACGCTACAGCTTATACCCTACACTCTACACCGTACACCCTACACGCTACACTCTACACCCTACACGCTACACCCTACACCCTACACCCTACATGCTACACCCTACACTCTACACCCTACACCCTACACGCTACACCCTACGCCCTGCATGCCACACACTACACTCTACACGCTACACCCTACACACTACACTCTACACGCTACACGCTACACGCTACACTCTACACCCTACACGCTACACTCTACACCCTACACACTACACTCTATACGCTACACGGTACACGCTACACGCTACGCCCTACACCCTACACGCTACATGTTACACTCTACACCCTACACGCTACACTCTACACCCTACACGCTACACCCTACACCCTACACGCTGCACTCTATACGCTACACGGTACACGCTACACGCTACACCCTACACCCTACATGCTACACGCTACACCCTACACTGTACACCCTACACCCTACACGCTACACTCTACACGCTACATGCTACCCCCTACACTCTACACCCTACACGCTATACGCTACACTCTACACACTGCACGCTACACGCTACACCCTACACGCTACACTCTACACCCTACACGCTACACTCTACATGCTACACGCTACACGCTACATGCTACACGCTACACCCTACACGCTACACTCTACACCCTACACCCTACCCCCTACACGCTACACTCTTCACCCTACACGCTACACCCTACACTCTACACCCTACACCCTACACGCTACTCGCTACACTCTACACCCTACCCGCTACACTCTACACGCTACACGCTACACTCTACACTCTACACGCTACACGCTACACTCTACACCCTACACGCAACACGCTACACTCTACACCCTACACGCAACACGCTACACTCTACACCCTACACGCTACACTCTGCATGCTACACGCTACACCCTACACCCTACACGCTACACTCTACACGCTACACGCTACACTCTACACCATACACGCTACACCCTACACTCTACACCCTACACCCTACACGCTATACCCGACACCCTACACCCTACATGCTTCACCCTACACGCTACACTCTACACTCTACACCCTACACGCTACATGCTACACTCTACACGCTACACTCTACACTCTACACGCTACACTCTACATCCTACACCCTACACGCTATACGCTACACTCTACACCCTACACTCTACACCCTACACGCTACACGCTACACTCTACACCCTACACCCTACACACGCTACACGCTACACCCTACACTCTACACGCTACATGCTACACTCTACACCCTACACGATACATGCTACACCCTACACGCTACAGCCTACACGCTACACGCTACACTCTACACCCTACAAGCTACACGCTACACGCTACACCCTACACTCTACACCCTACACCGTACACGCTACACGCTACACTCTACACGCTACACCCTTCACTCTACATCCTACACCCTACATGCTACACTCTACACCCTACACGGTACACCCTACAATCTACATGCTACATGCTACACTCTACACTCTACACCCTACACCCTACACGCTACATGCTACACTCTACACCCTACACGCTACACTCTACACCCTACACGCTACATGCTACACTCTACACCATACACCCTACATGCTACATGCTACACGCTACACTCTACACCCTACACGCTACACGCTAGGGTGTAGAGTGTAATATGTAGCGTGTAGTTTGTAGCGTTTAGCTTGTAGGGTGTAGCGTGTAGCGTGTAGGGTGTAGAGTGTAGCGTGTAGCGTGTAGCATGTAGGGTGTAGGGTGTAGAGTGTAGAGTGTAGCGTGTAGGGTGTAGAGTGTAGGGTGTAGGATGTAGAGTGTAGGGTTTAGAGTGTAATTTGTAGCGTGTAGGGTGTAGCGTGTAGCATGTAGGGTGTAGGGTGTGGAGTGTAGGGTGTAGCGTGTAGGGTGTAGAGTGTAGCGTGTAGCGTGTAGGGTGTAGAGTGTAGGGTGTAGCGTGTAGGGTGTAGAGTGTAGCGTGTAGGGTGTAGCGTGTAGCGTGCAGGGTGTAGAGTGTAGCGTATAGCGTGTAGGGTGTAGAGTGTAGGGTGTAGCGTGTAGGGTGTAGAGTGTAGGGTGTAGCGTGTAGGGTGTAGAGTGTAGCGTGTAGCGTGTAGGGTGTAGGGTGTAGGGTGTAGCGTGTAGGGTGTAGAGTGTAGCGTGTAGGGTGTAGGGTGTAGGGTGTAGCATGTAGTGTGTAGCGTGTAGCGTGTAGGGTGTAGCGTGTAGCATGTAGCGTGTAGCGTGTAGCATGTAGAGTGTAGGGTGTAGGGTGTAGCATGTAGAGTGTAGGGTGTAGGGTGTAGCGTGTAGAGTGTAGGGTATAGAGTGTAGCGTCTAGGGTGTAGAGTGTAGCGTGTAGCGTGTAGGGTGTAGAGTGTAGCGTGTAGGGTGTAGAATATAGCGTGTAGAGAGTAGGGTGTAGGGTGTAGAGTGTAGGGTGTAGGGTGTAGAGTGTAACGTGTAGCGTGTAGGGTGTAGCATGTAGCGTGTAGGGTGTAGAGTGTAGCGTGTAGAGTGTAGCGTGTAGCGTGTAGCGTGTAGAGTGTAGCGTGTAGGGTGTAGAGTATAGTGTGTAGCGTGTAGGGTGTATGGTGTAGAGTGTAGAGTGTAGCATGTAGCGTGTAGCGTGTAGAGTGTAGCGTGTAGGGTGTAGAGTGTAGCGTGTTGCATGTAGGGTGTACAGTGTAGCGTGTAGCGTGTAGAGTGTAGGGTGTAGAGTGTAGCGTGTAGCGTGTAGAGTGTAGGGTGTAGAGTGTAGCGTGTTCCGTGTGGAGTGTAGCGTGTAGCGTGTAGGTTGTAGAGTGTAGCGTGTAGCGTGTAGGGTGTAGGGTGTAGCGTGTAGCGTGTAGAGTGTAGAGTGTAGCGTGTAGCATGTAGAGTTTAGAGTGTAGCGTGTAGGGTGTAGAGTGTAGCGCGTAGCGTGTAGGGTGTAGGGTGTAGAGTGTAGCGTGTAGCGTGTAGTGTACGGTGTAGAGTGTAGGGTGTAGCGTGTAGGGTGTAGAGTGTAGCGTGTAGCGTGTAGGGTGTAGGGTGTAGATTGTAGCGTGTAGGGTGCAGGGTGTAGAGTGTAGCGTGTAGGGTGTAGAGTGTAACGTGTAGCGTGTAGGGTGTAGCGTGTAGCGTGTAGGGTGTAGGGTGTAGAGTGTAATGTGTAGCGTGTAGGGTGTAGCGTGTAGCGTGTAGGGTGTAGCGTGTAGCGTGTAGTGTGTAGCGTGTAGAGTGTAGGGTGTAGAGTGTAGCGTGTAGGGTGTAGCATGTAGCGTGTAGGGTGTAGGGTGTAGAGTGTAGAGTGTAGCGTTTAGGGTGAAGCATGTAGGGTGTAGGGTGTCGGGTATAGCGTGTAGGGTGTAGGGTGTAGAGTGTAGGGTGTAGCGTGTATGGTGTAGAGTGTAGCGTGTAGCGTGCAGAGTATAGCGTGTAGGGTGTAGCGTGTAGGGTATAGAGTGTAGCGTGTTGCGTGTAGGGTGTAGAGTGTAGCGTGTAGCGTGTAGAGTGTAGAGTGTAGCGTGTAGCGTGTAGAGTGTAGGGTGTAGAGTATAGCGTGTAGCGTGTAGGGTGTAGGGTGTAGAGTGTAGGGTGTAGAGTGTAGCGTGTAGCGTTTAGGGTGTAGGGTGTAGAGTGTAGCGTGTAGCGTGTAGAGTGTACGGTGTAGAGTGTAGGGTGTAGCGTGTAGGGTGTAGAGTGTAGCGTGTAGCGTGTAGCGTGTAGGGTTAAGCTACACACTACACACTAAACACAAAAAGAAAAGGATATGCAAACCAATGGGATCCACGTTAAATAGTCAATTTTATTGTACAAAAATAGTAATCCACAAACAGAACCAGGCAAAACATACATTTAAAAACATTTAAAACACTAGTATGGCTGAATAGGCCATAAGTAATTTTACCCGAGGGAATGAAGGAAGCTAATACTTTACAGCATATGTGAGACAGGAGAAATAACCAGAGAGAAAAAATTGCTAGGTATGCGGGTACACCAATCTTAGTCAAATCTACATATAAGAAGCCTATTGTTTACTGCCAACTGTGACCCCCTGAGTACTATGACAGGAAACATATACTCCAGCCTAGTATCTGGAAGAAATACATCATGGATCCTATTTTGTTCAACACAGCATGCGTGCGCACAGTTGGTAAGCAAATGAAAGCAGACCCCTATAGAAAGGTAATCAGGGAAATAGGTATGCTGCAGTACTACAAAATCCTAGTTATTTGGATAAATGTATGCATACAGACGCCTTGTGGAAATACAAAGAATCAGGATCCATTGTCCTAAGGCTTGGAAAAATGCCAGGCCATGCATGAAGTAAATAGGTGTAATTCCATAGCAGTAGTAAAGATAAGTTACCCAAGTCCTGTCCCTCGGGAAAAAAACAAAGCCCTGAACCCCACGCGTATCGACGCTACTCAAGCGTCTTCATCAGAGGAAAAATTGACACCCTACACGCTACACGCTACACTCTACACCCTACACAATACACGCTACTTGCTACACCCTACATGCTACACTCTACACGCTACACGCTACACGCTACACCCTACACGGTACACGCTACTTGCTACACCCTACATGCTACACTCTACACGCTACACGCTACACGCTACACCCTACACCCTACACCCTACACGCTACACGCTACACCCTACACCCTACACCCTACACGCTACAATCTACACGCTACACGCTACACACTATACGCTACACGCTAGACGCTACACTCTACACGCTACACGATACACGCTACACCCTACACGCTACATCCTACACTCTACACCCTACACCCTACACGCTACACGCTACACGCTACACGCTACACCCTACACGCTACACCCTACACTCTACACCCTACACCCTACACGCTACACGCTACACGATACACCCTACACGCTGCACCCTACACTCTACACCCTACACGCTACACCCTACACGCTACACGCTACACTCTACACGCTAAACGCTACAGCTTATACCCTACACTCTACACCGTACACCCTACATGCTACACCCTACACCCTACACCCTACATGCTACACCCTACACTCTACACCCTACACGCTACACCCTATGCCCTGCACGCCACACACTAAACTCTACACGCTACACCCTACACCCTACACTGTACACCCTACACCCTACACGCTACACGCTACACTCTACACGCTACACCCTACACTCTACACCCTACACCCTACACGCTATACG
Organism: Ranitomeya variabilis; assembly: GCF_051348905.1. Taxonomy (NCBI): domain Eukaryota; kingdom Metazoa; phylum Chordata; class Amphibia; order Anura; family Dendrobatidae; genus Ranitomeya; species Ranitomeya variabilis. The sequence goes on from NW_027508080.1 coordinate 28,018, forward strand.
CTACACCCTACACCCTGCACGCTACACGCTACACCCTACACGCTACACTCTACACCCTACACGCTACACCCTACACTCTACACCCTACACCCTACACACTACACGCTACTCGCTACACTCTACACCCTACACGCTACACTCTACACTCTACTCCCTACTCTCTACACGCTACACTCTATACCCTACACTCTACACGCTACGCGCTACACGCTACACACTACACACTACACGCTACACTTTACACTCTACACGCTACACACTACACGCTACACGCTACACTCTACACCCTACACCCTACTCTACATGCTACACGCTACACGGTACATGATACACGCTACACCCTACACGCTACACCCTACACGCTACACGCTACACTCCACACCCTACACGCTACACCCTACACCCTACTCCCTACACTCTACACGCTACACGCTACACCCTACACCCTACACTCTACATGCTACACGCTACACGGTACATGATACACCCTACACCCTACATGCTACACTCTACACTCTGCTCCCTACTCTCTACACGCTACACTCTATACCCTACACTCTACACGCTACGCGCTACACGCTACACACTACACGCTACACCCTACACGCTACACTTTACACTCTACACGCTACACTCCACACTCTACACACTACACTCTACACCCTACACCCTACACCCTACTCTACATGCTACACGCTACACGCTACATGCTACACCCTACACGCTTCACCCTACACCCTACACGCTACACGCTACACGCTACACTCTACACCCTACACTCTACACCCTACACGCTACACGCTACACGCTACACTCTACACGCTAAACGCTACAGCTTATACCCTACACTCTACACCGTACACCCTACACGCTACACTCTACACCCTGCACGCTACACCCTACACCCTACACCCTACATGCTACACCCTACACTCTACACCCTACACCCTACATGCTACACTCTACACCCTACACCCTACTCTACATGCTACACGCTACACGGTACATGATACACGCTACACCCTACACGCTACACGCTACACCCTACACGCTACACGCTACAATCTACACCCTACACGCTACACCCTACACCCTACTCCCTACACTCTAAACGCTACACGCTACACCCTACACTGTACACCCTACACCCTGCACGCTACACTCTACACTCTGCTCCCTACTCTCTACACGCTACACTCTATACCCTACACTCTACACGCTACGCGCTTCACCCTACACGCTACATGCTACACCCTACACGCTACACTCTACACCCTACACTCTACACGCTACACACTACACGCTACACGCTACACCCTACACGCTACACGCTACACCCTACACGCTACACGTTACACTCTACACCCTACACCCTACACGCTACACGCTACACCCTACACGCTACACGTTACACTCTACACCCTACACGCTACACTCTACACCCTGCACCCTACACGCTACAATCTACACCCTACACCCTACACGCTACACGCTACACGCTACACTCTACACCCTACACGCTACACCCTACACTCTACACCGTACACTACACGCTACACGCTACACTCTACACCCTACACCCTACACGCTACGCGCTACACTCTACACCCTACACGCTACACTCTAAACTCTACATGCTACACGCTACACTCTACACTCTACACGCTACACGCTACACCCTACACCCTACACGCTACACGCTACACTCTAAACTCTACATGCTACACGCTACACTCTACACTCTACACGCTACACGCTACACCCTACACCCTACACGCTACACGCTACACTCTACAACCTACACGCTACACGCTACACTCCACACGCAACACGCTACACTCTACACCCTACACTCTACACGCTACACGCTACACTCCACACGCAACACGCTACACTCTACACCCTACACTCTACACGCTACACGCTACACTCTACACCCTACACTCTACACGCTACACGCTACACTGTACACCCTACATGCAACACGCTACACTCTACACCCTACACGCTACACTCTACACGCTACACGCTACATGCTACACTCTACACTCTACACCATACACCCTACACGCTACACACTATACTCTACACCCTACACGCTACACTCTACACGCTACACGCTACACGCTACACTCTACACGCTACACTCTACACCCTACATGCAACACGCTACACTCTACACCCTACACCCTACACGCTACACGCTACACCCTACACGCTACACGTTACACTCTACACCCTACACCCTACACACTACACCCTACACGCTACACGTTACACTCTACACCCTACACGCTACACTCTACACCCTGCTCCCTACACGCTACACGCTACACCCTACACGCTACACGCTACACCCTACACACTACACGTTACACTCTACACCCTACACTCTACACCCTACACTCTACACGCTACACTCTACACCCTACACTCTGCACTCTACACCCTGCACCCTACACGCTACACGCTACACCCTACACGCTACACGCTACACCCTACACACTACACGTTACACTCTACACCCTACACTCTACACCCTACACTCTACACGCTACACTCTACACCCTACACTCTGCACTCTACACCCTACACCCTACACACTACACGCTACACTCTACACCCTACACGCTACACGCTACACCCTACACCCTACACCCTACACGCTACAATCTACACGCTACACGCTACACCCTATACGCTAGACGCTACACTCTACACGCTACACGATACACGCTACACCCTACACGCTACACCCTACACTCTACACCCTACACCCTACACGCTACACGCTACACCCTACACGCTACACCCTACACTCTACACCCTACACCCTACACGCTACATGCTACACCCTACACGTTACACTCTACACCCTACACCCTACACTCTACACCCTACACCCTACTCTCTACACGCTATATTCTACACCCTACACGCTACACTCTACACCCTACACGCTACACGCTACACTCTACACCCTTGGCGCTACACTCTATACCCTACACTCTACACGCTACACCCTACACCCTACACTCTACATGCTACACCCTACACCCTACACTCTACATGCTACACGCTACACGCTACATGCTACACGCTACACCCTACACGCTACACGCTACACACTACATGCTACACCCTACACCCTACACCCTACACGCTACACGCTACACTCTACACCCTACACGCTACACCCTACACCTCACACCCTACACGCTACACGCTACACTCTACACCCTACACGCTACACCCTACACTCTACACCCTACACGCTACACCCTACACTCTACACCCTACACGCTATACGCTACACTCTACACCCTGCACGCTACACGCTACACCCTACACGCTACACTCTACACCCTACACGCTACACCCTACACTCTACACCCTACACGCTACACGCTACACTCTACACCCTACACGCTACACCCTACACTCCACACCCTACACCCTACATGCTACACGCTACACCCTACACGCTACAAATTACACTCTAAACCCTACACTCTACATCCTACACCCTACACTCTACACCCTACACGCTACACTCTACACCCTACACCCTACATGCTACACGCTACACGCTACACTCTACACCCTACACGCTACACGCTACACCCTACAAGCTAAACGCTACAAACTACACGCTACATATTACACTCTACACCCTAGCGTGTAGCGTGTAGGGTGTAGAGTGTAGCGTGTAGCATGTAGCGTGTAGGGTGTATGGTGTAGAGTGTAGCATGTAGCGTGTAGGGTGTAGAGTGTAGCGTGTAGGGTGTAGAGTGTAGCATGTAGCGTGTAGGGTGTAGGGTGTAGAGTGTAGAGTGTAGCATGTAGCATGTAGATTGTAGGGTGTACCGTGTAGGGTGTAGAGTGTAGCATGTAGGGTGTAGGATGTAGAGTGAAGGGTGTAGCGTGTAGAGTGTAGCGTGTACGGTGTAGGGTGTAGAGTGTAGGGTGTAGCGTGTAGCGTGTAGCTTGTAGGGTGTAGAGTGTAGCGTGTAGCGTGTAGGCTGTAGCGTGTAGGGTGTAGCATGTATCGTGTAGGGTGTAGAGTGTAGCATGTAGCGTGTAGAGTGTAGGGTGTAGCGTGTAGCGTGTGTAGGGTGTAGGGTGTAGAGTGTAGCGTATAGCGCGTAGGGTGTAGGATGTAGAGTGTAGCGTGTAGGGTGTAGAGTGTAGCGTGTAGAGTGTAGCATGTAGCGTGTAGGGTGTAGAGTGTAGAGTGTAGCGTGTAGGGTGAAGCATGTAGGGTGTAGGGTGTAGGGTGTCGGGTATAGCGTGTAGGGTGTAGGGTGTAGGGTGTAGAGTGTAGGGTGTAGCGTGTATGGTGTAGAGTGTAGCGTGTAGCGTGTAGGGTGTAGGGTGTAGCGTGTAGCATGCAGAGTGTAGCGTGTAGGGTGTAGAGTGTAGCGTGTTGCGTGTAGGGTGTAGAGTGTAGCGTGTAGCGTGTAGAGTGTAGAGTGTAGCGTGTAGAGTGTAGCGGGTAGGGTGTAGAGTGTAGCGAGTAGCGTGTAGGGTGTAGGGTGTAGAGTGTAGGGTGTAGCGTGTAGGGTGAAGAGTGTAGCGTGTAGGGGGTAGGGTGTAGGGTGTAGAGTGTAGCGTGTAGGGTGTAGCGTGTAGCATGTAGCGTGTAGCGTGTAGCATGTAGAGTGTAGCGTGTAGGGTGTAGAGTGTAGCGTGTAGGGTGTAGCGTGTAGCGTGCAGTGTGTAGAGTGTAGCGTATAGCGTGTAGGGTGTAGAGTGTAGGGTGTAGCATGTAGCGTGTAGAGTGTAGCGTGTAGGGTGTAGGGTGTACAGTGTAGGGTGTAGCGTGTAGCATGTAGGGTGTAGGGTGTAGCGTGTAGCGTGTACCGTGTAGCGTATAGAGTGCAGCGTGTAGGGTGTAGAGTGTAGCGTGTAGTGTGTAGCGTGTAGGGTGTAGGGTGTAGCGTGTAGGGTGTAGAGTGTAGCGTGTAGGGTGTAGAGTGTAACATGTAGCGTGTAGGGTGTAGGGCGTAGCGTGTAGCGTGTAGCGTGTACCGTGTAGCGTATAGAGTGTAGTGTGTAGGGTGTAGAGTGTAGCGTGTAGGGTGTAGAGTGTAACGTGTAGCGTGTAGCGTGTAGAGTGTAGTGTGTAGGGTGTAGCGTGTAGAGTGTAGTGTGTGGCGTGCAGGGCGTAGGGTGTAGCGTGTAGGGTGTAGGGTGTAGAGTGTAGGGTGTAGCATGTAGGGTGTAGGGTGTAGGGTGTAGCGTGTAGGGTGTAGAGTGTAGCGTGTAGGGTGTACGGTGTAGAGTGTAGGGTATAAGCTGTAGCGTTTAGCGTGTAGAGTGTAGCGTGTAGCGTGTAGCATGTAGCGTGTAGGGTGTAGAGTGTAGGGTGTAGAGTGTAGCGTGTAGCGTGTAGCGTGTAGCGTGTAGGGTGTAGGGTGTAGCGTGTAGGGTGTAGCATGTAGCGTGTAGCGTGTAGCATGTAGAGTAGGTTGTAGGGTGTAGGGTGTAGAGTGTAGTGTGTAGAGTGTAGAGTGTAGCGTGTAGAGTGTAAAGTGTAGCGTGTAGGGTGTAGCGTGTAGTGTGTAGCGTGTAGCGCGTAGCGTGTAGAGTGTAGGGTATAGAGTGTAGCGTGTAGAGAGTAGGGAGCAGAGTGTAGAGTGTAGCGTGCAGGGTGTAGCGTGTATCATGTACCGTGTAGCGTGTAGCATGTAGAGTAGGGTGTAGGGTGTAGAGTGTAGCATGTAGGGTGTAGGGTGTAGAGTGTAGGGTGTAGCATGTAGGGTGTAGAGTGTAGCGTGTAGCGTGTAGAGTGTAGAGTGTAGCGTGTAGCGTGTAGAGTGTAGCGGGTAGGGTGTAGAGTGTAGCGAGTAGCGTGTAGGGTGTAGGGTGTAGAGTGTAGGGTGTAGCGTGTAGGGTGAAGAGTGTAGCGTGTAGGGGGTAGGGTGTAGGGTGTAGAGTGTAGCGTGTAGGGTGTAGCGTGTAGCATGTAGCGTGTAGCGTGTAGCATGTAGAGTGTAGCGTGTAGGGTGTAGAGTGTAGCGTGTAGGGTGTAGCGTGTAGCGTGTAGCGTGCAGTGTGTAGAGTGTAGCGTATAGCGTGTAGGGTGTAGAGTGTAGGGTGTAGCATGTAGCGTGTAGAGTGTAGCGTGTAGGGTGTAGGGTGTACAGTGTAGGGTGTAGCGTGTAGCATGTAGGGTGTAGGGTGTAGCGTGTAGCGTATAGAGTGCAGCGTGTAGGGTGTAGAGTGTAGCGTGTAGTGTGTAGCGTGTAGGGTGTAGGGTGTAGCGTGTAGGGTGTAGAGTGTAGCGTGTAGGGTGTAGAGTGTAACATGTAGCGTGTAGGGTGTAGGGCGTAGCGTGTAGCGTGTAGCGTGTACCGTGTAGCGTATAGAGTGTAGTGTGTAGGGTGTAGAGTGTAGCGTGTAGGGTGTAGAGTGTAGCGTGTAGCGTGTAGCGTGTAGCGTGTAGAGTGTAGTGTGTAGGGTGTAGCGTGTAGAGTGTAGTGTGTGGCGTGCAGGGCGTAGGGTGTAGCGTGTAGGGTGTAGGGTGTAGAGTATAGGGTGTAGCATGTAGGGTGTAGGGTGTAGGGTGTAGCGTGTAGGGTGTAGAGTGTAGCGTGTAGGGTGTACGGTGTAGAGTGTAGGGTATAAGCTGTAGCGTTTAGCGTGTAGAGTGTAGCGTGTAGCGTGTAGCGTGTAGCGTGTAGGGTGTAGAGTGTAGGGTGTAGAGTGTAGCGTGTAGCGTGTAGCGTGTAGGGTGTAGGGTGTAGCGTGTAGGGTGTAGCATGTAGCGTGTAGCGTGTAGCATGTAGAGTAGGTTGTAGGGTGTAGGGTGTAGAGTGTAGTGTGTAGAGTGTAGAGTGTAGCGTGTAGAGTGTAAAGTGTAGCGTGTAGGGTGTAGCGTGTAGTGTGTAGCGTGTAGCGCGTAGCGTGTAGAGTGTAGGGTATAGAGTGTAGCGTGTAGAGAGTAGGGAGCAGAGTGTAGAGTGTAGCGTGCAGGGTGTAGCGTGTATCATGTACCGTGTAGCGTGTAGCATGTAGAGTAGGGTGTAGGGTGTAGAGTGTAGCATGTAGGGTGTAGGGTGTAGAGTGTAGGGTGTAGCATGTAGGGTGTAGGGTGTAGGGTGTAGCGTGCAGGGTGTAGAGTGTAGCGTGTAGGGTGTACGGTGTAGAGTGTAGGGTATAAGCTGTAGCGTTTAGCGTGGAGTGTAGCGTGTAGCGTGTAGCGTGTAGGGTGTAGAGTGTAGGGTGTAGAGTGTAGCGTGTAGCGTGTAGCGTGTAGGGTGTAGGGTGAAGCGTGTAGGGTGTAGCATGTAGCGTGTAGCGTGTAGCATGTAGAGTAGGGTGTAGGGTGTAGGGTGTAGAGTGTAGTGTGTAGAGTGTGGAGTGTAGCGTGTAGAGTGTAAAGTGTAGCGTGTAGGGTGTAGCGTGTAGTGTGTAGCGCGTAGCGTGTAGAGTGTAGGGTATAGAGTGTAGCGTGTAGAGAGTAGGGAGCAGAGTGTAGAGTGTAGCATGTAGGGTGTAGGGTGTACAGTGTAGGGTGTAGGGTGTAGCGTGTAGCGTGTAGAGTGTAGGGAGTAGGGTGTAGGGTGTAGCGTGTAGGGTGTGGAGTGTAGCGTGTAGCGTGTAGGGTGTAGCGTGTAGCGTGTAGGGTGTAGCGTGTATCATGTACCGTGTAGCGTGTAGCATGTAGAGTAGGGTGTAGGGTGTAGAGTGTAGCGTGTAGCGTGTAGTGTGTAGCGTGTAGAGTGTAAAGTGTAGCGTGTAGTGTGTAGTGTGTAGCGTGTAGCGCGTAGCGTGTAGAGTGTAGGGTATAGAGTGTAGCGTGTAGAGAGTAGGGAGTAGAGTGTAGAGTGTAGCGTGTAGGGTGTAGCGTGTAGCGTGCAGGGTGTAGAGTGTAGCGTATAGCGTGTAGGGTGTAGGGTGTAGAGTGTAGGGTGTAGCGTGTAGAGTGTAGCGTGTAGCGTGTAGGGTGTAGGGTGTACAGTGTAGGGTGTAGGGTGTAGCGTGTAGAGTTTAGTGTGTGGCGTGCAGGGCATAGGGTGTAGCGTGTAGGGTGTAGAGTGTAGGGTGTAGCATGTAGGGTGTAGGGTGTAGGGTGTAGCATGTAGGGTGTACGGTGTAGAGTGTAGGGTATAAGCTGTAGCGTTTAGCGTGTACAGTGTAGCGTGTAGCGTGTAGGGTGTAGCGTGTAGGGTGTAGAGTGTAGGGTGCAGCGTGTAGGGTGTATCGTGTAGCGTGTAGCGTGTAGGGTGTAGGGTGTAGAGTGTAGGGTGTAGCGTGTAGGGTGTAGCGTGTAGCGTGTAGCGTGTAGCGTTTAGCGTGTAGCGTGTAGCGTGTAGGGTGTAGGGTGTAGAGTGTAGGATGTAGCGTGTAGGGTGTAGCGTGTATCGTGTAGCGTGTAGAGTGTAGCGTCTAGCGTGTAGCGTATAGTGTGTAGCGTGTAGCGTGTAGATTGTAGCGTGTAGGGTGTAGGGTGTAGGGTGTAGCGTGTAGCGTGTAGGGTGTAGGGTGTAGGGTGTAGCGTGTAGCGTGTAGCGTGTAGAGTGTAGCATGTAGGGTGTAGCAAGTAGCGTGTACCGTGTAGGGTGTAGCGTGTAGCGTGTAGAGTGTAGCATGTAGGGTGTAGCAAGTAGCGTGTATTGTGTAGGGTGTAGAGTGTAGCGTGTAGCGTGTAGGGTGTCAATTTTTCCTCTGATGAAGACGCTTGAGTAACGTCGATACGCGTGGGGTTCAGGGCTTCCTTTGTTTTTTTCCCGAGGGACAGGACTTGGGTAACTTATCTTTACTACTGCTATGGAATTACACCTATTTACTTCATGCATGGCCTGGCATTTTTCCAAGCCTTAGGACAATGGATCCTGATTCTTTGTATTTCCACAAGGCGTCTGTATGCATACATTTATCCAAATAACTAGGATTTTGTAGTACTGCAGCATACCTATTTCCCTGATTACCTTTCTATAGGGGTCTGCTTTCATTTGCTTACCAACTGTGCGCACGCATGCTGTGTTGAACAAAATAGGATCCATGATGTATTTCTTCCAGATACTAGGCTGGAGAATATGTTTCCTGTCATAGTACTCAGGGGGTCACAGTTGGCAGTAAACACTAGGCTTCTTATATGTAGATTTGACTAAGATTGGTGTACCCGCATACCTAGCAATTTTTTCTCTCTGGTTATTTCTCCTGTCTCACATATGCTGTAAAGTATTAGCTTCCTTCATTCCCTCGGGTAAAATTACTTATGGCCTATTCAGCCATACTAGTGTTTTAAATGTTTTTAAATGTATGTTTTGCCTGGTTCTGTTTGTGGATTACTATTTTTGTACAATAAAATTGACTATTTAACGTGGATCCCATTGGTTTGCATATCCTTTTCTTTTTGTGTTTAGTGTGTAGTGTGTAGCTTAACCCTACACGCTACACGCTACACGCTACACTCTACACCCTACACGCTACACTCTACACTCTACACGCTACACGCTACACGCTACACGCTACACCCTACACTCTACACGCTACACGCTACACTCTACACGCTACACGCTACATGCTACACTCTACACTCTACACCCTACACCCTACACGCTACACGCTACACTCTACACTCTACACGCTACACGCTACACTCTACACCCTACACGCAACACGCTACACTCTATACCCTACACGCTACACTCTGCACGCTACACGCTACACCCTACACGCTATACTCTGCACGCTACACGCTACACTCTACACCATACACGCTACACCCTACACTCTACACCCTACACCCTACACGCTATACCCGACACCCTACACCCTACATGCTTCACCCTAAACGCTACACTCTACACTCTACACCCTACACCCTACACGCTACATGCTACACCCTACACGCTACACTCTACACCCTACACTCTACACGCTACACACTACACGCTACACGCTACACCCTACACGCTACACGCTACACCCTACACGCTACACGTTACACTCTACACCCTACACCCTACACGCTACACGCTACACCCTACACGTTACACTCTACACCCTACACGCTACACTCTACACCCTGCACCCTACACGCTACAATCTACACCCTACACCCTACACGCTAAACGCTACACGCTACACTCTACACCCTACACGCTACACCCTACACTCTACACCGTACACTACACGCTACACGCTACACTCTACACCCTACACCCTACACGCTACGTGCTACACTCTACACCCTACACGCTACACTCTAAACTCTACATGCTACACGCTACACTCTACACGCTACACGCTACACCCTACACCCTACACGCTACACGCTACACTCTACAACCTACACGCTACACGCTACACTCCACACGCAACACGCTACACTCTACACCCTACACTCTACACGCTACACGCTACACTCTACACCCTACACTCTACACGCTACACGCTACACTGTACACCCTACATGCAACACGCTACACTCTACACCCTACACGCTACACTCTACACCCTGCACCCTACACGCTACAATCTACACCCTACACCCTACACGCTACACGCTACACGCTACACTCTACACCCTACACGCTACACCCTACACTCTACACCGTACACTACACGCTACACGCTACCCTCTACACCCTACACCCTACACGCTACACTCTACAACCTACACGCTACACGCTACACTCCACACGCAACACGCTACACTCTACACCCTACACTCTACACGCTACACGCTACACTCTACACCCTACACTCTACACGCTACATGCTACACTGTACACCCTACATGCAACACGCTACACTCTACACCCTACACGCTACACTCTACACGCTACACGCTACATGCTACACTCTACACTCTACACCATACACCCTACACGCTACACACTATACTCTACACCCTACATGCTACACTCTACACGCTACACGCTACACGCTACACTCTACACGCTACACTCTACACCCTACATGCAACACGCTACACTCTACACCCTACACGCTACACGCTACACCCTACACGCTACACGTTACACTCTACACCCTACACCCTACACACTACACCCTACACGCTACACGTTACACTCTACACCCTACACGCTACACTCTACACCCTGCTCCCTACACGCTACACGCTACACCCTACACGCTACACGCTACACGTTACACTCTACACCCTACACGCTACACTCTACACCCTGCTCCCTACACTCTGCACTCTACACCCTACACCCTACACACTACACGCTACACTACACCCTACACGCTACACGCTACACCCTACACCCTACACCCTACACGCTACAATCTACACGCTACACGCTACACCCTATACGCTAGACGCTACACTCTACACGCTACACGATACACGCTACACCCTACACGCTACACCCTACACTCTACACCCTACACCCTACACGCTACACGCTACACCCTACACGCTACACCCTACACTCTACACCCTACACCCTACACGCTACATGCTACACCCTACACGCTACACGTTACACTCTACACCCTACACCCTACACTCTACACCCTACACCCTACTCTCTACACGCTATATTCTACACCCTACACGCTACACTCTACACCCTACACGCTACACGCTACACTCTACACCCTAGACGCTACACTCTATACCCTACACTCTACACGCTACACCCTACACCCTACACTCTACATGCTACACCCTACACCCTACACTCTACATGCTACACGCTACACGCTACATGCTACACGCTACACCCTACACGCTACACGCTACACACTACATGCTACACCCTACACCCTACACCCTACACGCTACACGCTACACTCTACACCCTACACGCTACACCCTACACCCTACACCCTACACGCTACACGCTACACTCTACACCCTACACGCTACACCCTACACTCTACACCCTACACTCTACACCCTACACGCTATACGCTACACTCTACACCCTGCACGCTACACGCTACACCCTACACGCTACACTCTACACCCTACACGCTACACCCTACACTCTACACCCTACACGCTACACGCTACACTCTACACCCTACACGCTACACCCTACACTCCACACCCTACACCCTACATGCTACACGCTACACCCTACACGCTACAAATTACACTCTAAACCCTACACTCTACATCCTACACCCTACACTCTACACCCTACACGCTACACTCTACACTCTACACCCTACACCCTACATGCTACACGCTACACGCTACACTCTACACCCTACACGCTACACGCTACACCCTACAAGCTAAACGCTACAAACTACACGCTACATATTACACGCTACACCCTAGCGTGTAGCGTGTAGGGTGTAGAGTGTAGCGTGTAGCATGTAGCGTGTAGGGTGTATGGTGTAGAGTGTAGCATGTAGCGTGTAGGGTGTAGAGTGTAGCGTGTAGGGTGTAGAGTGTAGCATGTAGCGTGTAGGGTGTAGGGTGTAGAGTGTAGAGTGTAGCATGTAGCATGTAGATTGTAGGGTGTACCGTGTAGGGTGTAGAGTGCAGCATGTAGGGTGTAGGATGTAGAGTGAAGGGTGTAGCGTGTAGAGTGTAGCGTGTAGCGTGTACGGTGTAGGGTGTAGAGTGTAGGGTGTAGCGTGTAGCGTGTAGCTTGTAGGGTGTAGAGTGTAGCGTGTAGCGTGTAGGCTGTAGCGTGTAGGGTGTAGCATGTATCGTGTAGGGTGTAGAGTGTAGCATGTAGCGTGTAGAGTGTAGGGTGTAGCGTGTAGCGTGTGTAGGGTGTAGGGTGTAGAGTGTAGCGTGTAGCGTGTAGGGTGTAGAGTGTAGGGTGTAGGGTGTAGAGTGTAGCGTATAGCGTGTAGGGTGTAGGATGTAGTGTAGCGTGTAGGGTGTAGAGTGTAGCGTGTAGAGTGTAGCATGTAGCGTGTAGGGTGTAGAGTGTAGAGTGTAGCGTGTAGGGTGAAGCATGTAGGGTGTAGGGTGTAGGGTGTCGGGTATAGCGTGTAGGGTGTAGGGTGTAGAGTGTAGGGTGTAGCGTGTATGGTGTAGAGTGTAGCGTGTAGCGTGTAGAGTGTAGCGTGTAGGGTGTAGGGTGTAGCGTGTAGCATGCAGAGTGTAGCGTGTAGGGTGTAGAGTGTAGCGTGTTGCGTGTAGGGTGTAGAGTGTAGCGTGTAGCGTGTAGAGTGTAGAGTGTAGCGTGTAGCGTGTAGAGTGTAGCGGGTAGGGTGTAGAGTGTAGCGAGTAGCGTGTAGGGTGTAGGGTGTAGAGTGTAGGGTGTAGCGTGTAGGGTGAAGAGTGTAGCGTGTAGGGGGTAGGGTGTAGGGTGTAGAGTGTAGCGTGTAGGGTGTAGCGTGTAGCATGTAGCGTGTAGCGTGTAGCATGTAGAGTGTAGCGTGTAGGGTGTAGAGTGTAGCGTGTAGGGTGTAGCGTGTAGAGTGTAGCGTGTAGGGTGTAGGGTGTACAGTGTAGGGTGTAGCGTGTAGCATGTAGGGTGTAGGGTGTAGCGTGTAGCGTGTACCGTGTAGCGTATAGAGTGCAGCGTGTAGGGTGTAGAGTGTAGCGTGTAGTGTGTAGCGTGTAGGGTGTAGGGTGTAGCGTGTAGGGTGTAGAGTGTAGCGTGTAGGGTGTAGAGTGTAACATGTAGCGTGTAGGGTGTAGGGCGTAGCGTGTAGCGTGTAGCGTGTACCGTGTAGCGTATAGAGTGTAGTGTGTAGGGTGTAGAGTGTAGCGTGTAGGGTGTAGAGTGTAGCGTGTAGCGTGTAGCGTGTAGCGTGTAGAGTGTAGTGTGTAGGGTGTAGCGTGTAGAGTGTAGTGTGTGGCGTGCAGGGCGTAGGGTGTAGCGTGTAGGGTGTAGGGTGTAGAGTGTAGGGTGTAGCATGTAGGGTGTAGGGTGTAGCGTGTAGGGTGTAGAGTGTAGCGTGTAGGGTGTACGGTGTAGAGTGTAGGGTATAAGCTGTAGCGTTTAGCATGTAGAGTGTAGCGTGTAGCGTGTAGCGTGTAGCGTGTAGGGTGTAGAGTGTAGGGTGTAGAGTGTAGCGTGTAGCGTGTAGCGTGTAGCGTGTAGGGTGTAGGGTGTAGCGTGTAGGGTGTAGCATGTAGCGTGTAGCGTGTAGCATGTAGAGTAGGTTGTAGGGTGTAGGGTGTAGAGTGTAGTGTGTAGAGTGTAGAGTGTAGCGTGTAGAGTGTAAAGTGTAGCGTGTAGGGTGTAGCGTGTAGCGCGTAGCGTGTAGAGTGTAGGGTATAGAGTGTAGCGTGTAGAGAGTAGGGAGCAGAGTGTAGAGTGTAGCGTGCAGGGTGTAGGGTGTACAGTGTAGGGTGTAGGGTGTAGCGTGTAGCGTGTAGAGTGTAGGGAGTAGGGTGTAGGGTGTAGCGTGTAGGGTGTAGATTGTAGCGTGTAGCGTGTAGCGTGTAGGGTGTAGCGTGTAGCGTGTAGGGTGTAGCGTGTATCATGTACCGTGTAGCGTGTAGCATGTAGAGTAGGGTGTAGGGTGTAGAGTGTAGCATGTAGGGTGTAGGGTGTAGAGTGTAGGGTGTAGCATGTAGGGTGTAGGGTGTAGGGTGTAGCGTGCAGGGTGTAGAGTGTAGCGTGTAGGGTGTACGGTGTAGAGTGTAGGGTATAAGCTGTAGCGTTTAGCGTGTAGAGTGTAGCGTGTAGCGTGTAGCGTGTAGGGTGTAGAGTGTAGGGTGTAGAGTGTAGCGTGTAGCGTGTAGCGTGTAGGGTGTAGGGTGAAGCGTGTAGGGTGTAGCATGTAGCGTGTAGCGTGTAGCATGTAGAGTAGGGTGTAGGGTGTAGGGTGTAGAGTGTAGTGTGTAGAGTGTGGAGTGTAGCGTGTAGAGTGTAAAGTGTAGCGTGTAGGGTGTAGCGTGTAGTGTGTAGCGTGTAGCGCGTAGCGTGTAGAGTGTAGGGTATAGAGTGTAGCGTGTAGAGAGTAGGGAGCAGAGTGTAGAGTGTAGCATGTAGGGTGTAGGGTGTACAGTGTAGGGTGTAGGGTGTAGCGTGTAGCGTGTAGAGTGTAGGGAGTAGGGTGTAGGGTGTAGCGTGTAGGGTGTGGAGTGTAGCGTGTAGCGTGTAGGGTGTAGCGTGTAGCGTGTAGAGTGTAGCGTGTATCATGTACCGTGTAGCGTGTAGCATGTAGAGTAGGGTGTAGGGTGTAGAGTGTAGCGTGTAGCGTGTAGTGTGTAGCGTGTAGAGTGTAAAGTGTAGCGTGTAGTGTGTAGTGTGTAGCGTGTAGCGCGTAGCGTGTAGAGTGTAGGGTATAGAGTGTAGCGTGTAGAGAGTAGGGAGTAGAGTGTAGAGTGTAGCGTGTAGGGTGTAGAGTGTAGCGAGTAGCGTGTAGTGTGTAGGGTGTAGGGTGTAGAGTGTAGGGTGTAGCGTGTAGGGTGTAGAGTGTAGCGTGTAGGGTGTAGCGTGTAGCGTGCAGGGTGTAGAGTGTAGCGTATAGCGTGTAGGGTGTAGGGTGTAGAGTGTAGGTGTAGCGTGTAGAGTGTAGCGTGTAGCGTGTAGGGTGTAGGGTGTACAGTGTAGGGTGTAGGGTGTAGCGTGTAGAGTTTAGTGTGTGGCGTGCAGGGCATAGGGTGTAGCGTGTAGGGTGTAGAGTGTAGGGTGTAGCATGTAGGGTGTAGGGTGTAGCATGTAGGGTGTACGGTGTAGAGTGTAGGGTATAAGCTGTAGCGTTTAGCATGTAGAGTGTAGCGTGTAGCGTGTAGCGTGTAGCGTGTAGGGTGTAGAGTGTAGGGTGTAGAGTGTAGCGTGTAGCGTGTAGCGTGTAGCGTGTAGGGTGTAGGGTGTAGCGTGTAGGGTGTAGCATGTAGCGTGTAGCGTGTAGCATGTAGAGTAGGTTGTAGGGTGTAGGGTGTAGAGTGTAGTGTGTAGAGTGTAGAGTGTAGCGTGTAGAGTGTAAAGTGTAGCGTGTAGGGTGTAGCGTGTAGCGCGTAGCGTGTAGAGTGTAGGGTATAGAGTGTAGCGTGTAGAGAGTAGGGAGCAGAGTGTAGAGTGTAGCGTGCAGGGTGTAGGGTGTACAGTGTAGGGTGTAGGGTGTAGCGTGTAGCGTGTAGAGTGTAGGGAGTAGGGTGTAGGGTGTAGCGTGTAGGGTGTAGATTGTAGCGTGTAGCGTGTAGCGTGTAGGGTGTAGCGTGTAGCGTGTAGGGTGTAGCGTGTATCATGTACCGTGTAGCGTGTAGCATGTAGAGTAGGGTGTAGGGTGTAGAGTGTAGCATGTAGGGTGTAGGGTGTAGAGTGTAGGGTGTAGCATGTAGGGTGTAGGGTGTAGGGTGTAGCGTGCAGGGTGTAGAGTGTAGCGTGTAGGGTGTACGGTGTAGAGTGTAGGGTATAAGCTGTAGCGTTTAGCGTGTAGAGTGTAGCGTGTAGCGTGTAGCGTGTAGGGTGTAGAGTGTAGGGTGTAGAGTGTAGCGTGTAGCGTGTAGCGTGTAGGGTGTAGGGTGAAGCGTGTAGGGTGTAGCATGTAGCGTGTAGCGTGTAGCATGTAGAGTAGGGTGTAGGGTGTAGGGTGTAGAGTGTAGTGTGTAGAGTGTGGAGTGTAGCGTGTAGAGTGTAAAGTGTAGCGTGTAGGGTGTAGCGTGTAGTGTGTAGCGTGTAGCGCGTAGCGTGTAGAGTGTAGGGTATAGAGTGTAGCGTGTAGAGAGTAGGGAGCAGAGTGTAGAGTGTAGCATGTAGGGTGTAGGGTGTACAGTGTAGGGTGTAGGGTGTAGCGTGTAGCGTGTAGAGTGTAGGGAGTAGGGTGTAGGGTGTAGCGTGTAGGGTGTGGAGTGTAGCGTGTAGCGTGTAGGGTGTAGCGTGTAGCGTGTAGAGTGTAGCGTGTATCATGTACCGTGTAGCGTGTAGCATGTAGAGTAGGGTGTAGGGTGTAGAGTGTAGCGTGTAGCGTGTAGTGTGTAGCGTGTAGAGTGTAAAGTGTAGCGTGTAGTGTGTAGTGTGTAGCGTGTAGCGCGTAGCGTGTAGAGTGTAGGGTATAGAGTGTAGCGTGTAGAGAGTAGGGAGTAGAGTGTAGAGTGTAGCGTGTAGGGTGTAGAGTGTAGCGAGTAGCGTGTAGTGTGTAGGGTGTAGGGTGTAGAGTGTAGGGTGTAGCGTGTAGGGTGTAGCGTATAGCGTGTAGGGTGTAGGGTGTAGAGTGTAGGGTGTAGCGTGTAGAGTGTAGCGTGTAGCGTGTAGGGTGTAGGGTGTACAGTGTAGGGTGTAGGGTGTAGCGTGTAGAGTTTAGTGTGTGGCGTGCAGGGCATAGGGTGTAGCGTGTAGGGTGTAGAGTGTAGGGTGTAGCATGTAGGGTGTAGGGTGTAGCATGTAGGGTGTACGGTGTAGAGTGTAGGGTATAAGCTGTAGCGTTTAGCGTGTACAGTGTAGCGTGTAGCGTGTAGGGTGTAGCGTGTAGGGTGTAGAGTGTAGGGTGCAGCGTGTAGGGTGTATCGTGTAGCGTGTAGCGTGTAGGGTGTAGGGTGTAGAGTGTAGGATGTAGCGTGTAGGGTGTAGCGTGTATCGTGTAGCGTGTAGAGTGTAGCGTCTAGCGTGTAGCGTATAGTGTGTAGCGTGTAGCGTGTAGATTGTAGCGTGTAGGGTGTAGGGTGTAGGGTGTAGCGTGTAGCGTGTAGGGTGTAGGGTGTAGGGTGTAGCGTGTAGCGTGTAGCGTGTAGAGTGTAGCATGTAGGGTGTAGCAAGTAGCGTGTACCGTGTAGGGTGTAGCGTGTAGCGTGTAGCGTGTAGAGTGTAGCATGTAGGGTGTAGCAAGTAGCGTGTATTGTGTAGGGTGTAGAGTGTAGCGTGTAGCGTGTAGGGTGTCAATTTTTCCTCTGATGAAGACGCTTGAGTAACGTCGATACGCGTGGGGTTCAGGGCTTCCTTTGTTTTTTTCCCGAGGGACAGGACTTGGGTAACTTATCTTTACTACTGCTATGGAATTACACCTATTTACTTCATGCATGGCCTGGCATTTTTCCAAGCCTTAGGACAATGGATCCTGATTCTTTGTATTTCCACAAGGCGTCTGTATGCATACATTTATCCAAATAACTAGGATTTTGTAGTACTGCAGCATACCTATTTCCCTGATTACCTTTCTATAGGGGTCTGCTTTCATTTGCTTACCAACTGTGCGCACGCATGCTGTGTTGAACAAAATAGGATCCATGATGTATTTCTTCCAGATACTAGGCTGGAGTATATGTTTCCTGTCATAGTACTCAGGGGGTCACAGTTGGCAGTAAACAATAGGCTTCTTATATGTAGATTTGACTAAGATTGGTGTACCCGCATACCTAGCAATTTTTTCTCTCTGGTTATTTCTCCTGTCTCACATATGCTGTAAAGTATTAGCTTCCTTCATTCCCTCGGGTAAAATTACTTATGGCCTATTCAGCCATACTAGTGTTTTAAATGTTTTTAAATGTATGTTTTGCCTGGTTCTGTTTGTGGATTACTATTTTTGTACAATAAAATTGACTATTTAACGTGGATCCCATTGGTTTGCATATCCTTTTCTTTTTGTGTTTAGTGTGTAGTGTGTAGCTTAACCCTACACGCTACACGCTACACGCTACACGCTACACTCTACACCCTACACGCTACACCCTACACTCTACACCGTACACTCTACACGCTACACGCTACACTCTACACCCTACACCCTAAACGCTACACGCTACACTCTACACCCTACACGCTACACTCTACACTCTACACGCTACACGCTACACTCTACACCCTACACTCTACACGCTACACGCTACACGCTACACCCTACACGCTACACGCTACACTCTACACGCTACACGCTACATGCTACACTCTACACTCTACACCCTACACCCTACACGCTACACGCTATACTCTACACCCTACACTCTACACGCTACACGCTACACTCTACACTCTACACGCTACACGCTACACTCTACACCCTACACGCAACACGCTACACTCTATACCCTACACGCTACACTCTGCACGCTACACGCTACACCCTACACGCTATACTCTGCACGCTACACGCTACACTCTACACCATACACGCTACACCCTACACTCTACACCCTACACCCTACACGCTATACCCGACACCCTACACCCTACATGCTTCACCCTAAACGCTACACTCTACACTCTACACCCTACACCCTACACGCTACATGCTACACCCTACACGCTACACTCTACACCCTACACTCTACACGCTACACACTACACGCTACACGCTACACCCTACACGCTACACGCTACACCCTACACGCTACACGTTACACTCTACACCCTACACGCTACACGCTACACCCTACACGCTACACGTTACACTCTACACCCTACACGCTACACTCTACACCCTGCACCCTACACGCTACAATCTACACCCTACACCCTACACGCTACACGCTACACGCTACACTCTACACCCTACACGCTACACCCTACACTCTACACCGTACACTACACGCTACACGCTACACTCTACACCCTACACCCTACACGCTACGCGCTACACTCTACACCCTACACGCTACACTCTAAACTCTACATGCTACACGCTACACTCTACACTCTACACGCTACACGCTACACCCTACACCCTACACGCTACACGCTACACTCTACAACCTACACGCTACACGCTACACTCCACACGCAACACGCTACACTCTACACCCTACACTCTACACGCTACACGCTACACTCTACACCCTACACTCTACACGCTACACGCTACACTGTACACCCTACATGCAACACGCTACACTCTATACCCTACACGCTACACTCTACACGCTACACGCTACATGCTACACTCTACACTCTACACCATACACCCTACACGCTACACACTATACTCTACACCCTACACGCTACATTCTACACGCTACACGCTACACTCTACACGCTACACTCTACACCCTACATGCAACACGCTACACTCTACACCCTACACCCTACACGCTACACGCTACACCCTACACGCTACACGTTACACTCTACACCCTACACCCTACACACTACACCCTACACGCTACACGTTACACTCTACACCCTACACGCTACACTCTACACCCTGCTCCCTACACGCTACACGCTACACCCTACACGCTACACGCTACACCCTACACACTACACGTTACACTCTACACCCTACACTCTACACCCTACACTCTACACGCTACACTCTACACCCTAAACTCTGCACTCTACACCATACACCCTACACGCTACACTCTACACCCTACACCCTACACGCTACACACTACACGCTACACGCTACACCATACACGCTACACGCTACACCCTACACGCTACATGTTACACTCTACACCCTGCACCCTACACGCTACACGCTACACCCTACACGCTACACGCTACACCCTACACACTACACGTTACACTCTACACCCTACACTCCACACCCTACACTCTACACGCTACACTCTACACCCTACACTCTGCACTCTACACCCTACACCCTACACACTGCACGCTACACTCTACACCCTACACGTTACACGCTACACCCTACACCCTACACCCTACACGCTACAATCTACACGCTACACGCTACACCCTATACGCTAGACGCTACACTCTACACGCTACACGATACACGCTACACCCTACACGCTACACCCTACACTCTACACCCTACACCCTACACGCTACACGCTACACCCTACACGCTACACCCTACACTCTACACCCTACACCCTACACTCTACATGCTACACCCTACACGCTACACGTTACACTCTACACCCTACACCCTACACTCTACACCCTACACCCTACTCTCTACACGCTATATTCTACACCCTACACGCTACAATCTACACGCTACACGCTACACCCTACACGCTACACCCTACACTCTACACCCTACACGCTATACGCTACACTCTACACCCTACACGCTACACCCTACACCCTACACCCTACACGCTACACGCTACACTCTACACCCTACACGCTACACCCTACACTCTACACCCTACACGCTACACCCTACACTCTACACCCTACACGCTATACGCTACACTCTACACCCTGCACGCTACACCCTACACGCTACACTCTACACCCTACACGCTACACCCTACACTCTACACCCTACACGCTACACGCTACACTCTACACCCTACACGCTACACCCTACACTCCACACCCTACACCCTACATGCTACACGCTACACCCTACACGCTACAAATTACACTCTAAACCCTACACTCTACATCCTACACCCTACACTCTACACCCTACACGCTACACTCTACACTCTACACCCTACACCCTACATGCTACACGCTACACGCTACACTCTACACCCTACACGCTACACGCTACACCCTACAAGCTAATCGCTACAAACTACACGCTACATATTACACTCTACACCCTAGCGTGTAGCGTGTAGGGTGTAGAGTGTAGCGTGTAGCATGTAGCGTGTAGGGTGTATGGTGTAGAGTGTAGCATGTAGCGTGTAGGGTGTAGAGTGTAGCGTGTAGGGTGTAGAGTGTAGCATGTAGCGTGTAGGGTGTAGGGTGTAGAGTGTAGAGTGTAGCATGTAGCATGTAGATTGTAGGGTGCACCGTGTAGGGTGTAGAGTGTAGCATGTAGGGTGTAGGGTGTAGAGTGAAGGGTGTAGCGTGTAGCGTGTAGCTTGTAGGGTGTAGAGTGTAGCGTGTAGCGTGTAGGCTGTAGCGTGTAGGGTGTAGCATGTATCGTGTAGGGTGTAGCGTGTATCATGTACCGTGTAGCGTGTAGCATGTAGAGTAGGGTGTAGAGTGTAGCGTGTAGGGTGTAGGGTGTAGAGTGTAGGGTGTAGCATGTAGGGTGTAGGGTGTAGGGTGTAGCGTGTAGGGTGTAGAGTGTAGCGTGTAGGGTGTACGGTGTAGAGTGTAGGGTATAAGCTGTAGCGTTTAGCGTGTAGAGTGTAGCGTGTAGCGTGTAGCGTGTAGGGTGTAGAGTGTAGGGTGTAGAGTGTAGCGTGTAGCGTGTAGCGTGTAGCGTGTAGGGTGTAGGGTGAAGCGTGTAGGGTGTAGCATGTAGCGTGTAGCGTGTAGCATGTAGAGTAGGGTGTAGGGTGTAGGGTGTGGAGTGTAGCGTGTAGAGTGTAAAGTGTAGCGTGTAGGGTGTAGCGTGTAGTGTGTAGCGTGTAGCGCGTAGCGTGTAGAGTGTAGGGTATAGAGTGTAGCGTGTAGAGGGTAGGGAGCAGAGTGTAGAGTGTAGCGTGTAGGGTGTAGGGTGTACAGTGTAGGGTGTAGGGTGTAGCGTGTAGCGTGTAGAGTGTAGGGAGAAGGGTGTAGGGTGTAGCGTGTAGGGTGTGGAGTGTAGCGTGTAGCGTGTAGGGTGTAGCGTGTAGCGAGTAGGGTGTAGCGTGTATCATGTACCGTGTAGCGTGTAGCATGTAGAGTAGGGTGTAGGGTGTAGAGTGTAGCGTGTAGCGTGTAGTGTGTAGCGTGTAGAGTGTAAAGTGTAGCGTGTAGTGTGTAGTGTGTATCGTGTAGCGCGTAGCGTGTAGAGTGTAGGGTATAGAGTGTAGCGTGTAGAGAGTAGGGAGTAGAGTGTAGAGTGTAGCGTGTAGGGTGTAGAGTGTAGCGAGTAGCGTGTAGTGTGTAGGGTGTAGGGTGTAGAGTGTAGGGTGTAGCGTGTAGGGTGTAGAGTGTAGCGTGTAGGGTGTAGCGTGTAGCGTGCAGGTGTAGAGTGTAGCGTATAGCGTGTAGGGTGTAGGGTGTAGAGTGTAGGGTGTAGCGTGTAGAGTGTAGCGTGTAGCGTGTAGGGTGTAGGGTGTACAGTGTAGGGTGTAGGGTGTAGCTTGTAGAGTGTAGTGTGTGGCGTGCAGGGCGTAGGGTGTAGCGTGTAGGGTGTAGGGTGTAGAGTGTAGGGTGTAGCATGTAGGGTGTAGGGTGTAGGGTGTAGCGTGTAGGGTGTAGAGTGTAGCATGTAGGGTGTACGGTGTAGAGTGTAGGGTATAAGCTGTAGCGTTTAGCGTGTAGCGTGTAGCGTGTAGGGTGTAGGGTGTAGAGTGTAGCGTGTAGGGTGTAGAGTGTAGAGTGTAGAGAGTAGGGTGTAGGGTGTAGAGTGTAGGGTGTAGGGTGTAGAGTGTAGCGTGTAGCGTGTAGTGTGTAGCGTGTAGAGTGTAAAGTGTAGCGTGTAGGGTGTAGGGTGTACAGTGTAGGGTGTAGCGTGTAGCATGTAGGGTGTAGGGTGTAGCGTGTAGCGTGTACCGTGTAGCGTATAGAGTGCAGCGTGTAGGGTGTAGAGTGTAGCGTGTAGTGTGTAGCGTGTAGGGTGTAGGGTGTAGCGTGTAGGGTGTAGAGTGTAGCGTGTAGGGTGTAGAGTGTAACATGTAGCGTGTAGGGTGTAGGGCGTAGCGTGTAGCGTGTACCGTGTAGCGTATAGAGTGTAGTGTGTAGGGTGTAGAGTGTAGCGTGTAGGGTGTAGAGTGTAGCGTGTAGCGTGTAGCGTGTAGAGTGTAGTGTGTAGGGTGTAGCGTGTAGAGTGTAGTGTGTGGCGTGCAGGGCGTAGGGTGTAGCGTGTAGGGTGTAGGGTGTAGAGTGTAGGGTGTAGCATGTAGGGTGTAGGGTGTAGGGTGTAGCGTGTAGGGTGTAGAGTGTAGCGTGTAGGGTGTACGGTGTAGAGTGTAGGGTATAAGCTGTAGCGTTTAGCGTGTAGAGTGTAGCGTGTAGCGTGTAGCGTGTAGGGTGTAGAGTGTAGGGTGTAGAGTGTAGCGTGTAGCGTGTAGCGTGTAGGGTGTAGGGTGTAGCGTGTAGGGTGTAGCATGTAGCGTGTAGCATGTAGAGTAGGGTGTAGGGTGTAGGGTGTAGAGTGTAGTGTGTAGAGTGTAGAGTGTAGCGTGTAGAGTGTAAAGTGTAGCGTGTAGGGTGTAGCGTGTAGTGTGTAGCGTGTAGCGCGTAGCGTGTAGAGTGTAGGGTATAGAGTGTAGCGTGTAGAGAGTAGGGAGCAGAGTGTAGAGTGTAGCGTGCAGGGTGTAGGGTGTACAGTGTAGGGTGTAGGGTGTAGCGTGTAGCGTGTAGGGAGTAGGGTGTAGGGTGTAGCGTGTAGGGTGTAGATTGTAGCGTGTAGCGTGTAGGGTGTAGCGTGTAGCGTGTAGGGTGTAGCGTGTATCATGTACCGTGTAGCGTGTAGCATGTAGAGTAGGGTGTAGAGTGTAGAGTGTAGCGTGTAGGGTGAAGCATGTAGGGTGTAGGGTGTCGGGTATAGCGTGTAGGGTGTAGGGTGTAGAGTGTAGGGTGTAGCGTGTATGGTGTAGAGTGTAGCGTGTAGCGTGTAGAGTGTAGCGTGTAGGGTGTAGGGTGTAGCGTGTAGCATGCAGAGTGTAGCGTGTAGGGTGTAGAGTGTAGCGTGTTGCGTGTAGGGTGTAGAGTGTAGCGTGTAGCGTGTAGAGTGTAGCGTGTAGCGTGTAGAGTGTAGCGGGTAGGGTGTAGAGTGTAGCGAGTAGCGTGTAGGGTGTAGGGTGTAGAGTGTAGGGTGTAGCGTGTAGGGTGAAGAGTGTAGCGTGTAGGGGGTAGGGTGTAGGGTGTAGAGTGTAGCGTGTAGGGTGTAGCGTGTAGCATGTAGCGTGTAGCGTGTAGCATGTAGAGTGTAGCGTGTAGGGTGTAGAGTGTAGCGTGTAGGGTGTAGCGTGTAGCGTGTAGCGTGCAGTGTGTAGAGTGTAGCGTATAGCGTGTAGGGTGTAGAGTGTAGGGTGTAGCATGTAGCGTGTAGAGTGTAGCGTGTAGGGTGTAGGGTGTACAGTGTAGGGTGTAGCGTGTAGCATGTAGGGTGTAGGGTGTAGCGTCTAGGGTGTAGAGTGTAGCGTGTAGGGTGTACGGTGTAGAGTGTAGGGTGTAGCGTGTAGCATGTAGGGTGTAGGGTGTAGCGTGTAGCGTGTACCGTGTAGCGTATAGAGTGCAGCGTGTAGGGTGTAGAGTGTAGCATGTAGCATGTAGCGTGTAGCATGTAGCGTGTAGCGTGTAGGGTGTAGAGTGTAGCGTGTAGGGTGTAGCGTGTAGCGTGTAGCGTGCAGTGTGTAGAGTGTAGCGTATAGCGTGTAGGGTGTAGAGTGTAGGGTGTAGCATGTAGCGTGTAGAGTGTAGCGTGTAGGGTGTAGGGTGTACAGTGTAGGGTGTAGCGTGTAGCATGTAGGGTGTAGGGTGTAGTGTGTAGCGTGTACCGTGTAGCGTATAGAGTGCAGCGTGTAGGGTGTAGAGTGTAGCGTGTAGTGTGTAGCGTGTAGGGTGTAGGGTGTAGCGTGTAGGGTGTAGAGTGTAGCGTGTAGGGTGTAGAGTGTAACATGTAGCGTGTAGGGTGTAGGGCGTAGCGTGTAGCGTGTACCGTGTAGCGTATAGAGTGTAGTGTGTAGGGTGTAGAGTGTAGCGTGTAGGGTGTAGAGTGTAGCGTGTAGCGTGTAGCGTGTAGCGTGTAGAGTGTAGTGTGTAGGGTGTAGCGTGTAGAGTGTAGTGTGTGGCGTGCAGGGCGTAGGGTGTAGCGTGTAGGGTGTAGGGTGTAGAGTGTAGGGTGTAGCATGTAGGGTGTAGGGTGTAGCGTGTAGGGTGTAGCGTGTAGGGTGTACGGTGTAGAGTGTAGGGTATAAGCTGTAGCGTTTAGCGTGTAGAGTGTAGCGTGTAGCGTGTAGCGTGTAGCGTGTAGGGTGTAGAGTGTAGGGTGTAGAGTGTAGCGTGTAGCGTGTAGCGTGTAGGGTGTAGGGTGTAGCGTGTAGGGTGTAGCATGTAGCGTGTAGCGTGTAGCATGTAGAGTAGGGTGTAGGGTGTAGGGTGTAGAGTGTAGTGTGTAGAGTGTAGAGTGTAGCGTGTAGAGTGTAAAGTGTAGCGTGTAGGGTGTAGCGTGTAGTGTGTAGCGTGTAGTGCGTAGCGTGTAGAGTGTAGGGTATAGAGTGTAGCGTGTAGAGAGTAGGGAGCAGAGTGTAGAGTGTAGCGTGCAGGGTGTAGGGTGTACAGTGTAGGGTGTAGGGTGTAGCGTGTAGCGTGTAGAGTGTAGGGAGTAGGGTGTAGGGTGTAGCGTGTAGGGTGTAGATTGTAGCGTGTAGCGTGTAGCGTGTAGGGTGCAGCGTGTAGCGTGTAGGGTGTAGCGTGTATCATGTACCGTGTAGCGTGTAGCATGTAGAGTAGGGTGTAGAGTGTAGCATGTAGGGTGTAGGGTGTAGAGTGTAGGGTGTAGCATGTAGGGTGTAGGGTGTAGGGTGTAGCGTGCAGGGTGTAGAGTGTAGCGTGTAGGGTGTACGGTGTAGAGTGTAGGGTATAAGCTGTAGCGTTTAGCGTGTAGAGTGTAGCGTGTAGCGTGTAGCGTGTAGGGTGTAGAGTGTAGGGTGTAGAGTGTAGCGTGTAGCGTGTAGCGTGTAGGGTGTAGGGTGAAGCGTGTAGGGTGTAGCATGTAGCGTGTAGCGTGTAGCATGTAGAGTAGGGTGTAGGGTGTAGGGTGTAGAGTGTAGTGTGTAGAGTGTGGAGTGTAGCGTGTAGAGTGTAAAGTGTAGCGTGTAGGGTGTAGCGTGTAGTGTGTAGCGTGTAGCGCGTAGCGTGTAGAGTGTAGGGTATAGAGTGTAGCGTGTAGAGAGTAGGGAGCAGAGTGTAGAGTGTAGCATGTAGGGTGTAGGGTGTACAGTGTAGGGTGTAGGGTGTAGCGTGTAGCGTGTAGAGTGTAGGGAGTAGGGTGTAGGGTGTAGCGTGTAGGGTGTGGAGTGTAGCGTGTAGCGTGTAGGGTGTAGCGTGTAGCGTGTAGGGTGTAGCGTGTATCATGTACCGTGTAGCGTGTAGCATGTAGAGTAGGGTGTAGGGTGTAGAGTGTAGCGTGTAGCGTGTAGTGTGTAGCGTGTAGAGTGTAAAGTGTAGCGTGTAGTGTGTAGTGTGTAGCGTGTAGCGCGTAGCGTGTAGAGTGTAGGGTATAGAGTGTAGCGTGTAGAGAGTAGGGAGTAGAGTGTAGAGTGTAGCGTGTAGGGTGTAGAGTGTAGCGAGTAGCGTGTAGTGTGTAGGGTGTAGGGTGTAGCGTGTAGCGTGTAGCTTGTAGGGTGTAGAGTGTAGCGTGTAGCGTGTAGGCTGTAGCGTGTAGGGTGTAGCATGTATCGTGTAGGGTGTAGAGTGTAGCATGTAGCGTGTAGAGTGTAGGGTGTAGCGTGTAGCGTGTGTAGGGTGTAGAGTGTAGCGTGTAGCGTGTAGGGTGTAAAGTGTAGGGTGTAGGGTGTAGAGTGTAGCGTATAGCGTGTAGGATGTAGGATGTAGAGTGTAGCGTGTAGGGTGTAGAGTGTAGCGTGTAGAGTGTAGCATGTAGCGTGTAGGGTGTAGAGTGTAGAGTGTAGCGTGTAGGGTGAAGCATGTAGGGTGTAGGGTGTCGGGTATAGCGTGTAGGGTGTAGGGTGTAGAGTGTAGGGTGTAGCGTGTATGGTGTAGAGTGTAGCGTGTAGCGTGTAGAGTGTAGCGTGTAGGGTGTAGGGTGTAGCGTGTAGCATGCAGAGTGTAGCGTGTAGGGTGTAGAGTGTAGCGTGTTGCGTGAAGGGTGTAGAGTGTAGCGTGTAGCGTGTAGAGTGTAGAGTGTAGCGTGTAGCGTGTAGAGTGTAGCGGGTAGGGTGTAGAGTGTAGCAAGTAGCGTGTAGGGTGTAGGGTGTTGAGTGTAGGGTGTAGCGTGTAGGGTGAAGAGTGTAGCGTGTAGGGGGTAGGGTGTAGGGTGTAGAGTGTAGCGTGTAGGGTGTAGCGTGTAGCATGTAGCGTGTAGCGTGTAGCATGTAGAGTGTAGCGTGTAGGGTGTAGAGTGTAGCGTGTAGGGTGTAGCGTGTTGCGTGTAGCGTGCAGTGTGTAGAGTGTAGCGTATAGCGTGTAGGGTGTAGAGTGTAGGGTGTAGCATGTAGCGTGTAGAGTGTAGCGTGTAGGGTGTAGGGTGTACAGTGTAGGGTGTAGCGTGTAGCATGTAGGGTGTAGGGTGTAGCGTGTAGCGTGTACCGTGTAGCGTATAGAGTGCAGCGTGTAGGGTGTAGAGTGTAGCGTGTAGTGTGTAGCGTGTAGGGTGTAGGGTGTAGAGTGTAGCGTGTAGGGTGTAGAGTGTAACATGTAGCGTGTAGGGTGTAGGGCGTAGCGTGTAGCGTGTACCGCGTAGCGTATAGAGTGTAGTGTGTAGGGTGTAGAGTGTAGCGTGTAGGGTGTAGAGTGTAGCGTGTAGCGTGTAGCGTGTAGCGTGTAGAGTGTAGTGTGTAGGGTGTAGCGTGTAGAGTGTAGTGTGTGGCGTGCAGGGCGTAGGGTGTAGCGTGTAGGGTGTAGGGTGTAGAGTGTAGGGTGTAGCATGTAGGGTGTAGGGTGTAGGGTGTAGCGTGTAGGGTGTAGAGTGTAGCGTGTAGGGTGTACGGTGTAGAGTGTAGGGTATAAGCTGTAGCGTTTAGCGTGTAGAGTGTAGCGTGTAGCGTGTAGCGTGTAGGGTGTAGAGTGTAGGGTGTAGAGTGTAGCGTGTAGCGTGTAGGGTGTAGGGTGTAGCGTGTAGGGTGTAGCATGTAGCGTGTAGCGTGTAGCATGTAGAGTAGGGTGTAGGGTGTAGGGTGTAGAGTGTAGTGTGTAGAGTGTAGAGTGTAGCATGTAGAGTGTAAAGTGTAGCGTGTAGGGTGTAGCGTGTAGTGTGTAACGTGTAGCGCGTAGCGTGTAGGGTGTAGGGTGTAGCGTGTAGCGTGTAGCGTGTAGGGTGTAGCGTGTAGCGTGTAGGGTGTAGCGTGTATCATGTACCGTGTAGCGTGTAGCATGTAGAGTAGGGTGTAGAGTGTAGCATGTAGGGTGTAGGGTGTAGAGTGTAGGGTGTAGCATGTAGGGTGTAGGGTGTAGGGTGTAGCGTGCAGGGTGTAGAGTGTAGGGAGTAGGGTGTAGGGTGTAGCGTGTAGGGTGTGGAGTGTAGCGTGTAGCGTGTAGGGTGTAGCGTGTAGCGTGTAGGGTGTAGCGTGTATCATGTACCGTGCAGCGTGTAGCATGTAGAGTAGGGTGTAGGGTGTACAGTGTAGGGTGTAGGGTGTAGCGTGTAGCGTGTAGAGTGTAGGGAGTAGGGTGTAGGGTGTAGCGTGTAGGGTGTGGAGTGTAGCGTGTAGCGTGTAGGGTGTAGCGTGTAGCGTGTAGGGTGTAGCGTGTATCATGTACCGTGTAGCGTGTAGCATGTAGAGTAGGGTGTAGGGTGTAGAGTGTAGCGTGTAGCGTGTAGTGTGTAGCGTGTAGTGTAAAGTGTAGCGTGTAGTGTGTAGTGTGTAGCGTGTAGCGCGTAGCGTGTAGAGTGTAGGGTATAGAGTGTAGCGTGTAGATAGTAGGGAGTAGAGTGTAGAGTGTAGCGTGTAGGGTGTAGAGTGTAGCGAGTAGCGTGTAGTGTGTAGGCTGTAGGGTGTAGAGTGTAGGGTGTAGCGTGTAGGGTGTAGAGTGTAGCGTGTAGGGTGTAGCGTGTAGCGTGCAGGGTGTAGAGTGTAGCGTATAGCGTGTAGGGTGTAGGGTGTAGAGTGTAGGGTGTAGCGTGTAGAGTGTAGCGTGTAGCGTGTAGGGTGTAGGGTGTACAGTGTAGGGTGTAGGGTGTAGCGTGTAGAGTTTAGTGTGTGGCGTGCAGGGCATAGGGTGTAGCGTGTAGGGTGTAGAGTGTAGGGTGTAGCATGTAGGGTGTAGGGTGTAGGGTGTAGCGTGTAGGGTGTAGAGTGTAGCATGTAGGGTGTACGGTGTAGAGTGTAGGGTATAAGCTGTAGCGTTTAGCGTGTAGAGTGTAGCGTGTAGCGTGTAGGGTGTAGCGTGTAGGGTGTAGAGTGTAGGGTGCAGCGTGTAGGGTGTATCGTGTAGCGTGTAGCGTGTAGGGTGTAGGGTGTAGAGTGTAGGGTGTAGCGTGTAGGGTGTAGCGTGTAGCGTGTAGCGTGTAGCGTGTAGGGTGTAGGGTGTAGAGTGTAGGATGTAGCGTGTAGGGTGTAGCGTGTATCGTGTAGCGTGTAGAGTGTAGCGTCTAGCGTGTAGCGTATAGTGTGTAGCGTGTAGCGTGTAGATTGTAGCGTGTAGGGTGTAGGGTGTAGGGTGTAGCGTGTATCGTGTAGGGTGTAGGGTGTAGGGTGTAGCGTGTAGCGTGTAGCGTGTAGAGTGTAGCATGTAGGGTGTAGCAAGTAGCGTGTACCGTGTAGGGTGTAGCGTGTAGCGTGTAGCGTGTAGCGTGTAGAGTGTAGAGTGTAGCGTGTAGGGTGTAGAGTGTAGCGTGTAGCGTTTAGGGTGTAGGGTGTAGAGTGTAGCGTGTAGGGTGTAGCAAGTAGCGTGTAGCGTGTAGGGTGTCAATTTTTCCTCTGATGAAGACGCTTGAGTAGCGTCGATACGCGTGGGTTTCAGGGCTTCCTTTGTTTTTTTCCCGAGGGACAGGACTTGGGTAACTTATCTTTACAACTGCTATGGAATTACACCTATTTACTTCATGCATGGCCTGGCATTTTTCCAAGCCTTAGGACAATGGATCCTGATTCTTTGTATTTCCACAAGGCGTCTGTATGCATACATTTATCCAAATAACTAGGATTTTGTAGTACTGCAGCATACCTATTTCCCTGATTACCTTTCTATAGGGGTCTGCTTTCATTTGCTTACCAACTGTGCGCACGCATGCTGTGTTGAACAAAATAGGATCCATGATGTATTTCTTCCAGATACTAGGCTGGAGTATATGTTTCCTGTCATAGTACTCAGGGGGTCACACTTGGCAGTAAACAATAGGCTTCTTATATGTAGATTTGACTAAGATTGGTGTACCCGCATACCTAGCAATTTTTTCTCTCTGGTTATTTCTCCTGTCTCACATATGCTGTAAAGTATTAGCTTCCTTCATTCCCTCGGGTAAAATTACTTATGGCCTATTCAGCCATACTAGTGTTTTAAATGTTTTTAAATGTATGTTTTGCCTGGTTCTGTTTGTGGATTACTATTTTTGTACAATAAAATTGACTATTTAACGTGGATCCCATTGGTTTGCATATCCTTTTCTTTTTGTGTTTAGTGTGTAGTGTGTAGCTTAACCCTACACGCTACACGCTACACGCTACACTCTACACCCTACACGCTACACCCTACACTCTACACCGTACACTCTACACGCTACACGCTACACTCTACACCCTACACCCTAAACGCTACACGCTACACTCTACACCCTACACGCTACACTCTACACGCTACACGCTACACTCTACACCCTACACTCTACTCGCTACACGCTACACGCTACACCCTACACTCTACACGCTACACGATACACGCTACACCCTACACGCTACACCCTACACTCTACACCCTACACCCTACACGCTACACGCTACACCCTACACGCTACACCCTACACGCTGCTACACCCTACACGCTACACGTTACACTCTACACCCTACACCCTACACTCTACACCCTACACCCTACTCTCTACACGCTATATTCTACACCCTACACGCTACACTCTACACCCTACACGCTACACGCTACACTCTACACCCTAGACGCTACACTCTATACCCTACACTCTACACGCTACACCCTACACTCTACATGCTACACCCTACACCCTACACGCTACATGCTACACGCTACACCCTACACGCTACACGCTACACACTACATGCTACACCCTACACCCTACACCCTACACGCTACACGCTACACTCTACACCCTACACGCTACACCCTACACTCTACACCCTACACGCTACACCCTACACTCTACACCCTACACGCTATACGCTACACTCTACACCCTGCACGCTACACGCTACACCCTACACGCTACACTCTACACCCTACACGCTACACCCTACACTCTACACCCTACACGCTACACGCTACACTCTACACCCTACACGCTACACCCTACACTCCACACCCTACACCCTACATGCTACACGCTACACCCTACACGCTACAAATTACACTCTAAACCCTACACTCTACATCCTACACCCTACACTCTACACCCTACACGCTACACTCTACACTACACCCTACACCCTACATGCTACACGCTACACGCTACACTCTACACCCTACACGCTACACGCTACACCCTACAAGCTAAACGCTACAAACTACACGCTACATATTACACTCTACACCCTAGCGTGTAGCGTGTAGGGTGTAGAGTGTAGCGTGTAGCATGTAGCGTGTAGGGTGTATGGTGTAGAGTGTAGCATGTAGCGTGTAGGGTGTAGAGTGTAGCGTGTAGGGTGTAGAGTGTAGCATGTAGCGTGTAGGGTGTAGGGTGTAGGGTGTAGAGTGTAGCATGTAGCATGTAGATTGTAGTGTGTACCGTGTAGGGTGTAGAGTGTAGCATGTAGGGTGTAGGGTGTAGAGTGAAGGGTGTAGCGTGTAGAGTGTAGCGTGTAGCGTGTACGGTGTAGGGTGTAGAGTGTAGGGTGTAGCGTGTAGCGTGTAGCTTGTAGGGTGTAGAGTGTAGCGTGTAGCGTGTAGGCTGTAGCGTGTAGGGTGTAGCATGTATCGTGTAGGGTGTAGAGTGTAGCATGTAGCGTGTAGAGTGTAGGGTGTAGCGTGTAGCGTGTGTAGGGTGTAGGGTGTAGAGTGTAGCGTGTAGCGTGTAGGGTGTAGAGTGTATGGTGTAGGGTGTAGAGTGTAGCGTATAGCGTGTAGGGTGTAGGATGTAGAGTGTAGCGTGTAGGGTGTAGAGTGTAGCGTGTAGAGTGTAGCATGTAGCGTGTAGGGTGTAGAGTGTAGAGTGTAGCGTGTAGGGTGAAGCATGTAGGGTGTAGGGTGTCGGGTATAGCGTGTAGGGTGTAGGGTGTAGAGTGTAGGGTGTAGCGTGTATGGTGTAGAGTGTAGCGTGTAGCGTGTAGAGTGTAGCGTGTAGGGTGTAGGGTGTAGAGTGTAGCATGCAGAGTGTAGCGTGTAGGGTGTAGAGTGTAGCGTGTTGCGTGTAGGGTGTAGAGTGTAGCGTGTAGCGTGTAGAGTGTAGAGTGTAGCATGTAGCGTGTAGAGTGTAGCGGGTAGGGTGTAGAGTGTAGCGAGTAGCGTGTAGGGTGTAGGGTGTAGAGTGTAGGGTGTAGCGTGTAGGGTGAAGAGTGTAGCGTGTAGGGGGTAGGGTGTAGGGTGTAGAGTGTAGCGTGTAGGGTGTAGCGTGTAGCATGTAGCGTGTAGCGTGTAGCATGTAGAGTGTAGCGTGTAGGGTGTAGAGTGTAGCGTGTAGGGTGTAGCGTGTAGCGTGTAGCGTGCAGTGTGTAGAGTGTAGCGTATAGCGTGTAGGGTGTAGAGTGTAGGGTGTAGCATGTAGCGTGTAGAGTGTAGCGTGTAGGGTGTAGGGTGTACAGTGTAGGGTGTAGCGTGTAGCATGTAGGGTGTAGGGTGTAGCGTGTAGCGTGTACCGTGTAGCGTATAGAGTGCAGCGTGTAGGGTGTAGAGTGTAGCGTGTAGTGTGTAGCGTGTAGGGTGTAGGGTGTAGCGTGTAGGGTGTAGAGTGTAGCGTGTAGGGTGTAGAGTGTAACATGTAGCGTGTAGGGTGTAGGGCGTAGCGTGTAGCGTGTACCGTGTAGCGTATAGAGTGTAGTGTGTAGGGTGTAGAGTGTAGCGTGTAGGGTGTAGAGTGTAGCGTGTAGCGTGTAGCGTGTAGAGTGTAGTGTGTAGGGTGTAGCGTGTAGAGTGTAGTGTGTGGCGTGCAGGGCGTAGGGTGTAGCGTGTAGGGTGTAGGGTGTAGAGTGTAGGGTGTAGCATGTACGGTGTAGGGTGTAGGGTGTAGCGTGTAGGGTGTAGAGTGTAGCGTGTAGGGTGTACGGTGTAGAGTGTAGGGTATAAGCTGTAGCGTTTAGCGTGTAGAGTGTAGCGTGTAGCGTGTAGCGTGTAGGGTGTAGAGTGTAGGGTGTAGAGTGTAGCGTGTAGCGTGTAGCGTGTAGCGTGTAGGGTGTAGGGTGTAGCGTGTAGGGTGTAGCGTGTAGCGTGTAGCGTGTAGCATGTAGAGTAGGGTGTAGGGTGTAGGGTGTAGAGTGTAGTGTGTAGAGTGTAGAGTGTAGAGTGTAGCGTGTAGAGTGTAAAGTGTAGCGTGTAGGGTGTAGCGTGTAGTGTGTAGCGTGTAGCGCGTAGCGTGTAGAGTGTAGGGTATAGAGTGTAGCGTGTAGAGAGTAGGGAGCAGAGTGTAGAGTGTAGCATGTAGGGTGTAGGGTGTACAGTGTAGGGTGTAGGGTGTAGCGTGTAGCGTGTAGAGTGTAGGGAGTAGGGTGTAGGGTGTAGCGTGTAGGGTGTGGAGTGTAGCGTGTAGCGTGTAGGGTGTAGCGTGTAGCGTGTAGGTTGTAGCGTGTATCATGTACCGTGTAGCGTGTAGCATGTAGAGTAGGGTGTAGGGTGTAGAGTGTAGCGTGTAGCGTGTAGTGTGTAGCGTGTAGAGTGTAAAGTGTAGCGTGTAGTGTGTAGTGTGTAGCGTGTAGCGCGTAGCGTGTAGAGTGTAGGGTATAGAGTGTAGCGTGTAGAGAGTAGGGAGTAGGGTGTAGAGTGTAGCGAGTAGCGTGTAGTGTGTAAGGTGTAGGGTGTAGAGTGTAGGGTGTAGCGTGTAGGGTGTAGAGTGTAGCATGTAGGGTGTAGCGTGTAGCGTGCAGGGTGTAGAGTGTAGCGTATAGCGTGTAGGGTGTAGGGTGTAGAGTGTAGGGTGTAGAGTGTAGGGTGTAGCATGTAGCGTGTAGAGTGTAGCGTGTAGGGTGTAGGGTGTACAGTGTAGGGTGTAGCGTGTAGCATGTAGGGTGTAGGGTGTAGCGTGTAGCGTGTACCGTGTAGCGTATAGAGTGCAGCGTGTAGGGTGTAGAGTGTAGCGTGTAGTGTGTAGCGTGTAGGGTGTAGGGTGTAGCGTGTAGGGTGTAGAGTGTAGCGTGTAGGGTGTAGAGTGTAACATGTAGCGTGTAGGGTGTAGGGCGTAGCGTGTAGCGTGTACCGTGTAGCGTATAGAGTGTAGTGTGTAGGGTGTAGAGTGTAGCGTGTAGGGTGTAGAGTGTAGCGTGTAGCGTGTAGCGTGTAGAGTGTAGTGTGTAGGGTGTAGCGTGTAGAGTGTAGTGTGTGGCGTGCAGGGCGTAGGGTGTAGCGTGTAGGGTGTAGGGTGTAGAGTGTAGGGTGTAGCATGTACGGTGTAGGGTGTAGGGTGTAGCGTGTAGGGTGTAGAGTGTAGCGTGTAGGGTGTACGGTGTAGAGTGTAGGGTATAAGCTGTAGCGTTTAGCGTGTAGAGTGTAGCGTGTAGCGTGTAGCGTGTAGGGTGTAGAGTGTAGGGTGTAGAGTGTAGCGTGTAGCGTGTAGCGTGTAGCGTGTAGGGTGTAGGGTGTAGCGTGTAGGGTGTAGCGTGTAGCGTGTAGCGTGTAGCATGTAGAGTAGGGTGTAGGGTGTAGGGTGTAGAGTGTAGTGTGTAGAGTGTAGAGTGTAGAGTGTAGCGTGTAGAGTGTAAAGTGTAGCGTGTAGGGTGTAGCGTGTAGTGTGTAGCGTGTAGCGCGTAGCGTGTAGAGTGTAGGGTATAGAGTGTAGCGTGTAGAGAGTAGGGAGCAGAGTGTAGAGTGTAGCATGTAGGGTGTAGGGTGTACAGTGTAGGGTGTAGGGTGTAGCGTGTAGCGTGTAGAGTGTAGGGAGTAGGGTGTAGGGTGTAGCGTGTAGGGTGTGGAGTGTAGCGTGTAGCGTGTAGGGTGTAGCGTGTAGCGTGTAGGTTGTAGCGTGTATCATGTACCGTGTAGCGTGTAGCATGTAGAGTAGGGTGTAGGGTGTAGAGTGTAGCGTGTAGCGTGTAGTGTGTAGCGTGTAGAGTGTAAAGTGTAGCGTGTAGTGTGTAGTGTGTAGCGTGTAGCGCGTAGCGTGTAGAGTGTAGGGTATAGAGTGTAGCGTGTAGAGAGTAGGGAGTAGGGTGTAGAGTGTAGCGAGTAGCGTGTAGTGTGTAAGGTGTAGGGTGTAGAGTGTAGGGTGTAGCGTGTAGGGTGTAGAGTGTAGCATGTAGGGTGTAGCGTGTAGCGTGCAGGGTGTAGAGTGTAGCGTATAGCGTGTAGGGTGTAGGGTGTAGAGTGTAGGGTGTAGCGTGTAGAGTGTAGCGTGTAGCGTGTAGGGTGTAGGGTGTACAGTGTAGGGTGTAGCGTGTAGAGTTTAGTGTGTGGCGTGCAGGGCATATGGTGTAGCGTGTAGGGTGTAGAGTGTAGGGTGTATCATGTAGGGTGTAGGGTGTAGGGTGTAGCGTGTAGGGTGTAGAGTGTAGCATGTAGGGTGTACGGTGTAGAGTGTAGGGTATAAGCTGTAGCGTTTAGCGTGTAGAGTGTAGCGTGTAGCGTGTAGGGTGTAGCGTGTAGGGTGTAGAGTGTAGGGTGTAGCGTGTAGGGTGTATCGTGTAGCGTGTAGCGTGTAGGGTGTAGGGTGTAGAGTGTAGGGTGTAGCGTGTAGGGTGTAGCGTGTAGCGTGTAGCGTGTAGCGTGTAGGGTGTAGGGTGTAGAGTGTAGGATGTAGCGTGTAGGGTGTAGCGTGTATCGTGTAGCGTGTAGAGTGTAGCGTCTAGCGTGTAGCGTATAGTGTGTAGCGTGTAGAGTGTAGCATGTAGGGTGTAGCAAGTAGCGTGTATTGTGTAGGGTGTAGAGTGTAGCGTGTAGCGTGTAGGGTGTCAATTTTTCCTCTGATGAAGACGCTTGAGTAGCGTCGATACGCGTGGGGTTCAGGGCTTCCTTTGTTTTTTTCCCGAGGGACAGGACTTGGTAACTTATCTTTACAACTGCTATGGAATTACACCTATTTACTTCATGCATGGCCTGGCATTTTTCCAAGCCTTAGGACAATGGATCCTGATTCTTTGTATTTCATTTCAATTAGATTTTTATTGAGTTTAAACAAAGAAAACGAATAACAAAACATAACTGTATCTGTATAACTGTAGTAAATATTCTATAGCAGGTACAAGTGTACAATCAGGAAAAGAAACCGTCAAATTGCTTTTTTAATTGTGACCATTTACCCCATCTGGCATGAAAACGATCTTTGGATAGAAGATTAGTATAATAAATTTCCTCATATACAAAATGTCTATCGATCAACAATATCAAATGTTTCACGTTGGGCGGGCGAATGTTATTCCACTCTTTCACAATCAAATAGCTTGCGGACATTAGAACATGAGCTGTTAGAAATCTGTCCATTTTGAATTGATGTAGATTAATAAGCAATAAGGCCATATCAGGGCATGGCAATATAGTTTCCCCAGTCAGAAGTGAAATTATTAAGAAAATCTCAGACCAGAAATTTTTCAGAAGGGGACAGGACCAGAAAACATGTAGCAAATCTGCTGACTGACCACATTTCCTCCAACACATCCCATCATGACCCTTAATAAAATGTTTAAGTCTATTGGTAGTTAAATAATATCTCTGAATTAGTTTATAATGGGTTTCCAGGGTATTCGAGCATCTGGAGGCTTTCGTAGCTAATTTGAATGATTGTGTCCATTGAGATGGTGAAATTGTTTTATTTAATCTCTGTGCCCATTTCTCAAAGGAACCCGAGCTGCTAAAAGTATATTTGTCAGTCAATATATTATAGAAGGACCTCAGACAGCTCTTGTTTTTTAGAGGTGGGGTTTTGAAAAAATTAATGGCAGTTTGATTAAGTAATATTTTTTGGGGAGTGTTTAGTTCTAATCTTTTATACTCCTCTTTAAGCAAATAATAATTCATAAATTCACAACTCTCAATCTTAAATTTATCTTTCAGTATTTGAAAGGGAACAAATTTATTAGCTTCCAGCATATCATGGATATACTTAATCCCTAGTGTCGACCACTTTTCAAAACGAAATCTAAGTGTGGGCCTAACCGGGAGCAAGTATGAAATGGGGAGTGGGTAGACAGGATGAGGAGGTCTGTTGGATTTATGAGCTTGAAAATGTATCCAGCTTTGAACTGCCGCCTTGATGATGGGATTATGAATACTCTCAACTTTCTGATGCTTTATAAAGAATCTATATAGATATAAAAGGGGTTCCTGGTTGGGCATGGAGGTTAATTCCATTTTGGGCCATTCCAAATTTTCAGTATTCCTGAACCATAATTTGGTTTGGTCAAGGATACTGGAGTGGTAATATGCGCTTATATCCGGAAGAGCAATTCCCCCGTTCTCTTTAGAACGAATCAAAATTTGTTTTTTTATCCTCGATTTCCCCTTAGGCCATATAAATCTGTTCATTTGTTTAATCAAATTTTGTAAAATAAGATTGGGAAGTGGTAGGGGGACATTCCTAAAGAAATATAGAATTTTAGGAAGGAGAAGCATTTTATACAAGGTAATTTTTCCAAGCCATGAGGAAGGGGATTTTGAAATGGTTTTAATAGTTTGTTCTATTTCGTTATAAACGTGATCAGCGTTGATCTTGTATAGATTGTGTATATCATTTGTCAATAAAATGCCCAGGTAAGGGGTTTGGGTACGGTTCCATATGAAAGGGTAGGAACTGTGTAGTATCTGTTTCGTTTGAGTTGATAAATAGAGAGATAGTACAATAGTTTTGGAATGGTTCAATTTATAGAGAGAAACTCTACCAAAGTCCTTTATAATTTCCCAAGCGTATTTGATTGAGCTAATTGGGTTTGACAAGGTTAGGATAATATCATCCGCATATAATCCAATTTTATGATCTATGTTGCCTGAGGATATACCTTTAATCTCTTCAGAGTCCCTGATGTACTGAGCTAACGGTTCAAGACTAAGGATAAAAATCAGAGGGGAAAGTGGGCATCCCTGCCTCGTGCCGTTAGAGATCGGGAACTGTTCTGACATTATGTTGTTAACAAATATAGCGGCTGAAGGGGTAGAGTATAATGTTTGTATGCTATTGATTAGGTTTGGACTAAAATTTAATTTCTTGAGTACCGCAAATGCAAAGTCCCAGCTCAAACGATCAAACGCTTTTTCAGCGTCTAAAGTGATGAATAAACTGGGAATCTGCCTACGGTTACATAGAGAAAGAAGATTCAACACCCGTCTAGTGCTATCGTATGTTTGTCTTTGTTTGACAAAACCTACCTGATCAGGGTGAACAACATCTGGAATAATGTGTTGTAGTCTATTTGCTATGATTTTTGCATATGCTTTAATGTCGGTATTTAGTAGTGAAATTGGTCTAAAATTTTCAATTTTTGTTGTATCTTTATTGGGTTTAGGAATGACTACTATTGTGGCTTTGAGCATTTCATTGTCACATTTTCCATTCACTCTGATAAAATTGAGTGTCTGGGTAAGGTGGGGGATAAGCAATTTTTGAAACTGTTTGTAGTACTCACTCGTGAAACCGTCTGGACCCGGTGCTTTGTTAATTTTAAAGGCATTAATAACATTCATAACCTCTTTCTCGCTAAAGGGCATATCAAGTGTTTCTCTTTGCTCTGGCGTAAGGCTCCCCAGTTTTATTTTCTCTAGAAATAAATCAATTTGGTCTTGGGAGGGAGGTGAGACATCTATATTATCTTTCAGGTTATATAGTTTAAAGTAATAATCCCTGAAAGCCTTTGCGATGTCCTTTGGTTTTAGAACATCGCCAGAAGCCAATGATATTCTATCAACCACCTTTCTCATCTTTATAGGTTTGAATTTGTTGGCCATCAGCCTAGTTGGTCTATCATTGTCCGTATAGTATCCAGCCCCAAAAAAAGTGGCTTTTTTATCATACTGAGCAATTAATAGATTCCTAAGATCTAGCCTACAAATATGCAATTCTTTGTGTTTATCAAAACTACTATCATTTTGAGCAGAGGCTTCCAGGATTTTAATTTTTTCTATTAGTTCTTTCTGTCTAAACTCTCTTATTTTTTTTTGTTTAGCTCCAAGCTGAATTAATGTTCCCCTAATCACACACTTGTGGGCTTGCCATAATATCTCTGGGTTGATTTCTTGTGTAGAGTTTTCAACAAAATAGTGGGAGATGGTTTGTTCTATTAATTTGGAATTTTCCTGTGTATTGGTTATGAATTTACTGTATTTCCAATTGTATGATTTATTTTCTCTATCTGTATTTTTAAGTCTAAGGAGGATAGGTGCATGGTCTGACCAAGTGATTGGGCCCGTGACAAATTTTTCATATAGATCTAAAACTGAAAGACTTGTAAAAATATGGTCAATCCTAGTGAAAGATTTGTTGTATGGGCAGTATCTTGTGAATTCTTTTGAATTTGTATTCAGCACTCTACAACTGTCCTGTAATCCAGATTGTCTTAGCCAGTAAGATAAATTTTGTTTTTTATAATATGTCAGCGGGTGGGAGCAATCCAAATGGGGATCAACAATATGATTAAAATCCCCGCCCCATACAACATGACCCTCACTGAAGTCCTCCAATTTTTTTTTGAATCTATTAAGAAAGCGAATTTGACTTGAATTGGGGGCATGTATGTTAGCAATGGTGAAATTAACATCTCCCAATTTTCCCTTAATAGTGATTTGTCTACCTTCCTCGTCCTTCATTGTGTCTATTATTTTAAAAGGTAAATCCTTGTGAATGGCTATCGCAACCCCCGCTTTTTTCTTTCCACTGTTTGAAAAGAATATTTGCGAGAAATATTTATTTCGGAGTCTATGGTTATCAGATTCTAATAAATGAGTTTCCTGAAGCAGGACTATATCAGCTTTAAGTCTACGCATATCTTTCCAAAGAGTAAATCTCTTGTAGGGGTTGTTCAAACCATTCACGTTATAGGACACAATATTTAAAGACATAGTATTGGTGTTTGTAGATTATGTAGTGATGTCTGTATTTACAATTAGAATTGTCCACAGAGAAGGAGATTAATAAGACCAGCAAACCCTGTAGAAACAAAAGAGGCAACCTACACAGAACCTGTATCCCCAACATGACGATGATGATGAACCCTTCCAGATCAGATGAAAGTGAAAGCAAACGACGGTCTCCGCTTAGTAGAGATGCACACAGACCTGCATACAGATAAAAGATAAAAATAACATAATTGCAACCAGCAAAAAAGTGGGTTAGAAAACCAACAGTTGATGCACACCGAAGTGTGTGTGTAAATGAGTAAGTACTCATTCAAAGTTTAGGGGGTGAAATTAAGGGCCAAGTGAGTGGGGCCAACCCAAAATAATTCAAAAGCTTCATCTGTTTTTCTTCGTGATCCACGAGGGCTTGACATGTCCTGGAAGATGATCAGAAACTCCGCTGTCTTTGTGTCCAGAACTTGATCTCTCCATGGGCGGCAGGCCTAGATCATGAATAAATTTGTCAGAGTTATTTAAGTCAGTTAGCGCAAAAATGACATCCTCCTTAATCACGATCAATTTGGTTGGAAATCCCCATTTATACAGTATCTTATTATTCCTAAGATGGTCAGTGACAGGAATGTATTCTCTCCGTTTTTGTAATGTGGCTCTTGAAAAGTCTGCGAAAATTTTTATCTTGTTGTAGGGGGTCGGTAAATTTGGCAATTGCCTGCTTTTCCTAAGAATTTCCTCTTTAATTTGAAAATAGTGAAAACAGGCTATGACGTCCCTGGGAGCTGTAGTTGGTGCGTATTTGGATTTAGGTAGTCTGTGAATGCGCTCCAGTGTTAGATCACCCCTAGAAGCTTTAGGAAGAACTGAGTGAAGCATTTTTTGGGTGTATTCTGTAAGATCACGATCTTTGATTGACTCAGGTATCCCTCTAAATTTTAAGTTACTACGCCTGCTTCTATCTTCTTGTTCAACTTGTTTTGATTTTATTTGGGCCACCTCGTCCTCCAGGTTGTAATGTGCATCTATCAATTTATTATGGGACTCCACCAATTCCCCCATTTTCCGTTCAAGGTGGTCCACACGCTGTCCAAGATCATCTATATCTTTGCGGAGGGATAGATTATGAGATTCCAATTGTGACTGGAAAGATTGAGCCAAAAGAAGAATAATGTTCTTAATGAATATTTCTGATGCATTTTTATTAGAAGCGTCCACATCAGATAGTGACTGTATAAGAGTATCAGCAAGTGTTGGGTTGCCGAGATCCTTGGGGGAATGAATAAGAATTGAATCTCTATTCTGAAGGCTCTCCTGAGCTGCAGCAACCAAAATATTCCCTTTAGAATAGGGAGTATCATGGGAGCCGATCGGCACCTTAATGGGGCTGGCATTAATATTAGATCCGGTACTATATGTAGCATAAGCAGCCTTTCCAGGGGCTGGTGGAGTAAAGGGAGTATCAGATATAAATGAAACATCCTTGCAAGATGTGGCCCCTTTAACCGGCGTTGTAAAAAGATCTCCGGTTGTTAAAATAGCCGGCGCACATTTTTCGGCCTTTCCAGCGTTTTGTTTTTGTGAGCGTTGCCGATTAGAGCGCTCGTTCTCCTTTTCAAGATGGCCGCTCTCGCGGGAAGACGAGCGAGAGCGGGAGCTCCGTGCAGGGCTATTTTCCAGCGGTCCCCTCCGCTTACTCACGGTTACCGCTGACTTCCTCTGTGTGAGCCGCGGGTTTATTCTTGTTTTGAAAGCGGCGTGCTTCAGCCGCTGTGGCGTCGCTCTTAAGTGCTGGCGTCCCCGGCCATAGATACGGGACTTGCCTGCACTTCCTGGTATTTTACATGCTGGATGCGGGGAGCCGCCGCCGCCATCTTGGATCATCTCTTCAGCGCTACAGCGCTCTGTATCAGCGTCTTTTTCTCTGCGGCTGCTGCGGTCAGCCATGGCAGCTTAGTAGCGATCTGTGCAGGAGATATTCCGGTGTCGGAGGCTGTAGTTTTTAGGTGGAATCTTGAAGAAAAGCTTAATAAAATCGCTTAATTAGGTGGCCCCAGTGTGGAGCTCACAGCTGAGACGTCCTCTCAGAATCAGCGCTGGCCACGCCCCCCCCTGATTCTTTGTATTTCCACAAGGCGTCTGTATGCATACATTTATCCAAATAACTAGGATTTTGTAGTACTGCAGCATACCTATTTCCCTGATTACCTTTCTATAGGGGTCTGCTTTCATTTGCTTACCAACTGTGCGCACGCATGCTGTGTTGAACAAAATAGGATCCATGATGTATTTCTTCCAGATACTAGGCTGGAGTATATGTTTCCTGTCATAGTACTCAGGGGGTCACAGTTGGCAGTACACAATAGGCTTCTTATATGTAGATTTGACTAAGATTGGTGTACCCGCATACCTAGCAATTTTTTCTCTCTGGTTATTTCTCCTGTCT
Source organism: Ranitomeya variabilis (assembly GCF_051348905.1). Classification (NCBI taxonomy): domain Eukaryota; kingdom Metazoa; phylum Chordata; class Amphibia; order Anura; family Dendrobatidae; genus Ranitomeya; species Ranitomeya variabilis. The sequence goes on from NW_027508080.1 coordinate 71,065, forward strand.
CACATATGCTGTAAAGTATTAGCTTCCTTCATTCCCTCGGGTAAAATTACTTATGGCCTATTCAGCCATACTAGTGTTTTAAATGTTTTTAAATGTATGTTTTGCCTGGTTCTGTTTGTGGATTACTATTTTTGTACAATAAAATTGACTATTTAACGTGGATCCCATTGGTTTGCATATCCTTTTCATTTTGTGTTTAGTGTGTAGTGTGTAGCTTAACCCTACACGCTACACGCTACACGCTACACTCTACACCCTACACGCTACACCCTACACTCTACACCGTACACTCTACACGCTACACGCTACACTCTACACCCTACACCCTAAACGCTACACGCTACACTCTACACCCTACACGCTACACTCTACACTCTACACGCTACACGCTACACTCTACACCCTACACTCTACACGCTACACGCTACACGCTACACCCTACACTCTACACGCTACACGCTACACGCTACATGCTACACTCTACACTCTACACCCTACACCCTACACGCTACACGCTATACTCTACACCCTACACTCTACACGCTACACGCTACACTCTACACTCTACACGCTACACGCTACACTCTACACCCTACACGCAACACGCTACACTCTATACCCTACACGCTACACTCTGCACGCTACACGCTACACCCTACACGCTATACTCTGCACGCTACACGCTACACTCTACACCATACACGCTACACCCTACACTCTACACCCTACACCCTACACGCTATACCCGACACCCTACACCCTACATGCTTCACCCGAAACGCTACACTCTACACTCTACACCCTACACCCTACACGCTACATGCTACACCCTACACGCTACACTCTACACCCTACACTCTACACGCTACACACTACACGCTACACGCTACACCCTACACGCTACACGCTACACCCTACACGCTACACGTTACACTCTACACCCTACACGCTACACTCTACACCCTGCACCCTACACGCTACAATCTACACCCTACACCCTACACGCTACACGCTACACGCTACACTCTACACCCTACACGCTACACCCTACACTCTACACCGTACACTACACGCTACACGCTACACTCTACACCCTACACCCTACACGCTACGCGCTACACTCTACACCCTACACGCTACACTCTAAACTCTACATGCTACACGCTACACTCTACACTCTACACGATACACGCTACACCCTACACCCTACACGCTACACGCTACACTCTACAACCTACACGCTACACGCTACACTCCACACGCAACACGCTACACTCTACACCCTACACTCTACACGCTACACGCTACACTCTACACCCTACACTCTACACGCTACACGCTACACTGTACACCCTACATGCAACACGCTACACTCTACACCCTACACGCTACACTCTACACGCTACACGCTACATGCTACACTCTACACTCTACACCATACACCCTACACGCTACACACTATACTCTACACCCTACACGCTACACTCTACACGCTACACGCTACACGCTACACTCTACACGCTACACTCTACACCCTACATGCAACACGCTACACTCTACACCCTACACCCTACACGCTACACGCTACACCCTACACCCTACACTGTACACCCTACACCCTACACGCTACACGCTACACTCTACACGCTACACCCTACACTCTACACCCTACACCCAACACGCTATACGCTACACTCTACACCCTGCACGCTACACGCTACACCCTACACGCTACACTCTACACCCTACACGCTACACCCTACACTCTACACCCTACAGCCTACACACTACACGCTACTCGCTACACTCTACACCCTACACGCTACACTCTACACTCTACTCCCTACTCTCTACACGCTACACTCTATACCCTACACTCTACACGCTACGCGCTACACGCTACACACTACACACTACACGCTACACTTTACACTCTACACGCTACACACTACACGCTACACGCTACACTCTACACCCTACACCCTACTCTACATGCTACACGCTACACGGTACATGATACACGCTACACCCTACACGCTACACGCTACACCCTACACGCTGCACGCTACACTCCACACCCTACACGCTACACCCTACACCCTACTCCCTACACTCTACACGCTACACGCTACACCCTACACCCTACACTGTACACCCTACACCCTACATGCTACACTCTACACTCTGCTCCCTACTCTCTACACGCTACACTCTATACCCTACACTCTACACGCTACGCGCTACACGCTACACACTACACGCTACACCCTACACGCTACACTTTACACTCTACACGCTACACTCCACACTCTACACACTACACTCTACACCCTACACCCTACACCCTACTCTACATGCTACACGCTACACGCTACATGCTACACCCTACACGCTTCACCCTACACCCTACACGCTACACGCTACACGCTACACTCTACACCCTACACTCTACACCCTACACGCTACACGCTACACGCTACTCTCTACACGCTAAACGCTACAGCTTATACCCTACACTCTACACCGTACACCCTACACGCTACACTCTACACCCTGCACGCTACACCCTACACCCTACACCCTACATGCTACACCCTACACTCTACACCCTACACCCTACATGCTACACTCTACACCCTACACCCTACTCTACATGCTACACGCTACACGGTACATGATACACGCTACACCCTACACGCTACACGCTACACCCTACACGCTACACGCTACACGCTACAATCTACACCCTACACGCTACACCCTACACCCTACTCCCTACACTCTACACGCTACACGCTACACCCTACACCCTACACTGTACACCCTACACCCTGCACGCTACACTCTACACTCTGCTCCCTACTCTCTACACGCTACACTCTATACCCTACACTCTACACGCTACGCGCTACACGCTACACACTACACGCTACACCCTACACGCTACACTTTACACTCTACACGCTACACTCTACACTCTATACACTACACTCTACACCCTACACCCTACACCCTACTCTACATGCTACACGCTACACGCTACATGCTACACCCTACACGCTACACCCTACACCCTACACGCTACACGCTACACGCTACACGCTACACTCTACACCCTACACTCTACACCCTACACGCTACACGCTACACGCTACACTCTACACGCTAAACGCTACAGCTTATACCCTACACTCTACACCGTACACCCTACACGCTACACTCTACACCCTACACGCTACACCCTACACCCTACACCCTACATGCTACACCCTACACTCTACACCCTACACCCTACACGCTACACCCTACGCCCTGCATGCCACACACTACACTCTACACGCTACACCCTACACACTACACTCTACACGCTACACGCTACACGCTACACTCTACACCCTACACGCTACACTCTACACCCTACACACTACACTCTATACGCTACACGGTACACGCTACACGCTACGCCCTACACCCTACACGCTACATGTTACACTCTACACCCTACACGCTACACTCTACACCCTACACGCTACACCCTACACCCTACACGCTGCACTCTATACGCTACACGGTACACGCTACACGCTACACCCTACACCCTACATGCTACACGCTACACCCTACACTGTACACCCTACACCCTACACGCTACACTCTACACGCTACATGCTACCCCCTACACTCTACACCCTACACGCTATACGCTACACTCTACACACTGCACGCTACACGCTACACCCTACACGCTACACTCTACACCCTACACGCTACACTCTACATGCTACACGCTACACGCTACATGCTACACGCTACACCCTACACGCTACACTCTACACCCTACACCCTACCCCCTACACGCTACACTCTTCACCCTACACGCTACACCCTACACTCTACACCCTACACCCTACACGCTACTCGCTACACTCTACACCCTACCCGCTACACTCTACACGCTACACGCTACACTCTACACTCTACACGCTACACGCTACACTCTACACCCTACACGCAACACGCTACACTCTACACCCTACACGCAACACGCTACACTCTACACCCTACACGCTACACTCTGCATGCTACACGCTACACCCTACACCCTACACGCTACACTCTACACGCTACACGCTACACTCTACACCATACACGCTACACCCTACACTCTACACCCTACACCCTACACGCTATACCCGACACCCTACACCCTACATGCTTCACCCTACACGCTACACTCTACACTCTACACCCTACACGCTACATGCTACACTCTACACGCTACACTCTACACTCTACACGCTACACTCTACATCCTACACCCTACACGCTATACGCTGCACTCTACACCCTACACTCTACACCCTACACGCTACACGCTACACTCTACACCCTACACCCTACACACGCTACACGCTACACCCTACACTCTACACGCTACATGCTACACTCTACACCCTACACGATACATGCTACACCCTACACGCTACAGCCTACACGCTACACGCTACACTCTACACCCTACAAGCTACACGCTACACGCTACACCCTACACTCTACACCCTACACCGTACACGCTACACGCTACACTCTACACGCTACACCCTTCACTCTACATCCTACACCCTACATGCTACACTCTACACCCTACACGGTACACCCTACAATCTACATGCTACATGCTACACTCTACACTCTACACCCTACACCCTACACGCTACATGCTACACTCTACACCCTACACGCTACACTCTACACCCTACACGCTACATGCTACACTCTACACCATACACCCTACACGCTACATGCTACACGCTACACTCTACACCCTACACGCTACACGCTAGGGTGTAGAGTGTAATATGTAGCGTGTAGTTTGTAGCGTTTAGCTTGTAGGGTGTAGCGTGTAGCGTGTAGGGTGTAGAGTGTAGCGTGTAGCGTGTAGCATGTAGGGTGTAGGGTGTAGAGTGTAGAGTGTAGCGTGTAGGGTGTAGAGTGTAGGGTGTAGGATGTAGAGTGTAGGGTTTAGAGTGTAATTTGTAGCGTGTAGGGTGTAGCGTGTAGCATGTAGGGTGTAGGGTGTGGAGTGTAGGGTGTAGCGTGTAGGGTGTAGAGTGTAGCGTGTAGCGTGTAGGGTGTAGAGTGTAGGGTGTAGAGTGTAGGGTGTAGGGTGTAGAGTGTAACGTGTAGCGTGTAGGGTGTAGCATGTAGCGTGTAGGGTGTAGAGTGTAGCGTGTAGAGTGTAGCGTGTAGCGTGTAGCGTGTAGAGTGTAGCGTGTAGGGTGTAGAGTATAGTGTGTAGCGTGTAGGGTGTATGGTGTAGAGTGTAGAGTGTAGCATGTAGCGTGTAGCGTGTAGAGTGTAGCGTGTAGGGTGTAGAGTGTAGCGTGTTGCATGTAGGGTGTACAGTGTAGCGTGTAGCGTGTAGAGTGTAGGGTGTAGAGTGTAGCGTGTAGCGTGTAGAGTGTAGGGTGTAGAGTGTAGCGTGTTCCGTGTGGAGTGTAGCGTGTAGCGTGTAGGTTGTAGAGTGTAGCGTGTAGCGTGTAGGGTGTAGGGTGTAGCGTGTAGCGTGTAGAGTGTAGAGTGTAGCGTGTAGCATGTAGAGTTTAGAGTGTAGCGTGTAGGGTGTAGAGTGTAGCGCGTAGCGTGTAGGGTGTAGGGTGTAGAGTGTAGCGTGTAGCGTGTAGTGTACGGTGTAGAGTGTAGGGTGTAGCGTGTAGGGTGTAGAGTGTAGCGTGTAGCGTGTAGGGTGTAGGGTGTAGATTGTAGCGTGTAGGGTGCAGGGTGTAGAGTGTAGCGTGTAGGGTGTAGAGTGTAACGTGTAGCGTGTAGGGTGTAGCGTGTAGCGTGTAGGGTGTAGGGTGTAGAGTGTAACGTGTAGCGTGTAGGGTGTAGCGTGTAGCGTGTAGGGTGTAGCGTGTAGCGTGTAGGGTGTAGGGTGTAGAGTGTAGAGTGTAGCGTTTAGGGTGAAGCATGTAGGGTGTAGGGTGTCGGGTATAGCGTGTAGGGTGTAGGGTGTAGAGTGTAGGGTGTAGCGTGTATGGTGTAGAGTGTAGCGTGTAGCGTGCAGAGTATAGCGTGTAGGGTGTAGCGTGTAGGGTATAGAGTGTAGCGTGTTGCGTGTAGCGTGTAGAGTGTAGCGTGTAGCGTGTAGAGTGTAGAGTGTAGCGTGTAGCGTGTAGAGTGTAGGGTGTAGAGTATAGCGTGTAGCGTGTAGGGTGTAGGGTGTAGAGTGTAGGGTGTAGAGTGTAGCGTGTAGGGTGTAGCATGTAGCGTGTAGGGTGTAGGGTGTAGAGTGTAGAGTGTAGCGTTTAGGGTGAAGCATGTAGGGTGTAGGGTGTCGGGTATAGCGTGTAGGGTGTAGGGTGTAGAGTGTAGGGTGTAGCGTGTATGGTGTAGAGTGTAGCGTGTAGCGTGCAGAGTATAGCGTGTAGGGTGTAGCGTGTAGGGTATAGAGTGTAGCGTGTTGCGTGTAGCGTGTAGAGTGTAGCGTGTAGCGTGTAGAGTGTAGAGTGTAGCGTGTAGCGTGTAGAGTGTAGGGTGTAGAGTATAGCGTGTAGCGTGTAGGGTGTAGGGTGTAGAGTGTAGGGTGTAGAGTGTAGCGTGTAGCGTTTAGGGTGTAGGGTGTAGAGTGTAACGTGTAGCGTGTAGAGTGTACGGTGTAGAGTGTAGGGTGTAGCGTGTAGGGTGTAGAGTGTAGCGTGTAGCGTGTAGCGTGTAGGGTTAAGCTACACACTACACACTAAACACAAAAAGAAAAGGATATGCAAACCAATGGGATCCACGTTAAATAGTCAATTTTATTGTACAAAAATAGTAATCCACAAACAGAACCAGGCAAAACATACATTTAAAAACATTTAAAACACTAGTATGGCTGAATAGGCCATAAGTAATTTTACCCGAGGGAATGAAGGAAGCTAATACTTTACAGCATATGTGAGACAGGAGAAATAACCAGAGAGAAAAAATTGCTAGGTATGCGGGTACACCAATCTTAGTCAAATCTACATATAAGAAGCCTATTGTTTACTGCCAACTGTGACCCCCTGAGTACTATGACAGGAAACATATACTCCAGCCTAGTATCTGGAAGAAATACATCATGGATCCTATTTTGTTCAACACAGCATGCGTGCGCACAGTTGGTAAGCAAATGAAAGCAGACCCCTATAGAAAGGTAATCAGGGAAATAGGTATGCTGCAGTACTACAAAATCCTAGTTATTTGGATAAATGTATGCATACAGACGCCTTGTGGAAATACAAAGAATCAGGATCCATTGTCCTAAGGCTTGGAAAAATGCCAGGCCATGCATGAAGTAAATAGGTGTAATTCCATAGCAGTAGTAAAGATAAGTTACCCAAGTCCTGTCCCTCGGGAAAAAAACAAAGGAAGCCCTGAACCCCACGCGTATCGACGCTACTCAAGCGTCTTCATCAGAGGAAAAATTGACACCCTACACGCTACACGCTACACTCTACACCCTACACAATACACGCTACACTCTACACGCTACACCCTACACTCTACACCCTACACCCTACACGCTATACGCTACACCCTACACCCTGCACGCTACACGCTACACCCTACACGCTACACTCTACACCCTACACGCTACACCCTACACTCTACACCCTACACCCTACACACTACACGCTACTCGCTACACTCTACACCCTACACGCTACACTCTACACTCTACTCCCTACTCTCTACACGCTACACTCTATACCCTACACTCTACACGCTACGCGCTACACGCTACACACTACACACTACACGCTACACTTTACACTCTACACGCTACACACTACACGCTACACGCTACACTCTACACCCTACACCCTACTCTACATGCTACACGCTACACGGTACATGATACACGCTACACCCTACACGCTACACCCTACACGCTACACGCTACACTCCACACCCTACACGCTACACCCTACACCCTACTCCCTACACTCTACACGCTACACGCTACACCCTACACCCTACACTGTACACCCTACACCCTACATGCTACACTCTACACTCTGCTCCCTACTCTCTACACGCTACACTCTATACCCTACACTCTACACGCTACGCGCTACACGCTACACACTACACGCTACACCCTACACGCTACACTTTACACTCTACACGCTACACTCCACACTCTACACACTACACTCTACACCCTACACCCTACACCCTACTCTACATGCTACACGCTACACGCTACATGCTACACCCTACACGCTTCACCCTACACCCTACACGCTACACGCTACACGCTACACTCTACACCCTACACTCTACACCCTACACGCTACACGCTACACGCTACACTCTACACGCTAAACGCTACAGCTTATACCCTACACTCTACACCGTACACCCTACACGCTACACTCTACACCCTGCACGCTACACCCTACACCCTACACCCTACATGCTACACCCTACACTCTACACCCTACACCCTACATGCTACACTCTACACCCTACACCCTACTCTACATGCTACACGCTACACGGTACATGATACACGCTACACCCTACACGCTACACCCTACACGCTACACGCTACAATCTACACCCTACACGCTACACCCTACACCCTACTCCCTACACTCTACACGCTACACGCTACACCCTACACTGTACACCCTACACCCTGCACGCTACACTCTACACTCTGCTCCCTACTCTCTACACGCTACACTCTATACCCTACACTCTACACGCTACGAGCTTCACCCTACACGCTACATGCTACACCCTACACGCTACACTCTACACCCTACACTCTACACGCTACACACTACACGCTACACGCTACACCCTACACGCTACACGCTACACCCTACACGCTACACGTTACACTCTACACCCTACACCCTACACGCTACACGCTACACCCTACACGCTACACGTTACACTCTACACCCTACACGCTACACTCTACACCCTGCACCCTACACGCTACAATCTACACCCTACACCCTACACGCTACACGCTACACGCTACACTCTACACCCTACACGCTACACCCTACACTCTACACCGTACACTACACGCTACACGCTACACTCTACACCCTACACCCTACACGCTACGCGCTACACTCTACACCCTACACGCTACACTCTAAACTCTACATGCTACACGCTACACTCTACACTCTACACGCTACACGCTACACCCTACACCCTACACGCTACACGCTACACTCTACAACCTACACGCTACACGCTACACTCCACACGCAACACGCTACACTCTACACCCTACACTCTACACGCTACACGCTACACTCTACACCCTACACTCTACACGCTACACGCTACACTGTACACCCTACATGCAACACGCTACACTCTACACCCTACACGCTACACTCTACACGCTACACGCTACATGCTACACTCTACACTCTACACCATACACCCTACACGCTACACACTATACTCTACACCCTACACGCTACACTCTACACGCTACACGCTACACGCTACACTCTACACGCTACACTCTACACCCTACATGCAACACGCTACACTCTACACCCTACACCCTACACGCTACACGCTACACCCTACACGCTACACGTTACACTCTACACCCTACACCCTACACACTACACCCTACACGCTACACGTTACACTCTACACCCTACACGCTACACTCTACACCCTGCTCCCTACACGCTACACGCTACACCCTACACGCTACACGCTACACCCTACACACTACACGTTACACTCTACACCCTACACTCTACACCCTACACTCTACACGCTACACTCTACACCCTACACTCTGCACTCTACACCCTACACCCTACACGCTACACTCTACACCCTACACCCTACACGCTACACACTACACGCTACACACTACACCATACACGCTACACGCTACACCCTACACGCTACATGTTACACTCTACACCCTGCACCCTACACGCTACACGCTACACCCTACACGCTACACGCTACACCCTACACACTACACGTTACACTCTACACCCTACACTCTACACCCTACACTCTACACGCTACACTCTACACCCTACACTCTGCACTCTACACCCTACACCCTACACACTACACGCTACACTCTACACCCTACACGCTACACGCTACACCATACACCCTACACCCTACACGCTACAATCTACACGCTACACGCTACACCCTATACGCTAGACGCTACACTCTACACGCTACACGATACACGCTACACCCTACACGCTACACCCTACACTCTACACCCTACACCCTACACGCTACACGCTACACCCTACACGCTACACCCTACACTCTACACCCTACACCCTACACGCTACATGCTACACCCTACACGCTACACGTTACACTCTACACCCTACACCCTACACTCTACACCCTACACCCTACTCTCTACACGCTATATTCTACACCCTACACGCTACACTCTACACCCTACACGCTACACGCTACACTCTACACCCTTGGCGCTACACTCTATACCCTACACTCTACACGCTACACCCTACACCCTACACTCTACATGCTACACCCTACACCCTACACTCTACATGCTACACGCTACACGCTACATGCTACACGCTACACCCTACACGCTACACGCTACACACTACATGCTACACCCTACACCCTACACCCTACACGCTACACGCTACACTCTACACCCTACACGCTACACCCTACACCCTACACCCTACACGCTACACGCTACACTCTACACCCTACACGCTACACCCTACACTCTACACCCTACACGCTACACCCTACACTCTACACCCTACACGCTATACGCTACACTCTACACCCTGCACGCTACACGCTACACCCTACACGCTACACTCTACACCCTACACGCTACACCCTACACTCTACACCCTACACGCTACACGCTACACTCTACACCCTACACGCTACACCCTACACTCCACACCCTACACCCTACATGCTACACGCTACACCCCTACACGCTACAAATTACACTCTAACCCTACACTCTACATCCTACACCCTACACTCTACACCCTACACGCTACACTCTACACCCTACACCCTACATGCTACACGCTACACGCTACACTCTACACCCTACACGCTACACGCTACACTCTACAAGCTAAACGCTACAAACTACACGCTACATATTACACTCTACACCCTAGCGTGTAGCGTGTAGGGTGTAGAGTGTAGCGTGTAGCATGTAGCGTGTAGGGTGTATGGTGTAGAGTGTAGCATGTAGCGTGTAGGGTGTAGAGTGTAGCGTGTAGGGTGTAGAGTGTAGCATGTAGCGTGTAGGGTGTAGGGTGTAGAGTGTAGAGTGTAGCATGTAGCATGTAGATTGTAGGGTGTACCGTGTAGGGTGTAGAGTGTAGCATGTAGCGTGTAGAGTGTAGGGTGTAGCGTGTAGCGTGTGTAGGGTGTAGGGTGTAGAGTGTAGCGTGTAGCGTGTAGGGTGTAGAGTGTAGGGTGTAGGGTGTAGAGTGTAGCGTATAGCGTGTAGGGTGTAGGATGTAGAGTGTAGCGTGTAGGGTGTAGAGTGTAGCGTGTAGAGTGTAGCATGTAGCGTGTAGGGTGTAGAGTGTAGAGTGTAGCGTGTAGGGTGAAGCATGTAGGGTGTAGGGTGTCGGGTATAGCGTGTAGGGTGTAGGGTGTAGAGTGTAGGGTGTAGCGTGTATGGTGTAGAGTGTAGCGTGTAGCGTGTAGAGTGTAGCGTGTAGGGTGTAGGGTGTAGCGTGTAGCATGCAGAGTGTAGCGTGTAGGGTGTAGAGTGTAGCGTGTTGCGTGTAGGGTGTAGCGTGTAGCGTGTAGAGTGTAGAGTGTAGCGTGTAGCGTGTAGAGTGTAGCGGGTAGGGTGTAGAGTGTAGCGAGTAGCGTGTAGGGTGTAGGGTGTAGAGTGTAGGGTGTAGCGTGTAGGGTGAAGAGTGTAGCGTGTAGGGGGTAGGGTGTAGGGTGTAGAGTGTAGCGTGTAGGGTGTAGCGTGTAGCATGTAGCATGTAGCGTGTAGCATGTAGAGTGTAGCGTGTAGGGTGTAGAGTGTAGCGTGTAGGGTGTAGCGTGTAGCGTGTAGCGTGCAGTGTGTAGAGTGTAGCGTATAGCGTGTAGGGTGTAGAGTGTAGGGTGTAGCATGTAGCGTGTAGAGTGTAGCGTGTAGGGTGTAGGGTGTACAGTGTAGGGTGTAGCGTGTAGCATGTAGGGTGTAGGGTGTAGCGTGTAGCGTGTACCGTGTAGCGTATAGAGTGCAGCGTGTAGGGTGTAGAGTGTAGCGTGTAGTGTGTAGCGTGTAGGGTGTAGGGTGTAGCGTGTAGGGTGTAGAGTGTAGCGTGTAGGGTGTAGAGTGTAACATGTAGCGTGTAGGGTGTAGGGCGTAGCGTGTAGCGTGTACCGTGTAGCGTATAGAGTGTAGTGTGTTGGGTGTAGAGTGTAGCGTGTAGGGTGTAGAGTGTAGCGTGTAGCGTGTAGCGTGTAGCGTGTAGCGTGTAGAGTGTAGTGTGTAGGGTGTAGCGTGTAGAGTGTAGTGTGTGGCGTGCAGGGCGTAGGGTGTAGCGTGTAGGGTGTAGGGTGTAGAGTGTAGGGTGTAGCATGTAGGGTGTAGGGTGTAGGGTGTAGCGTGTAGGGTGTAGAGTGTAGCGTGTAGGGTGTACGGTGTAGAGTGTAGGGTATAAGCTGTAGCGTTTAGCGTGTAGAGTGTAGCGTGTAGCGTGTAGCGTGTAGCGTGTAGCGTGTAGAGTGTAGGGTGTAGAGTGTAGCGTGTAGCATGTAGCGTGTAGCGTGTAGCATGTAGAGTAGGGTGTAGGGTGTAGGGTGTAGAGTGTAGTGTGTAGAGTGTAGAGTGTAGCGTGTAGAGTGTAAAGTGTAGCGTGTAGGGTGTAGCGTGTAGTGTGTAGCGTGTAGCGCGTAGCGTGTAGAGTGTAGGTTATAGAGTGTAGCGTGTAGAGAGTAGGGAGCAGAGTGTAGAGTGTAGCGTGCAGGGTGTAGGGTGTACAGTGTAGGGTGTAGGGTGTAGCGTGTAGCGTGTAGAGTGTAGGGAGTAGGGTGTAGGGTGTAGCGTGTAGGGTGTAGATTGTAGCGTGTAGCGTGTAGCGTGTAGGGTGTAGCGTGTAGCGTGTAGGGTGTAGCGTGTATCATGTACCGTGTAGCGTGTAGCATGTAGAGTAGGGTGTAGGGTGTAGAGTGTAGCATGTAGGGTGTAGGGTGTAGAGTGTAGGGTGTAGCATGTAGGGTGTAGGGTGTAGCGTGCAGGGTGTAGAGTGTAGCGTGTAGGGTGTACGGTGTAGAGTGTAGGGTATAAGCTGTAGCGTTTAGCGTGTAGAGTGTAGCGTGTAGCGTGTAGCGTGTAGGGTGTAGAGTGTAGGGTGTAGAGTGTAGCGTGTAGCGTGTAGCGTGTAGGGTGTAGGGTGAAGCGTGTAGGGTGTAGCATGTAGCGTGTAGCGTGTAGCATGTAGAGTAGGGTGTAGGGTGTAGGGTGTAGAGTGTAGTGTGTAGAGTGTGGAGTGTAGCATGTAGAGTGTAAAGTGTAGCGTGTAGGGTGTAGCGTGTAGTGTGTAGCGTGTAGCGCGTAGCGTGTAGAGTGTAGGGTATAGAGTGTAGCGTGTAGAGAGTAGGGAGCAGTGTAGAGTGTAGCGTGCAGAGTGTAGGGTGTACAGTGTAGGGTGTAGGGTGTAGCGTGTAGCATGTAGAGTGTAGGGAGTAGGGTGTAGGGTGTAGCGTGTAGGGTGTAGAGTGTAGCGTGTAGCGTGTAGCGTGTAGGGTGCAGCGTGTAGCGTGTAGGGTGTAGCGTGTATCATGTACCGTGTAGCGTGTAGCATGTAGAGTAGGGTGTAGGGTGTAGGGTGTAGAGTGTAGCATGTAGGGTGTAGGGTGTAGAGTGTAGGGTGTAGCATGTAGGGTGTAGGGTGTAGCGTGCAGGGTGTAGAGTGTAGCGTGTAGGGTGTACGGTGTAGAGTGTAGGGTATAAGCTGTAGCGTTTAGCGTGTAGAGGTGTAGCGTGTAGCGTGTAGCGTGTAGGGTGTAGAGTGTAGGGTGTAGAGTGTAGCGTGTAGCGTGTAGCGTGTAGGGTGTAGGGTGAAGCGTGTAGGGTGTAGCATGTAGCGTGTAGCGTGTAGCATGTAGAGTAGGGTGTAGGGTGTAGAGTGTAGTGTGTAGAGTGTGGAGTGTAGCATGTAGAGTGTAAAGTGTAGCGTGTAGGGTGTAGCGTGTAGTGTGTAGCGTGTAGCGCGTAGCGTGTAGAGTGTAGGGTATAGAGTGTAGCGTGTAGAGAGTAGGGAGCAGTGTAGAGTGTAGCGTGCAGAGTGTAGGGTGTACAGTGTAGGGTGTAGGGTGTAGCGTGTAGCATGTAGAGTGTAGGGAGTAGGGTGTAGGGTGTAGCGTGTAGGGTGTAGAGTGTAGCGTGTAGCGTGTAGCGTGTAGGGTGTAGCGTGTAGCGTGTAGGGTGTAGCGTGTATCATGTACCGTGTAGCGTGTAGCGTGTAGCATGTAGAGTAGGGTGTAGGGTGTAGAGTGTAGCGTGTAGGGTGTAGGGTGTAGAGTGTAGGGTGTAGCATGTAGGGTGTAGGGTGTAGGGTGTAGCGTGTAGGGTGTAGAGTGTAGCGTGTAGGGTGTACGGTGTAGAGTGTAGGGTATAAGCTGTAGCGTTTAGCGTGTAGAGTGTAGCGTGTAGCGTGTAGCGTGTAGGGTGTAGAGTGTAGGGTGTAGAGTGTAGCGTGTAGCGTGTAGCGTGTAGGGTGTAGGGTGAAGCGTGTAGGGTGTAGCATGTAGCGTGTAGCGTGTAGCATGTAGAGTAGGGTGTAGGGTGTAGGGTGTGGAGTGTAGCGTGTAGAGTGTAAAGTGTAGCGTGTAGGGTGTAGCGTGTAGTGTGTAGCGTGTAGCGCGTAGCGTGTAGAGTGTAGGGTATAGAGTGTAGCGTGTAGAGGGTAGGGAGCAGAGTGTAGAGTGTAGCGTGTAGGGTGTAGGGTGTACAGTGTAGGGTGTAGGGTGTAGCGTGTAGCGTGTAGAGTGTAGGGAGAAGGGTGTAGGGTGTAGCGTGTAGGGTGTGGAGTGTAGCGTGTAGCGTGTAGGGTGTAGCGTGTAGCGAGTAGGATGTATCGTGTATCATGTACCGTGTAGCGTGTAGCATGTAGAGTAGGGTGTAGGGTGTAGAGTGTAGCGTGTAGCGTGTAGTGTGTAGCGTGTAGAGTGTAAAGTGTAGCGTGTAGTGTGTAGTGTGTAGCGTGTAGCGCGTAGCGTGTAGAGTGTAGGGTATAGAGTGTAGCGTGTAGAGAGTAGGGAGTAGAGTGTAGAGTGTAGCGTGTAGGGTGTAGAGTGTAGCGAGTAGCGTGTAGTGTGTAGGGTGTAGGGTGTAGAGTGTAGGGTGTAGCGTGTAGAGTGTAGCGTGTAGCGTGTAGGGTGTAGGGTGTACAGTGTAGGGTGTAGGGTGTAGCGTGTAGAGTGTAGTGTGTGGCGTGCAGGGCGTAGGGTGTAGCGTGTAGGGTGTAGGGTGTAGAGTGTAGGGTGTAGCATGTAGGGTGTAGGGTGTAGGGTGTAGCGTGTAGGGTGTAGAGTGTAGCATGTAGGGTGTACGGTGTAGAGTGTAGGGTATAAGCTGTAGCGTTTAGCGTGTAGAGTGTAGCGTGTAGCGTGTAGCGTGTAGGGTGTAGAGTGTAGGGTGTAGAGTGTAGCGTGTAGCGTGTAGCGTGTAGCGTGTAGGGTGTAGGGTGAAGCGTGTAGGGTGTAGCATGTAGCGTGTAGCGTGTAGCATGTAGAGTAGGGTGTAGGGTGTAGGGTGTAGAGTGTAGTGTGTAGAGTGTGGAGTGTAGCGTGTAGAGTGTAAAGTGTAGCGTGTAGGGTGTAGCGTGTAGTGTGTAGCGTGTAGCGCGTAGCGTGTAGAGTGTAGGGTATAGAGTGTAGCGTGTAGAGAGTAGGGAGCAGTGTAGAGTGTAGCGTGCAGAGTGTAGGGTGTACAGTGTAGGGTGTAGGGTGTAGCGTGTAGCATGTAGAGTGTAGGGAGTAGGGTGTAGGGTGTAGCGTGTAGGGTGTAGAGTGTAGCGTGTAGCGTGTAGCGTGTAGGGTGTAGCGTGTAGCGTGTAGGGTGTAGCGTGTATCATGTACCGTGTAGCGCGTAGCATGTAGAGTAGGGTGTAGGGTGTAGAGTGTAGCGTGTAGGGTGTAGGGTGTAGAGTGTAGGGTGTAGCATGTAGGGTGTAGGGTGTAGGGTGTAGCGTGTAGGGTGTAGAGTGTAGCGTGTAGGGTGTACGGTGTAGAGTGTAGGGTATAAGCTGTAGCGTTTAGCGTGTAGAGTGTAGCGTGTAGCGTGTAGCGTGTAGCGTGTAGGGTGTAGAGTGTAGGGTGTAGAGTGTAGCGTGTAGCGTGTAGCGTGTAGGGTGTAGGGTGAAGCGTGTAGGGTGTAGCATGTAGCGTGTAGCGTGTAGCATGTAGAGTAGGGTGTAGGGTGTAGGGTGTGGAGTGTAGCGTGTAGAGTGTAAAGTGTAGCGTGTAGGGTGTAGCGTGTAGTGTGTAGCGTGTAGCGCGTAGCGTGTAGAGTGTAGGGTATAGAGTGTAGCGTGTAGAGGGTAGGGAGCAGAGTGTAGAGTGTAGCGTGTAGGGTGTAGGGTGTACAGTGTAGGGTGTAGCGTGTAGCGTGTAGAGTGTAGGGAGAAGGGTGTAGGGTGTAGTGTGTAGGGTGTGGAGTGTAGCGTGTAGCGTGTAGGGTGTAGCGTGTAGCGAGTAGGGTGTAGCGTGTATCATGTACCGTGTAGCGTGTAGCATGTAGAGTAGGGTGTAGGGTGTAGAGTGTAGCGTGTAGCGTGTAGTGTGTAGCGTGTAGAGTGTAAAGTGTAGCGTGTAGTGTGTAGTGTGTAGCGTGTAGCGCGTAGCGTGTAGAGTGTAGGGTATAGAGTGTAGCGTGTAGAGAGTAGGGAGTAGAGTGTAGAGTGTAGCGTGTAGGGTGTAGAGTGTAGCGAGTAGCGTGTAGTGTGTAGGGTGTAGGGTGTAGAGTGTAGGGTGTAGCGTGTAGGGTGTAGAGTGTAGCGTGTAGGGTGTAGCGTGTAGCGTGCAGGTGTAGAGTGTAGCGTATAGCGTGTAGGGTGTAGGGTGTAGAGTGTAGGGTGTAGCGTGTAGAGTGTAGCGTGTAGCGTGTAGGGTGTAGGGTGTACAGTGTAGGGTGTAGGGTGTAGCGTGTAGAGTGTAGTGTGTGGCGTGCAGGGCGTAGGGTGTAGCGTGTAGGGTGTAGGGTGTAGAGTGTAGGGTGTAGCATGTAGGGTGTAGGGTGTAGGGTGTAGCGTGTAGGGTGTAGAGTGTAGCATGTAGGGTGTACGGTGTAGAGTGTAGGGTATAAGCTGTAGCGTTTAGCGTGTAGAGTGTAGCGTGTAGCGTGTAGGGTGTAGGGTGTAGAGTGTAGCGTGTAGGGTGTAGAGTGTAGAGTGTAGAGAGTAGGGTGTAGGGTGTAGAGTGTAGGGTGTAGGGTGTAGAGTGTAGCGTGTAGCGTGTAGTGTGTAGCGTGTAGAGTGTAAAGTGTAGCGTGTAGTGTGTAGTGTGTAGCGTGTAGCGCGTAGCGTGTAGAGTGTAGGGTATAGAGTGTAGCGTGTAGAGAGTAGGGAGTAGAGTGTAGAGTGTAGCGTGTAGGGTGTAGAGTGTAGCGAGTAGCGTGTAGTGTGTAGGGTGTAGGGTGTAGAGTGTAGGGTGTAGCGTGTAGGGTGTAGAGTGTAGCGTGTAGGGTGTAGCGTGTAGCGTGCAGGTGTAGAGTGTAGCGTATAGCGTGTAGGGTGTAGGGTGTAGAGTGTAGGGTGTAGCGTGTAGAGTGTAGCGTGTAGCGTGTAGGGTGTAGGGTGTACAGTGTAGGGTGTAGGGTGTAGCGTGTAGAGTGTAGTGTGTGGCGTGCAGGGCGTATGGTGTAGCGTGTAGGGTGTAGGGTGTAGAGTGTAGGGTGTAGCATGTAGGGTGTAGGGTGTAGCGTGTAGGGTGTAGAGTGTAGCATGTAGGGTGTACGGTGTAGAGTGTAGGGTATAAGCTGTAGCGTTTAGCGTGTAGAGTGTAGCGTGTAGCGTGTAGGGTGTAGGGTGTAGAGTGTAGCGTGTACGGTGTAGAGTGTAGAGTGTAGAGAGTAGGGTGTAGGGTGTAGAGTGTAGGGTGTAGGGTGTAGAGTGTAACGTGTAGCGTGTAGGGTGTAGCGTGTAGGGTGTAGAGTGTAGGGTGTAGCGTTTAGCGTGTAGAGTGTAGCGTGTAGCGTGTAGGGTGTAGGGTGTAGAGTGTAGCGTGTAGGGTGTAGAGTGTAGAGTGTAGAGAGTAGGGTGTAGGGTGCAGAGTGTAGGGTGTAGGGTGTAGAGTGTAGCGTGTAGCGTGTAGTGTGTAGCGTGTAGAGTGTAAAGTGTAGCGTGTAGTGTGTAGTGTGTAGCGTGTAGCGTGTAGAGTGTAGGGTATAGAGTGTAGCGTGTAGAGAGTAGGGAGTAGAGTGTAGAGTGTAGCGTGTAGGGTGTAGAGTGTAGCGAGTAGCGTGTAGTGTGTAGGGTGTAGGGTGTAGAGTGTAGCGTATAGCGTGTAGGGTGTAGGGTGTAGAGTGTAGGGTGTAGCGTGTAGAGTGTAGCGTGTAGCGTGTAGGGTGTAGGGTGTACAGTGTAGGGTGTAGGGTGTAGCGTGTAGAGTGTAGTGTGTGGCGTGCAGGGCGTAGGGTGTAGCGTGTAGGGTGTAGGGTGTAGAGTGTAGGGTGTAGCATGTAGGGTGTAGGGTGTAGGGTGTAGCGTGTAGGGTTTAGAGTGTAGCATGTAGGGTTTACGGTGTAGAGTGTAGGGTATAAGCTGTAGCGTTTAGCGTGTAGAGTGTAGCGTGTAGCGTGTAGGGTGTAGGGTGTAGAGTGTAGCGTGTAGGGTGTAGAGTGTAGAGTGTAAAGAGTAGGGTGTAGGGTGTAGAGTGTAGGGTGTAGGGTGTAGAGTGTAACGTGTATCGTGTAGGGTGTAGGGTGTAGGGTGTAGAGTGTAGGGTGTAGCGTGTAGGGTGTAGCGTGTAGCGTGTAGCGTGTTGGTTGTAGGGTGTAGAGTGTAGGGTGTAGCGTGTAGGGTGTAGCGTGTAGCGTGTAGCGTGTAGAGTGTAGCGTCTAGCGTGTAGCGTATAGTGTAGCGTGTAGATTGTAGCGTGTAGGGTGTAGGGTGTAGGGTGTACCGTGTAGGGTGTAGCGTGTAGCGTGTAGCGTGTAGAGTGTAGCATGTAGGGTGTAGCAAGTAGCGTGTATTGTGTAGGGTGTAGAGTGTAGCATGTAGCGTGTAGAGTGTAGGGTGTAGCGTGTAGGGTGTAGAGTGTAGCGTGTAGAGTGTAGAGTGTAGCGTGTAGCGTGTCACTTTTTCCTCTGATGAAGACGCTTGAGTAGCGTCGATACGCGTGGGGTAAAGGTCTTCCTTTGTTTTTTTCCCGAGGGACAGGACTTGGGTAACTTATCTTTACAACTGCTATGGAATTACACCTATTTACTTCATGCATGGCCTGGCATTTTTCCAAGCCTTAGGACAATGGATCCTGATTCTTTGTATTTCCACAAGGCGTCTGTATGCATACATTTATCCAAATAACTAGGATTTTGTAGTACTGCAGCATATCTATTTCCCTGATTACCTTTCTATAGGGGTCTGCTTTCATTTGCTTACCAACTGTGCGCACGCATGCTGTGTTGAACAAAATAGGATCCATGATGTATTTCTTCCAGATACTAGGCTGGAGTATATGTTTCCTGTCATAGTACTCAGGCGGTCACAGTTAACCAATAGTAAACAATAGGCTTCTTATATGTAGATTTGACTAAGATTGGTGTACCCGCATACCTAGCAATTTTTTCTCTCTGGTTATTTCTCCTGTCTCACATATGCTGTAAAGTATTAGCTTCCTTCATTCCCTCGGGTAAAATTACTTATGGCCTATTCAGCCATACTAGTGTTTTAAATGTTTTTAAATGTATGTTTTGCCTGGTTCTGTTTGTGGATTACTATTTTTGTACAATAAAATTGACTATTTAACGTGGATCCCATTGGTTTGCATATCCTTTTCTTTTTGTGTTTAGTGTGTAGTGTGTAGCTTAACCCTACACGCTACACGCTACACGCTACACTCTACACCCTACACGCTACACCCTACACTCTACACCGTACACTCTACACGCTACACGCTACACTCTACACCCTACACCCTAAACGCTACACGCTACACTCTACACCCTACACGCTACACTCTACACTATACACGCTACACGCTACACTCTACACCCTACACTCTACACGCTACACGCTACACGCTACACCCTACACTCTACACGCTACACGCTACACTCTACACGCTACACGCTACATGCTACACTCTACACTCTACACCCTACACCCTACACGCTATACTCTACACCCTACACTCTACACGCTACACGCTACACTCTACACTCTACACGCTACACGCTACACTCTACACCCTACACGCAACACGCTACACTCTATACCCTACACGCTACACTCTGCACGCTACACGCTACACCCTACACGCTATACTCTGCACGCTACACGCTACACTCTACACCATACACGCTACACCCTACACTCTACACCCTACACCCTACACGCTATACCCGACACCCTACACCCTACATGCTTCACCCTAAACGCTACACTCTACACTCTACACCCTACACCCTACACGCTACATGCTACACCCTACACGCTACACTCTACACTCTACACGCTACACACTACACGCTACACGCTACACCCTACACGCTACACGCTACACCCTACACGCTACACGTTACACTCTACACCCTACACCCTACACGCTACACGCTACACCCTACACGCTATACGTTACACTCTACACCCTACACGCTACACTCTACACCCTGCACCCTACACGCTACAATCTACACCCTACACCCTACACGCTACACGCTACACGCTACACTCTACACCCTACACGCTACACCCTACACTCTACACCGTACACTACACGCTACACGCTACACTCTACACCCTACACCCTACACGCTACGCGCTACACTCTACACCCTACACGCTACACTCTAAACTCTACATGCTACACGCTACACTCTACACTCTACACGCTACACGCTACACCCTACACCCTACACGCTACACGCTACACTCTACAACCTACACGCTACACGCTACACTCCACACGCAACACGCTACACTCTACACCCTACACTCTACACGCTACACGCTACACTCTACACCCTACACTCTACACGCTACACGCTACACTGTACACCCTACATGCAACACGCTACACTCTACACCCTACACGCTACACTCTACACGCTACACGCTACATGCTACACTCTACACTCTACACCATACACCCTACACGCTACACACTATACTCTACACCCTACACGCTACACTCTACACGCTACACGCTACACGCTACACTCTACACGCTACACTCTACACCCTACATGCAACACGCTACACTCTACACCCTACACCCTACACGCTACACGCTACACCCTACACGCTACACGTTACACTCTACACCCTACACCCTACACACTACACCCTACACGCTACACGTTACACTCTACACCCTACACGCTACACTCTACACCCTGCTCCCTACACGCTACACGCTACACCCTACACGCTACACGCTACACCCTACACACTACACGTTACACTCTACACCCTACACTCTACACCCTACACTCTACACGCTACACTCTACACCCTACACTCTGCACTCTACACCCTACACCCTACACGCTACACTCTACACCCTACACCCTACACGCTACACACTACACGCTACACGCTACACCATACACGCTACACGCTACACCCTACACGCTACATGTTACACTCTACACCCTGCACCCTACACGCTACACGCTACACCCTACACGCTACACCCTACACACTACACGTTACACTCTACACCCTACACTCTACACCCTACACTCTACACGCTACACTCTACACCCTACACTCTGCACTCTACACCCTACACCCTACACACTACATGCTACACTCTACACCCTACACGCTACACGCTACACGCTACACCCTACACCCTACACCCTACACGCTACAATCTACACGCTACACCCTATACGCTAGACGCTACACTCTACACGCTACACGATACACGCTACACCCTACACGCTACACCCTACACTCTACACCCTACACCCTACACGCTACACGCTACACCCTACACGCTACACCCTACACTCTACACCCTACACCCTACACGCTACATGCTACACCCTACACGCTACACGTTACACTCTACACCCTACACCCTACACTCTACACCCTACACCCTACTCTCTACACGTTATATTCTACACCCTACACGCTACACTCTACACCCTACACGCTACACGCTACACTCTACACCCTAGACGCTACACTCTATACCCTACACTCTACACGCTACACCCTACACCCTACACTCTACATGCTACACCCTACACCCTACACTCTACATGCTACACGCTACACGCTACATGCTACACGCTACACCCTACACGCTACACGCTACACACTACATGCTACACCCTACACCCTACACCCTACACGCTACACGCTACACTCTACACCCTACACGCTACACCCTACACCCTACACCCTACACCCTACACGCTACACGCTACACTCTACACCCTACACGCTACACCCTACACTCTACACCCTACACGCTACACCCTACACTCTACACCCTACACGCTATACGCTACACTCTACACCCTGCACGCTACACGCTACACCCTACACGCTACACTCTACACCCTACATGCTACACCCTACACTCTACACCCTACACGCTACACGCTACACTCTACACCCTACACCCTACACTCCACACCCTACACCCTACATGCTACACGCTACACCCTACACGCTACAAATTACACTCTAAACCCTACACTCTACATCCTACACCCTACACTCTACACCCTACACGCTACACTCTACACTCTACACCCTACACCCTACATGCTACACGCTACACGCTACACTCTACACCCTACACGCTACACGCTACACCCTACAAGCTAAACGCTACAAACTACACGCTACATATTACACTCTACACCCTAGCGTGTAGCGTGTAGGGTGTAGAGTGTAGCGTGTAGCATGTAGCGTGTAGGGTGTATGGTGTAGAGTGTAGCATGTAGCGTGTAGGGTGTAGAGTGTAGCGTGTAGGGTGTAGAGTGTAGCATGTAGCGTGTAGGGTGTAGGGTGTAGAGTGTAGAGTGTAGCATGTAGCATGTAGATTGTAGGGTGTACCGTGTAGGGTGTAGAGTGTAGCATGTAGGGTGTAGGGTGTAGAGTGAAGGGTGTAGCGTGTAGAGTGTAGCGTGTAGCGTGTACGGTGTAGGGTGTAGAGTGTAGGGTGTAGCGTGTAGCGTGTAGCTTGTAGGGTGTAGAGTGTAGCGTGTAGCGTGTAGGCTGTAGCGTGTAGGGTGTAGCATGTATCGTGTAGGGTGTAGAGTGTAGCATGTAGCGTGTAGAGTGTAGGGTGTAGCGTGTAGCGTGTGTAGGGTGTAGGGTGTAGAGTGTAGCGTGTAGCGTGTAGGGTGTAGAGTGTAGGGTGTAGGGTGTAGAGTGTAGCGTATAGCGTGTAGGGTGTAGGATGTAGAGTGTAGCGTGTAGGGTGTAGAGTGTAGCGTGTAGAGTGTAGCATGTAGCGTTTAGGGTGTAGAGTGTAGAGTGTAGCGTGTAGGGTGAAGCATGTAGGGTGTAGGGTGTCGGGTATAGCGTGTAGGGTGTAGGGTGTAGAGTGTAGGGTGTAGCGTGTATGGTGTAGAGTGTAGCGTGTAGCGTGTAGAGTGTAGCGTGTAGGGTGTAGGGTGTAGCGTGTAGCATGCAGAGTGTAGCGTGTAGGGTGTAGAGTGTAGCGTGTTGCGTGTAGGGTGTAGAGTGTAGCGTGTAGCGTGTAGAGTGTAGAGTGTAGCGTGTAGGGTGTAGCGTGTAGCATGTAGCATGTAGCGTGTAGCATGTAGAGTGTAGCGTGTAGGGTGTAGAGTGTAGCGTGTAGGGTGTAGCGTGTAGCGTGTAGCGTGCAGTGTGTAGAGTGTAGCGTATAGCGTGTAGGGTGTAGAGTGTAGGGTGTAGCATGTAGCGTGTAGAGTGTAGCGTGTAGGGTGTAGGGTGTACAGTGTAGGGTGTAGCGTGTAGCATGTAGGGTGTAGGGTGTAGCGTGTAGGGTGTACCGTGTAGCGTATAGAGTGCAGCGTGTAGGGTGTAGAGTGTAGCGTGTAGTGTGTAGCGTGTAGGGTGTAGGGTGTAGCGTGTAGGGTGTAGAGTGTAGCGTGTAGGGTGTAGAGTGTAACATGTAGCGTGTAGGGTGTAGGGCGTAGCGTGTAGCGTGTACCGTGTAGCGTATAGAGTGTAGTGTGTTGGGTGTAGAGTGTAGCGTGTAGGGTGTAGAGTGTAGCGTGTAGCGTGTAGCGTGTAGCGTGTAGCGTGTAGAGTGTAGTGTGTAGGGTGTAGCGTGTAGAGTGTAGTGTGTGGCGTGCAGGGCGTAGGGTGTAGCGTGTAGGGTGTAGGGTGTAGAGTGTAGGGTGTAGCATGTAGGGTGTAGGGTGTAGGGTGTAGCGTGTAGGGTGTAGAGTGTAGCGTGTAGGGTGTACGGTGTAGAGTGTAGGGTATAAGCTGTAGCGTTTAGCGTGTAGAGTGTAGCGTGTAGCGTGTAGCGTGTAGCGTGTAGAGTGTAGGGTGTAGAGTGTAGCGTGTAGCATGTAGCGTGTAGCGTGTAGCATGTAGAGTAGGGTGTAGGGTGTAGGGTGTAGAGTGTAGTGTGTAGAGTGTAGAGTGTAGCGTGTAGAGTGTAAAGTGTAGCGTGTAGGGTGTAGCGTGTAGTGTGTAGCGTGTAGCGCGTAGCGTGTAGAGTGTAGGTTATAGAGTGTAGCGTGTAGAGAGTAGGGAGCAGAGTGTAGAGTGTAGCGTGCAGGGTGTAGGGTGTACAGTGTAGGGTGTAGGGTGTAGCGTGTAGCGTGTAGAGTGTAGGGAGTAGGGTGTAGGGTGTAGCGTGTAGGGTGTAGATTGTAGCGTGTAGCGTGTAGCGTGTAGGGTGTAGCGTGTAGCGTGTAGGGTGTAGCGTGTATCATGTACCGTGTAGCGTGTAGCATGTAGAGTAGGGTGTAGGGTGTAGAGTGTAGCATGTAGGGTGTAGGGTGTAGAGTGTAGGGTGTAGCATGTAGGGTGTAGGGTGTAGCGTGCAGGGTGTAGAGTGTAGCGTGTAGGGTGTACGGTGTAGAGTGTAGGGTATAAGCTGTAGCGTTTAGCGTGTAGAGTGTAGCGTGTAGCGTGTAGCGTGTAGGGTGTAGAGTGTAGGGTGTAGAGTGTAGCGTGTAGCGTGTAGCGTGTAGGGTGTAGGGTGAAGCGTGTAGGGTGTAGCATGTAGCGTGTAGCGTGTAGCATGTAGAGTAGGGTGTAGGGTGTAGGGTGTAGAGTGTAGTGTGTAGAGTGTGGAGTGTAGCATGTAGAGTGTAAAGTGTAGCGTGTAGGGTGTAGCGTGTAGTGTGTAGCGTGTAGCGCGTAGCGTGTAGAGTGTAGGGTATAGAGTGTAGCGTGTAGAGAGTAGGGAGCAGTGTAGAGTGTAGCGTGCAGAGTGTAGGGTGTACAGTGTAGGGTGTAGGGTGTAGCGTGTAGCATGTAGAGTGTAGGGAGTAGGGTGTAGGGTGTAGCGTGTAGGGTGTAGAGTGTAGCGTGTAGCGTGTAGCGTGTAGGGTGCAGCGTGTAGCGTGTAGGGTGTAGCGTGTATCATGTACCGTGTAGCGTGTAGCATGTAGAGTAGGGTGTAGGGTGTAGGGTGTAGAGTGTAGCATGTAGGGTGTAGGGTGTAGAGTGTAGGGTGTAGCATGTAGGGTGTAGGGTGTAGCGTGCAGGGTGTAGAGTGTAGCGTGTAGGGTGTACGGTGTAGAGTGTAGGGTATAAGCTGTAGCGTTTAGCGTGTAGAGTGTAGCGTGTAGCGTGTAGCGTGTAGGGTGTAGAGTGTAGGGTGTAGAGTGTAGCGTGTAGCGTGTAGCGTGTAGGGTGTAGGGTGAAGCGTGTAGGGTGTAGCATGTAGCGTGTAGCGTGTAGCATGTAGAGTAGGGTGTAGGGTGTAGAGTGTAGTGTGTAGAGTGTGGAGTGTAGCATGTAGAGTGTAAAGTGTAGCGTGTAGGGTGTAGCGTGTAGTGTGTAGCGTGTAGCGCGTAGCGTGTAGAGTGTAGGGTATAGAGTGTAGTGTGTAGAGAGTAGGGAGCAGTGTAGAGTGTAGCGTGCAGAGTGTAGGGTGTACAGTGTAGGGTGTAGGGTGTAGCGTGTAGCATGTAGAGTGTAGGGAGTAGGGTGTAGGGTGTAGCGTGTAGGGTGTAGAGTGTAGCGTGTAGCGTGTAGCGTGTAGGGTGTAGCGTGTAGCGTGTAGGGTGTAGCGTGTATCATGTACCGTGTAGCGTGTAGCGTGTAGCATGTAGAGTAGGGTGTAGGGTGTAGAGTGTAGCGTGTAGGGTGTAGGGTGTAGAGTGTAGGGTGTAGCATGTAGGGTGTAGGGTGTAGGGTGTAGCGTGTAGGGTGTAGAGTGTAGCGTGTAGGGTGTACGGTGTAGAGTGTAGGGTATAAGCTGTAGCGTTTAGCGTGTAGAGTGTAGCGTGTAGCGTGTAGCGTGTAGGGTGTAGAGTGTAGGGTGTAGAGTGTAGCGTGTAGCGTGTAGCGTGTAGGGTGTAGGGTGAAGCGTGTAGGGTGTAGCATGTAGCGTGTAGCGTGTAGCATGTAGAGTAGGGTGTAGGGTGTAGGGTGTGGAGTGTAGCGTGTAGAGTGTAAAGTGTAGCGTGTAGGGTGTAGCGTGTAGTGTGTAGCGTGTAGCGCGTAGCGTGTAGAGTGTAGGGTATAGAGTGTAGCGTGTAGAGGGTAGGGAGCAGAGTGTAGAGTGTAGCGTGTAGGGTGTAGGGTGTACAGTGTAGGGTGTAGGGTGTAGCGTGTAGCGTGTAGAGTGTAGGGAGAAGGGTGTAGGGTGTAGCGTGTAGGGTGTGGAGTGTAGCGTGTAGCGTGTAGGGTGTAGCGTGTAGCGAGTAGGGTGTATCGTGTATCATGTACCGTGTAGCGTGTAGCATGTAGAGTAGGGTGTAGGGTGTAGAGTGTAGCGTGTAGCGTGTAGTGTGTAGCGTGTAGAGTGTAAAGTGTAGCGTGTAGTGTGTAGTGTGTAGCGTGTAGCGCGTAGCGTGTAGAGTGTAGGGTATAGAGTGTAGCGTGTAGAGAGTAGGGAGTAGAGTGTAGAGTGTAGCGTGTAGGGTGTAGAGTGTAGCGAGTAGCGTGTAGTGTGTAGGGTGTAGGGTGTAGAGTGTAGGGTGTAGCGTGTAGAGTGTAGCGTGTAGCGTGTAGGGTGTAGGGTGTACAGTGTAGGGTGTAGGGTGTAGCGTGTAGAGTGTAGTGTGTGGCGTGCAGGGCGTAGGGTGTAGCGTGTAGGGTGTAGGGTGTAGAGTGTAGGGTGTAGCATGTAGGGTGTAGGGTGTAGGGTGTAGCGTGTAGGGTGTAGAGTGTAGCATGTAGGGTGTACGGTGTAGAGTGTAGGGTATAAGCTGTAGCGTTTAGCGTGTAGAGTGTAGCGTGTAGCGTGTAGCGTGTAGGGTGTAGAGTGTAGGGTGTAGAGTGTAGCGTGTAGCGTGTAGCGTGTAGCGTGTAGGGTGTAGGGTGAAGCGTGTAGGGTGTAGCATGTAGCGTGTAGCGTGTAGCATGTAGAGTAGGGTGTAGGGTGTAGGGTGTAGAGTGTAGTGTGTAGAGTGTGGAGTGTAGCGTGTAGAGTGTAAAGTGTAGCGTGTAGGGTGTAGCGTGTAGTGTGTAGCGTGTAGCGCGTAGCGTGTAGAGTGTAGGGTATAGAGTGTAGCGTGTAGAGAGTAGGGAGCAGTGTAGAGTGTAGCGTGCAGAGTGTAGGGTGTACAGTGTAGGGTGTAGGGTGTAGCGTGTAGCATGTAGAGTGTAGGGAGTAGGGTGTAGGGTGTAGCGTGTAGGGTGTAGAGTGTAGCGTGTAGCGTGTAGCGTGTAGGGTGTAGCGTGTAGCGTGTAGGGTGTAGCGTGTATCATGTACCGTGTAGCGCGTAGCATGTAGAGTAGGGTGTAGGGTGTAGAGTGTAGCGTGTAGGGTGTAGGGTGTAGAGTGTAGGGTGTAGCATGTAGGGTGTAGGGTGTAGGGTGTAGCGTGTAGGGTGTAGAGTGTAGCGTGTAGGGTGTACGGTGTAGAGTGTAGGGTATAAGCTGTAGCGTTTAGCGTGTAGAGTGTAGCGTGTAGCGTGTAGCGTGTAGCGTGTAGGGTGTAGAGTGTAGGGTGTAGAGTGTAGCGTGTAGCGTGTAGCGTGTAGGGTGTAGGGTGAAGCGTGTAGGGTGTAGCATGTAGCGTGTAGCGTGTAGCATGTAGAGTAGGGTGTAGGGTGTAGGGTGTGGAGTGTAGCGTGTAGAGTGTAAAGTGTAGCGTGTAGGGTGTAGCGTGTAGTGTGTAGCGTGTAGCGCGTAGCGTGTAGAGTGTAGGGTATAGAGTGTAGCGTGTAGAGGGTAGGGAGCAGAGTGTAGAGTGTAGCGTGTAGGGTGTAGGGTGTACAGTGTAGGGTGTAGCGTGTAGCGTGTAGAGTGTAGGGAGAAGGGTGTAGGGTGTAGCGTGTAGGGTGTGGAGTGTAGCGTGTAGCGTGTAGGGTGTAGCGTGTAGCGAGTAGGGTGTAGCGTGTATCATGTACCGTGTAGCGTGTAGCATGTAGAGTAGGGTGTAGGGTGTAGAGTGTAGCGTGTAGCGTGTAGTGTGTAGCGTGTAGAGTGTAAAGTGTAGCGTGTAGTGTGTAGTGTGTAGCGTGTAGCGCGTAGCGTGTAGAGTGTAGGGTATAGAGTGTAGCGTGTAGAGAGTAGGGAGTAGAGTGTAGAGTGTAGCGTGTAGGGTGTAGAGTGTAGCGAGTAGCGTGTAGTGTGTAGGGTGTAGGGTGTAGAGTGTAGGGTGTAGCGTGTAGGGTGTAGAGTGTAGCGTGTAGGGTGTAGCGTGTAGCGTGCAGGTGTAGAGTGTAGCGTATAGCGTGTAGGGTGTAGGGTGTAGAGTGTAGGGTGTAGCGTGTAGAGTGTAGCGTGTAGCGTGTAGGGTGTAGGGTGTACAGTGTAGGGTGTAGGGTGTAGCGTGTAGAGTGTAGTGTGTGGCGTGCAGGGCGTAGGGTGTAGCGTGTAGGGTGTAGGGTGTAGAGTGTAGGGTGTAGCATGTAGGGTGTAGGGTGTAGGGTGTAGCGTGTAGGGTGTAGAGTGTAGCATGTAGGGTGTACGGTGTAGAGTGTAGGGTATAAGCTGTAGCGTTTAGCG
The DNA here is from genome assembly GCF_051348905.1 of Ranitomeya variabilis. Taxonomy (NCBI): domain Eukaryota; kingdom Metazoa; phylum Chordata; class Amphibia; order Anura; family Dendrobatidae; genus Ranitomeya; species Ranitomeya variabilis. Next base: position 100,350 of record NW_027508080.1, read on the forward strand.
TGTAGAGTGTAGCGTGTAGCGTGTAGGGTGTAGGGTGTAGAGTGTAGCGTGTAGGGTGTAGAGTGTAGAGTGTAGAGAGTAGGGTGTAGGGTGTAGAGTGTAGGGTGTAGGGTGTAGAGTGTAGCGTGTAGCGTGTAGTGTGTAGCGTGTAGAGTGTAAAGTGTAGCGTGTAGTGTGTAGTGTGTAGCGTGTAGCGCGTAGCGTGTAGAGTGTAGGGTATAGAGTGTAGCGTGTAGAGAGTAGGGAGTAGAGTGTAGAGTGTAGCGTGTAGGGTGTAGAGTGTAGCGAGTAGCGTGTAGTGTGTAGGGTGTAGGGTGTAGAGTGTAGGGTGTAGCGTGTAGGGTGTAGAGTGTAGCGTGTAGGGTGTAGCGTGTAGCGTGCAGGTGTAGAGTGTAGCGTATAGCGTGTAGGGTGTAGGGTGTAGAGTGTAGGGTGTAGCGTGTAGAGTGTAGCGTGTAGCGTGTAGGGTGTAGGGTGTACAGTGTAGGGTGTAGGGTGTAGCGTGTAGAGTGTAGTGTGTGGCGTGCAGGGCGTATGGTGTAGCGTGTAGGGTGTAGGGTGTAGAGTGTAGGGTGTAGCATGTAGGGTGTAGGGTGTAGCGTGTAGGGTGTAGAGTGTAGCATGTAGGGTGTACGGTGTAGAGTGTAGGGTATAAGCTGTAGCGTTTAGCGTGTAGAGTGTAGCGTGTAGCGTGTAGGGTGTAGGGTGTAGAGTGTAGCGTGTACGGTGTAGAGTGTAGAGTGTAGAGAGTAGGGTGTAGGGTGTAGAGTGTAGGGTGTAGGGTGTAGAGTGTAACGTGTAGCGTGTAGGGTGTAGCGTGTAGGGTGTAGAGTGTAGGGTGTAGCGTTTAGCGTGTAGAGTGTAGCGTGTAGCGTGTAGGGTGTAGGGTGTAGAGTGTAGCTTGTAGGGTGTAGAGTGTAGAGTGTAGAGAGTAGGGTGTAGGGTGCAGAGTGTAGGGTGTAGGGTGTAGAGTGTAGCGTGTAGCGTGTAGTGTGTAGCGTGTAGAGTGTAAAGTGTAGCGTGTAGTGTGTAGTGTGTAGCGTGTAGCGTGTAGAGTGTAGGGTATAGAGTGTAGCGTGTAGAGAGTAGGGAGTAGAGTGTAGAGTGTAGCGTGTAGGGTGTAGAGTGTAGCGAGTAGCGTGTAGTGTGTAGGGTGTAGGGTGTAGAGTGTAGCGTATAGCGTGTAGGGTGTAGGGTGTAGAGTGTAGGGTGTAGCGTGTAGAGTGTAGCGTGTAGCGTGTAGGGTGTAGGGTGTACAGTGTAGGGTGTAGGGTGTAGCGTGTAGAGTGTAGTGTGTGGCGTGCAGGGCGTAGGGTGTAGCGTGTAGGGTGTAGGGTGTAGAGTGTAGGGTGTAGCATGTAGGGTGTAGGGTGTAGGGTGTAGCGTGTAGGGTTTAGAGTGTAGCATGTAGGGTTTACGGTGTAGAGTGTAGGGTATAAGCTGTAGCGTTTAGCGTGTAGAGTGTAGCGTGTAGCGTGTAGGGTGTAGGGTGTAGAGTGTAGCGTGTAGGGTGTAGAGTGTAGAGTGTAAAGAGTAGGGTGTAGGGTGTAGAGTGTAGGGTGTAGGGTGTAGAGTGTAACGTGTATCGTGTAGGGTGTAGCGTGTAGGGTGTAGAGTGTAGGGTGTAGCGTGTAGGGTGTAGCGTGTAGCGTGTAGCGTGTAGGGTGTAGGGTGTAGAGTGTAGGGTGTAGCGTGTAGGGTGTAGCGTGTAGCGTGTAGCGTGTTGGTTGTAGGGTGTAGAGTGTAGGGTGTAGCGTGTAGGGTGTAGCGTGTAGCGTGTAGCGTGTAGAGTGTAGCGTCTAGCGTGTAGCGTATAGTGTAGCGTGTAGATTGTAGCGTGTAGGGTGTAGGGTGTAGGGTGTACCGTGTAGGGTGTAGCGTGTAGCGTGTAGCGTGTAGAGTGTAGCATGTAGGGTGTAGCAAGTAGCGTGTATTGTGTAGGGTGTAGAGTGTAGCATGTAGCGTGTAGAGTGTAGGGTGTAGCGTGTAGGGTGTAGAGTGTAGCGTGTAGAGTGTAGAGTGTAGCGTGTAGCGTGTCACTTTTTCCTCTGATGAAGACGCTTGAGTAGCGTCGATACGCGTGGGGTAAAGGGCTTCCTTTGTTTTTTTCCCGAGGGACAGGACTTGGGTAACTTATCTTTACAACTGCTATGGAATTACACCTATTTACTTCATGCATGGCCTGGCATTTTTCCAAGCCTTAGGACAATGGATCCTGATTCTTTGTATTTCCACAAGGCGTCTGTATGCATACATTTATCCAAATAACTAGGATTTTGTAGTACTGCAGCATATCTATTTCCCTGATTACCTTTCTATAGGGGTCTGCTTTCATTTGCTTACCAACTGTGCGCACGCATGCTGTGTTGAACAAAATAGGATCCATGATGTATTTCTTCCAGATACTAGGCTGGAGTATATGTTTCCTGTCATAGTACTCAGGGGGTCACAGTTAACCAATAGTAAACAATAGGCTTCTTATATGTAGATTTGACTAAGATTGGTGTACCCGCATACCTAGCAATTTTTTCTCTCTGGTTATTTCTCCTGTCTCACATATGCTGTAAAGTATTAGCTTCCTTCATTCCCTCGGGTAAAATTACTTATGGCCTATTCAGCCATACTAGTGTTTTAAATGTTTTTAAATGTATGTTTTGCCTGGTTCTGTTTGTGGATTACTATTTTTGTACAATAAAATTGACTATTTAACGTGGATCCCATTGGTTTGCATATCCTTTTCTTTTTGTGTTTAGTGTGTAGTGTGTAGCTTAACCCTACACGCTACACGCTACACGCTACACTCTACACCCTACACGCTACACCCTACACTCTACACCGTACACTCTACACGCTACACGCTACACTCTACACCCTACACCCTAAACGCTACACGCTACACTCTACACCCTACACGCTACACTCTACACTATACACGCTACACGCTACACTCTACACCCTACACTCTACACGCTACACGCTACACGCTACACCCTACACTCTACACGCTACACGCTACACTCTACACGCTACACGCTACATGCTACACTCTACACTCTACACCCTACACCCTACACGCTACACGCTATACTCTACACCCTACACTCTACACGCTACACGCTACACTCTACACTCTACACGCTACACGCTACACTCTACACCCTACACGCAACACGCTACACTCTATACCCTACACGCTACACTCTGCACGCTACACGCTACACCCTACACGCTATACTCTGCACGCTACACGCTACACTCTACACCATACACGCTACACCCTACACTCTACACCCTACACCCTACACGCTATACCCGACACCCTACACCCTACATGCTTCACCCTAAACGCTACACTCTACACTCTACACCCTACACCCTACACGCTACATGCTACACCCTACACGCTACACTCTACACTCTACACGCTACACACTACACGCTACACGCTACACCCTACACGCTACACGCTACACCCTACACGCTACACGTTACACTCTACACCCTACACCCTACACGCTACACGCTACACCCTACACGCTATACGTTACACTCTACACCCTACACGCTACACTCTACACCCTGCACCCTACACGCTACAATCTACACCCTACACCCTACACGCTACACGCTACACGCTACACTCTACACCCTACACGCTACACCCTACACTCTACACCGTACACTACACGCTACACGCTACACTCTACACCCTACACCCTACACGCTACGCGCTACACTCTACACCCTACACGCTACACTCTAAACTCTACATGCTACACGCTACACTCTACACTCTACACGCTACACGCTACACCCTACACCCTACACGCTACACGCTACACTCTACAACCTACACGCTACACGCTACACTCCACACGCAACACGCTACACTCTACACCCTACACTCTACACGCTACACGCTACACTCTACACCCTACACTCTACACGCTACACGCTACACTGTACACCCTACATGCAACACGCTACACTCTACACCCTACACGCTACACTCTACACGCTACACGCTACATGCTACACTCTACACTCTACACCATACACCCTACACGCTACACACTATACTCTACACCCTACACGCTACACTCTACACGCTACACGCTACACGCTACACTCTACACGCTACACTCTACACCCTACATGCAACACGCTACACTCTACACCCTACACCCTACACGCTACACGCTACACCCTACACGCTACACGTTACACTCTACACCCTACACCCTACACACTACACCCTACACGCTACACGTTACACTCTACACCCTACACGCTACACTCTACACCCTGCTCCCTACACGCTACACGCTACACCCTACACGCTACACGCTACACCCTACACACTACACGTTACACTCTACACCCTACACTCTACACCCTACACTCTACACGCTACACTCTACACCCTACACTCTGCACTCTACACCCTACACCCTACACGCTACACTCTACACCCTACACCCTACACGCTACACACTACACGCTACACGCTACACCATACACGCTACACGCTACACCCTACACGCTACATGTTACACTCTACACCCTGCACCCTACACGCTACACGCTACACCCTACACGCTACACCCTACACACTACACGTTACACTCTACACCCTACACTCTACACCCTACACTCTACACGCTACACTCTACACCCTACACTCTGCACTCTACACCCTACACCCTACACACTACATGCTACACTCTACACCCTACACGCTACACGCTACACCCTACACCCTACACCCTACACGCTACAATCTACACGCTACACCCTATACGCTAGACGCTACACTCTACACGCTACACGATACACGCTACACCCTACACGCTACACCCTACACTCTACACCCTACACCCTACACGCTACACGCTACACCCTACACGCTACACCCTACACTCTACACCCTACACCCTACACGCTACATGCTACACCCTACACGCTACACGTTACACTCTACACCCTACACCCTACACTCTACACCCTACACCCTACTCTCTACACGCTATATTCTACACCCTACACGCTACACTCTACACCCTACACGCTACACGCTACACTCTACACCCTAGACGCTACACTCTATACCCTACACTCTACACGCTACACCCTACACCCTACACTCTACATGCTACACCCTACACCCTACACTCTACATGCTACACGCTACACGCTACATGCTACACGCTACACCCTACACGCTACACGCTACACACTACATGCTACACCCTACACCCTACACCCTACACGCTACACGCTACACTCTACACCCTACACGCTACACCCTACACCCTACACCCTACACCCTACACGCTACACGCTACACTCTACACCCTACACGCTACACCCTACACTCTACACCCTACACGCTACACCCTACACTCTACACCCTACACGCTATACGCTACACTCTACACCCTGCACGCTACACGCTACACCCTACACGCTACACTCTACACCCTACACGCTACACCCTACACTCTACACCCTACACGCTACACGCTACACTCTACACCCTACACCCTACACTCCACACCCTACACCCTACATGCTACACGCTACACCCTACACGCTACAAATTACACTCTAAACCCTACACTCTACATCCTACACCCTACACTCTACACCCTACACGCTACACTCTACACTCTACACCCTACACCCTACATGCTACACGCTACACGCTACACTCTACACCCTACACGCTACACGCTACACCCTACAAGCTAAACGCTACAAACTACACGCTACATATTACACTCTACACCCTAGCGTGTAGCGTGTAGGGTGTAGAGTGTAGCGTGTAGCATGTAGCGTGTAGGGTGTATGGTGTAGAGTGTAGCATGTAGCGTGTAGGGTGTAGAGTGTAGCGTGTAGGGTGTAGAGTGTAGCATGTAGCGTGTAGGGTGTAGGGTGTAGAGTGTAGAGTGTAGCATGTAGCATGTAGATTGTAGGGTGTACCGTGTAGGGTGTAGAGTGTAGCATGTAGGGTGTAGGGTGTAGAGTGAAGGGTGTAGCGTGTAGAGTGTAGCGTGTAGCGTGTACGGTGTAGGGTGTAGAGTGTAGGGTGTAGCGTGTAGCGTGTAGCTTGTAGGGTGTAGAGTGTAGCGTGTAGCGTGTAGGCTGTAGCGTGTAGGGTGTAGCATGTATCGTGTAGGGTGTAGAGTGTAGCATGTAGCGTGTAGAGTGTAGGGTGTAGCGTGTAGCGTGTGTAGGGTGTAGGGTGTAGAGTGTAGCGTGTAGCGTGTAGGGTGTAGAGTGTAGGGTGTAGGGTGTAGAGTGTAGCGTATAGCGTGTAGGGTGTAGGATGTAGAGTGTAGCGTGTAGGGTGTAGAGTGTAGCGTGTAGAGTGTAGCATGTAGCGTTTAGGGTGTAGAGTGTAGAGTGTAGCGTGTAGGGTGAAGCATGTAGGGTGTAGGGTGTCGGGTATAGCGTGTAGGGTGTAGGGTGTAGAGTGTAGGGTGTAGCGTGTATGGTGTAGAGTGTAGCGTGTAGCGTGTAGAGTGTAGCGTGTAGGGTGTAGGGTGTAGCGTGTAGCATGCAGAGTGTAGCGTGTAGGGTGTAGAGTGTAGCGTGTTGCGTGTAGGGTGTAGAGTGTAGCGTGTAGCGTGTAGAGTGTAGAGTGTAGCGTGTAGCGTGTAGAGTGTAGCGGGTAGGGTGTAGAGTGTAGCGAGTAGCGTGTAGGGTGTAGGGTGTAGAGTGTAGGGTGTAGCGTGTAGGGTGAAGAGTGTAGCGTGTAGGGGGTAGGGTGTAGGGTGTAGAGTGTAGCGTGTAGGGTGTAGCGTGTAGCATGTAGCGTGTAGCGTGTAGCATGTAGAGTGTAGCGTGTAGGGTGTAGAGTGTAGCGTGTAGGGTGTAGCGTGTAGCGAGTAGCGTGCAGTGTGTAGAGTGTAGCGTATAGCGTGTAGGGTGTAGAGTGTAGGGTGTAGCATGTAGCGTGTAGAGTGTAGCGTGTAGGGTGTAGGGTGTACAGTGTAGGGTGTAGCGTGTAGCATGTAGGGTGTAGGGTGTAGCGTGTAGCGTGTACCGTGTAGCGTATAGAGTGCAGCGTGTAGGGTGTAGAGTGTAGCGTGTAGTGTGTAGCGTGTAGGGTGTAGGGTGTAGCGTGTAGGGTGTAGAGTGTAGCGTGTAGGGTGTAGAGTGTAACATGTAGCGTGTAGGATGTAGGGCGTAGCGTGTAGCGTGTACCGTGTAGCGTATAGAGTGTAGTGTGTAGGGTGTAGAGTGTAGCGTGTAGGGTGTAGAGTGTAGCGTGTAGCGTGTAGCGTGTAGCGTGTAGCGTGTAGAGTGTAGTGTGTAGGGTGTAGCGTGTAGAGTGTAGTGTGTGGCGTGCAGGGCGTAGGGTGTAGCGTGTAGGGTGTAGGGTGTAGAGTGTAGGGTGTAGCATGTAGGGTGTAGGGTGTAGGGTGTAGCGTGTAGGGTGTAGAGTGTAGCGTGTAGGGTGTACGGTGTAGAGTGTAGGGTATAAGCTGTAGCGTTTAGCGTGTAGAGTGTAGCGTGTAGCGTGTAGCGTGTAGCGTGTAGGGTGTAGAGTGTAGGGTGTAGAGTGTAGCGTGTAGCGTGTAGCGTGTAGCGTGTAGGGTGTAGGGTGTAGCGTGTAGGGTGTAGCATGTAGCGTGTAGCGTGTAGCATGTAGAGTAGGGTGTAGGGTGTAGGGTGTAGAGTGTAGTGTGTAGAGTGTAGAGTGTAGCGTGTAGAGTGTAAAGTGTAGCGTGTAGGGTGTAGCGTGTAGTGTGTAGCGTGTAGCGCGTAGCGTGTAGAGTGTAGGGTATAGAGTGTAGCGTGTAGAGAGTAGGGAGCAGAGTGTAGAGTGTAAAGTGTAGCGTGTAGGGTGTAGCGTGTAGTGTGTAGCGTGTAGCGCGTAGCGTGTAGAGTGTAGGGTATAGAGTGTAGCGTGCAGGGTGTAGGGTGTACAGTGTAGGGTGTAGGGTGTAGCGTGTAGCGTGTAGAGTGTAGGGAGTAGGGTGTAGCGTGTAGGGTGTAGATTGTAGCGTGTAGCGTGTAGCGTGTAGGGTGTAGCGTGTAGCGTGTAGGGTGTAGCGTGTATCATGTACCGTGTAGCGTGTAGCATGTAGAGTAGGGTGTAGGGTGTAGAGTGTAGCATGTAGGGTGTAGGGTGTAGAGTGTAGGGTGTAGCATGTAGGGTGTAGGGTGTAGGGTGTAGCGTGCAGGGTGTAGAGTGTAGCGTGTAGGGTGTACGGTGTAGAGTGTAGGGTATAAGCTGTAGCGTTTAGCGTGTAGAGTGTAGCGTGTAGCGTGTAGCGTGTAGGGTGTAGAGTGTAGGGTGTAGAGTGTAGCGTGTAGCGTGTAGCGTGTAGGGTGTAGGGTGAAGCGTGTAGGGTGTAGCATGTAGCGTGTAGCGTGTAGCATGTAGAGTAGGGTGTAGGGTGTAGGGTGTAGAGTGTAGTGTGTAGAGTGTGGAGTGTAGCGTGTAGAATGTAAAGTGTAGCGTGTAGGGTGTAGAGTGTAGTGTGTAGCGTGTAGCGCGTAGCGTGTAGAGTGTAGGGTATAGAGTGTAGCGTGTAGAGAGTAGGGAGCAGAGTGTAGAGTGTAGCATGTAGGGTGTAGGGTGTACAGTGTAGGGTGTAGGGTGTAGCGTGTAGCGTGTAGGGTGTAGCGTGTAGCGTGTAGGGTGTAGCGTGTAGCGTGTAGGGTGTAGCATGTATCATGTACCGTGTAGCATGTAGAGTAGGGTGTAGGGTGTAGAGTGTAGCGTGTAGCGTGTAGTGTGTAGCGTGTAGAGTGTAAAGTGTAGCGTGTAGTGTGTAGTGTGTAGCGTGTAGCGCGTAGCGTGTATAGTGTAGGGTATAGAGTGTAGCGTGTAGAGAGTAGGGAGTAGAGTGTAGAGTGTAGCGTGTAGGGTGTAGAGTGTAGCGAGTAGCGTGTAGTGTGTAGGGTGTAGGGTGTAGAGTAAAGGGTGTAGCGTGTAGGGTGTAGAGTGTAGCGTGTAGGGTGTAGCGTGTAGCGTGCAGGGTGTAGAGTGTAGCGTATAGCGTGTAGGGTGTAGGGTGTAGAGTGTAGGGTGTAGCGTGTAGAGTGTAGCGTGTAGCGTGTAGGGTGTAGGGTGTACAGTGTAGGGTGTAGGGTGTAGCGTGTAGAGTTTAGTGTGTGGCGTGCAGGGCATAGGGTGTAGCGTGTAGGGTGTAGAGTGTAGGGTGTAGCGTGTAGGGTGTAGGGTGTAGAGTGTAGGGTGTAGCGTGTAGGGTGTAGCGTGTAGCGTGTAGCGTGTAGCGTGTAGGGTGTAGGGTGTAGAGTGTAGGATGTAGCGTGTAGGGTGTAGCGTGTATCGTGTAGCGTGTAGAGTGTAGCGTCTAGCGTGTAGCGTATAGTGTGTAGCGTGTAGCGTGTAGATTGTAGCGTGTAGGGTGTAGGGTGTAGGGTGTAGCGTGTAGCGTGTAGGGTGTAGGGTGTAGGGTGTAGCGTGTAGCGTGTAGAGTGTAGCATGTAGGGTGTAGCAAGTAGCGTGTACCGTGTAGGGTGTAGCGTGTAGCGTGTAGCGTGTAGAGTGTAGCATGTAGGGTGTAGCAAGTAGCGTGTATTGTGTAGGGTGTAGAGTGTAGCGTGTAGCGTGTAGGGTGTCAATTTTTCCTCTGATGAAGACGCTTGAGTAGCGTCGATACGCGTGGGGTTCAGGGCTTCCTTTGTTTTTTTCCCGAGGGACAGGACTTGGGTAAACTTATCTTTACAACTGCTATGGAATTACACCTATTTACTTCATGCATGGCCTGGCATTTTTCCAAGCCTTAGGACAATGGATCCTGATTCTTTGTATTTCCACAAGGCGTCTGTATGCATACATTTATCCAAATAACTAGGATTTTGTAGTACTGCAGCATACCTATTTCCCTGATTACCTTTCTATAGGGGTCTGCTTTCATTTGCTTACCAACTGTGCGCACGCATGCTGTGTTGAACAAAATAGGATCCATGATGTATTTCTTCCAGATACTAGGCTGGAGTATATGTTTCCTGTCATAGTACTCAGGGGGTCACAGTTGGCAGTAAACAATAGGCTTCTTATATGTAGATTTGACTAAGATTGGTGTACCCGCATACCTAGCATTTTTCTCTCTGGTTATTTCTCCTGTCTCACATATGCTGTAAAGTATTAGCTTCCTTCATTCCCTCGGGTAAAATTACTTATGGCCTATTCAGCCATACTAGTGTTTTAATTGTTTTTAAATGTATGTTTTGCCTGGTTCTGTTTGTGGATTACTATTTTTGTACAATAAAATTGACTATTTAACGTGGATCCCATTGGTTTGCATATCCTTTTCTTTTTGTGTTTAGTGTGTAGCTTAACCCTACACGCTACACGCTACACGCTACACTCTACACCCTACACGCTACACCCTACACTCTACACCGTACACTCTACACGCTACACGCTACACTCTACACCCTACACCCTAAACGCTACACGCTACACTCTACACCCTACACGCTACACTCTACACTCTACACGCTACACGCTACACTCTACACCCTACACTCTACACGCTACACGCTACACGCTACACCCTACACTCTACACGCTACACGCTACACTCTACACGCTACACGCTACATGCTACACTCTACACTCTACACCCTACACCCTACACGCTACACGCTATACTCTACACCCTACACTCTACACCCTACACCCTACACGCTATACTCTACACCCTACACTCTACACGCTACACGCTACACTCTACACTCTACACGCTACACGCTACACTCTACACCCTACACGCAACACGCTACACTCTATACCCTACACGCTACACTCTGCACGCTACACGCTACACCCTACACGCTATACTCTGCACGCTACACGCTACACTCTACACCATACACGCTACACCCTACACTCTACACCCTACACCCTACACGCTATACCCGACACCCTACACCCTACATGCTTCACCCTAAACGCTACACTCTACACTCTACACCCTACACCCTACACGCTACATGCTACACCCTACACGCTACACTCTACACCCTACACTCTACACGCTACACACTACACGCTACACGCTACACCCTACACGCTACACGCTACACCCTACACGCTACACTCTACACCCTAGACGCTACACTCTATACCCTACACTCTACACGCTACACTCTACACCCTACACTCTACACGCTACACACTACACGCTACACGCTACACCCTACACGCTACACGCTACACACTACATGCTACACCCTACACCCTACACGCTACACGCTACACTCTACACCCTACACGCTACACCCTACACCCTACACCCTACACGCTACACGCTACACTCTACACCCTACACGCTACACCCTACACTCTACACCCTACACGCTACACCCTACACTCTACACCCTACACGCTATACGCTACACTCTACACCCTGCACGCTACACGCTACACCCTACACGCTACACTCTACACCCTACATGCTACACCCTACACTCTACACCCTACACGCTACACGCTACACTCTACACCCTACACGCTACACCCTACACTCCACACCCTACACCCTACATGCTACACGCTACACCCTACACGCTACAAATTACACTCTAAACCCTACACTCTACATCCTACACCCTACACTCTACACCCTACACGCTACACGCTACACTCTACACCCTACACGCTACACCCTACAAGCTAAACGCTACAAACTACACGCTACATATTACACTCTACACCCTAGCGTGTAGCGTGTAGGGTGTAGAGTGTAGCGTGTAGGGTGTAGAGTGTAGCATGTAGCGTGTAGGGTGTAGGGTGTAGAGTGTAGAGTGTAGCATGTAGCATGTAGATTGTAGGGTGTACCGTGTAGGGTGTAGAGTGTAGCATGTAGGGTGTAGGATGTAGAGTGAAGGGTGTAGCGTGTAGAGTGTAGCGTGTACGGTGTAGGGTGTAGAGTGTAGGGTGTAGCGTGTAGCTTGTAGGGTGTAGAGTGTAGCGTGTAGCGTGTAGGCTGTAGCGTGTAGGGTGTAGCATGTATCGTGTAGGGTGTAGAGTGTAGCATGTAGCGTGTAGAGTGTAGGGTGTAGCGTGTAGCGTGTGTAGGGTGTAGGGTGTAGAGTGTAGCGTGTAGCGTGTAGGGTGTAGAGTGTAGGGTGTAGGGTGTAGAGTGTAGCGTATAGCGTGTAGGGTGTAGGATGTAGAGTGTAGCGTGTAGGGTGTAGAGTGTAGCGTGTAGAGTGTAGCATGTAGCGTGTAGGGTGTAGAGTGTAGAGTGTAGCGTGTAGGGTGAAGCATGTAGGGTGTAGGGTGTAGGGTGTCGGGTATAGCGTGTAGGGTGTAGGGTGTAGGGTGTAGAGTGTAGGGTGTAGCGTGTATGGTGTAGAGTGTAGCGTGTAGCGTGTAGGGTGTAGGGTGTAGCGTGTAGCATGCAGAGTGTAGCGTGTAGGGTGTAGAGTGTAGCGTGTTGCGTGTAGGGTGTAGAGTGTAGCGTGTAGCGTGTAGAGTGTAGAGTGTAGCGTGTAGCGTGTAGAGTGTAGCGGGTAGGGTGTAGAGTGTAGCGAGTAGCGTGTAGGGTGTAGGGTGTAGAGTGTAGGGTGTAGCATGTAGGGTGAAGAGTGTAGCGTGTAGGGGGTAGGGTGTAGGGTGTAGAGTGTAGCGTGTAGGGTGTAGCGTGTAGCATGTAGCGTGTAGCGTGTAGCATGTAGAGTGTAGCGTGTAGGGTGTAGAGTGTAGCGTGTAGGGTGTAGCGTGTAGCGTGCAGTGTGTAGAGTGTAGCGTATAGCGTGTAGGGTGTAGAGTGTAGGGTGTAGCATGTAGCGTGTAGAGTGTAGCGTGTAGGGTGTAGGGTGTACAGTGTAGGGTGTAGCGTGTAGCATGTAGGGTGTAGGGTGTAGCGTGTAGCGTGTACCGTGTAGCGTATAGAGTGCAGCGTGTAGGGTGTAGAGTGTAGCGTGTAGTGTGTAGCGTGTAGGGTGTAGGGTGTAGCGTGTAGGGTGTAGAGTGTAGCGTGTAGGGTGTAGAGTGTAACATGTAGCGTGTAGGGTGTAGGGCGTAGCGTGTAGCGTGTAGCGTGTACCGTGTAGCGTATAGAGTGTAGTGTGTAGGGTGTAGAGTGTAGCGTGTAGGGTGTAGAGTGTAACGTGTAGCGTGTAGCGTGTAGAGTGTAGTGTGTAGGGTGTAGCGTGTAGAGTGTAGTGTGTGGCGTGCAGGGCGTAGGGTGTAGCGTGTAGCGCGTAGCGTGTAGAGTGTAGGGTATAGAGTGTAGCGTGTAGAGAGTAGGGAGCAGAGTGTAGAGTGTAGCGTGCAGGGTGTAGCGTGTATCATGTACCGTGTAGCGTGTAGCATGTAGAGTAGGGTGTAGGGTGTAGAGTGTAGCATGTAGGGTGTAGGGTGTAGAGTGTAGGGTGTAGCATGTAGGGTGTAGAGTGTAGCGTGTAGCGTGTAGAGTGTAGAGTGTAGCGTGTAGCGTGTAGCGTGTAGCGTGTAGGGTGAAGAGTGTAGCGTGTAGGGGGTAGGGTGTAGGGTGTAGAGTGTAGCGTGTAGGGTGTAGCGTGTAGCATGTAGCGTGTAGCGTGTAGCATGTAGAGTGTAGCGTGTAGGGTGTAGAGTGTAGCGTGTAGGGTGTAGCGTGTAGCGTGCAGCGTGCAGTGTGTAGAGTGTAGCGTATAGCGTGTAGGGTGTAGAGTGTAGGGTGTAGCATGTAGCGTGTAGAGTGTAGCGTGTAGGGTGTAGGGTGTACAGTGTAGGGTGTAGCGTGTAGCATGTAGGGTGTAGGGTGTAGCGTGTAGCGTGTAGCGTATAGAGTGCAGCGTGTAGGGTGTAGAGTGTAGCGTGTAGTGTGTAGCGTGTAGGGTGTAGGGTGTAGCGTGTAGGGTGTAGAGTGTAGCGTGTAGGGTGTAGAGTGTAACATGTAGCGTGTAGGGTGTAGGGCGTAGCGTGTAGCGTGTAGCGTGTACCGTGTAGCGTATAGAGTGTAGTGTGTAGGGTGTAGAGTGTAGCGTGTAGGGTGTAGAGTGTAGCGTGTAGCGTGTAGCGTGTAGCGTGTAGAGTGTAGTGTGTAGGGTGTAGCGTGTAGAGTGTAGTGTGTGGCGTGCAGGGCGTAGGGTGTAGCGTGTAGGGTGTAGGGTGTAGAGTGTAGGGTGTAGCATGTAGGGTGTAGGGTGTAGGGTGTAGCGTGTAGGGTGTAGAGTGTAGCGTGTAGGGTGTACGGTGTAGAGTGTAGGGTATAAGCTGTAGCGTTTAGCGTGTAGAGTGTAGCGTGTAGCGTGTAGCGTGTAGCGTGTAGGGTGTAGAGTGTAGGGTGTAGAGTGTAGCGTGTAGCGTGTAGCGTGTAGCGTGTAGGGTGTAGGGTGTAGCGTGTAGGGTGTAGCATGTAGCGTGTAGCGTGTAGCATGTAGAGTAGGTTGTAGGGTGTAGGGTGTAGAGTGTAGTGTGTAGAGTGTAGAGTGTAGCGTGTAGAGTGTAAAGTGTAGCGTGTAGGGTGTAGCGTGTAGTGTGTAGCGTGTAGCGCGTAGCGTGTAGAGTGTAGGGTATAGAGTGTAGCGTGTAGAGAGTAGGGAGCAGAGTGTAGAGTGTAGCGTGCAGGGTGTAGCGTGTATCATGTACCGTGTAGCGTGTAGCATGTAGAGTAGGGTGTAGGGTGTAGAGTGTAGCATGTAGGGTGTAGGGTGTAGAGTGTAGGGTGTAGCATGTAGGGTGTAGGGTGTAGGGTGTAGCGTGCAGGGTGTAGAGTGTAGCGTGTAGGGTGTACGGTGTAGAGTGTAGGGTATAAGCTGTAGCGTTTAGCGTGTAGAGTGTAGCGTGTAGCGTGTAGCGTGTAGGGTGTAGAGTGTAGGGTGTAGAGTGTAGCGTGTAGCGTGTAGCGTGTAGGGTGTAGGGTGAAGCGTGTAGGGTGTAGCATGTAGCGTGTAGCGTGTAGCATGTAGAGTAGGGTGTAGGGTGTAGGGTGTAGAGTGTAGTGTGTAGAGTGTGGAGTGTAGCGTGTAGAGTGTAAAGTGTAGCGTGTAGGGTGTAGCGTGTAGTGTGTAGCGTGTAGCG
This sequence comes from Ranitomeya variabilis, assembly GCF_051348905.1. NCBI lineage: Eukaryota > Metazoa > Chordata > Amphibia > Anura > Dendrobatidae > Ranitomeya > Ranitomeya variabilis. Next base: position 115,351 of record NW_027508080.1, read on the forward strand.
CGTAGCGTGTAGAGTGTAGGGTATAGAGTGTAGCGTGTAGAGAGTAGGGAGCAGAGTGTAGAGTGTAGCATGTAGGGTGTAGGGTGTACAGTGTAGGGTGTAGGGTGTAGCGTGTAGCGTGTAGAGTGTAGGGAGTAGGGTGTAGGGTGTAGCGTGTAGGGTGTGGAGTGTAGCGTGTAGCGTGTAGGGTGTAGCGTGTAGCGTGTAGGGTGTAGCGTGTATCATGTACCGTGTAGCGTGTAGCATGTAGAGTAGGGTGTAGGGTGTAGAGTGTAGCGTGTAGCGTGTAGTGTGTAGCGTGTAGAGTGTAAAGTGTAGCGTGTAGTGTGTAGTGTGTAGCGTGTAGCGCGTAGCGTGTAGAGTGTAGGGTATAGAGTGTAGCGTGTAGAGAGTAGGGAGTAGAGTGTAGAGTGTAGCGTGTAGGGTGTAGCGTGTAGCGTGCAGGGTGTAGAGTGTAGCGTATAGCGTGTAGGGTGTAGGGTGTAGAGTGTAGGGTGTAGCGTGTAGAGTGTAGCGTGTAGCGTGTAGGGTGTAGGGTGTACAGTGTAGGGTGTAGGGTGTAGCGTGTAGAGTTTAGTGTGTGGCGTGCAGGGCATAGGGTGTAGCGTGTAGGGTGTAGAGTGTAGGGTGTAGCATGTAGGGTGTAGGGTGTAGGGTGTAGCATGTAGGGTGTACGGTGTAGAGTGTAGGGTATAAGCTGTAGCGTTTAGCGTGTACAGTGTAGCGTGTAGGGTGTAGCGTGTAGTGTGTAGCGTGTAGCGCGTAGCGTGTAGAGTGTAGGGTATAGAGTGTAGCGTGTAGAGAGTAGGGAGCAGAGTGTAGAGTGTAGCGTGCAGGGTGTAGCGTGTATCATGTACCGTGTAGCGTGTAGCATGTAGAGTAGGGTGTAGGGTGTAGAGTGTAGCATGTAGGGTGTAGGGTGTAGAGTGTAGGGTGTAGCATGTAGGGTGTAGGGTGTAGGGTGTAGCGTGCAGGGTGTAGAGTGTAGCGTGTAGGGTGTACGGTGTAGAGTGTAGGGTATAAGCTGTAGCGTTTAGCGTGTAGAGTGTAGCGTGTAGCGTGTAGCGTGTAGGGTGTAGAGTGTAGGGTGTAGAGTGTAGCGTGTAGCGTGTAGCGTGTAGGGTGTAGGGTGAAGCGTGTAGGGTGTAGCATGTAGCGTGTAGCGTGTAGCATGTAGAGTAGGGTGTAGGGTGTAGGGTGTAGTGTGTAGAGTGTGGAGTGTAGCGTGTAGAGTGTAAAGTGTAGCGTGTAGGGTGTAGCGTGTAGTGTGTAGCGTGTAGAGTGTAGCGTCTAGCGTGTAGCGTATAGTGTGTAGCGTGTAGCGTGTAGATTGTAGCGTGTAGGGTGTAGGGTGTAGGGTGTAGCGTGTAGGGTGTAGGGTGTAGGGTGTAGCGTGTAGCGTGTAGCGTGTAGAGTGTAGCATGTAGGGTGTAGCAAGTAGCGTGTACCGTGTAGGGTGTAGCGTGTAGCGTGTAGCGTGTAGAGTGTAGCATGTAGGGTGTAGCAAGTAGCGTGTATTGTGTAGGGTGTAGAGTGTAGCGTGTAGCGTGTAGGGTGTCAATTTTTCCTCTGATGAAGACGCTTGAGTAACGTCGATACGCGTGGGGTTCAGGGCTTCCTTTGTTTTTTTCCCGAGGGACAGGACTTGGGTAACTTATCTTTACTACTGCTATGGAATTACACCTATTTACTTCATGCATGGCCTGGCATTTTTCCAAGCCTTAGGACAATGGATCCTGATTCTTTGTATTTCCACAAGGCGTCTGTATGCATACATTTATCCAAATAACTAGGATTTTGTAGTACTGCAGCATACCTATTTCCCTGATTACCTTTCTATAGGGGTCTGCTTTCATTTGCTTACCAACTGTGCGCACGCATGCTGTGTTGAACAAAATAGGATCCATGATGTATTTCTTCCAGATACTAGGCTGGAGTATATGTTTCCTGTCATAGTACTCAGGGGGTCACAGTTGGCAGTAAACAATAGGCTTCTTATATGTAGATTTGACTAAGATTGGTGTACCCGCATACCTAGCAATTTTTTCTCTCTGGTTATTTCTCCTGTCTCACATATGCTGTAAAGTATTAGCTTCCTTCATTCCCTCGGGTAAAATTACTTATGGCCTATTCAGCCATACTAGTGTTTTAAATGTTTTTAAATGTATGTTTTGCCTGGTTCTGTTTGTGGATTACTATTTTTGTACAATAAAATTGACTATTTAACGTGGATCCCATTGGTTTGCATATCCTTTTCTTTTTGTGTTTAGTGTGTAGTGTGTAGCTTAACCCTACACGCTACACGCTACACACTACACTCTACACCCTACACGCTACACCCTACACTCTACACCGTACACTCTACACGCTACACGCTACACTCTACACCCTACACCCTAAACGCTACACGCTACACTCTACACCCTACACGCTACACTCTACACTCTACACGCTACACGCTACACTCTACACCCTACACTCTACACGCTACACGCTACACGCTACACCCTACACTCTACACGCTACACGCTACACTCTACACGCTACACGCTACATGCTACACTCTACACTCTACACCCTACACCCTACACGCTACACGCTATACTCTACACCCTACACTCTACACGCTACACGCTACACTCTACACTCTACACGCTACACGCTACACTCTACACCCTACACGCAACACGCTACACTCTATACCCTACACGCTACACTCTGCACGCTACACGCTACACCCTACACGCTATACTCTGCACGCTACACGCTACACTCTACACCATACACGCTACACCCTACACTCTACACCCTACACCCTACACGCTATACCCGACACCCTACACCCTACATGCTTCACCCTAAACGCTACACTCTACACTCTACACCCTACACCCTACACGCTACATGCTACACCCTACACGCTACACTCTACACCCTACACTCTACACGCTACACACTACACGCTACACGCTACACCCTACACGCTACACGCTACACCCTACACGCTACACGTTACACTCTACACTCTACACCCTACACGCTACACGCTACACCCTACACGCTACACGTTACACTCTACACCCTACACGCTACACTCTACACCCTGCACCCTACACGCTACAATCTACACCCTACACCCTACACGCTACACGCTACACGCTACACTCTACACCCTACACGCTACACCCCACACTCTACACCATACACTACACGCTACACGCTACACTCTACACCCTACACCCTACACGCTACGCGCTACACTCTACACCCTACACGCTACACTCTAAACTCTACATGCTACACGCTACACTCTACACGCTACACGCTACACCCTACACCCTACACGCTACACGCTACACTCTACAACCTACACGCTACACGCTACACTCCACACGCAACACGCTACACTCTACACCCTACACTCTACACGCTACACGCTACACTCTACACCCTACACTCTACACGCTACACGCTACACTGTACACCCTACATGCAACACGCTACACTCTACACCCTACACGCTACACTCTACACGCTACACGCTACATGCTACACTCTACACTCTACACCATACACCCTACACGCTACACACTATACTCTACACCCTACACGCTACACTCTACACGCTACACGCTACACGCTACACTCTACACGCTACACTCTACACCCTACATGCAACACGCTACACTCTACACCCTACACCCTACACCCTACACGCTACACGCTACACCCTACACGCTACACGTTACACTCTACACCCTACACCCTACACACTACACCCTACACGCTACACGTTACACTCTACACCCTACACGCTACACTCTACACCCTGCTCCCTACACGCTACACGCTACACCCTACACGCTACACGCTACACCCTACACACTACACGTTACACTCTACACCCTACACTCTACACCCTACACTTTACACGCTACACTCTACACCCTACACTGCACTCTACACCCTACACCCTACACGCTACACTCTACACCCTACACCCTACACGCTACACGCTACACGCTACACCATACACGCTACACGCTACACCCTACACGCTACATGTTACACTCTACACCCTGCACCCTACACGCTACACGCTACACCCTACACGCTACACGCTACACCCTACACACTACACGTTACACTCTACACCCTACACACTACACGCTACACTCTACACCCTACACGCTACACGCTACACCCTACACCCTACACCCTACACGCTACAATCTACACGCTACACGCTACACCCTATACGCTAGACGCTACACTCTACACGCTACACGATACACGCTACACCCTACACGCTACACCCTACACTCTACACCCTACACCCTACACGCTACACGCTACACCCTACACGCTACACCCTACACTCTACACCCTACACCCTACACGCTACATGCTACACCCTACACGCTACACGTTACACTCTACACCCTACACCCTACACTCTACACCCTACACCCTACTCTCTACACGCTATATTCTACACCCTACACGCTACACTCTACACCCTACACGCTACACGCTACACTCTACACCCTAGACGCTACACTCTATACCCTACACTCTACACGCTACACCCTACACCCTACACTCTACATGCTACACCCTACACCTACACCCTACACTCTACATGCTACACGCTACACGCTACATGCTACACGCTACACCCTACACGCTACACGCTACACACTACATGCTACACGCTACACCCTACACCCTACACCCTACACGCTACACGCTACACTCTACACCCTACACGCTACACCCTACACTCTACACCCTACACGCTACACCCTACACTCTACACCCTACACGCTATACGCTACACTCTACACCCTGCACGCTACACGCTACACCCTACACGCTACACTCTACACCCTACACGCTACACCCTACACTCTACACCCTACACGCTACACGCTACACTCTACACCCTACACGCTACACCCTACACTCCACACCCTACACCCTACATGCTACACGCTACACCCTACACGCTACAAATTACACTCTAAACCCTACACTCTACATCCTACACCCTACACTCTACACCCTACACGCTACACTCTACACTCTACACCCTACACCCTACATGCTACACGCTACACGCTACACTCTACACCCTACACGCTACACGCTACACGCTACACCCTACAAGCTAAACGCTACAAACTACACGCTACATATTACACTCTACACCCTAGCGTGTAGCGTGTAGGGTGTAGAGTGTAGCGTGTAGCATGTAGCGTGTAGGGTGTATGGTGTAGAGTGTAGCATGTAGCGTGTAGGGTGTAGAGTGTAGCGTGTAGGGTGTAGAGTGTAGCATGTAGCGTGTAGGGTGTAGGGTGTAGAGTGTAGAGTGTAGCATGTAGCATGTAGATTGTAGGGTGTACCGTGTAGGGTGTAGAGTGTAGCATGTAGGGTGTAGGGTGTCGGGTATAGCGTGTAGGGTGTAGGGTGTAGAGTGTAGGGTGTAGCGTGTATGGTGTAGAGTGTAGCGTGTAGCGTGTAGAGTGTAGAGTGTAGCGTGTAGCGTGTAGAGTGTAGCGGGTAGGGTGTAGAGTGTAGCGAGTAGCGTGTAGGGTGTAGGGTGTAGAGTGTAGGGTGTAGCGTGTAGGGTGAAGAGTGTAGCGTGTAGGGGGTAGGGTGTAGGGTGTAGAGTGTAGCGTGTAGGGTGTAGCGTGTAGCATGTAGCGTGTAGCGTGTAGCATGTAGAGTGTAGCGTGTAGGGTGTAGAGTGTAGCGTGTAGGGTGTAGCGTGTAGCGTGTAGCGTGCAGTGTGTAGAGTGTAGCGTATAGCGTGTAGGGTGTAGAGTGTAGGGTGTAGCATGTAGCGTGTAGAGTGTAGCGTGTAGGGTGTAGGGTGTACAGTGTAGGGTGTAGCGTGTAGCATGTAGGGTGTAGGGTGTAGCGTGTAGCGTGTACCGTGTAGCGTATAGAGTGCAGCGTGTAGGGTGTAGAGTGTAGCGTGTAGTGTGTAGCGTGTAGGGTGTAGGGTGTAGCGTGTAGGGTGTAGAGTGTAGCGTGTAGGGTGTAGAGTGTAACATGTAGCGTGTAGGGTGTAGGGCGTAGCGTGTAGCGTGTACCGTGTAGCGTATAGAGTGTAGTGTGTAGGGTGTAGAGTGTAGCGTGTAGGGTGTAGAGTGTAGCGTGTAGCGTGTAGCGTGTAGCGTGTAGAGTGTAGTGTGTAGGGTGTAGCGTGTAGAGTGTAGTGTGTGGCGTGCAGGGCGTAGGGTGTAGCGTGTAGGGTGTAGGGTGTAGAGTGTAGGGTGTAGCATGTAGGGTGTAGGGTGTAGCGTGTAGGGTGTAGAGTGTAGCGTGTAGGGTGTACGGTGTAGAGTGTAGGGTATAAGCTGTAGCGTTTAGCGTGTAGAGTGTAGCGTGTAGCGTGTAGCGTGTAGGGTGTAGAGTGTAGGGTGTAGAGTGTAGCGTGTAGCGTGTAGGGTGTAGGGTGAAGCGTGTAGGGTGTAGCATGTAGCGTGTAGCGTGTAGCATGTAGAGTAGGGTGTAGGGTGTAGGGTGTAGAGTGTAGTGTGTAGAGTGTGGAGTGTAGCGTGTAGAGTGTAAAGTGTAGCGTGTAGGGTGTAGCGTGTAGTGTGTAGCGTGTAGCGCGTAGCGTGTAGAGTGTAGGGTATAGAGTGTAGCGTGTAGAGAGTAGGGAGCAGAGTGTAGAGTGTAGCATGTAGGGTGTAGGGTGTACAGTGTAGGGTGTAGGGTGTAGCGTGTAGCGTGTAGAGTGTAGGGAGTAGGGTGTAGGGTGTAGCGTGTAGGGTGTGGAGTGTAGCGTGTAGCGTGTAGGGTGTAGCGTGTAGCGTGTAGGGTGTAGCGTGTATCATGTACCGTGTAGCGTGTAGCATGTAGAGTAGGGTGTAGGGTGTAGAGTGTAGCGTGTAGTGTGTAGCGTGTAGAGTGTAAAGTGTAGCGTGTAGTGTGTAGTGTGTAGCGTGTAGCGCGTAGCGTGTAGAGTGTAGGGTATAGAGTGTAGCGTGTAGAGAGTAGGGAGTAGAGTGTAGAGTGTAGCGTGTAGGGTGTAGAGTGTAGCGAGTAGCGTGTAGTGTGTAGGGTGTAGGGTGTAGAGTGTAGGGTGTAGCGTGTAGGGTGTAGAGTGTAGCGTGTAGGGTGTAGCGTGTAGAGTGTAGCGTGTAGCGTGTAGGGTGTAGGGTGTACAGTGTAGGGTGTAGGGTGTAGCGTGTAGAGTTTAGTGTGTGGCGTGCAGGGCATAGGGTGTAGCGTGTAGGGTGTAGAGTGTAGGGTGTAGCATGTAGGGTGTAGGGTGTAGGGTGTAGGGTGTAGCATGTAGGGTGTACGGTGTAGAGTGTAGGGTATAAGCTGTAGCATTTAGCGTGTAGAGTGTAGCGTGTAGCGTGTAGGGTGTAGCGTGTAGGGTGTAGAGTGTAGGGTGCAGCGTGTAGGGTGTATCGTGTAGCGTGTAGCGTGTAGGGTGTAGGGTGTAGAGTGTAGGGTGTAGCGTGTAGGGTGTAGCGTGTATCGTGTAGCGTGTAGAGTGTAGCGTCTAGCGTGTAGCGTATAGTGTGTAGCGTGTAGCGTGTAGATTGTAGCGTGTAGGGTGTAGGGTGTAGCGTGTAGCGTGTAGGGTGTAGGGTGTAGGGTGTAGGGTGTAGGGTGTAGCGTGTAGCGTGTAGAGTGTAGCATGTAGGGTGTAGCAAGTAGCGTGTACCGTGTAGGGTGTAGCGTGTAGCGTGTAGCGTGTAGAGTGTAGCATGTAGGGTGTAGCAAGTAGCGTGTATTGTGTAGGGTGTAGAGTGTAGCGTGTAGCGTGTAGGGTGTCAATTTTTCCTCTGATGAAGACGCTTGAGTAGCGTCGATACGCGTGGGGTTCAGGGCTTCCTTTGTTTTTTTCCCGAGGGACAGGACTTGGGTAACTTATCTTTACTACTGCTATGGAATTACACCTATTTACTTCATGCATGGCCTGGCATTTTTCCAAGCCTTAGGACAATGGATCCTGATTCTTTGTATTTCCACAAGGCGTCTGTATGCATACATTTATCCAAATAACTAGGATTTTGTAGTACTGCAGCATACCTATTTCCCTGATTACCTTTCTATAGGGGTCTGCTTTCATTTGCTTACCAACTGTGCGCACGCATGCTGTGTTGAACAAAATAGGATCCATGATGTATTTCTTCCAGATACTAGGCTGGAGTATATGTTTCCTGTCATAGTACTCAGGGGGTCACAGTTGGCAGTAAACAATAGGCTTCTTATATGTAGATTTGACTAAGATTGGTGTACCCGCATACCTAGCAATTTTTTCTCTCTGGTTATTTCTCCTGTCTCACATATGCTGTAAAGTATTAGCTTCCTTCATTCCCTCGGGTAAAATTACTTATGGCCTATTTAGCCATACTAGTGTTTTAAATGTTTTTAAATGTATGTTTTGCCTGGTTCTGTTTGTGGATTACTATTTTTGTACAATAAAATTGACTATTTAACGTGGATCCCATTGGTTTGCATATCCTTTTCTTTTTGTGTTTAGTGTGTAGTGTGTAGCTTAACCCTACACGCTACACGCTACACGCTACACTCTACACCCTACACGCTACACCCTACACTCTACACCGTACACTCTACACGCTACACGCTACACTCTACACCCTACACCCTAAACGCTACACGCTACACTCTACACCCTACACGCTACACTCTACACGCTACACGCTACACTCTACACCCTACACTCTACACGCTACACGCTACACGCTACACCCTACACTCTACACGCTACACGCTACACTCTACACGCTACACGCTACATGCTACACTCTACACTCTACACCCTACACCCTACACGCTACACGCTATACTCTACACCCTACACTCTACACGCTACACGCTACACTCTACACTCTACACGCTACACGCTACACTCTACACCCTACACGCAACACGCTACACTCTATACCCTACACGCTACACTCTGCACGCTACACGCTACACCCTACACGCTATACTCTGCACGCTACACGCTACACTCTACACCATACATGCTACACCCTACACTCTACACCCTACACCCTACACGCTATACCCGACACCCTACACCCTACATGCTTCACCCTAAACGCTACACTCTACACTCTACACCCTACACCCTACACGCTACATGCTACACCCTACACGCTACACTCTACACCCTACACTCTACACGCTACACACTACACGCTACACGCTACACCCTACACGCTACACGCTACACCCTACACGCTACACGTTACACTCTACACCCTACACCCTACACGCTACACGCTACACCCTACACGCTACATGTTACACTCTACACCCTACACGCTACACTCTACACCCTGCACCCTACACGCTACAATCTACACCCTACACCCTACACGCTACACGCTACATGCTACACTCTACACCCTACACGCTACACCCTACACTCTACACCGTACACTACACGCTACACGCTACACTCTACACCCTACACGCTACACTCTAAACTCTACATGCTACACGCTACACTCTACACTCTACACGCTACACGCTACACCCTACACCCTACACGCTACACGCTACACTCTACAACCTACACGCTACACGCTACACTCCACACGCAACACGCTACACTCTACACCCTACACTCTACACGCTACACGCTACACTCTACACCCTACACTCTACACGCTACACGCTACACCCTACATGCAACACGCTACACTCTACACCCTACACGCTACACTCTACACGCTACACGCTACATGCTACACTCTACACTCTACACCATACACCCTACACGCTACACACTATACTCTACACCCTACACGCTACACTCTACACGCTACACGCTACACGCTACACTCTACACGATACACTCTACACCCTACATGCAACACGCTACACTCTACACCCTACACCCTACACGCTACACTCTACACCCTACACCCTACACACTACACCCTACACGCTACACGTTACACTCTACACCCTACACGCTACACTCTACACCCTGCTCCCTACACGCTACACGCTACACCCTACACGCTACACGCTACACCCTACACACTACACGTTACACTCTACACCCTACACTCTACACCCTACACTCTACACGCTACACTCTACACCCTACACTCTGCACTCTACACCATACACCCTACACGCTACACTCTACACCCTACACCCTACACGCTACACACTACACGCTACACGCTACACCATACACGCTACACGCTACACCCTACACGCTACATGTTACACTCTACACCCTGCACCCTACACGCTACACGCTACACCCTACACGCTACACGCTACACCCTACACACTACACGTTACACTCTACACCCTACACTCTACACCCTACACTCTACACGCTACACTCTACACCCTACACTCTGCACTCTACACCCTACACGCTACACACTGCACGCTACACTCTACACCCTACACGCTACACGCTACACCCTACTCCCTACACCCTACACGCTACAATCTACACGCTACATGCTACACCCTATACGCTAGACGCTACACTCTACACGCTACACGATACACGCTACACCCTACACGCTACACCCTACACTCTACACCCTACACCCTACACGCTACACGCTACACCCTACACGCTACACCCTACACTCTACACCCTACACCCTACACTCTACATGCTACACCCTACACGCTACACGTTACACTCTACACCCTACACCCTACACTCTACACCCTACACCCTACTCTCTACACGCTATATTCTACACCCTACACGCTACACTCTACACCCTACACGCTACACGCTACACTCTACACCCTAGACGCTACACTCTATACCCTACACTCTACACGCTACACCCTACACCCTACACTCTACATGCTACACCCTACACCCTACACTCTACATGCTACACGCTACATGCTACACGCTACACCCTACACGCTACACGCTACACACTACATGCTACACCCTACACCCTACACCCTACACGCTACACGCTACACTCTACACCCTACACGCTACACCCTACACCCTACACCCTACACGCTACACGCTACACTCTACACCCTACACGCTACACCCTACACTCTACACACTACACGCTACACCCTACACCCTACACGCTATACGCTACACTCTACACCCTGCACGCTACACGCTACACCCTACATGCTACACTCTACACCCTACACGCTACACCCTACACTCTACACCCTACACGCTACACGCTACACTCTACACCCTACACGCTACACCCTACACTCCACACCCTACACCCTACATGCTACACGCTACACCCTACACGCTACAAATTACACTCTAAACCCTACACTCTACATCCTACACCCTACACTCTACACCCTACACGCTACACTCTACACTCTACACCCTACACCCTACATGCTACACGCTACACGCTACACTCTACACCCTACACGCTACATGCTACACCCTACAAGCTAAACGCTACAAACTACACGCTACATATTACACTCTACACCCTAGCGTGTAGCGTGTAGGGTGTAGAGTGTAGCGTGTAGCATGTAGCGTGTAGGGTGTATGGTGTAGAGTGTAGCATGTAGCGTGTAGGGTGTAGAGTGTAGCGTGTAGGGTGTAGAGTGTAGCATGTAGCGTGTAGGGTGTAGGGTGTAGAGTGTAGAGTGTAGCATGTAGCATGTAGATTGTAGGGTGTACCGTGTAGGGTGTAGAGTGTAGCATGTAGGGTGTAGGGTGTAGAGTGAAGGGTGTAGCGTGTAGAGTGTAGCGTGTAGCGTGTACGGTGTAGGGTGTAGAGTGTAGGGTGTAGCGTGTAGCGTGTAGCTTGTAGGGTGTAGAGTGTAGCGTGTAGCGTGTAGGCTGTAGCGTGTAGGGTGTAGCATGTATCGTGTAGGGTGTAGAGTGTAGCATGTAGCGTGTAGAGTGTAGGGTGTAGCGTGTAGCGTGTGTAGGGTGTAGGGTGTAGAGTGTAGCGTGTAGCGTGTAGGGTGTAGAGTGTAGGGTGTAGGGTGTAGAGTGTAGCGTATAGCGTGTAGCGTGTAGGGTGTAGAGTGTAGAGTGTAGCGTGTAGGGTGAAGCATGTAGGGTGTAGGGAGTCGGGTATAGCGTGTAGGGTGTAGGGTGTAGAGTGTAGGGTGTAGCGTGTATGGTGTAGAGTGTAGCGTGTAGAGTGTAGCGTGTAGGGTGTAGGGTGTAGCGTGTAGCATGCAGAGTGTAGCGTGTAGCGTGTAGAGTGTAGCGGGTAGGGTGTAGAGTGTAGCGAGTAGCGTGTAGGGTGTAGTGTGTAGAGTGTAGGGTGTAGCGTGTAGGGTGAAGAGTGTAGCGTGTAGGGGGTAGGGTGTAGGGTGTAGAGTGTAGCGTGTAGGGTGTAGCGTGTAGCATGTAGCATGTAGCGTGTAGCATGTAGAGTGTAGCGCGTAGGGTGTAGAGTGTAGCGTGTAGGGTGTAGCGTGTAGCGTGTAGCGTGCAGTGTGTAGAGTGTAGCGTATAGCGTGTAGGGTGTAGAGTGTAGGGTGTAGCATGTAGCGTGTAGAGTGTAGCGTGTAGGGTGTAGGGTGTACAGTGTAGGGTGTAGCGTGTAGCATGTAGGGTGTAGGGTGTAGCGTGTAGCGTGTACCGTGTAGCGTATAGAGTGCAGCGTGTAGGGTGTAGAGTGTAGCGTGTAGTGTGTAGCATGTAGGGTGTAGGGTGTAGCGTGTAGGGTGTAGAGTGTAGCGTGTAGGGTGTAGAGTGTAACATGTAGCGTGTAGGGTGTAGGGCGTAGCGTGTAGCGTGTACCGTGTAGCGTATAGAGTGTAGTGTGTAGGGTGTAGAGTGTAGCGTGTAGGGTGTAGAGTGTAGCGTGTAGCGTGTAGCGTGTAGAGTGTAGTGTGTAGGGTGTAGCGTGTAGAGTGTAGTGTGTGGCGTGCAGGGCGTAGGGTGTAGCGTGTAGGGTGTAGGGTGTAGAGTGTAGGGTGTAGCATGTAGGGTGTAGGGTGTAGGGTGTAGCGTGTAGGGTGTAGAGTGTAGCATGTAGGGTGTACGGTGTAGAGTGTAGGGTATTAGCTGTAGCGTTTAGCGTGTAGAGTGTAGCGTGTAGCGTGTAGCGTGTAGCGTGTAGGGTGTAGAGTGTAGGGTGTAGAGTGTAGCGTGTAGCGTGTAGCGTGTAGCGTGTAGCGTGTAGCGTGTAGGGTGTAGGGTGTAGCGTGTAGGGTGTAGCATGTAGCGTGTAGCGTGTAGCATGTAGAGTAGGGTGTAGGGTGTAGGGTGTAGAGTGTAGTGTGTAGAGTGTAGAGTGTAGCGTGTAGAGTGTAAAGTGTAGCGTGTAGGGTGTAGCGTGTATTGTGTAGCGTGTAGCGCGTAGCGTGTAGAGTGTAGGGTATAGAGTGTAGCGTGTAGAGAGTAGGGAGCAGAGTGTAGAGTGTAGCGTGCAGGGTGTAGGGTGTACAGTGTAGGGTGTAGGGTGTAGCGTGTAGCGTGTAGAGTGTAGGGAGTAGGGTGTAGGGTGTAGCGTGTAGGGTGTAGATTGTAGCGTGTAGCGTGTAGCGTGTAGGGTGTAGCGTGTAGCGTGTAGGGTGTAGCGTGTATCATGTACCGTGTAGCGTGTAGCATGTAGAGTAGGGTGTAGGGTGTAGAGTGTAGCATGTAGGGTGTAGGGTGTAGAGTGTAGGGAGTAGCATGTAGGGTGTAGGGTGTAGCGTGCAGGGTGTAGAGTGTAGCGTGTAGGGTGTACGGTGTAGAGTGTAGGGTATAGGCTGTAGCGTTTAGCGTGTAGAGTGTAGCGTGTAGCGTGTAGCGTGTAGGGTGTACAGTGTAGGGTGTAGAGTGTAGCGTGTAGCGTGTAGCGTGTAGGGTGTAGGGTGAAGCGTGTAGGGTGTAGCATGTAGCGTGTAGCGTGTAGCATGTAGAGTAGGGTGTAGGGTGTAGGGTGTAGAGTGTAGTGTGTAGAGTGTGGAGTGTAGCGTGTAGAGTGTAAAGTGTAGCGTGTAGGGTGCAGCGTGTAGTGTGTAGCGTGTAGCGCGTAGCGTGTAGAGTGTAGGGTATAGAGTGTAGCGTGTAGAGAGTAGGGAGCAGTGTAGAGTGTAGCGTGCAGAGTGTAGGGTGTACAGTGTAGGGTGTAGGGTGTAGCGTGTAGCATGTAGAGTGTAGGGAGTAGGGTGTAGAGTGTAGCGTGTAGGGTGTAGCGTGTAGCGTGCAGGTGTAGAGTGTAGCGTATAGCGTGTAGGGTGTAGGGTGTAGAGTGTAGGGTGTAGCGTGTAGAGTGTAGCGTGTAGCGTGTAGGGTGTAGGGTGTACAGTGTAGGGTGTAGGGTGTAGCTTGTAGAGTGTAGTGTGTGGCGTGCAGGGCGTAGGGTGTAGCGTGTAGGGTGTAGGGTGTAGAGTGTAGGGTGTAGCATGTAGGGTGTAGGGTGTAGGGTGTAGCGTGTAGGGTGTAGAGTGTAGCATGTAGGGTGTACGGTGTAGAGTGTAGGGTATAAGCTGTAGCGTTTAGCGTGTAGAGTGTAGCGTGTAGCGTGTAGGGTGTAGGGTGTAGAGTGTAGCGTGTAGGGTGTAGAGTGTAGAGTGTAGAGAGTAGGGTGTAGGGTGTAGAGTGTAGGGTGTAGGGTGTAGAGTGTAGCGTGTAGCGTGTAGTGTGTAGCGTGTAGAGTGTAAAGTGTAGCGTGTAGTGTGTAGTGTGTAGCGTGTAGCGCGTAGCGTGTAGAGTGTAGGGTATAGAGTGTAGCGTGTAGAGAGTAGGGAGTAGAGTGTAGAGTGTAGCGTGTAGGGTGTAGAGTGTAGCGAGTAGCGTGTAGTGTGTAGGGTGTAGGGTGTAGAGTGTAGGGTGTAGGGTGTAGCGTGTAGGGTGTAGAGTGTAGCGTGCAGGGTGTAGAGTGTAGCGTATAGCGTGTAGGGTGTAGGGTGTAGAGTGTAGGGTGTAGCGTGTAGAGTGTAGCGTGTAGCGTGTAGGGTGTAGGGTGTACAGTGTAGGGTGTAGGGTGTAGCGTGTAGAGTGTAGTGTGTGGCGTGCAGGGCGTAGGGTGTAGCGTGTAGGGTGTAGAGTGTAGGGTGTAGCATGTAGGGTGTAGCGTGTAGCGTGTAGCGTGTAGAGTGTAGCGTCTAGCGTGTAGCGTATAGTGTGTAGCGTGTAGATTGTAGCGTGTAGGGTGTAGGGTGTAGGGTGTACCGTGTAGGGTGTAGCGTGTAGCGTGTAGCGTGTAGAGTGTAGCATGTAGGGTGTAGCAAGTAGCGTGTATTGTGTAGGGTGTAGAGTGTAGCATGTAGCGTGTAGAGTGTAGGGTGTAGCGTGTAGGGTGTAGAGTGTAGCGTGTAGAGTGTAGAGTGTAGCGTGTAGCGTGTAGGGTGTCACTTTTTCCTCTGATGAAGACGCTTGAGTAGCGTCGATACGCGTGGGGTAAAGGGCTTCCTTTGTTTTTTTCCCGAGGGACAGGACTTGGGTAACTTATCTTTACAACTGCTATGGAATTACACCTATTTACTTCATGCATGGCCTGGCATTTTTCCAAGCCTTAGGACAATGGATCCTGATTCTTTGTATTTCCACAAGGCGTCTGTATGCATACATTTATCCAAATAACTAGGATTTTGTAGTACTGCAGCATATCTATTTCCCTGATTACCTTTCTATAGGGGTCTGCTTTCATTTGCTTACCAACTGTGCGCACGCATGCTGTGTTGAACAAAATAGGATCCATGATGTATTTCTTCCAGTTACTAGGCTGGAGTATATGTTTCCTGTCATAGTACTCAGGGGGTCACAGTTGGCAGTAAACAATAGGCTTCTTATATGTAGATTTGACTAAGATTGGTGTACCCGCATACCTAGCAATTTTTTCTCTCTGGTTATTTCTCCTGTCTCACATATGCTGTAAAGTATTAGCTTCCTTCATTCCCTCGGGTAAAATTACTTATGGCCTATTCAGCCATACTAGTGTTTTAAATGTTTTTAAATGTATGTTTTGCCTGGTTCTGTTTGTGGATTACTATTTTTGTACAATAAAATTGACTATTTAACGTGGATCCCATTGGTTTGCATATCCTTTTCTTTTTGTGTTTAGTGTGTAGTGTGTAGCTTAACCCTACACGCTACACGCTACACGCTACACTCTACACCCTACACGCTACACCCTACACTCTACACCGTACACTCTACACGCTACACGCTACACTCTACACCCTACACCCTAAACGCTACACGCTACACTCTACACCCTACACGCTACACTCTACACTCTACACGCTACACGCTACACTCTACACCCTACACTCTACACGCTACACGCTACACGCTACACCCTACACTCTACACGCTACACGCTACACTCTACACGCTACACGCTACATGCTACACTCTACACTCTACACCCTACACCCTACACGCTACACGCTATACTCTACACCCTACACTCTACACGCTACACGCTACACTCTACACTCTACACGCTACACGCTACACTCTACACCCTACACGCAACACGCTACACTCTATACCCTACACGCTACACTCTGCACGCTACATGCTACACCCTACACGCTATACTCTGCACGCTACACGCTACACTCTACACCATACACGCTACACCCTACACTCTACACCCTACACCCTACACGCTATACCCGACACCCTACACCCTACATGCTTCACCCTAAACGCTACACTCTACACTCTACACCCTACACCCTACACGCTACATGCTACACCCTACACGCTACACTCTACACCCTACACTCTACACGCTACACACTACACGCTACACGCTACACCCTACACGCTACACGCTACACCCTACACGCTACACGTTACACTCTACACCCTACACCCTACACGCTACACGCTACACCCTACACGCTACACGTTACACTCTACACCCTACACGCTACACTCTACACCCTGCACCCTACACGCTACAATCTACACCCTACACCCTACACGCTACACGCTACACGCTACACTCTACACCCTACACGCTACACCCTACACTCTACACCGTACACTACACGCTACACGCTACACTCTACACCCTACACCCTACACGCTACGCGCTACACTCTACACCCTACACGCTACACTCTAAACTCTACATGCTACACGCTACACTCTACACTCTACACGCTACACGCTACACCCTACACCCTACACGCTACACGCTACACTCTACAACCTACACGCTACACGCTACACTCCACACGCAACACGCTACACTCTACACCCTACACTCTACACGCTACACGCTACACTCTACACCCTACACTCTACACGCTACACTGTACACCCTACATGCAACACGCTACACTCTACACCCTACACGCTACACTCTACACGCTACACGCTACATGCTACACTCTACACTCTACACCATACACCCTACACGCTACACACTATACTCTACACCCTACACGCTACACTCTACACGCTACACGCTACACGCTACACTCTACACGCTACACTCTACACCCTACATGCAACACGCTACACTCTACACCCTACACCCTACACGCTACACGCTACACCCTACACGCTACACGTTACACTCTACACCCTACACCCTACACACTACACCCTACACGCTACACGTTACACTCTACACCCTACACGCTACACTCTACACCCTGCTCCCTACACGCTACACGCTACACCCTACACGCTACACGCTACACCCTACACACTACACGTTACACTCTACACCCTACACTCTACACCCTACACTCTACACGCTACACTCTACACCCTACACTCTGCACTCTACACCCTACACCCTACACGCTACACTCTACACCCTACACCCTACACGCTACACACTACACGCTACACGCTACACCATACACACTACACGCTACACCCTACACGCTACATGTTACACTCTACACCCTGCACCCTACACGCTACACGCTACACCCTACACGCTACACGCTACACCCTACACACTACACGGTACACTCTACACCCTACACTCTACACCCTACACTCTACACGCTACACTCTACACCCTACACTCTGCACTCTACACCCTAACACTACACGCTACACTCTACACCCTACACGCTACACGCTACACCCTACACCCTACACGCTACAATCTACACGCTACACGCTACACCCTATACGCTAGACGCTACACTCTACACGCTACACAATACACGCTACACCCTACACGCTACACCCTACACTCTACACCCTACACCCTACACGCTACACGCTACACACTACACGCTACACCCTACACTCTACACCCTACACCCTACACGCTACATGCTACACCCTACACACTACACGTTACACTCTACACCCTACACCCTACACTCTACACCCTACACCCTACTCTCTACACGCTATATTCTACACCCTACACGCTACACTCTACACCCTACACGCTACACTCTACACCCTAGACGCTACACTCTATACCCTACACTCTACACGCTACACCCTACACCCTACACTCTACATGCTACACCCTACACCCTACACTCTACATGCTACACGCTACACGCTACATGCTACACGCTACACCCTACACGCTACACGCTACACACTACATGCTACACCCTACACCCTACACGCTACACGCTACACTCTACACCCTACACGCTACACCCTACACCCTACACCCTACACGCTACACGCTACACTCTACACCCTACACGCTACACCCTACACTCTACACCCTACACGCTACACCCTACACTCTACACCCTACACGCTATACGCTACACTCTACACCCTGCACGCTACACCCTACACGCTACACTCTACACCCTACACGCTACACCCTACACTCTACACCCTACACGCTACACGCTACACTCTACACCCTACACGCTACACCCTACACTCCACACCCTACACCCTACATGCTACACGCTACACCCTACACGCTACAAATTACACTCTAAACCCTACACTCTACATCCTACACCCTACACTCTACACCCTACACGCTACACTCTACACTCTACACCCTACACCCTACATGCTACACGCTACACGCTACACTCTACACCCTACACGCTACACGCTACACCCTACAAGCTAATCGCTACAAACTACACGCTACATATTACACTCTACACCCTAGCGTGTAGCGTGTAGGGTGTAGAGTGTAGCGTGTAGCATGTAGCGTGTAGGGTGTATGGTGTAGAGTGTAGCATGTAGCGTGTAGGGTGTAGAGTGTAGCGTGTAGGGTGTAGAGTGTAGCATGTAGCGTGTAGGGTGTAGGGTGTAGAGTGTAGAGTGTAGCATGTAGCATGTAGATTGTAGGGTGCACCGTGTAGGGTGTAGAGTGTAGCATGTAGGGTGTAGGGTGTAGAGTGAAGGGTGTAGCGTGTAGCGTGTAGCTTGTAGGGTGTAGAGTGTAGCGTGTAGCGTGTAGGCTGTAGCGTGTAGGGTGTAGCATGTATCGTGTAGGGTGTAGAGTGTAGCATGTAGCGTGTAGAGTGTAGGGTGTAGCGTGTAGCGTGTGTAGGGTGTAGGGTGTAGAGTGTAGCGTGTAGCGTGTAGGGTGTAGAGTGTAGGGTGTAGGGTGTAGAGTGTAGCGTATAGCGTGTAGGGTGTAGGATGTAGAGTGTAGCGTGTAGGGTGTAGAGTGTAGCGTGTAGAGTGTAGCATGTAGCGTGTAGGGTGTAGAGTGTAGAGTGTAGCGTGTAGGGTGAAGCATGTAGGGTGTAGGGTGTCGGGTATAGCGTGTAGGGTGTAGGGTGTAGAGTGTAGGGTGTAGCGTGTATGGTGTAGAGTGTAGCGTGTAGCGTGTAGAGTGTAGCGTGTAGGGTGTAGGGTGTAGCGTGTAGCATGCAGAGTGTAGCGTGTAGGGTGTAGAGTGTAGCGTGTTGCGTGTAGGGTGTAGCGTGTAGCGTGTAGAGTGTGGAGTGTAGTGTGTAGCATGTAGCGTGTAGGGTGTATGGTGTAGAGTGTAGCATGTAGCGTGTAGGGTGTAGAGTGTAGCGTGTAGGGTGTAGAGTGTAGCATGTAGCGTGTAGGGTGTAGGGTGTAGAGTGTAGAGTGTAGCATGTAGCATGTAGATTGTAGGGTGTACCGTGTAGGGTGTAGAGTGTAGCATGTAGGGTGTAGGGTGTAGAGTGAAGGGTGTAGCGTGTAGAGTGTAGCGTGTAGCGTGTACGGTGTAGGGTGTAGAGTGTAGGGTGTAGCGTGTAGCGTGTAGCTTGTAGGGTGTAGAGTGTAGCGTGTAGCATGTAGGCTGTAGCGTGTAGGGTGTAGCATGTATCGTGTAGGGTGTAGAGTGTAGCATGTAGCGTGTAGAGTGTAGGGTGTAGCATGTAGCGTGTGTAGGGTGTAGGGTGTAGAGTGTAGCGTGTAGCGTGTAGGGTGTAGAGTGTAGGGTGTAGGGTGTAGAGTGTAGCGTATAGCGTGTAGGGTGTAGGATGTAGAGTGTAGCGTGTAGGGTGTAGAGTGTAGCGTGTAGAGTGTAGCATGTAGCGTGTAGGGTGTAGAGTGTAGAGTGTAGCGTGTAGGGTGAAGCATGTAGGGTGTAGGGTGTCGGGTATACCGTGTAGGGTGTAGGGTGTAGAGTGTAGGGTGTAGCGTGTATGGTGTAGAGTGTAGCGTGTAGCGTGTAGAGTGTAGCGTGTAGGGTGTAGGGTGTAGCGTGTAGCATGCAGAGTGTAGCGTGTAGGGTGTAGAGTGTAGTGTGTTGCGTGTAGGGTGTAGCGTGTAGCGTGTAGAGTGTAGAGTGTAGCGTGTAGCGTGTAGAGTGTAGCGGGTAGGGTGTAGAGTGTAGTGAGTAGCGTGTAGGGTGTAGGGTGTAGAGTGTAGGGTGTAGCGTGTAGGGTGAAGAGTGTAGCGTGTAGGGGGTAGGGTGTAGCGTGTAGAGTGTAGCGTGTAGGGTGTAGCGTGTAGCATGTAGCATGTAGCGTGTAGCATGTAGAGTGTAGCGTGTAGGGTGTAGAGTGTAGCGTGTAGGGTGTAGCGTGTAGCGTGTAGCGTGCAGTGTGTAGCATGTAGAGTGTAGCGTGTAGGGTGTAGAGTGTAGCGTGTAGGGTGTAGCGTGTAGCGTGTAGCGTGCAGTGTGTAGAGTGTAGCGTATAGCGTGTAGGGTGAAGAGTGTAGCGTGTAGGGGGTAGGGTGTAGGGTGTAGAGTGTAGCATGTAGGGTGTAGCGTGTAGCATGTAGCATGTAGCGTGTAGCATGTAGAGTGTAGCGTGTAGGGTGTAGAGTGTAGCGTGTAGGGTGTAGCGTGTAGCGTGTAGCGTGCAGTGTGTAGAGTGTAGCGTATAGCGTGTAGGGTGTAGAGTGTAGGGTGTAGCATGTAGCGTGTAGAGTGTAGCGTGTAGGGTGTAGGGTGTACAGTGTAGGGTGTAGCGTGTAGCATGTAGGGTGTAGGGTGTAGCGTGTAGCGTGTACCGTGTAGCGTATAGAGTGCAGCGTGTAGGGTGTAGAGTGTAGCGTGTAGTGTGTAGCGTGTAGGGTGTAGGGTGTAGCGTGTAGGGTGTAGAGTGTAGCGTGTAGGGTGTAGAGTGTAACATGTAGCGTGTAGGGTGTAGGGCGTAGCGTGTAGCGTGTACCGTGTAGCGTATAGAGTGTAGTGTGTAGGGTGTAGAGTGTAGCGTGTAGGGTGTAGAGTGTAGCGTGTAGCGTGTAGCGTGTAGCGTGTAGAGTGTAGTGTGTAGGGTGTAGCGTGTAGAGTGTAGTGTGTGGCGTGCAGGGCGTAGGGTGTAGCGTGTAGGGTGTAGGGTGTAGAGTGTAGGGTGTAGCATGTAGGGTGTAGGGTGTAGGGTGTAGCGTGTAGGGTGTAGAGTGTAGCGTGTAGGGTGTACGGTGTAGAGTGTAGGGTATAAGCTGTAGCGTTTAGCGTGTAGAGTGTAGCGTGTAGCGTGTAGCGTGTAGCGTGTAGGGTGTAGAGTGTAGGGTGTAGAGTGTAGCGTGTAGCGTGTAGCGTGTAGCGTGTAGGGTGTAGGGTGTAGCGTGTAGGGTGTAGCATGTAGCGTGTAGCGTGTAGCATGTAGAGTAGGGTGTAGGGTGTAGAGTGTAGTGTGTAGAGTGTAGAGTGTAGCGTGTAGAGTGTAAAGTGTAGCGTGTAGGGTGTAGCGTGTAGTGTGTAGCGTGTAGCGCGTAGCGTGTAGAGTGTAGGGTATAGAGTGTAGCGTGTAGAGAGTAGGGAGCAGAGTGTAGAGTGTAGCGTGCAGGGTGTAGGGTGTACAGTGTAGGGTGTAGGGTGTAGCGTGTAGCGTGTAGAGTGTAGGGAGTAGGGTGTAGGGTGTAGCGTGTAGGGTGTAGATTGTAGCGTGTAGCGTGTAGGGTGTAGCGTGTAGCGTGTAGGGTGTAGCGTGTATCATGTACCGTGTAGCGTGTAGCATGTAGAGTAGGGTGTAGGGTGTAGAGTGTAGCATGTAGGGTGTAGGGTGTAGAGTGTAGGGTGTAGCATGTAGGGTGTAGGGTGTAGCATGTAGCGTGTAGCATGTAGAGTAGGGTGTAGGGTGTAGGGTGTAGAGTGTAGTGTGTAGAGTGTGGAGTGTAGCGTGTAGAGTGTAAAGTGTAGCGTGTAGGGTGTAGCGTGTAGTGTGTAGCGTGTAGCGCGTAGCGTGTAGAGTGTAGGGTATAGAGTGTAGCGTGTAGAGAGTAGGGAGCAGTGTAGAGTGTAGCGTGCAGAGTGTAGGGTGTACAGTGTAGGGTGTAGGGTGTAGCGTGTAGCATGTAGAGTGTAGGGAGTAGGGTGTAGGGTGTAGCGTGTAGGGTGTAGAGTGTAGCGTGTAGCGTGTAGCGTGTAGGGTGTAGCGTGTAGCGTGTAGGGTGTAGCGTGTATCATGTACCATGTAGCATGTAGCATGTAGAGTAGGGTGTAGGGTGTAGAGTGTAGCGTGTAGGGTGTAGGGTGTAGAGTGTAGGGTGTAGCATGTAGGGTGTAGGGTGTAGGGTGTAGCGTGTAGGGTGTAGAGTGTAGCGTGTAGGGTGTACGGTGTAGAGTGTAGGGTATAAGCTGTAGCGTTTAGCGTGTAGAGTGTAGCGTGTAGCGTGTAGCGTGTAGGGTGTAGAGTGTAGGGTGTAGAGTGTAGCGTGTAGCGTGTAGCGTGTAGGGTGTAGGGTGAAGCGTGTAGGGTGTAGCATGTAGCGTGTAGCGTGTAGCATGTAGAGTAGGGTGTAGGGTGTAGGGTGTAGAGTGTAGTGTGTAGAGTGTGGAGTGTAGCGTGTAGAGTGTAAAGTGTAGCGTGTAGGGTGTAGCGTGTAGTGTGTAGCGTGTAGCGCGTAGCATGTAGAGGGTAGGGAGCAGAGTGTAGAGTGTAGCGTGTAGGGTGTAGGGTGTACAGTGTAGGGTGTAGGGTGTAGCGTGTAGCGTGTAGAGTGTAGGGAGAAGGGTGTAGCGTGTAGGGTGTGGAGTGTAGCGTGTAGCGTGTAGGGTGTAGCGTGTAGCGAGTAGGGTGTAGCGTGTATCATGTACCGTGTAGCGTGTGGCATGTAGAGTAGGGTGTAGGGTGTAGAGTGTAGCGTGTAGCGTGTAGTGTGTAGCGTGTAGAGTGTAAAGTGTAGCGTGTAGTGTGTAGTGTGTAGCGTGTAGCGCGTAGCGTGTAGTGTAGGGTATAGAGTGTAGCGTGTAGAGAGTAGGGAGTAGAGTGTAGAGTGTAGCGTGTAGGGTGTAGAGTGTAGCGAGTAGCGTGTAGTGTGTAGGGTGTAGAGTGTAGCGTGTAGGGTGTAGCGTGTAGCGTGCAGGTGTAGAGTGTAGCGTATAGCGTGTAGGGTGTAGGGTGTAGAGTGTAGGGTGTAGCGTGTAGAGTGTAGCGTGTAGCGTGTAGGGTGTAGGGTGTACAGTGTAGGGTGTAGGGTGTAGCGTGTAGAGTGTAGTGTGTGGCGTGCAGGGCGTAGGGTGTAGCGTGTAGGGTGTAGGGTGTAGAGTGTAGCGTGTAGCGTGTAGTGTGTAGCGTGTAGAGTGTAAAGTGTAGCGTGTAGTGTGTAGTGTGTAGCGTGTAGCGCGTAGTGTGTAGAGTGTAGGGTATAGAGTGTAGCGTGTAGAGAGTAGGGAGTAGAGTGTAGAGTGTAGCGTGCAGGTGTAGAGTGTAGCGTATAGCGTGTAGGGTGTAGGGTGTAGAGTGTAGGGTGTAGCGTGTAGAGTGTAGCGTGTAGCGTGTAGGGTGTAGGGTGTACAGTGTAGGGTGTAGGGTGTAGCGTGTAGAGTGTAGTGTGTGGCGTGCAGGGCGTAGGGTGTAGCGTGTAGGGTGTAGGGTGTAGGGTGTAGCGTGTAGGGTGTAGAGTGTAGCATGTAGGGTGTACGGTGTAGAGTGTAGGGTATAAGCTGTAGCGTTTAGCGTGTAGAGTGTAGCGTGTAGCGTGTAGGGTGTAGGGTGTAGAGTGTAGCGTGTAGGGTGTAGAGTGTAGAGTGTAGAGAGTAGGGTGTAGAGTGTAGAGTGTAGGGTGTAGGGTGTAGAGTGTAACGTGTAGCGTGTAGGGTGTAGCGTGTAGGGTGTAGAGTGTAGGGTGTAGCGTTTAGCGTGTAGAGTGTAGCGTGTAGCGTGTAGGGTGTAGGGTGTAGAGTGTAGCGTGTAGGGTGTAGAGTGTAGAGTGTAGAGAGTAGGGTGTAGGGTGTAGAGTGTAGGGTGTAGGGTGTAGAGTGTAGCGTGTAGCGTGTAGTGTGTAGCGTGTAGAGTGTAAAGTGTAGCGTGTAGTGTGTAGTGTGTAGCGTGTAGCGCGTAGCGTGTAGAGTGTAGGGTATAGAGTGTAGCGTGTAGAGAGTAGGGAGCAGTGTAGAGTGTAGCGTGCAGAGTGTAGGGTGTACAGTGTAGGGTGTAGGGTGTAGCGTGTAGCATGTAGAGTGTAGGGAGTAGGGTGTAGGGTGTAGCGTGTAGGGTGTAGAGTGTAGCGTGTAGCGTGTAGCGTGTAGGGTGTAGCGTGTAGCGTGTAGGGTGTAGCGTGTATCATGTACCATGTAGCATGTAGCATGTAGAGTAGGGTGTAGGGTGTAGAGTGTAGCGTGTAGGGTGTAGGGTGTAGAGTGTAGGGTGTAGCATGTAGGGTGTAGGGTGTAGGGTGTAGCGTGTAGGGTGTAGAGTGTAGCGTGTAGGGTGTACGGTGTAGAGTGTAGGGTATAAGCTGTAGCGTTTAGCGTGTAGAGTGTAGCGTGTAGCGTGTAGCGTGTAGGGTGTAGAGTGTAGGGTGTAGAGTGTAGCGTGTAGCGTGTAGCGTGTAGGGTGTAGGGTGAAGCGTGTAGGGTGTAGCATGTAGCGTGTAGCGTGTAGCATGTAGAGTAGGGTGTAGGGTGTAGGGTGTAGAGTGTAGTGTGTAGAGTGTGGAGTGTAGCGTGTAGAGTGTAAAGTGTAGCGTGTAGGGTGTAGCGTGTAGTGTGTAGCGTGTAGCGCGTAGCATGTAGAGGGTAGGGAGCAGAGTGTAGAGTGTAGCGTGTAGGGTGTAGGGTGTACAGTGTAGGGTGTAGGGTGTAGCGTGTAGCGTGTAGAGTGTAGGGAGAAGGGTGTAGCGTGTAGGGTGTGGAGTGTAGCGTGTAGCGTGTAGGGTGTAGCGTGTAGCGAGTAGGGTGTAGCGTGTATCATGTACCGTGTAGCGTGTGGCATGTAGAGTAGGGTGTAGGGTGTAGAGTGTAGCGTGTAGCGTGTAGTGTGTAGCGTGTAGAGTGTAAAGTGTAGCGTGTAGTGTGTAGTGTGTAGCGTGTAGCGCGTAGCGTGTAGTGTAGGGTATAGAGTGTAGCGTGTAGAGAGTAGGGAGTAGAGTGTAGAGTGTAGCGTGTAGGGTGTAGAGTGTAGCGAGTAGCGTGTAGTGTGTAGGGTGTAGAGTGTAGCGTGTAGGGTGTAGCGTGTAGCGTGCAGGTGTAGAGTGTAGCGTATAGCGTGTAGGGTGTAGGGTGTAGAGTGTAGGGTGTAGCGTGTAGAGTGTAGCGTGTAGCGTGTAGGGTGTAGGGTGTACAGTGTAGGGTGTAGGGTGTAGCGTGTAGAGTGTAGTGTGTGGCGTGCAGGGCGTAGGGTGTAGCGTGTAGGGTGTAGGGTGTAGAGTGTAGCGTGTAGCGTGTAGTGTGTAGCGTGTAGAGTGTAAAGTGTAGCGTGTAGTGTGTAGTGTGTAGCGTGTAGCGCGTAGTGTGTAGAGTGTAGGGTATAGAGTGTAGCGTGTAGAGAGTAGGGAGTAGAGTGTAGAGTGTAGCGTGCAGGTGTAGAGTGTAGCGTATAGCGTGTAGGGTGTAGGGTGTAGAGTGTAGGGTGTAGCGTGTAGAGTGTAGCGTGTAGCGTGTAGGGTGTAGGGTGTACAGTGTAGGGTGTAGGGTGTAGCGTGTAGAGTGTAGTGTGTGGCGTGCAGGGCGTAGGGTGTAGCGTGTAGGGTGTAGGGTGTAGGGTGTAGCGTGTAGGGTGTAGAGTGTAGCATGTAGGGTGTACGGTGTAGAGTGTAGGGTATAAGCTGTAGCGTTTAGCGTGTAGAGTGTAGCGTGTAGCGTGTAGGGTGTAGGGTGTAGAGTGTAGCGTGTAGGGTGTAGAGTGTAGAGTGTAGAGAGTAGGGTGTAGAGTGTAGAGTGTAGGGTGTAGGGTGTAGAGTGTAACGTGTAGCGTGTAGGGTGTAGCGTGTAGGGTGTAGAGTGTAGGGTGTAGCGTTTAGCGTGTAGAGTGTAGCGTGTAGCGTGTAGGGTGTAGGGTGTAGAGTGTAGCGTGTAGGGTGTAGAGTGTAGAGTGTAGAGAGTAGGGTGTAGGGTGTAGAGTGTAGGGTGTAGGGTGTAGAGTGTAGCGTGTAGCGTGTAGTGTGTAGCGTGTAGAGTGTAAAGTGTAGCGTGTAGTGTGTAGTGTGTAGCGTGTAGCGCGTAGCGTGTAGAGTGTAGGGTATAGAGTGTAGCGTGTAGAGAGTAGGGAGTAGAGTGTAGAGTGTAGCGTGTAGGGTGTAGAGTGTAGCGAGTAGCGTGTAGTGTGTAGGGTGTAGGGTGTAGAGTGTAGGGTGTAGCGTGTAGGGTGTAGAGTGTAGCGTGTAGGGTGTAACGTGTAGCGTGAAGGTGTAGAGTGTAGCGTATAGCGTGTAGGGTGTAGGGTGTAGAGTGTAGGGTGTAGCGTGTAGAGTGTAGCGTGTAGCGTGTAGGGTGTAGGGTGTACAGTGTAGGGTGTAGGGTGTAGCGTGTAGAGTGTAGTGTGTGGCGTGCAGGGCGTAGGGTGTAGCGTGTAGGGTGTAGGGTGTAGAGTGTAGGGTGTAGCATGTAGGGTGTAGGGTGTAGGGTGTAGCGTGTAGGGTGTAGAGTGTAGCATGTAGGGTGTACGGTGTAGAGTGTAGGGTATAAGCTGTAGCGTTTAGCGTGTAGAGTGTAGCGTGTAGCGTGTAGGGTGTAGGGTGTAGAGTGTAGCGTGTAGGGTGTAGAGTGTAGAGTGTAGAGAGTAGGGTGTAGGGTGTAGAGTGTAGGGTGTAGGGTGTAGAGTGTAACGTGTAGCGTGTAGGGTGTAGCGTGTAGGGTGTAGAGTGTAGGGTGTAGCGTGTAGGGTGTAGCGTGTAGCGTGTAGGGTGTAGGGTGTAGAGTGTAGGGTGTAGCGTGTAGGGTGTAGCGTGTAGCGTGTTGGTTGTAGGGTGTAGAGTGTAGGTTGTAGCGTGTAGGGTGTAGCGTGTAGCGTGTAGCGTGTAGAGTGTAGCGTCTAGCGTGTAGCGTATAGTGTGTAGCGTGTAGATTGTAGCGTGTAGGGTGTAGGGTGTAGGGTGTACCGTGTAGGGTGTAGCGTGTAGCGTGTAGCGTGTAGAGTGTAGCATGTAGGGTGTAGCAAGTAGCGTGTATTGTGTAGGGTGTAGAGTGTAGCATGTAGCGTGTAGAGTGTAGGGTGTAGCGTGTAGGGTGTAGAGTGTAGCGTGTAGAGTGTAGAGTGTAGCGTGTAGCGTGTAGGGTGTCACTTTTTCCTCTGATGAAGACGCTTGAGTAGCGTCGATACGCGTGGGGTAAAGGGCTTCCTTTGTTTTTTTCCCGAGGGACAGGACTTGGGTAACTTATCTTTACAACTGCTATGGAATTACACCTATTTACTTCATGCATGGCCTGGCATTTTTCCAAGCCTTAGGACAATGGATCCTGATTTCCACAAGGCGTCTGTATGCATACATTTATCCAAATAACTAGGATTTTGTAGTACTGCAGCATATCTATTTCCCTGATTACCTTTCTATAGGGGTCTGCTTTCATTTGCTTACCAACTGTGCGCACGCATGCTGTGTTGAACAAAATAGGATCCATGATGTATTTCTTCCAGATACTAGGCTGGAGTATATGTTTCCTGTCATAGTACTCAGGGGGTCACAGTTGGCAGTAAACAATAGGCTTCTTATATGTAGATTTGACTAAGATTGGTGTACCCGCATACCTAGCAATTTTTTCTCTCTGGTTATTTCTCCTGTCTCACATATGCTGTAAAGTATTAGCTTCCTTCATTCCCTCGGGTAAAATTACTTATGGCCTATTCAGCCATACTAGTGTTTTAAATGTTTTTAAATGTATGTTTTGCCTGGTTCTGTTTGTGGATTACTATTTTTGTACAATAAAATTGACTATTTAACGTGGATCCCATTGGTTTGCATATCCTTTTCTTTTTGTGTTTAGTGTGTAGTGTGTAGCTTAACCCTACACGCTACACGCTACACGCTACACTCTACACCCTACACGCTACACCCTACACTCTACACCGTACACTCTACACGCTACACGCTACACTCTACACCCTACACCCTAAACGCTACACGCTACACTCTACACCCTACACGCTACACTCTACACTCTACACGCTACACGCTACACTCTACACCCTACACTCTACACGCTACACGCTACACGCTACACCCTACACGCTACACGCTACACTCTACACGCTACACGCTACATGCTACACTCTACACTCTACACCCTACACCCTACACGCTACACGCTATACTCTACACCCTACACTCTACACGCTACACGCTACACTCTACACTCTACACGCTACACGCTACACTCTACACCCTACACGCAACACGCTACACTCTATACCCTACACGCTACACTCTGCACGCTACACGCTACACCCTACACGCTATACTCTGCACGCTACACGCTACACTCTACACCATACACGCTACACCCTACACTCTACACCCTACACCCTACACGCTATACCCGACACCCTACACCCTACATGCTTCACCCTAAACGCTACACTCTACACTCTACACCCTACACCCTACACGCTACATGCTACACCCTACACGCTACACTCTACACCCTACACTCTACACGCTACACACTACACGCTACACGCTACACCCTACACGCTACACGCTACACCCTACACGCTACACGTTACACTCTACACCCTACACGCTACACGCTACACCCTACACGCTACACGTTACACTCTACACCCTACACGCTACACTCTACACCCTGCACCCTACACGCTACAATCTACACCCTACACCCTACACGCTACACGCTACACGCTACACTCTACACCCTACACTCTACACCGTACACTACACGCTACACGCTACACTCTACACCCTACACCCTACACGCTACGCGCTACACTCTACACCCTACACGCTACACTCTAAACTCTACATGCTACACGCTACACTCTACACTCTACACGCTACACGCTACACCCTACACCCTACACGCTACACGCTACACTCTACAACCTACACGCTACACGCTACACTCCACACGCAACACGCTACACTCTACACCCTACACTCTACACGCTACACGCTACACTCTACACCCTACACTCTACACGCTACACGCTACACTGTACACCCTACATGCAACACGCTACACTCTATACCCTACACGCTACACTCTACACGCTACACGCTACATGCTACACTCTACACTCTACACCATACACCCTACACGCTACACACTATACTCTACACCCTACACGCTACATTCTACACGCTACACGCTACACTCTACACGCTACACTCTACACCCTACATGCAACACGCTACACTCTACACCCTACACCCTACACGCTACACGCTACACCCTACACGCTACACGTTACACTCTAC
Organism: Ranitomeya variabilis; assembly: GCF_051348905.1. NCBI lineage: Eukaryota > Metazoa > Chordata > Amphibia > Anura > Dendrobatidae > Ranitomeya > Ranitomeya variabilis. The sequence continues at coordinate 145,244 of NW_027508080.1, forward strand.
ACCCTACACCCTACACACTACACCCTACACGCTACACGTTACACTCTACACCCTACACGCTACACTCTACACCCTGCTCCCTACACGCTACACGCTACACCCTACACGCTACACGCTACACCCTACACACTACACGTTACACTCTACACCCTACACTCTACACCCTACACTCTACACGCTACACTCTACACCCTACACTCTGCACTCTACACCATACACCCTACACGCTACACTCTACACCCTACACCCTACACGCTACACACTACACGCTACACGCTACACCATACACGCTACACGCTACACCCTACACGCTACATGTTACACTCTACACCCTGCACCCTACACGCTACACGCTACACCCTACACGCTACACGCTACACCCTACACACTACACGTTACACTCTACACCCTACACTCCACACCCTACACTCTACACGCTACACTCTACACCCTACACTCTGCACTCTACACCCTACACCCTACACACTGCACGCTACACTCTACACCCTACACGCTACACGCTACACCCTACACCCTACACCCTACACGCTACAATCTACACGCTACACGCTACACCCTATACGCTAGACGCTACACTCTACACGCTACACGATACACGCTACACCCTACACGCTACACCCTACACTCTACACCCTACACCCTACACGCTACACGCTACACCCTACACGCTACACCCTACACTCTACACCCTACACCCTACACTCTACATGCTACACCCTACACGCTACACGTTACACTCTACACCCTACACCCTACACTCTACACCCTACACCCTACTCTCTACACGCTATATTCTACACCCTACACGCTACAATCTACACGCTACACGCTACACCCTATACGCTAGACGCTACACTCTACACGCTACACGATACACGCTACACGCTACATGCTACACGCTACACCCTACACGCTACACGCTACACACTACATGCTACACCCTACACCCTACACGCTACACGCTACACTCTACACCCTACACGCTACACCCTACACCCTACACCCTACACGCTACACGCTACACTCTACACCCTACACGCTACACCCTACACTCTACACCCTACACGCTACACCCTACACTCTACACCCTACACGCTATACGCTACACTCTACACCCTGCACGCTACACCCTACACGCTACACTCTACACCCTACACGCTACACCCTACACTCTACACCCTACACGCTACACGCTACACTCTACACCCTACACGCTACACCCTACACTCCACACCCTACACCCTACATGCTACACGCTACACCCTACACGCTACAAATTACACTCTAAACCCTACACTCTACATCCTACACCCTACACTCTACACCCTACACGCTACACTCTACACTCTACACCCTACACCCTACATGCTACACGCTACACGCTACACTCTACACCCTACACGCTACACGCTACACCCTACAAGCTAATCGCTACAAACTACACGCTACATATTACACTCTACACCCTAGCGTGTAGCGTGTAGGGTGTAGAGTGTAGCGTGTAGCATGTAGCGTGTAGGGTGTATGGTGTAGAGTGTAGCATGTAGCGTGTAGGGTGTAGAGTGTAGCGTGTAGGGTGTAGAGTGTAGCATGTAGCGTGTAGGGTGTAGGGTGTAGAGTGTAGAGTGTAGCATGTAGCATGTAGATTGTAGGGTGCACCGTGTAGGGTGTAGAGTGTAGCATGTAGGGTGTAGGGTGTAGAGTGAAGGGTGTAGCGTGTAGCGTGTAGCTTGTAGGGTGTAGAGTGTAGCGTGTAGCGTGTAGGCTGTAGCGTGTAGGGTGTAGCATGTATCGTGTAGGGTGTAGCGTGTATCATGTACCGTGTAGCGTGTAGCATGTAGAGTAGGGTGTAGAGTGTAGCGTGTAGGGTGTAGGGTGTAGAGTGTAGGGTGTAGCATGTAGGGTGTAGGGTGTAGGGTGTAGCGTGTAGGGTGTAGAGTGTAGCGTGTAGGGTGTACGGTGTAGAGTGTAGGGTATAAGCTGTAGCGTTTAGCGTGTAGAGTGTAGCGTGTAGCGTGTAGCGTGTAGCGTGTAGGGTGTAGAGTGTAGGGTGTAGAGTGTAGCGTGTAGAGAGTAGGGAGCAGTGTAGAGTGTAGCGTGCAGAGTGTAGGGTGTACAGTGTAGGGTGTAGGGTGTAGCGTGTAGCATGTAGAGTGTAGGGAGTAGGGTGTAGGGTGTAGCGTGTAGGGTGTAGAGTGTAGCGTGTAGCGTGTAGCGTGTAGGGTGTAGCGTGTAGCGTGTAGGGTGTAGCGTGTATCATGTACCATGTAGCATGTAGCATGTAGAGTAGGGTGTAGGGTGTAGAGTGTAGCGTGTAGGGTGTAGGGTGTAGAGTGTAGGGTGTAGCATGTAGGGTGTAGGGTGTAGGGTGTAGCGTGTAGGGTGTAGAGTGTAGCGTGTAGGGTGTACGGTGTAGAGTGTAGGGTATAAGCTGTAGCGTTTAGCGTGTAGAGTGTAGCGTGTAGCGTGTAGCGTGTAGGGTGTAGAGTGTAGGGTGTAGAGTGTAGCGTGTAGCGTGTAGCGTGTAGGGTGTAGGGTGAAGCGTGTAGGGTGTAGCATGTAGCGTGTAGCGTGTAGCATGTAGAGTAGGGTGTAGGGTGTAGGGTGTAGAGTGTAGTGTGTAGAGTGTGGAGTGTAGCGTGTAGAGTGTAAAGTGTAGCGTGTAGGGTGTAGCGTGTAGTGTGTAGCGTGTAGCGCGTAGCATGTAGAGGGTAGGGAGCAGAGTGTAGAGTGTAGCGTGTAGGGTGTAGGGTGTACAGTGTAGGGTGTAGGGTGTAGCGTGTAGCGTGTAGAGTGTAGGGAGAAGGGTGTAGCGTGTAGGGTGTGGAGTGTAGCGTGTAGCGTGTAGGGTGTAGCGTGTAGCGAGTAGGGTGTAGCGTGTATCATGTACCGTGTAGCGTGTGGCATGTAGAGTAGGGTGTAGGGTGTAGAGTGTAGCGTGTAGCGTGTAGTGTGTAGCGTGTAGAGTGTAAAGTGTAGCGTGTAGTGTGTAGTGTGTAGCGTGTAGCGCGTAGCGTGTAGTGTAGGGTATAGAGTGTAGCGTGTAGAGAGTAGGGAGTAGAGTGTAGAGTGTAGCGTGTAGGGTGTAGAGTGTAGCGAGTAGCGTGTAGTGTGTAGGGTGTAGAGTGTAGCGTGTAGGGTGTAGCGTGTAGCGTGCAGGTGTAGAGTGTAGCGTATAGCGTGTAGGGTGTAGGGTGTAGAGTGTAGGGTGTAGCGTGTAGAGTGTAGCGTGTAGCGTGTAGGGTGTAGGGTGTACAGTGTAGGGTGTAGGGTGTAGCGTGTAGAGTGTAGTGTGTGGCGTGCAGGGCGTAGGGTGTAGCGTGTAGGGTGTAGGGTGTAGAGTGTAGCGTGTAGCGTGTAGTGTGTAGCGTGTAGAGTGTAAAGTGTAGCGTGTAGTGTGTAGTGTGTAGCGTGTAGCGCGTAGTGTGTAGAGTGTAGGGTATAGAGTGTAGCGTGTAGAGAGTAGGGAGTAGAGTGTAGAGTGTAGCGTGCAGGTGTAGAGTGTAGCGTGTAGCGTGTAGGGTGTAGGGTGTACAGTGTAGGGTGTAGGGTGTAGCGTGTAGAGTGTAGTGTGTGGCGTGCAGGGCGTAGGGTGTAGCGTGTAGGGTGTAGGGTGTAGGGTGTAGCGTGCAGGGTGTAGAGTGTAGCATGTAGGGTGTACGGTGTAGAGTGTAGGGTATAAGCTGTAGCGTTTAGCGTGTAGAGTGTAGCGTGTAGCGTGTAGGGTGTAGGGTGTAGAGTGTAGCGTGTAGGGTGTAGAGTGTAGAGTGTAGAGAGTAGGGTGTAGAGTGTAGAGTGTAGGGTGTAGGGTGTAGAGTGTAACGTGTAGCGTGTAGGGTGTAGCGTGTAGGGTGTAGAGTGTAGGGTGTAGCGTTTAGCGTGTAGAGTGTAGCGTGTAGCGTGTAGGGTGTAGGGTGTAGAGTGTAGCGTGTAGGGTGTAGAGTGTAGAGTGTAGAGAGTAGGGTGTAGGGTGTAGAGTGTAGGGTGTAGGGTGTAGAGTGTAGCGTGTAGCGTGTAGTGTGTAGCGTGTAGAGTGTAAAGTGTAGCGTGTAGTGTGTAGTGTGTAGCGTGTAGCGCGTAGCGTGTAGAGTGTAGGGTATAGAGTGTAGCGTGTAGAGAGTAGGGAGCAGTGTAGAGTGTAGCGTGCAGAGTGTAGGGTGTACAGTGTAGGGTGTAGGGTGTAGCGTGTAGCATGTAGAGTGTAGGGAGTAGGGTGTAGGGTGTAGCGTGTAGGGTGTAGAGTGTAGCGTGTAGCGTGTAGCGTGTAGGGTGTAGCGTGTAGCGTGTAGGGTGTAGCGTGTATCATGTACCATGTAGCATGTAGCATGTAGAGTAGGGTGTAGGGTGTAGAGTGTAGCGTGTAGGGTGTAGGGTGTAGAGTGTAGGGTGTAGCATGTAGGGTGTAGGGTGTAGGGTGTAGCGTGTAGGGTGTAGAGTGTAGCGTGTAGGGTGTACGGTGTAGAGTGTAGGGTATAAGCTGTAGCGTTTAGCGTGTAGAGTGTAGCGTGTAGCGTGTAGCGTGTAGGGTGTAGAGTGTAGGGTGTAGAGTGTAGCGTGTAGCGTGTAGCGTGTAGGGTGTAGGGTGAAGCGTGTAGGGTGTAGCATGTAGCGTGTAGCGTGTAGCATGTAGAGTAGGGTGTAGGGTGTAGGGTGTAGAGTGTAGTGTGTAGAGTGTGGAGTGTAGCGTGTAGAGTGTAAAGTGTAGCGTGTAGGGTGTAGCGTGTAGTGTGTAGCGTGTAGCGCGTAGCATGTAGAGGGTAGGGAGCAGAGTGTAGAGTGTAGCGTGTAGGGTGTAGGGTGTACAGTGTAGGGTGTAGGGTGTAGCGTGTAGCGTGTAGAGTGTAGGGAGAAGGGTGTAGCGTGTAGGGTGTGGAGTGTAGCGTGTAGCGTGTAGGGTGTAGCGTGTAGCGAGTAGGGTGTAGCGTGTATCATGTACCGTGTAGCGTGTGGCATGTAGAGTAGGGTGTAGGGTGTAGAGTGTAGCGTGTAGCGTGTAGTGTGTAGCGTGTAGAGTGTAAAGTGTAGCGTGTAGTGTGTAGTGTGTAGCGTGTAGCGCGTAGCGTGTAGTGTAGGGTATAGAGTGTAGCGTGTAGAGAGTAGGGAGTAGAGTGTAGAGTGTAGCGTGTAGGGTGTAGAGTGTAGCGAGTAGCGTGTAGTGTGTAGGGTGTAGAGTGTAGCGTGTAGGGTGTAGCGTGTAGCGTGCAGGTGTAGAGTGTAGCGTATAGCGTGTAGGGTGTAGGGTGTAGAGTGTAGGGTGTAGCGTGTAGAGTGTAGCGTGTAGCGTGTAGGGTGTAGGGTGTACAGTGTAGGGTGTAGGGTGTAGCGTGTAGAGTGTAGTGTGTGGCGTGCAGGGCGTAGGGTGTAGCGTGTAGGGTGTAGGGTGTAGAGTGTAGCGTGTAGCGTGTAGTGTGTAGCGTGTAGAGTGTAAAGTGTAGCGTGTAGTGTGTAGTGTGTAGCGTGTAGCGCGTAGTGTGTAGAGTGTAGGGTATAGAGTGTAGCGTGTAGAGAGTAGGGAGTAGAGTGTAGAGTGTAGCGTGCAGGTGTAGAGTGTAGCGTATAGCGTGTAGGGTGTAGGGTGTAGAGTGTAGGGTGTAGCGTGTAGAGTGTAGCGTGTAGCGTGTAGGGTGTAGGGTGTACAGTGTAGGGTGTAGGGTGTAGCGTGTAGAGTGTAGTGTGTGGCGTGCAGGGCGTAGGGTGTAGCGTGTAGGGTGTAGGGTGTAGGGTGTAGCGTGTAGGGTGTAGAGTGTAGCATGTAGGGTGTACGGTGTAGAGTGTAGGGTATAAGCTGTAGCGTTTAGCGTGTAGAGTGTAGCGTGTAGCGTGTAGGGTGTAGGGTGTAGAGTGTAGCGTGTAGGGTGTAGAGTGTAGAGTGTAGAGAGTAGGGTGTAGAGTGTAGAGTGTAGGGTGTAGGGTGTAGAGTGTAACGTGTAGCGTGTAGGGTGTAGCGTGTAGGGTGTAGAGTGTAGGGTGTAGCGTTTAGCGTGTAGAGTGTAGCGTGTAGCGTGTAGGGTGTAGGGTGTAGAGTGTAGCGTGTAGGGTGTAGAGTGTAGAGTGTAGAGAGTAGGGTGTAGGGTGTAGAGTGTAGGGTGTAGGGTGTAGAGTGTAGCGTGTAGCGTGTAGTGTGTAGCGTGTAGAGTGTAAAGTGTAGCGTGTAGTGTGTAGTGTGTAGCGTGTAGCGCGTAGCGTGTAGAGTGTAGGGTATAGAGTGTAGCGTGTAGAGAGTAGGGAGTAGAGTGTAGAGTGTAGCGTGTAGGGTGTAGAGTGTAGCGAGTAGCGTGTAGTGTGTAGGGTGTAGGGTGTAGAGTGTAAGGTGTAGCGTGTAGGGTGTAGAGTGTAGCGTGTAGGGTGTAACGTGTAGCGTGAAGGTGTAGAGTGTAGCGTATAGCGTGTAGGGTGTAGGGTGTAGAGTGTAGGGTGTAGCGTGTAGAGTGTAGCGTGTAGCGTGTAGGGTGTAGGGTGTACAGTGTAGGGTGTAGGGTGTAGCGTGTAGAGTGTAGTGTGTGGCGTGCAGGGCGTAGGGTGTAGCGTGTAGGGTGTAGGGTGTAGAGTGTAGGGTGTAGCATGTAGGGTGTAGGGTGTAGGGTGTAGCGTGTAGGGTGTAGAGTGTAGCATGTAGGGTGTACGGTGTAGAGTGTAGGGTATAAGCTGTAGCGTTTAGCGTGTAGAGTGTAGCGTGTAGCGTGTAGGGTGTAGGGTGTAGAGTGTAGCGTGTAGGGTGTAGAGTGTAGAGTGTAGAGAGTAGGGTGTAGGGTGTAGAGTGTAGGGTGTAGGGTGTAGAGTGTAACGTGTAGCGTGTAGGGTGTAGCGTGTAGGGTGTAGAGTGTAGGGTGTAGCGTGTAGGGTGTAGCGTGTAGCGTGTAGGGTGTAGGGTGTAGAGTGTAGGGTGTAGCGTGTAGGGTGTAGCGTGTAGCGTGTTGGTTGTAGGGTGTAGAGTGTAGGTTGTAGCGTGTAGGGTGTAGCGTGTAGCGTGTAGCGTGTAGAGTGTAGCGTCTAGCGTGTAGCGTATAGTGTGTAGCGTGTAGATTGTAGCGTGTAGGGTGTAGGGTGTAGGGTGTACCGTGTAGGGTGTAGCGTGTAGCGTGTAGCGTGTAGAGTGTAGCATGTAGGGTGTAGCAAGTAGCGTGTATTGTGTAGGGTGTAGAGTGTAGCATGTAGCGTGTAGAGTGTAGGGTGTAGCGTGTAGGGTGTAGAGTGTAGCGTGTAGAGTGTAGAGTGTAGCGTGTAGCGTGTAGGGTGTCACTTTTTCCTCTGATGAAGACGCTTGAGTAGCGTCGATACGCGTGGGGTAAAGGGCTTCCTTTGTTTTTTTCCCGAGGGACAGGACTTGGGTAACTTATCTTTACAACTGCTATGGAATTACACCTATTTACTTCATGCATGGCCTGGCATTTTTCCAAGCCTTAGGACAATGGATCCTGATTTCCACAAGGCGTCTGTATGCATACATTTATCCAAATAACTAGGATTTTGTAGTACTGCAGCATATCTATTTCCCTGATTACCTTTCTATAGGGGTCTGCTTTCATTTGCTTACCAACTGTGCGCACGCATGCTGTGTTGAACAAAATAGGATCCATGATGTATTTCTTCCAGATACTAGGCTGGAGTATATGTTTCCTGTCATAGTACTCAGGGGGTCACAGTTGGCAGTAAACAATAGGCTTCTTATATGTAGATTTGACTAAGATTGGTGTACCCGCATACCTAGCAATTTTTTCTCTCTGGTTATTTCTCCTGTCTCACATATGCTGTAAAGTATTAGCTTCCTTCATTCCCTCGGGTAAAATTACTTATGGCCTATTCAGCCATACTAGTGTTTTAAATGTTTTTAAATGTATGTTTTGCCTGGTTCTGTTTGTGGATTACTATTTTTGTACAATAAAATTGACTATTTAACGTGGATCCCATTGGTTTGCATATCCTTTTCTTTTTGTGTTTAGTGTGTAGTGTGTAGCTTAACCCTACACGCTACACGCTACACGCTACACTCTACACCCTACACGCTACACCCTACACTCTACACCGTACACTCTACACGCTACACGCTACACTCTACACCCTACACCCTAAACGCTACACGCTACACTCTACACCCTACACGCTACACTCTACACTCTACACGCTACACGCTACACTCTACACCCTACACTCTACACGCTACACGCTACACGCTACACCCTACACGCTACACGCTACACTCTACACGCTACACGCTACATGCTACACTCTACACTCTACACCCTACACCCTACACGCTACACGCTATACTCTACACCCTACACTCTACACGCTACACGCTACACTCTACACTCTACACGCTACACGCTACACTCTACACCCTACACGCAACACGCTACACTCTATACCCTACACGCTACACTCTGCACGCTACACGCTACACCCTACACGCTATACTCTGCACGCTACACGCTACACTCTACACCATACACGCTACACCCTACACTCTACACCCTACACCCTACACGCTATACCCGACACCCTACACCCTACATGCTTCACCCTAAACGCTACACTCTACACTCTACACCCTACACCCTACACGCTACATGCTACACCCTACACGCTACACTCTACACCCTACACTCTACACGCTACACACTACACGCTACACGCTACACCCTACACGCTACACGCTACACCCTACACGCTACACGTTACACTCTACACCCTACACGCTACACGCTACACCCTACACGCTACACGTTACACTCTACACCCTACACGCTACACTCTACACCCTGCACCCTACACGCTACAATCTACACCCTACACCCTACACGCTACACGCTACACGCTACACTCTACACCCTACACTCTACACCGTACACTACACGCTACACGCTACACTCTACACCCTACACCCTACACGCTACGCGCTACACTCTACACCCTACACGCTACACTCTAAACTCTACATGCTACACGCTACACTCTACACTCTACACGCTACACGCTACACCCTACACCCTACACGCTACACGCTACACTCTACAACCTACACGCTACACGCTACACTCCACACGCAACACGCTACACTCTACACCCTACACTCTACACGCTACACGCTACACTCTACACCCTACACTCTACACGCTACACGCTACACTGTACACCCTACATGCAACACGCTACACTCTATACCCTACACGCTACACTCTACACGCTACACGCTACATGCTACACTCTACACTCTACACCATACACCCTACACGCTACACACTATACTCTACACCCTACACGCTACATTCTACACGCTACACGCTACACTCTACACGCTACACTCTACACCCTACATGCAACACGCTACACTCTACACCCTACACCCTACACGCTACACGCTACACCCTACACGCTACACGTTACACTCTACACCCTACACCCTACACACTACACCCTACACGCTACACGTTACACTCTACACCCTACACGCTACACTCTACACCCTGCTCCCTACACGCTACACGCTACACCCTACACGCTACACGCTACACCCTACACACTACACGTTACACTCTACACCCTACACTCTACACCCTACACTCTACACGCTACACTCTACACCCTACACTCTGCACTCTACACCATACACCCTACACGCTACACTCTACACCCTACACCCTACACGCTACACACTACACGCTACACGCTACACCATACACGCTACACGCTACACCCTACACGCTACATGTTACACTCTACACCCTGCACCCTACACGCTACACGCTACACCCTACACGCTACACGCTACACCCTACACACTACACGTTACACTCTACACCCTACACTCCACACCCTACACTCTACACGCTACACTCTACACCCTACACTCTGCACTCTACACCCTACACCCTACACACTGCACGCTACACTCTACACCCTACACGCTACACGCTACACCCTACACCCTACACCCTACACGCTACAATCTACACGCTACACGCTACACCCTATACGCTAGACGCTACACTCTACACGCTACACGATACACGCTACACCCTACACGCTACACCCTACACTCTACACCCTACACCCTACACGCTACACGCTACACCCTACACGCTACACCCTACACTCTACACCCTACACCCTACACTCTACATGCTACACCCTACACGCTACACGTTACACTCTACACCCTACACCCTACACTCTACACCCTACACCCTACTCTCTACACGCTATATTCTACACCCTACACGCTACAATCTACACGCTACACGCTACACCCTATACGCTAGACGCTACACTCTACACGCTACACGATACACGCTACACGCTACATGCTACACGCTACACCCTACACGCTACACGCTACACACTACATGCTACACCCTACACCCTACACGCTACACGCTACACTCTACACCCTACACGCTACACCCTACACCCTACACCCTACACGCTACACGCTACACTCTACACCCTACACGCTACACCCTACACTCTACACCCTACACGCTACACCCTACACTCTACACCCTACACGCTATACGCTACACTCTACACCCTGCACGCTACACCCTACACGCTACACTCTACACCCTACACGCTACACCCTACACTCTACACCCTACACGCTACACGCTACACTCTACACCCTACACGCTACACCCTACACTCCACACCCTACACCCTACATGCTACACGCTACACCCTACACGCTACAAATTACACTCTAAACCCTACACTCTACATCCTACACCCTACACTCTACACCCTACACGCTACACTCTACACTCTACACCCTACACCCTACATGCTACACGCTACACGCTACACTCTACACCCTACACGCTACACGCTACACCCTACAAGCTAATCGCTACAAACTACACGCTACATATTACACTCTACACCCTAGCGTGTAGCGTGTAGGGTGTAGAGTGTAGCGTGTAGCATGTAGCGTGTAGGGTGTATGGTGTAGAGTGTAGCATGTAGCGTGTAGGGTGTAGAGTGTAGCGTGTAGGGTGTAGAGTGTAGCATGTAGCGTGTAGGGTGTAGGGTGTAGAGTGTAGAGTGTAGCATGTAGCATGTAGATTGTAGGGTGCACCGTGTAGGGTGTAGAGTGTAGCATGTAGGGTGTAGGGTGTAGAGTGAAGGGTGTAGCGTGTAGCGTGTAGCTTGTAGGGTGTAGAGTGTAGCGTGTAGCGTGTAGGCTGTAGCGTGTAGGGTGTAGCATGTATCGTGTAGGGTGTAGCGTGTATCATGTACCGTGTAGCGTGTAGCATGTAGAGTAGGGTGTAGAGTGTAGCGTGTAGGGTGTAGGGTGTAGAGTGTAGGGTGTAGCATGTAGGGTGTAGGGTGTAGGGTGTAGCGTGTAGGGTGTAGAGTGTAGCGTGTAGGGTGTACGGTGTAGAGTGTAGGGTATAAGCTGTAGCGTTTAGCGTGTAGAGTGTAGCGTGTAGCGTGTAGCGTGTAGCGTGTAGGGTGTAGAGTGTAGGGTGTAGAGTGTAGCGTGTAGCGTGTAGCGTGTAGCGTGTAGGGTGTAGGGTGAAGCGTGTAGGGTGTAGCATGTAGCGTGTAGCGTGTAGCATGTAGAGTAGGGTGTAGGGTGTAGGGTGTGGAGTGTAGCGTGTAGAGTGTAAAGTGTAGCGTGTAGGGTGTAGCGTGTAGTGTGTAGCGTGTAGCGCGTAGCGTGTAGAGTGTAGGGTATAGAGTGTAGTGTGTAGAGGGTAGGGAGCAGAGTGTAGAGTGTAGCGTGTAGGGTGTAGGGTGTACAGTGTAGGGTGTAGGGTGTAGCGTGTAGCGTGTAGAGTGTAGGGAGAAGGGTGTAGGGTGTAGCGTGTAGGGTGTGGAGTGTAGCGTGTAGCGTGTAGGGTGTAGCGTGTAGCGAGTAGGGTGTAGCGTGTATCATGTACCGTGTAGCGTGTAGCATGTAGAGTAGGGTGTAGGGTGTAGAGTGTAGCGTGTAGCGTGTAGTGTGTAGCGTGTAGAGTGTAAAGTGTAGCGTGTAGTGTGTAGTGTGTATCGTGTAGCGCGTAGCGTGTAGAGTGTAGGGTATAGAGTGTAGCGTGTAGAGAGTAGGGAGTAGAGTGTAGAGTGTAGCGTGTAGGGTGTAGAGTGTAGCGAGTAGCGTGTAGTGTGTAGGGTGTAGGGTGTAGAGTGTAGGGTGTAGCGTGTAGGGTGTAGAGTGTAGCGTGTAGGGTGTAGCGTGTAGCGTGCAGGTGTAGAGTGTAGCGTATAGCGTGTAGGGTGTAGGGTGTAGAGTGTAGGGTGTAGCGTGTAGAGTGTAGCGTGTAGCGTGTAGGGTGTAGGGTGTACAGTGTAGGGTGTAGGGTGTAGCTTGTAGAGTGTAGTGTGTGGCGTGCAGGGCGTAGGGTGTAGCGTGTAGGGTGTAGGGTGTAGAGTGTAGGGTGTAGCATGTAGGGTGTAGGGTGTAGGGTGTAGCGTGTAGGGTGTACGGTGTAGAGTGTAGGGTATAAGCTGTAGCGTTTAGCGTGTAGCGTGTAGCGTGTAGGGTGTAGGGTGTAGAGTGTAGCGTGTAGGGTGTAGAGTGTAGAGTGTAGAGAGTAGGGTGTAGGGTGTAGAGTGTAGGGTGTAGGGTGTAGAGTGTAGCGTGTAGCGTGTAGTGTGTAGCGTGTAGAGTGTAAAGTGTAGCGTGTAGGGTGTAGGGTGTACAGTGTAGGGTGTAGCGTGTAGCATGTAGGGTGTAGGGTGTAGCGTGTAGCGTGTACCGTGTAGCGTATAGAGTGCAGCGTGTAGGGTGTAGAGTGTAGCGTGTAGTGTGTAGCGTGTAGGGTGTAGGGTGTAGCGTGTAGGGTGTAGAGTGTAGCGTGTAGGGTGTAGAGTGTAACATGTAGCGTGTAGGGTGTAGGGCGTAGCGTGTAGCGTGTAGCGTGTAGAGTGTAGTGTGTAGGGTGTAGCGTGTAGAGTGTAGTGTGTGGCGTGCAGGGCGTAGGGTGTAGCGTGTAGGGTGTAGGGTGTAGAGTGTAGGGTGTAGCATGTAGGGTGTAGGGTGTAGGGTGTAGCGTGTAGGGTGTAGAGTGTAGCGTGTAGGGTGTACGGTGTAGAGTGTAGGGTATAAGCTGTAGCGTTTAGCGTGTAGAGTGTAGCGTGTAGCGTGTAGCGTGTAGGGTGTAGAGTGTAGGGTGTAGAGTGTAGCGTGTAGCGTGTAGCGTGTAGGGTGTAGGGTGTAGCGTGTAGGGTGTAGCATGTAGCGTGTAGCATGTAGAGTAGGGTGTAGGGTGTAGGGTGTAGAGTGTAGTGTGTAGAGTGTAGAGTGTAGCGTGTAGAGTGTAAAGTGTAGCGTGTAGGGTGTAGCGTGTAGTGTGTAGCGTGTAGCGCGTAGCGTGTAGAGTGTAGGGTATAGAGTGTAGCGTGTAGAGAGTAGGGAGCAGAGTGTAGAGTGTAGCGTGCAGGGTGTAGGGTGTACAGTGTAGGGTGTAGGGTGTAGCGTGTAGCGTGTAGGGAGTAGGGTGTAGGGTGTAGCGTGTAGGGTGTAGATTGTAGCGTGTAGCGTGTAGGGTGTAGCGTGTAGCGTGTAGGGTGTAGCGTGTATCATGTACCGTGTAGCGTGTAGCATGTAGAGTAGGGTGTAGAGTGTAGAGTGTAGCGTGTAGGGTGAAGCATGTAGGGTGTAGGGTGTCGGGTATAGCGTGTAGGGTGTAGGGTGTAGAGTGTAGGGTGTAGTGTGTATGGTGTAGAGTGTAGCGTGTAGCGTGTAGAGTGTAGCGTGTAGGGTGTAGGGTGTAGCGTGTAGCATGCAGAGTGTAGCGTGTAGGGTGTAGAGTGTAGCGTGTTGCGTGTAGGGTGTAGAGTGTAGCGTGTAGCGTGTAGAGTGTAGCGTGTAGCGTGTAGAGTGTAGCGGGTAGGGTGTAGAGTGTAGCGAGTAGCGTGTAGGGTGTAGGGTGTAGAGTGTAGGGTGTAGCGTGTAGGGTGAAGAGTGTAGCGTGTAGGGGGTAGGGTGTAGGGTGTAGAGTGTAGCGTGTAGGGTGTAGCGTGTAGCATGTAGCGTGTAGCGTGTAGCATGTAGAGTGTAGCGTGTAGGGTGTAGAGTGTAGCGTGTAGGGTGTAGCGTGTAGCGTGTAGCGTGCAGTGTGTAGAGTGTAGCGTATAGCGTGTAGGGTGTAGAGTGTAGGGTGTAGCATGTAGCGTGTAGAGTGTAGCGTGTAGGGTGTAGGGTGTACAGTGTAGGGTGTAGCGTGTAGCATGTAGGGTGTAGGGTGTAGCGTGTAGGGTGTAGAGTGTAGCGTGTAGGGTGTACGGTGTAGAGTGTAGGGTGTAGCGTGTAGCATGTAGGGTGTAGGGTGTAGCGTGTAGCGTGTACCGTGTAGCGTATAGAGTGCAGCGTGTAGGGTGTAGAGTGTAGCATGTAGCATGTAGCGTGTAGCATGTAGCGTGTAGCGTGTAGGGTGTAGAGTGTAGCGTGTAGGGTGTAGCGTGTAGCGTGTAGCGTGCAGTGTGTAGAGTGTAGCGTATAGCGTGTAGGGTGTAGAGTGTAGGGTGTAGCATGTAGCGTGTAGAGTGTAGCGTGTAGGGTGTAGGGTGTACAGTGTAGGGTGTAGCGTGTAGCATGTAGGGTGTAGGGTGTAGCGTGTAGCGTGTACCGTGTAGCGTATAGAGTGCAGCGTGTAGGGTGTAGAGTGTAGCGTGTAGTGTGTAGCGTGTAGGGTGTAGGGTGTAGCGTGTAGGGTGTAGAGTGTAGCGTGTAGGGTGTAGAGTGTAACATGTAGCGTGTAGGGTGTAGGGCGTAGCGTGTAGCGTGTACCGTGTAGCGTATAGAGTGTAGTGTGTAGGGTGTAGAGTGTAGCGTGTAGGGTGTAGAGTGTAGCGTGTAGCGTGTAGCGTGTAGCGTGTAGAGTGTAGTGTGTAGGGTGTAGCGTGTAGAGTGTAGTGTGTGGCGTGCAGGGCGTAGGGTGTAGCGTGTAGGGTGTAGGGTGTAGAGTGTAGGGTGTAGCATGTAGGGTGTAGGGTGTAGCGTGTAGGGTGTAGCGTGTAGGGTGTACGGTGTAGAGTGTAGGGTATAAGCTGTAGCGTTTAGCGTGTAGAGTGTAGCGTGTAGCGTGTAGCGTGTAGCGTGTAGGGTGTAGAGTGTAGGGTGTAGAGTGTAGCGTGTAGCGTGTAGCGTGTAGGGTGTAGGGTGTAGCGTGTAGGGTGTAGCATGTAGCGTGTAGCGTGTAGCATGTAGAGTAGGGTGTAGGGTGTAGGGTGTAGAGTGTAGTGTGTAGAGTGTAGAGTGTAGCGTGTAGAGTGTAAAGTGTAGCGTGTAGGGTGTAGCGTGTAGTGTGTAGCGTGTAGTGCGTAGCGTGTAGAGTGTAGGGTATAGAGTGTAGCGTGTAGAGAGTAGGGAGCAGAGTGTAGAGTGTAGCGTGCAGGGTGTAGGGTGTACAGTGTAGGGTGTAGGGTGTAGCGTGTAGCGTGTAGAGTGTAGGGAGTAGGGTGTAGGGTGTAGCGTGTAGGGTGTAGATTGTAGCGTGTAGCGTGTAGCGTGTAGGGTGCAGCGTGTAGCGTGTAGGGTGTAGCGTGTATCATGTACCGTGTAGCGTGTAGCATGTAGAGTAGGGTGTAGAGTGTAGCATGTAGGGTGTAGGGTGTAGAGTGTAGGGTGTAGCATGTAGGGTGTAGGGTGTAGGGTGTAGCGTGCAGGGTGTAGAGTGTAGCGTGTAGGGTGTACGGTGTAGAGTGTAGGGTATAAGCTGTAGCGTTTAGCGTGTAGAGTGTAGCGTGTAGCGTGTAGCGTGTAGGGTGTAGAGTGTAGGGTGTAGAGTGTAGCGTGTAGCGTGTAGCGTGTAGGGTGTAGGGTGAAGCGTGTAGGGTGTAGCATGTAGCGTGTAGCGTGTAGCATGTAGAGTAGGGTGTAGGGTGTAGGGTGTAGAGTGTAGTGTGTAGAGTGTGGAGTGTAGCGTGTAGAGTGTAAAGTGTAGCGTGTAGGGTGTAGCGTGTAGTGTGTAGCGTGTAGCGCGTAGCGTGTAGAGTGTAGGGTATAGAGTGTAGCGTGTAGAGAGTAGGAAGCAGAGTGTAGAGTGTAGCATGTAGGGTGTAGGGTGTACAGTGTAGGGTGTAGGGTGTAGCGTGTAGCGTGTAGAGTGTAGGGAGTAGGGTGTAGGGTGTAGCGTGTAGGGTGTGGAGTGTAGCGTGTAGCGTGTAGGGTGTAGCGTGTAGCGTGTAGGGTGTAGCGTGTATCATGTACCGTGTAGCGTGTAGCATGTAGAGTAGGGTGTAGGGTGTAGAGTGTAGCGTGTAGCGTGTAGCGTGTAGTGTGTAGCGTGTAGAGTGTAAAGTGTAGCGTGTAGTGTGTAGTGTGTAGCGTGTAGCGCGTAGCGTGTAGAGTGTAGGGTATAGAGTGTAGCGTGTAGAGAGTAGGGAGTAGAGTGTAGAGTGTAGCGTGTAGGGTGTAGAGTGTAGCGAGTAGCGTGTAGTGTGTAGGGTGTAGGGTGTAGCGTGTAGCGTGTAGCTTGTAGGGTGTAGAGTGTAGCGTGTAGCGTGTAGGCTGTAGCGTGTAGGGTGTAGCATGTATCGTGTAGGGTGTAGAGTGTAGCATGTAGCGTGTAGAGTGTAGGGTGTAGCGTGTAGCGTGTGTAGGGTGTAGAGTGTAGCGTGTAGCGTGTAGGGTGTAGAGTGTAGGGTGTAGGGTGTAGAGTGTAGCGTATAGCGTGTAGGATGTAGGATGTAGAGTGTAGCGTGTAGGGTGTAGAGTGTAGCGTGTAGAGTGTAGCATGTAGCGTGTAGGGTGTAGAGTGTAGAGTGTAGCGTGTAGGGTGAAGCATGTAGGGTGTAGGGTGTCGGGTATAGCGTGTAGGGTGTAGGGTGTAGAGTGTAGGGTGTAGCGTGTATGGTGTAGAGTGTAGCGTGTAGCGTGTAGAGTGTAGCGTGTAGGGTGTAGGGTGTAGCGTGTAGCATGCAGAGTGTAGCGTGTAGGGTGTAGAGTGTAGCGTGTTGCGTGTAGGGTGTAGAGTGTAGCGTGTAGCGTGTAGAGTGTAGAGTGTAGCGTGTAGCGTGTAGAGTGTAGCGGGTAGGGTGTAGAGTGTAGCAAGTAGCGTGTAGGGTGTAGGGTGTTGAGTGTAGGGTGTAGCGTGTAGGGTGAAGAGTGTAGCGTGTAGGGGGTAGGGTGTAGGGTGTAGAGTGTAGCGTGTAGGGTGTAGCGTGTAGCATGTAGCGTGTAGCGTGTAGCATGTAGAGTGTAGCGTGTAGGGTGTAGAGTGTAGCGTGTAGGGTGTAGCGTGTTGCGTGTAGCGTGCAGTGTGTAGAGTGTAGCGTATAGCGTGTAGGGTGTAGAGTGTAGGGTGTAGCATGTAGCGTGTAGAGTGTAGCGTGTAGGGTGTAGGGTGTACAGTGTAGGGTGTAGCGTGTAGCATGTAGGGTGTAGGGTGTAGCGTGTAGCGTGTACCGTGTAGCGTATAGAGTGCAGCGTGTAGGGTGTAGAGTGTAGCGTGTAGTGTGTAGCGTGTAGGGTGTAGGGTGTAGAGTGTAGCGTGTAGGGTGTAGAGTGTAACATGTAGCGTGTAGGGTGTAAGGCGTAGCGTGTAGCGTGTACCGCGTAGCGTATAGAGTGTAGTGTGTAGGGTGTAGAGTGTAGCGTGTAGGGTGTAGAGTGTAGCGTGTAGCGTGTAGCGTGTAGCGTGTAGAGTGTAGTGTGTAGGGTGTAGCGTGTAGAGTGTAGTGTGTGGCGTGCAGGGCGTAGGGTGTAGCGTGTAGGGTGTAGGGTGTAGAGTGTAGGGTGTAGCATGTAGGGTGTAGGGTGTAGGGTGTAGCGTGTAGGGTGTAGAGTGTAGCGTGTAGGGTGTACGGTGTAGAGTGTAGGGTATAAGCTGTAGCGTTTAGCGTGTAGAGTGTAGCGTGTAGCGTGTAGCGTGTAGGGTGTAGAGTGTAGGGTGTAGAGTGTAGCATGTAGCGTGTAGGGTGTAGGGTGTAGCGTGTAGGGTGTAGCATGTAGCGTGTAGCGTGTAGCATGTAGAGTAGGGTGTAGGGTGTAGGGTGTAGAGTGTAGTGTGTAGAGTGTAGAGTGTAGCATGTAGAGTGTAAAGTGTAGCGTGTAGGGTGTAGCGTGTAGTGTGTAACGTGTAGCGCGTAGCGTGTAGAGTGTAGGGTATAGAGTGTAGCGTGTAGAGAGTAGGGAGCAGAGTGTAGAGTGTAGCGTGCAGGGTGTAGGGTGTACAGTGTAGGGTGTAGGGTGTAGCGTGTAGCGTGTAGAGGGTAGGGAGTAGGGTGTAGGGTGTAGCGTGTAGGGTGTAGATTGTAGCGTGTAGCGTGTAGCGTGTAGGGTGTAGCGTGTAGCGTGTAGGGTGTAGCGTGTATCATGTACCGTGTAGCGTGTAGCATGTAGAGTAGGGTGTAGAGTGTAGCATGTAGGGTGTAGGGTGTAGCGTGTAGCGTGTAGAGTGTAGGGAGTAGGGTGTAGGGTGTAGCGTGTAGGGTGTGGAGTGTAGCGTGTAGCGTGTAGGGTGTAGCGTGTAGCGTGTAGGGTGTAGCGTGTATCATGTACCGTGTAGCGTGTAGCATGTAGAGTAGGGTGTAGGGTGTAGAGTGTAGCGTGTAGCGTGTAGTGTGTAGCGTGTAGTGTAAAGTGTAGCGTGTAGTGTGTAGTGTGTAGCGTGTAGCGCGTAGCGTGTAGAGTGTAGGGTATAGAGTGTAGCGTGTAGATAGTAGGGAGTAGAGTGTAGAGTGTAGCGTGTAGGGTGTAGAGTGTAGCGAGTAGCGTGTAGTGTGTAGGCTGTAGGGTGTAGAGTGTAGGGTGTAGCGTGTAGGGTGTAGAGTGTAGCGTGTAGGGTGTAGCGTGTAGCGTGCAGGGTGTAGAGTGTAGCGTATAGCGTGTAGGGTGTAGGGTGTAGAGTGTAGGGTGTAGCGTGTAGAGTGTAGCGTGTAGCGTGTAGGGTGTAGGGTGTACAGTGTAGGGTGTAGGGTGTAGCGTGTAGAGTTTAGTGTGTGGCGTGCAGGGCATAGGGTGTAGCGTGTAGGGTGTAGAGTGTAGGGTGTAGCATGTAGGGTGTAGGGTGTAGGGTGTAGCGTGTAGGGTGTAGAGTGTAGCATGTAGGGTGTACGGTGTAGAGTGTAGGGTATAAGCTGTAGCGTTTAGCGTGTAGAGTGTAGCGTGTAGCGTGTAGGGTGTAGCGTGTAGGGTGTAGAGTGTAGGGTGCAGCGTGTAGGGTGTATCGTGTAGCGTGTAGCGTGTAGGGTGTAGGGTGTAGAGTGTAGGGTGTAGCGTGTAGGGTGTAGCGTGTAGCGTGTAGCGTGTAGGGTGTAGGGTGTAGAGTGTAGGATGTAGCGTGTAGGGTGTAGCGTGTATCGTGTAGCGTGTAGAGTGTAGCGTCTAGCGTGTAGCGTATAGTGTGTAGCGTGTAGCGTGTAGATTGTAGCGTGTAGGGTGTAGGGTGTAGGGTGTAGCGTGTATCGTGTAGGGTGTAGGGTGTAGGGTGTAGCGTGTAGCGTGTAGCGTGTAGAGTGTAGCATGTAGGGTGTAGCAAGTAGCGTGTACCGTGTAGGGTGTAGCGTGTAGCGTGTAGCGTGTAGAGTGTAGAGTGTAGCGTGTAGGGTGTAGAGTGTAGCGTGTAGCGTTTAGGGTGTAGGGTGTAGAGTGTAGCGTGTAGGGTGTAGCAAGTAGCGTGTAGCGTGTAGGGTGTCAATTTTTCCTCTGATGAAGACGCTTGAATAGCGTCGATACGCGTGGGTTTCAGGGCTTCCTTTGTTTTTTTCCCGAGGGACAGGACTTGGGTAACTTATCTTTACAACTGCTATGGAATTACACCTATTTACTTCATGCATGGCCTGGCATTTTTCCAAGCCTTAGGACAATGGATCCTGATTCTTTGTATTTCCACAAGGCGTCTGTATGCATACATTTATCCAAATAACTAGGATTTTGTAGTACTGCAGCATACCTATTTCCCTGATTACCTTTCTATAGGGGTCTGCTTTCATTTGCTTACCAACTGTGCGCACGCATGCTGTGTTGAACAAAATAGGATCCATGATGTATTTCTTCCAGATACTAGGCTGGAGTATATGTTTCCTGTCATAGTACTCAGGGGGTCACACTTGGCAGTAAACAATAGGCTTCTTATATGTAGATTTGACTAAGATTGGTGTACCCGCATACCTAGCAATTTTTTCTCTCTGGTTATTTCTCCTGTCTCACATATGCTGTAAAGTATTAGCTTCCTTCATTCCCTCGGGTAAAATTACTTATGGCCTATTCAGCCATACTAGTGTTTTAAATGTTTTTAAATGTATGTTTTGCCTGGTTCTGTTTGTGGATTACTATTTTTGTACAATAAAATTGACTATTTAACGTGGATCCCATTGGTTTGCATATCCTTTTCTTTTTGTGTTTAGTGTGTAGTGTGTAGCTTAACCCTACACGCTACACGCTACACGCTACACTCTACACCCTACACGCTACACCCTACACTCTACACCGTACACTCTACACGCTACACGCTACACTCTACACCCTACACCCTAAACGCTACACGCTACACTCTACACCCTACACGCTACACTCTACACGCTACACGCTACACTCTACACCCTACACTCTACTCGCTACACGCTACACGCTACACCCTACACTCTACACGCTACACGATACACGCTACACCCTACACGCTACACCCTACACTCTACACCCTACACCCTACACGCTACACGCTACACCCTACACGCTACACCCTACACGCTGCTACACCCTACACGCTACACGTTACACTCTACACCCTACACCCTACACTCTACACCCTACACCCTACTGTCTACACGCTATATTCTACACCCTACACGCTACACTCTACACCCTACACGCTACACGCTACACTCTACACCCTAGACGCTACACTCTATACCCTACACTCTACACGCTACACCCTACACTCTACATGCTACACCCTACACCCTACACGCTACATGCTACACGCTACACCCTACACGCTACACGCTACACACTACATGCTACACCCTACACCCTACACCCTACACGCTACACGCTACACTCTACACCCTACACGCTACACCCTACACCCTACACCCTACACGCTACACGCTACACTCTACACCCTACACGCTACACCCTACACTCTACACCCTACACGCTACACCCTACACTCTACACCCTACACGCTATACGCTACACTCTACACCCTGCACGCTACACGCTACACCCTACACGCTACACTCTACACCCTACACGCTACACCCTACACTCTACACCCTACACGCTACACGCTACACTCTACACCCTACACGCTACACCCTACACTCCACACCCTACACCCTACATGCTACACGCTACACCCTACACGCTACAAATTACACTCTAAACCCTACACTCTACATCCTACACCCTACACTCTACACCCTACACGCTACACTCTACACTACACCCTACACCCTACATGCTACACGCTACACGCTACACTCTACACCCTACACGCTACACGCTACACCCTACAAGCTAAACGCTACAAACTACACGCTACATATTACACTCTACACCCTAGCGTGTAGCGTGTAGGGTGTAGAGTGTAGCGTGTAGCATGTAGCGTGTAGGGTGTATGGTGTAGAGTGTAGCATGTAGCGTGTAGGGTGTAGAGTGTAGCGTGTAGGGTGTAGAGTGTAGCATGTAGCGTGTAGGGTGTAGGGTGTAGAGTGTAGAGTGTAGCATGTAGCATGTAGATTGTAGTGTGTACCGTGTAGGGTGTAGAGTGTAGCATGTAGGGTGTAGGGTGTAGAGTGAAGGGTGTAGCGTGTAGAGTGTAGCGTGTAGCGTGTACGGTGTAGGGTGTAGAGTGTAGGGTGTAGCGTGTAGCGTGTAGCTTGTAGGGTGTAGAGTGTAGCGTGTAGCGTGTAGGCTGTAGCGTGTAGGGTGTAGCATGTATCGTGTAGGGTGTAGAGTGTAGCATGTAGCGTGTAGAGTGTAGGGTGTAGCGTGTAGCGTGTGTAGGGTGTAGGGTGTAGAGTGTAGCGTGTAGCGTGTAGGGTGTAGAGTGTATGGTGTAGGGTGTAGAGTGTAGCGTATAGCGTGTAGGGTGTAGGATGTAGAGTGTAGCGTGTAGGGTGTAGAGTGTAGCGTGTAGAGTGTAGCATGTAGCGTGTAGGGTGTAGAGTGTAGAGTGTAGCGTGTAGGGTGAAGCATGTAGGGTGTAGGGTGTCGGGTATAGCGTGTAGGGTGTAGGGTGTAGAGTGTAGGGTGTAGCGTGTATGGTGTAGAGTGTAGCGTGTAGCGTGTAGAGTGTAGCGTGTAGGGTGTAGGGTGTAGAGTGTAGCATGCAGAGTGTAGCGTGTAGGGTGTAGAGTGTAGCGTGTTGCGTGTAGGGTGTAGAGTGTAGCGTGTAGCGTGTAGAGTGTAGAGTGTAGCATGTAGCGTGTAGAGTGTAGCGGGTAGGGTGTAGAGTGTAGCGAGTAGCGTGTAGGGTGTAGGGTGTAGAGTGTAGGGTGTAGGGGGTAGGGTGTAGGGTGTAGAGTGTAGCGTGTAGGGTGTAGCGTGTAGCATGTAGCGTGTAGCGTGTAGCATGTAGAGTGTAGCGTGTAGGGTGTAGAGTGTAGCGTGTAGGGTGTAGCGTGTAGCGTGTAGCGTGCAGTGTGTAGAGTGTAGCGTATAGCGTGTAGGGTGTAGAGTGTAGGGTGTAGCATGTAGCGTGTAGAGTGTAGCGTGTAGGGTGTAGGGTGTACAGTGTAGGGTGTAGCGTGTAGCATGTAGGGTGTAGGGTGTAGCGTGTAGCGTGTACCGTGTAGCGTATAGAGTGCAGCGTGTAGGGTGTAGAGTGTAGCGTGTAGTGTGTAGCGTGTAGGGTGTAGGGTGTAGCGTGTAGGGTGTAGAGTGTAGCGTGTAGGGTGTAGAGTGTAACATGTAGCGTGTAGGGTGTAGGGCGTAGCGTGTACCGTGTAGCGTATAGAGTGTAGTGTGTAGGGTGTAGAGTGTAGCGTGTAGGGTGTAGAGTGTAGCGTGTAGCGTGTAGCGTGTAGAGTGTAGTGTGTAGGGTGTAGCGTGTAGAGTGTAGTGTGTGGCGTGCAGGGCGTAGGGTGTAGCGTGTAGGGTGTAGGGTGTAGAGTGTAGGGTGTAGCATGTACGGTGTAGGGTGTAGGGTGTAGCGTGTAGGGTGTAGAGTGTAGCGTGTAGGGTGTACGGTGTAGAGTGTAGGGTATAAGCTGTAGCGTTTAGCGTGTAGAGTGTAGCGTGTAGCGTGTAGCGTGTAGGGTGTAGAGTGTAGGGTGTAGAGTGTAGCGTGTAGCGTGTAGCGTGTAGCGTGTAGGGTGTAGGGTGTAGCGTGTAGGGTGTAGCGTGTAGCGTGTAGCGTGTAGCATGTAGAGTAGGGTGTAGGGTGTAGGGTGTAGAGTGTAGTGTGTAGAGTGTAGAGTGTAGAGTGTAGCGTGTAGAGTGTAAAGTGTAGCGTGTAGGGTGTAGCGTGTAGTGTGTAGCGTGTAGCGCGTAGCGTGTAGAGTGTAGGGTATAGAGTGTAGCGTGTAGAGAGTAGGGAGCAGAGTGTAGAGTGTAGCATGTAGGGTGTAGGGTGTACAGTGTAGGGTGTAGGGTGTAGCGTGTAGCGTGTAGAGTGTAGGGAGTAGGGTGTAGGGTGTAGCGTGTAGGGTGTGGAGTGTAGCGTGTAGCGTGTAGGGTGTAGCGTGTAGCGTGTAGGTTGTAGCGTGTATCATGTACCGTGTAGCGTGTAGCATGTAGAATAGGGTGTAGGGTGTAGAGTGTAGCGTGTAGCGTGTAGTGTGTAGCGTGTAGAGTGTAAAGTGTAGCGTGTAGTGTGTAGTGTGTAGCGTGTAGCGCGTAGCGTGTAGAGTGTAGGGTATAGAGTGTAGCGTGTAGAGAGTAGGGAGTAGGGTGTAGAGTGTAGCGAGTAGCGTGTAGTGTGTAAGGTGTAGGGTGTAGAGTGTAGGGTGTAGCGTGTAGGGTGTAGAGTGTAGCATGTAGGGTGTAGCGTGTAGCGTGCAGGGTGTAGAGTGTAGCGTATAGCGTGTAGGGTGTAGGGTGTAGAGTGTAGGGTGTAGCGTGTAGAGTGTAGCGTGTAGCGTGTAGGGTGTAGGGTGTACAGTGTAGGGTGTAGCGTGTAGAGTTTAGTGTGTGGCGTGCAGGGCATATGGTGTAGCGTGTAGGGTGTAGAGTGTAGGGTGTATCATGTAGGGTGTAGGGTGTAGGGTGTAGCGTGTAGGGTGTAGAGTGTAGCATGTAGGGTGTACGGTGTAGAGTGTAGGGTATAAGCTGTAGCGTTTAGCGTGTAGAGTGTAGCGTGTAGCGTGTAGGGTGTAGCGTGTAGGGTGTAGAGTGTAGGGTGTAGCGTGTAGGGTGTATCGTGTAGCGTGTAGCGTGTAGGGTGTAGGGTGTAGAGTGTAGGGTGTAGCGTGTAGGGTGTAGCGTGTAGCGTGTAGCGTGTAGCGTGTAGGGTGTAGGGTGTAGAGTGTAGGATGTAGCGTGTAGGGTGTAGCGTGTATCGTGTAGCGTGTAGAGTGTAGCGTCTAGCGTGTAGCGTATAGTGTGTAGCGTGTAGAGTGTAGCATGTAGGGTGTAGCAAGTAGCGTGTATTGTGTAGGGTGTAGAGTGTAGCGTGTAGCGTGTAGGGTGTCAATTTTTCCTCTGATGAAGACGCTTGAGTAGCGTCGATACGCGTGGGGTTCAGGGCTTCCTTTGTTTTTTTCCCGAGGGACAGGACTTGGTAACTTATCTTTACAACTGCTATGGAATTACACCTATTTACTTCATGCATGGCCTGGCATTTTTCCAAGCCTTAGGACAATGGATCCTGATTCTTTGTATTTCATTTCAATTAGATTTTTATTGAGTTTAAACAAAGAAAACGAATAACAAAACATAACTGTATCTGTATAACTGTAGTAAATATTCTATAGCAGGTACAAGTGTACAATCAGGAAAAGAAACCGTCAAATTGCTTTTTTAATTGTGACCATTTACCCCATCTGGCATGAAAACGATCTTTGGATAGAAGATTAGTATAATAAATTTCCTCATATACAAAATGTCTATCGATCAACAATATCAAATGTTTCACGTTGGGCGGGCGAATGTTATTCCACTCTTTCACAATCAAATAGCTTGCGGACATTAGAACATGAGCTGTTAGAAATCTGTCCATTTTGAATTGATGTAGATTAATAAGCAATAAGGCCATATCAGGGCATGGCAATATAGTTTCCCCAGTCAGAAGTGAAATTATTAAGAAAATCTCAGACCAGAAATTTTTCAGAAGGGGACAGGACCAGAAAACATGTAGCAAATCTGCTGACTGACCACATTTCCTCCAACACATCCCATCATGACCCTTAATAAAATGTTTAAGTCTATTGGGAGTTAAATAATATCTCTGAATTAGTTTATAATGGGTTTCCAGGGTATTCGAGCATCTGGAGGCTTTCGTAGCTAATTTGAATGATTGTGTCCATTGAGATGGTGAAATTGTTTTATTTAATCTCTGTGCCCATTTCTCAAAGGAACCCGAGCTGCTAAAAGTATATTTGTCAGTCAATATATTATAGAAGGACCTCAGACAGCTCTTGTTTTTTAGAGGTGGGGTTTTGAAAAAATTAATGGCAGTTTGATTAAGTAATATTTTTTGGGGAGTGTTTAGTTCTAATCTTTTATACTCCTCTTTAAGCAAATAATAATTCATAAATTCACAACTCTCAATCTTAAATTTATCTTTCAGTATTTGAAAGGGAACAAATTTATTAGCTTCCAGCATATCATGGATATACTTAATCCCTAGTGTCGACCACTTTTCAAAACGAAATCTAAGTGTGGGCCTAACCGGGAGCAAGTATGAAATGGGGAGTGGGTAGACAGGATGAGGAGGTCTGTTGGATTTATGAGCTTGAAAATGTATCCAGCTTTGAACTGCCGCCTTGATGATGGGATTATGAATACTCTCAACTTTCTGATGCTTTATAAAGAATCTATATAGATATAAAAGGGGTTCCTGGTTGGGCATGGAGGTTAATTCCATTTTGGGCCATTCCAAATTTTCAGTATTCCTGAACCATAATTTGGTTTGGTCAAGGATACTGGAGTGGTAATATGCGCTTATATCCGGAAGAGCAATTCCCCCGTTCTCTTTAGAACGAATCAAAATTTGTTTTTTTATCCTCGATTTCCCCTTAGGCCATATAAATCTGTTCATTTGTTTAATCAAATTTTGTAAAATAAGATTGGGAAGTGGTAGGGGGACATTCCTAAAGAAATATAGAATTTTAGGAAGGAGAAGCATTTTATACAAGGTAATTTTTCCAAGCCATGAGGAAGGGGATTTTGAAATGGTTTTAATAGTTTGTTCTATTTCGTTATAAACGTGATCAGCGTTGATCTTGTATAGATTGTGTATATCATTTGTCAATAAAATGCCCAGGTAAGGGGTTTGGGTACGGTTCCATATGAAAGGGTAGGAACTGTGTAGTATCTGTTTCGTTTGAGTTGATAAATAGAGAGATAGTACAATAGTTTTGGAATGGTTCAATTTATAGAGAGAAACTCTACCAAAGTCCTTTATAATTTCCCAAGCGTATTTGATTGAGCTAATTGGGTTTGACAAGGTTAGGATAATATCATCCGCATATAATCCAATTTTATGATCTATGTTGCCTGAGGATATACCTTTAATCTCTTCAGAGTCCCTGATGTACTGAGCTAACGGTTCAAGACTAAGGATAAAAATCAGAGGGGAAAGTGGGCATCCCTGCCTCGTGCCGTTAGAGATCGGGAACTGTTCTGACATTATGTTGTTAACAAATATAGCGGCTGAAGGGGTAGAGTATAATGTTTGTATGCTATTGATTAGGTTTGGACTAAAATTTAATTTCTTGAGTACCGCAAATGCAAAGTCCCAGCTCAAACGATCAAACGCTTTTTCAGCGTCTAAAGTGATGAATAAACTGGGAATCTGCCTACGGTTACATAGAGAAAGAAGATTCAACACCCGTCTAGTGCTATCGTATGTTTGTCTTTGTTTGACAAAACCTACCTGATCAGGGTGAACAACATCTGGAATAATGTGTTGTAGTCTATTTGCTATGATTTTTGCATATGCTTTAATGTCGGTATTTAGTAGTGAAATTGGTCTAAAATTTTCAATTTTTGTTGTATCTTTATTGGGTTTAGGAATGACTACTATTGTGGCTTTGAGCATTTCATTGTCACATTTTCCATTCACTCTGATAAAATTGAGTGTCTGGGTAAGGTGGGGGATAAGCAATTTTTGAAACTGTTTGTAGTACTCACTCGTGAAACCGTCTGGACCCGGTGCTTTGTTAATTTTAAAGGCATTAATAACATTCATAACCTCTTTCTCGCTAAAGGGCATATCAAGTGTTTCTCTTTGCTCTGGCGTAAGGCTCCCCAGTTTTATTTTCTCTAGAAATAAATCAATTTGGTCTTGGGAGGGAGGTGAGACATCTATATTATCTTTCAGGTTATATAGTTTAAAGTAATAATCCCTGAAAGCCTTTGCGATGTCCTTTGGTTTTAGAACATCGCCAGAAGCCAATGATATTCTATCAACCACCTTTCTCATCTTTATAGGTTTGAATTTGTTGGCCATCAGCCTAGTTGGTCTATCATTGTCCGTATAGTATCCAGCCCCAAAAAAAGTGGCTTTTTTATCATACTGAGCAATTAATAGATTCCTAAGATCTAGCCTACAAATATGCAATTCTTTGTGTTTATCAAAACTACTATCATTTTGAGCAGAGGCTTCCAGGATTTTAATTTTTTCTATTAGTTCTTTCTGTCTAAACTCTCTTATTTTTTTTTGTTTAGCTCCAAGCTGAATTAATGTTCCCCTAATCACACACTTGTGGGCTTGCCATAATATCTCTGGGTTGATTTCTTGTGTAGAGTTTTCAACAAAATAGTGGGAGATGGTTTGTTCTATTAATTTGGAATTTTCCTGTGTATTGGTTATGAATTTACTGTATTTCCAATTGTATGATTTATTTTCTCTATCTGTATTTTTAAGTCTAAGGAGGATAGGTGCATGGTCTGACCAAGTGATTGGGCCCGTGACAAATTTTTCATATAGATCTAAAACTGAAAGACTTGTAAAAATATGGTCAATCCTAGTGAAAGATTTGTTGTATGGGCAGTATCTTGTGAATTCTTTTGAATTTGTATTCAGCACTCTACAACTGTCCTGTAATCCAGATTGTCTTAGCCAGTAAGATAAATTTTGTTTTTTATAATATGTCAGCGGGTGGGAGCAATCCAAATGGGGATCAACAATATGATTAAAATCCCCGCCCCATACAACATGACCCTCACTGAAGTCCTCCAATTTTTTTTTGAATCTATTAAGAAAGCGAATTTGACTTGAATTGGGGGCATGTATGTTAGCAATGGTGAAATTAACATCTCCCAATTTTCCCTTAATAGTGATTTGTCTACCTTCCTCGTCCTTCATTGTGTCTATTATTTTAAAAGGTAAATCCTTGTGAATGGCTATCGCAACCCCCGCTTTTTTCTTTTCACTGTTTGAAAAGAATATTTGCGAGAAATATTTATTTCGGAGTCTATGGTTATCAGATTCTAATAAATGAGTTTCCTGAAGCAGGACTATATCAGCTTTAAGTCTACGCATATCTTTCCAAAGAGTAAATCTCTTGTAGGGGTTGTTCAAACCATTCACGTTATAGGACACAATATTTAAAGACATAGTATTGGTGTTTGTAGATTATGTAGTGATGTCTGTATTTACAATTAGAATTGTCCACAGAGAAGGAGATTAATAAGACCAGCAAACCCTGTAGAAACAAAAGAGGCAACCTACACAGAACCTGTATCCCCAACATGACGATGATGATGAACCCTTCCAGATCAGATGAAAGTGAAAGCAAACGACGGTCTCCGCTTAGTAGAGATGCACACAGACCTGCATACAGATAAAAGATAAAAATAACATAATTGCAACCAGCAAAAAAGTGGGTTAGAAAACCAACAGTTGATGCACACCGAAGTGTGTGTGTAAATGAGTAAGTACTCATTCAAAGTTTAGGGGGTGAAATTAAGGGCCAAGTGAGTGGGGCCAACCCAAAATAATTCAAAAGCTTCATCTGTTTTTCTTCGTGATCCACGAGGGCTTGACATGTCCTGGAAGATGATCAGAAACTCCGCTGTCTTTGTGTCCAGAACTTGATCTCTCCATGGGCGGCAGGCCTAGATCATGAATAAATTTGTCAGAGTTATTTAAGTCAGTTAGCGCAAAAATGACATCTTCCTTAATCACGATCAATTTGGTTGGAAATCCCCATTTATACAGTATCTTATTATTCCTAAGATGGTCAGTGACAGGAATGTATTCTCTCCGTTTTTGTAATGTGGCTCTTGAAAAGTCTGCGAAAATTTTTATCTTGTTGTAGGGGGTCGGTAAATTTGGCAATTGCCTGCTTTTCCTAAGAATTTCCTCTTTAATTTGAAAATAGTGAAAACAGGCTATGACGTCCCTGGGAGCTGTAGTTGGTGCGTATTTGGATTTAGGTAGTCTGTGAATGCGCTCCAGTGTTAGATCACCCCTAGAAGCTTTAGGAAGAACTGAGTGAAGCATTTTTTGGGTGTATTCTGTAAGATCACGATCTTTGATTGACTCAGGTATCCCTCTAAATTTTAAGTTACTACGCCTGCTTCTATCTTCTTGTTCAACTTGTTTTGATTTTATTTGGGCCACCTCGTCCTCCAGGTTGTAATGTGCATCTATCAATTTATTATGGGACTCCACCAATTCCCCCATTTTCCGTTCAAGGTGGTCCACACGCTGTCCAAGATCATCTATATCTTTACGGAGGGATAGATTATGAGATTCCAATTGTGACTGGAAAGATTGAGCCAAAAGAAGAATGATGTTCTTAATGAATATTTCTGATGCATTTTTATTAGAAGCGTCCACATCAGATAGTGACTGTATAAGAGTATCAGCAAGTGTCGGGTTGCCGAGATCCTTGGGAGAATGAATAAGAATTGAGTCTTTATTCTGAAGGCTCTCCTGAGCTGCAGCAACCAAAATATTCCCTTTAGAATAGGGAGTATCATGGGAGCCGATCGGCACCTTAATGGGGCTGGCATTAATATTGAATCCGGCACTATGTGTAGCATAAGCAGCCTTTCCAGGGGCTGGTGGGGTAAAGGGAGTATCAGATATAAATGAAACATCCTTACAAGATGTGGCCCCTTTAACCGGCGTTGTAAAAAGATCTCCGGTTGTTAAAATAGCCGGCGCACATTTTTCGGCCTTTCCAGCGTTTTGTTTTTGTGAGCGTTGCCGATTAGAGCGCTCGTTCTCCTTTTCAAGATGGCCGCTCTCGCGGGAAGACGAGCGAGAGCGGGAGCTCCGTGCAGGGCTATTTTCCAGCGGTCCCCTCCGCTTACTCACGGTTACCGCTGATTTCCTCTGTGTGAGCCGCGGGTTCATTTTCGTCTTGAAAGCGGCGTGCTTCTGCCGCTGTGGCGTCGCTCTTAAGTGCTGGCGTCCCCGGCCATAGATACGGGACTTGCCTGCACTTCCTGGTATTTTACATGCTGGATGCGGGGAGCCACCGCCGCCATCTTGGATCATCTCTTCAGCGCTACAGCGCTCTGTATCAGTGTCTTTTTCTCTGCGGCTGCTGCAATCAGCCATGGCAGCTTAGTAGCGATCTGTGTAGGAGATATTCCGGTGTCGGAGGCTTTAGTTTTTAGGTGGAATCTTGAAGAAAAGCTTAATAAAATCGCTTAATTAGGTGGCCCCAGTGTGGAGCTCACAGCTGAGACGTCCTCTCAGAATCAGCGCTGGCCACGCCCCCCCCTGATTCTTTGTATTTCCACAAGGCGTCTGAATGCATACATTTATCCAAATAACTAGGATTTTGTAGTACTGCAGCATACCTATTTCCCTGATTACCTTTCTATAGGGGTCTGCTTTCATTTGCTTACCAACTGTGCGCACGCATGCTGTGTTGAACAAAATAGGATCCATGATGTATTTCTTCCAGATACTAGGCTGGAGTATATGTTTCCTGTCATAGTACTCAGGGGGTCACAGTTGGCAGTAAACAATAGGCTTCTTATATGTAGATTTGACTAAGATTGGTGTACCCGCATACCTAGCAATTTTTTCTCTCTGGTTATTTCTCCTGTCTCACATATGCTGTAAAGTATTAGCTTCCTTCATTCCCTCGGGTAAAATTACTTATGGCCTATTCAGCCATACTAGTGTTTTAAATGTTTTTAAATGTATGTTTTGCCTGGTTCTGTTTGTGGATTACTATTTTTGTACAATAAAATTGACTATTTAACGTGGATCCCATTGGTTTGCATATCCTTTTCTTTTTGTGTTTAGTGTGTAGCGTGTAACTTAACCCTACACGCTACACGCTACACTCTACACCCTACACGCTACACCCTACACTCTACACCGTACACTCTACACGCTACACGCTACACTCTACACCCTACACCCTACACGCTACATGCTACACTCTACACTCAACACCCTACACCCTACACGCTACACGCTACACTCTACACTCTACACTCTACACGCTACACGCTACACTCTAAACCCTACACGCAACACGCTACACTCTACACCCTACATGCTACACTCTGCACGCTACACGCTACACCCTACACGCTATACTCTGCACGCTACACGCTACACTCTACACCATACACGCTACACCCTACACTCTACACCCTACACCCTACACGCTATACCCGACACCCTACACCCTACATGCTTCACCCTACACGCTACACTCTACACTCTACACCCTACACCCTACACGCTACATGCTACACCCTACACGCTACAATCTACACCCTACACCCTACACGCTACACGCTACACGCTACACCCTTCACCCTACACTCTACACCCTACACCCTACACGCTACACGCTACACCCTACACGCTACACGTTACACTCTACACCCTACACCCTACACCCCACTCTCTACATACTATACTCTACACCCTACACGCTACACTCTACACCCTACACGCTACACGCTACACCCTACACGCTAAACGCTACAGCTTATACCCTACACTCTACACCGTACACCCTACACGCTACACTCTACACCCTACATGCTACACCCTACACCCTACACCCTACATGCTACACCCTACACTCTACAACCTACACCCTACAAACTACACGCTACACCCTACACGCTACACTCTACACGCTACACGCTACACTCTACACCCTACACGCAACACCCTACACCCTACACCCTACAAACTACACGCTACACCCTACACCCGACACGCTACACCCTACACGCTACACTCTACACGCTACACTCTACACCCTACACGCTACACTCTACACCCTACACTCTACACGCTACATGCTGCACTCTACATTCTACACAATACACTCTACACGCTACACTCTACACCCTACACGCTACACTCTACACTCTACACCCTACTCTCTACACGCTACACTCTATACCCTACACTCTACACGCTACACCCCACACCCTACACTCTACATGCTACACCCTACACCTTACACCCTACACTCTACATGCTACACGCTACACGATACATGCTACACGCTACACCCTACACGCTACACGCTACACTCTACACACTACACGCTACACCCTACAGCCTACACCCTACACGCTACACGCTACACTACACCCTACACGCTACACCCTACACTCTACACCTTACACGCTACACCCTACACTCTACACGCTACACGCTACACGCTACACTCTACACGCTACACGCTACACTCTACACTCTACACCCTACACCCTACACGCTACACGCTATACTCTACACCCTACACGCTACACTCTACACGCTACACGCTACACGCTACACTCTACACGCTACACGCTACACTCTACACCCTACACGCAACACGCTACACTCTACACCCTACACGCTACACTCTGCATTCTACACGCTACACCCTACACCCTGCACGCTACACTCTGCACGCTACACGCTACACTCTACACTCTACACCCTACACCCTACACGCTACACGCTATACTCTACACCCTACACGCTACACTCTACACGCTACACGCTACACTCTACACGCTACACGTTACACTCTACACCCTACACGCTACACTCTACACCCTACACGCTACACTCTGCATTCTACACGCTACACCCTACACCATACACGCTACACCCTACACTCTACACCCTACACTCTACACGCTACACTCTGCACCCTACACTCTACACTCTACACCCTACACCCTACACGCTACACTCTACACCCTGCACCCTACACGCTACACGCTACACCCTACACCCTACACGCTACAATCTACACCCTACACCCTACACGCTACACGCTACACCCTACACTCTACACCCTACACCCTACACGCTACACACTATACTCTACACCCTACACGCTACACCCTACACGCAACACGCTACACTCTACACCCTACACGCTACACTCTGCACGCTACACGCTACACCCTACACCCTACACGCTACACTCTACACGCTACACTCTACACCATACACGCTACACCCTACACTCTACACCCTACACCCTACACGCTATACCCGACACCCTACACCCTGCATGCTTCACACTACACGCTACACTCTACACTATACACCCTACACCCTACACGCTACATGCTACACCCTACATGCTACACTCTACACCCTACACCCTACACGCTACACACTACACGCTACACGCTACACCCTACACGCTACACGCTACACCCTACACGCTACACGTTACACTCTACACCCTGCACCCTACACGCTACACGCTACACCCTACACGCTACACGCTACACCCTACACACTACACGTTACACTCTACACCCTACACTCTACACCCTACACTCTACACGCTACACTCTACACCCTACACTCTGCACTCTACACCCTACACCCTACACGCTACACGCTACAATCTACACCCTACACGCTACACCCTACACTCTACACCCTACACGCTACACGCTACACTCTACACCCTACACGCTACACCCTACACTCTACACCCTACACGCTACACCCTACACTCTACACGCTACACGCTACACGCTACACGCTACACTCTACACTCTACACCCTACACCCTACACGCTACACGCTATACTCTACACCCTACACGCTACACTCTACACGCTACACGCTACACGCTACACTCTACACGCTACACGCTACACTCTACACCCTACACGCAACACGCTACACTCTACACCCTACACTCTACACGCTACACGCTACACTCTACACTCTACACGCTACACTCTACACCCTACACGCAACACGCTACACTCTACACCCTACACGCTACACTCTGCACGCTACACGCTACACCCTACACGCTATACTCTGCACGCTACACGCTACACTCTACACCATACACGCTACACCCTACACTCTACACCCTACACCCTACACGCTATACCCGACACCCTACACCCTACATGCTTCACCCTACACGCTACACTCTACACTCTACAGCCTACACCCTACATGCTTCACCCTACACGCTACACTCTACACCCTACACTCTACACCCTACACCCTACACGCTATACCCGACACCCTACACCCTACATGCTTCACCCTACACGCTACACTCTACACTCTACACCCTACACCCTACACGCTACACCCTACACGCTACACGTTACACTCTACACCCTACACCCTACTCTCTACATGCTATACTCTACACCCTACACGCTACACTCTACACCCTACACGCTACACGCTACACCCTACACGCTAAACGCTACAGCTTATACCCTACACTCTACATCGTACACCCTACACGCTACACTCTACACCCTACATGCTACACCCTACACCCTACATGCTACACCCTACACTCTACAACCTACACCCTACACACTACATACTACACCCTACACCCTACACGCTACACTCTACACGCTACACGCTACACTCTACACCCTACACGCAACACCCTACACCCTACACCCTACAAACTACACGCTACACCCTACACCCTACACCCGACACGCTACACCCTACACGCTACACTCTACACGCTACACTCTACACCCTACACGCTACACTCTACACCCTACACTCTACACGCTACATGCTACACTCTACATTCTACACAATACACTCTACACGCTACACTCTACACCCTACACGCTACACTCTACACTCTACACCCTACTCTCTACACGCTACACTCTATACCCTACACTCTACACGCTACACCCTACACCCTACACTCTACATGCTACACCCTACACCCTACACCCTACACTCTACATGCTACACGCTACACGATACATGCTACACTCTACACCCTACACGCTACACTCTACACTCTACACCCTACTCTCTACACGCTACACTCTATACCCTACACTCTACACGCTACACCCTACACCCTACACTCTACACGCTACACGCTACACGCTACACTCTACACGCTACACGCTACACTCTACACTCTACACCCTACACCCTACACGCTACACGCTATACTCTACACCCTACACGCTACACTCTACACGCTACACGCTACACGCTACACTCTACACGCTACACGCTACACTCTACACCCTACACGCAACACGCTACACTCTACACCCTACACGCTACACTCTGCATTCTACACGCTACACCCTACACCCTGCACGCTACACTCTGCACGCTACACGCTACACTCTACACTCTACACCCTACACCCTACACGCTACACGCTATACTCTACACCCTACACGCTACACTCTACACGCTACACGCTACACTCTACACGCTACACGTTACACTCTACACCCTACACGCTACACTCTACACCCTACACGCTACACTCTGCATTCTACACGCTACACCCTACACCATACACGCTACACCCTACACTCTACACCCTACACTCTACACGCTACACTCTGCACCCTACACTCTACACTCTACACCCTACACCCTACACGCTACACTCTACACCCTGCACCCTACACACTACACGCTACACCCTACACCCTACACGCTACAATCTACACCCTACACCCTACACGCTACACGCTACACCCTACACTCTACACCCTACACCCTACACGCTACACACTATACTCTACACCCTACACGCTACACCCTACACGCAACACGCTACACTCTACACCCTACACGCTACACTCTGCACGCTACACGCTACACCCTACACCCTACACGCTACACTCTACACGCTACACTCTACACCATACACGCTACACCCTACACTCTACACCCTACACCCTACACGCTATACCCGACACCCTACACCCTGCATGCTTCACACTACACGCTACACTCTACACTATACACCCTACACCCTACACGCTACATGCTACACCCTACATGCTACACTCTACACCCTACACCCTACACGCTACACACTACACGCTACACGCTACACCCTACACGCTACACGCTACACCCTACACGCTACACGTTACACTCTACACCCTGCACCCTACACGCTACACGCTACACCCTACACGCTACACGCTACACCCTACACACTACACGTTACACTCTACACCCTACACTCTACACCCTACACTCTACACGCTACACTCTACACCCTACACTCTGCACTCTACACCCTACACCCTACACGCTACACGCTACAATCTACACCCTACACGCTACACCCTACACTCTACACCCTACACGCTACACGCTACACTCTACACCCTACACGCTACACCCTACACTCTACACCCTACACGCTACACCCTACACTCTACACGCTACACGCTACACGCTACACGCTACACTCTACACTCTACACCCTACACCCTACACGCTACACGCTATACTCTACACCCTACACGCTACACTCTACACGCTACACGCTACACGCTACACTCTACACGCTACACGCTACACTCTACACCCTACACGCAACACGCTACACTCTACACCCTACACTCTACACGCTACACGCTACACTCTACACTCTACACGCTACACTCTACACCCTACACGCAACACGCTACACTCTACACCCTACACGCTACACTCTGCACGCTACACGCTACACCCTACACGCTATACTCTGCACGCTACACGCTACACTCTACACCATACACGCTACACCCTACACTCTACACCCTACACCCTACACGCTATACCCGACACCCTACACCCTACATGCTTCACCCTACACGCTACACTCTACACTCTACAGCCTACACCCTACATGCTTCACCCTACACGCTACACTCTACACCCTACACTCTACACCCTACACCCTACACGCTATACCCGACACCCTACACCCTACATGCTTCACCCTACACGCTACACTCTACACTCTACACCCTACACCCTACACGCTACACCCTACACGCTACACGTTACACTCTACACCCTACACCCTACTCTCTACATGCTATACTCTACACCCTACACGCTACACTCTACACCCTACACGCTACACGCTACACCCTACACGCTAAACGCTACAGCTTATACCCTACACTCTACATCGTACACCCTACACGCTACACTCTACACCCTACATGCTACACCCTACACCCTACATGCTACACCCTACACTCTACAACCTACACCCTACACACTACATACTACACCCTACACCCTACACGCTACACTCTACACGCTACACGCTACACTCTACACCCTACACGCAACACCCTACACCCTACACCCTACAAACTACACGCTACACCCTACACCCTACACCCGACACGCTACACCCTACACGCTACACTCTACACGCTACACTCTACACCCTACACGCTACACTCTACACCCTACACTCTACACGCTACATGCTACACTCTACATTCTACACAATACACTCTACACGCTACACTCTACACCCTACACGCTACACTCTACACTCTACACCCTACTCTCTACACGCTACACTCTATACCCTACACTCTACACGCTACACCCTACACCCTACACTCTACATGCTACACCCTACACCCTACACCCTACACTCTACATGCTACACGCTACACGATACATGCTACACTCTACACCCTACACGCTACACTCTACACTCTACACCCTACTCTCTACACGCTACACTCTATACCCTACACTCTACACGCTACACCCTACACCCTACACTCTACACGCTACACGCTACACGCTACACTCTACACGCTACACGCTACACTCTACACTCTACACCCTACACCCTACACGCTACACGCTATACTCTACACCCTACACGCTACACTCTACACGCTACACGCTACACGCTACACTCTACACGCTACACGCTACACTCTACACCCTACACGCAACACGCTACACTCTACACCCTACACGCTACACTCTGCATTCTACACGCTACACCCTACACCCTGCACGCTACACTCTGCACGCTACACGCTACACTCTACACTCTACACCCTACACCCTACACGCTACACGCTATACTCTACACCCTACACGCTACACTCTACACGCTACACGCTACACTCTACACGCTACACGTTACACTCTACACCCTACACGCTACACTCTACACCCTACACGCTACACTCTGCATTCTACACGCTACACCCTACACCATACACGCTACACCCTACACTCTACACCCTACACTCTACACGCTACACTCTGCACCCTACACTCTACACTCTACACCCTACACCCTACACGCTACACTCTACACCCTGCACCCTACACACTACACGCTACACCCTACACCCTACACGCTACAATCTACACCCTACACCCTACACGCTACACGCTACACCCTACACTCTACACCCTACACCCTACACGCTACACACTATACTCTACACCCTACACGCTACACCCTACACGCAACACGCTACACTCTACACCCT
Source organism: Ranitomeya variabilis (assembly GCF_051348905.1). Lineage (NCBI taxonomy): Eukaryota > Metazoa > Chordata > Amphibia > Anura > Dendrobatidae > Ranitomeya > Ranitomeya variabilis. The sequence goes on from NW_027508080.1 coordinate 184,020, forward strand.
ACACGCTACACTCTGCACGCTACACGCTACACCCTACACCCTACACGCTACACTCTACACGCTACACTCTACACCATACACGCTACACCCTACACTCTACACCCTACACCCTACACGCTATACCCGACACCCTACACCCTGCATGCTTCACACTACACGCTACACTCTACACTATACACCCTACACCCTACACGCTACATGCTACACCCTACATGCTACACTCTACACCCTACACCCTACACGCTACACACTACACGCTACACGCTACACCCTACACGCTACACGCTACACCCTACACGCTACACGTTACACTCTACACCCTGCACCCTACACGCTACACGCTACACCCTACACGCTACACGCTACACCCTACACACTACACGTTACACTCTACACCCTACACTCTACACCCTACACTCTACACGCTACACTCTACACCCTACACTCTGCACTCTACACCCTACACCCTACACGCTACACGCTACAATCTACACTCTACACCCTACACCCTACACGCTATACCCGACACCCTACACCCTGCATGCTTCACACTACACGCTACACTCTACACTATACACCCTACACCCTACACGCTACATGCTACACCCTACATGCTACACTCTACACCCTACACCCTACACGCTACACTCTACACGCTACACGCTACACTCTACACCCTACACGCAACACCCTACACCCTACACCCTACAAACTACACGCTACACCCTACACCCTACACCCGACACGCTACACCCTACACGCTACACTCTACACGCTACACTCTACACCCTACACGCTACACTCTACACCCTACACTCTACACGCTACATGCTACACTCTACATTCTACACAATACACTCTACACGCTACACTCTACACCCTACACGCTACACTCTACACTCTACACCCTACTCTCTACACGCTACACTCTATACCCTACACTCTACACGCTACACCCTACACCCTACACTCTACATGCTACACCCTACACCCTACACCCTACACTCTACATGCTACACGCTACACGATACATGCTACACTCTACACTCTACACCCTACTCTCTACACGCTACACTCTATACCCTACACTCTACACGCTACACCCTACACCCTACACTCTACATGCTACACCCTACACCCTACACCCTACACTCTACATGCTACACTCTACACGCTACACGCTACACGCTACACTCTACACGCTACACGCTACACTCTACACTCTACACCCTACACCCTACATGCTACACGCTATACTCTACACCCTACACGCTACACTCTACACGCTACACGCTACACGCTACACTCTACACGCTACACGCTACACTCTACACCCTACATGCAACACGCTACACTCTACACCCTACACGCTACACTCTGCATTCTACACGCTACACCCTACACCCTGCACGCTACACTCTGCACGCTACACGCTACACTCTACACTCTACACCCTACACCCTACACGCTACACGCTATACTCTACACCCTACACGCTACACTCTACACGCTACACGCTACACTCTACACGCTACACGTTACACTCTACACCCTACACGCTACACTCTACACCCTACACGCTACACTCTGCATTCTACACGCTACACCCTACACCATACACGCTACACCCTACACTCTACACCCTACACTCTACACGCTACACTCTGCACCCTACACTCTACACTCTACACCCTACACCCTACACGCTACACTCTACACCCTGCACCCTACACGCTACACGCTACACCCTACACCCTACACGCTACAATCTACACCCTACACCCTACACGCTACACGCTACACCCTACACTCTACACCCTACACCCTACACGCTACACACTATACTCTACACCCTACACGCTACACCCTACACGCAACACGCTACACTCTACACCCTACACGCTACACTCTGCACGCTACACGCTACACCCTACACCCTACACGCTACACTCTACACGCTACACTCTACACCATACACGCTACACCCTACACTCTACACCCTACACCCTACACGCTATACCCGACACCCTACACCCTGCATGCTTCACACTACACGCTACACTCTACACTATACACCCTACACCCTACACGCTACATGCTACACCCTACACGCTACACTCTACACCCTACACCCTACACGCTACACACTACACGCTACACGCTACACCCTACACGCTACACGCTACACCCTACACGCTACACGTTACACTCTACACCCTGCACCCTACACGCTACACGCTACACCCTACACGCTACACGCTACACCCTACACACTACACGTTACACTCTACACCCTACACTCTACACCCTACACTCTACACGCTACACTCTACACCCTACACTCTGCACTCTACACCCTACACCCTACACGCTACACGCTACAATCTACACCCTACACGCTACACCCTACACCCTACACGCTACACGCTACACTCTACACCCTACACGCTACACCCTACACTCTACACCCTACACGCTACACCCTACACTCTACACCCTACACGCTACACCCTACACTCTACACGCTACACGCTACACGCTACACTCTACACGCTACACTCTACACTCTACACCCTACACCCTACACGCTACACGCTATACTCTTCACCCTACACGCTACACTCTACACGCTACACGCTACACGCTACACTCTACACGCTACACGCTACACTCTACACCCTACACGCAACACGCTACACTCTACACCCTACACGCTACACTCTACACGCTACACGCTACACTCTACACTCTACACGCTACACTCTACACCCTACACGCAACACGCTACACTCTACACCCTACACGCTACACTCTGCACGCTACACGCTACACCCTACACGCTATACTCTGCACTCTACACGCTACACGCTACACTCTACACCCTACACGCAACACGCTACACTCTACACCCTACACGCTACACTCTGCATTCTACACGCTACACCCTACACCCTGCACGCTACACTCTGCACGCTACACGCTACACTCTACACTCTACACCCTACACCCTACACGCTACACGCTATACTCTACACCCTACACGCTACACTCTACACGCTACACGCTACACTCTACACGCTACACGTTACACTCTACACCCTACACGCTACACTCTACACCCTACACGCTACACTCTGCATTCTACACGCTACACCCTACACCATACACGCTACACCCTACACTCTACACCCTACACTCTACACGCTACACTCTGCACCCTACACTCTACACTCTACACCCTACACCCTACACGCTACACTCTACACCCTGCACCCTACACGCTACACGCTACACCCTACACCCTACACGCTACAATCTACACCCTACACCCTACACGCTACACGCTACACCCTACACTCTACACCCTACACCCTACACGCTACACACTATACTCTACACCCTACACGCTACACCCTACACGCAACACGCTACACTCTACACCCTACACGCTACACTCTGCACGCTACACGCTACACCCTACACCCTACACGCTACACTCTACACGCTACACTCTACACCATACACGCTACACCCTACACTCTACACCCTACACCCTACACGCTATACCCGACACCCTACACCCTGCATGCTTCACACTACACGCTACACTCTACAATATACACCCTACACCCTACACGCTACATGCTACACCCTACACGCTACACTCTACACCCTACACCCTACACGCTACACTCTACACCCTACACCCTACACGCTACACACTACACGCTACACGCTACACCCTACACGCTACACGCTACACCCTACACGCTACACGTTACACTCTACACCCTGCACCCTACACGCTACACGCTACACCCTACACGCTACACGCTACACCCTACACACTACACGTTACACTCTACACCCTACACTCTACACCCTACACTCTACACGCTACACTCTACACCCTACACTCTGCACTCTACACCCTACACCCTACACGCTACACGCTACAATCTACACCCTACACGCTACACCCTACACCCTACACCCTACACGCTACACGCTACACTCTACACCCTACACGCTACACCCTACACTCTACACCCTACACGCTACACCCTACACTCTACACGCTACACGCTACACGCTACACTCTACACGCTACACGCTACACTCTACACTCTACACCCTACACCCTACACGCTACACGCTATACTCTACACCCTACACGCTACACTCTACACGCTACACGCTACACGCTACACTCTACACGCTACACGCTACACTCTACACCCTACACGCAACACGCTACACTCTACACCCTATACGCTACACTCTACACGCTACACGCTACACTCTACACTCTACACGCTACACTCTACACCCTACACGCAACACGCTACACTCTACACCCTACACGCTACACTCTGCACGCTACACGCTACACCCTACACGCTATACTCTGCACGCTACACGCTACACTCTACACCATACACGCTACACCCTACACTCTACACCCTACACCCTACACGCTATACCCGACACCCTACACCCTACATGCTTCACCCTACACGCTACACTCTACACTCTACAGCCTACACCCTACACCCTACATGCTTCACCCTACACGCTACACTCTACACCCTACACTCTACACCCTACACCCTACACGCTATACCCGACACCCTACACACTACATGCTTCACCCTACACGCTACACTCTACACTCTACACCCTACTCCCTACACGCTACACCCTACACGCTACACGTTACACTCTACACCCTACACCCTACTCTCTACATGCTATACTCTACACCCTACACGCTACACTCTACACCCTACACGCTACACGCTACACCCTACACGCTAAACGCTACAGCTTATACCCTACACTCTACATCGTACACCCTACACGCTACACTCTACACCCTACATGCTACACCCTACACCCTACATGCTACACCCTACACTCTACAACCTACACCCTACACACTACATACTACACCCTACACCCTACACGCTACACTCTACACGCTACACGCTACACTCTACACCCTACACGCAACACCCTACACCCTACACCCTACAAACTACACGCTACACCCTACACCCTACACCCGACACGCTACACCCTACACGCTACACTCTACACGCTACACTCTACACCCTACACGCTACACTCTACACCCTACACTCTACACGCTACATGCTACACTCTACATTCTACACAATACACTCTACACTCTACACCCTACACGCTACACTCTACACTCTACACCCTACTCTCTACACGCTACACTCTATACCCTACACTCTACACGCTACACCCTACACCCTACACTCTACATGCTACACCCTACACCCTACACCCTACACTCTACATGCTACACGCTACACGATACATGCTACACGCTACACCCTACACGCTACACGCTACACTCTACACACTACACGCTACACCCTACAGCCTACACCCTACACGCTACACGCTACACTCTACACCCTACACGCTACACCCTACACCCTACACGCTACACGCTACACGCTACACTCTACACCCTACACGCTACACCCTACACTCTACACCCTACACGCTACACCCTACACTCTACACGCTACACGCTACACGCTACACTCTACACGCTACACGCTACACTCTACACTCTACACCCTACACCCTACACGCTACACGCTATACTCTACACCCTACACGCTACACTCTACACGCTTCACGCTACACGCTACACTCTACACGCTACACGCTACACTCTGCATTCTACACGCTACACCCTACACCCTGCACGCTACACTCTGCACGCTACACGCTACACTCTACACTCTACACCCTACACCCTACACGCTACACGCTATACTCTACACCCTACACGCTACACTCTACACGCTACACGTTACACTCTACACCCTACACGCAACACGCTACACTCTACACCCTACACGCTACACTCTGCATTTTACACGCTACACCCTACACCATACACGCTACACCCTACACTCTACACCCTACACTCTACACGCTACACTCTACACCCTACACTCTACACTCTACACCCTACACCCTACACGCTACACGCTACACTCTACACCCTGCATTCTACACGCTACACGCTACACCCTACACCCTACACGCTACAATCTACACCCTACACCCTACACGCTACACGCTACACCCTACACTCTACACCCTACACCCTACACGCTACAATCTACACCCTACACCCTACACTCTACACGCTACACCCTACACGCTACACCCTACACGCAACACGCTACACTACACCCTACACGCTACACTCTGCACGCTACACGCTACACATGTAGAGTGTAGCATGTAGCATGTAGAGTGTAGGGTGTAGGGTGTAGCGTGTAGAGTGTAGGGTATAGAGTGTAGCGTGTAGAGAGTAGGGTGTAGAGTGTAGAGTGTAGTGTGTAGGGTGTAGAGTGTAGCGTGTAGAGTGTATTGTGTAGAATGTAGAGTGTAGCATGTAGCGTGTAGAGTGTAGGGTGTAGAGTGTAGCGTGTAGGGTGTAGAGTGTAGCGTGTAGAGTGTAGCGTGTAGGGTGTAGCGTGTCGGGTGTAGGGTGTAGGGTGTAGCGTGTAGTTTGTAGGGTGTAGGGTGTAGAGTGTAGCGTGTAGCGTGTAGAGTGTAGCGTGTAGGGTGTAGGGTGTAGCGTGTAGTGTGTAGGGTGTAGCGTGTAGGGTGTAGCATGTAGGGTGTAGGGTGTAGCATGTAGGGTGTAGAGTGTAGCGTGTAGGGTGTAGAGTGTAGAGTGTACCGTGTAGAGTGTAGGGTGTAGCGTGTAGGGTGTAGCATGTAGGGTGTAGGGTGTAGGGTGTAGCATGTAGGGTGTAGAGTGTAGCGTGTAGGGTGTACGGTGTAGAGTGTAGGGTATAGCGTGTAGCGTGTAGGGTGTAGGGTGTAGAGTGTAGAGTGTACCGTGTAGCGTGTAGAGTGTAGCGTGTAGGGTGTAGAGTGTAGCGTGTAGGGTGTAGAGTATAGCATGTAGAGAGTAGGGTGTAGGGTGTAGAGTGTAACGTGTAGGGTGTAGGGTGTAGCGTGTAGCATGTAGGGTGTAGGGTGCAGAGTGTAGGGTGAAGGGTGTAGCCTGTAGCGTGTAGCGTGTAGGGTGTAGGTTGTAGATTGTAGCGTGTAGGGTGTAGCATGTAGCGTGTAGGGTGAAGGGTGTAGAGTGTAGAGTGTAGCGTGTAGGGTGAAGCATGTAGGGTGTAGGGTGTCGGGTATAGCGTGTAGGGTGTAGGGTGTAGAGTGTAGGGTGTAGCGTGTATGGTGTAGAGTGTAGCATGTAGCGTGCAGAGTATAGCGTGTAGGGTGTAGCGTGTAGCGTGCAGAGTGTAGCGTGTAGGGTGTAGAGTGTAGCGTGTTGCGTGTAGGGTGTAGAGTGTAGCGTGTAGCGTGTAGAGTGTAGAGTGTAGCGTGTAGCGTGCAGAGTGTAGCGTGTAGGGTGTAGAGTGTAGCGTGTTGCGTGTAGGGTGTAGAGTGTAGAGTGTACCGTGTAGCGTGTAGAGTGTAGCGTGTAGGGTGTAGAGTGTAGCGTGTAGGGTGTAGAGTATAGCATGTAGAGAGTAGGGTGTAGGGTGTAGAGTGTAACGTGTAGGGTGTAGGGTGTAGCGTGTAGCATGTAGGGTGTAGGGTGCAGAGTGTAGGGTGAAGGGTGTAGCCTGTAGCGTGTAGCGTGTAGGGTGTAGGTTGTAGATTGTAGCGTGTAGGGTGTAGCATGTAGCGTGTAGGGTGAAGGGTGTAGAGTGTAGAGTGTAGCGTGTAGGGTGAAGCATGTAGGGTGTAGGGTGTCGGGTATAGCGTGTAGGGTGTAGGGTGTAGAGTGTAGGGTGTAGCGTGTATGGTGTAGAGTGTAGCATGTAGCGTGCAGAGTATAGCGTGTAGGGTGTAGCGTGTAGCGTGCAGAGTGTAGCGTGTAGGGTGTAGAGTGTAGCGTGTTGCGTGTAGGGTGTAGAGTGTAGCGTGTAGCGTGTAGAGTGTAGAGTGTAGCGTGTAGCGTGTAGAGTGTAGCGTGTAGGGTGTAGAGTGTAGCGTGTTGCGTGTAGGGTGTAGCGTGTAGAGTGTAGCGTGTAGGGTGTAGAGTATAGCGTGTAGCGTGTAGGGTGTAGGGTGTAGAGTGTAGAGTGTAGCATGTAGCGTGTAGCGTGTAGAGTGTAGCGTGTAGCGTGTAGAGTGTAGGGTGTAGCGTGTAGCGTGTAGCGTGTAGAGTGTAGGGTGTAGAGTGTAGCGTGTAGCGTGTAGGGTGTAGGGTGTAGAGTGTAGCGTGTAGAGTGTACGGTGTAGAGTGTAGGGTGTAGCGTGTAGGGTGTAGAGTGTAGCGTGTAGCGTGTAGCGTGTAGGGTTAAGTTACACGCTACACACTAAACACAAAAAGAAAAGGATATGCAATCCAATGGGATCCACGTTAAATAGTCAATTTTATTGTACAAAAATAGTAATCCACAAACAGAACCAGGCAAAACATACATTTAAAAACATTTAAAACACTAGTATGGCTGAATAGGCCATAAGTAATTTTACCCGAGGGAATGAAGGAAGCTAATACTTTACAGCATATGTGAGACAGGAGAAATAACCAGAGAGAAAAAATTGCTAGGTATGCGGGTACACCAATCTTAGTCAAATCTACATATAAGAAGCCTATTGTTTACTGCCAACTGTGACCCCCTGAGTACTATGACAGGAAACATATACTCCAGCCTAGTATCTGGAAGAAATACATCATGGATCCTATTTTGTTCAACACAGCATGCGTGCGCACAGTTGGTAAGCAAATGAAAGCAGACCCCTATAGAAAGGTAATCAGGGAAATAGATATGCTGCAGTACTACAAAATCCTAGTTATTTGGATAAATGTATGCATACAGACGCCTTGTGGAAATACAAAGAATCGGGGGGCGTGGCCAGCGCTGAGACTGTGAGGACGTCTTTGCTGTGAGCTCCGATCTGGGGCCACCTAACCAAGCGATACTATAAAGCATACCGCTGTGATTCCACTAAAACTTGCAGCCTCCGACACCGGAATAGCTGCTGCACATAACAGTACCATCCCGGCGTGGCTACCCGCAATAATCGCGGAGAAAAAGCTTTCACAGCGACCGCTGCAGCACAAGTATGAAAAATCAAGATGGCGGCGGCAGCTCGCCGCACACTGAAGACGCGAATCCAGGAAGTGCAGGCAAGTCCCGAATTAGCCGCGGGCGCCCGCTTTACAAAGTGACACCGCAAAGGCAGAAACATGCTGCCTTTAAAGCGAGGACCAACCAGCGATCCTCGCAGAAGAAATCAGCGGCAACAGTGAGTAATAAGAAGCGGGGAGAGCCGGTGAGAGAAAGCCCTGCACGGAGCTCCCGTTCTCGCTCCTCCTCTCGCGAGAGCCGCCATCTTGAGAAGGAGAGCGAGCGATCTCAGATTCACAGCGCCGGTAAGACTGTTAAGCGCTCGCTGGCTAAATTAGCCGCTTCCAGCCAATGCACAACGCCGGTTAAGGGGGCTTTAACACCGATTAAGGGGGCTACATCATGCCCTGATATGTCATTAATTTCGGACGCTCCTTTTACCCCACCATTATTAGGGGAGGCTGCTTGTGATAAATATAATGCCGCATATGACAATAATAGCAGCCCTATTGCGGTGCCGGTTATTACCCATGATACTCCCTTCACCAGAGAGAATATCACCATTACTGCAGCACAAAGGGGCCCACAAAATAAAGAGTCAGTTAATATATCTGCTCCTAAGGATCTAAGCAACCCAGGACTGGCTGACACCCTTTTACAAGCTCTATCTGAGGTGGATGCTTCCACCAAAAACGCCTCAGAAATCTTTATTAAGAACATTATTCTTCTTTTGGCTCAATCTTTCCAGTCACAATTAGAATCTCATAATCTATCCCTCCGCAAAGATATAGATGGTCTTGGACAGCGTGTGGACCACCTTGAACGGAAAATGGGAGAATTGGTGGAGTCCCATAATAAATTGATAGACGCACATTATAACCTGGAAGACGAGGTGGCCCAAATAAAATCAAAACAGATTGAACAAGAAGATAGGAGCAGGCGTAGTAACTTAAAATTTAGAGGGATACCTGAGTCAATCAAAGATCGTGATCTTACAGAATACACCCAAAAAATGCTTCACTCAGTTCTTCCTAGAGCTTCTAGGGGTGATCTAACACTGGAGCGCATTCACAGACTACCTAAATCCAAATACGCACCAACTACAGCTCCCAGGGACGTCATAGCCTGTTTCCACTATTTTCAAATTAAAGAGGAAATTCTCAGGAAAAGCAAGCAACTGCCAAATTTACCGACCCCCTACAACAAGATTAAAATTTTCGCAGACTTTTCAAGAGCCACATTACAAAAACGGAGAGAATATATTCCTGTCACGGACCATCTTAGGAATAACAAGATACTGTATAAATGGGGTTTTCCAACCAAATTGATCGTGATTAAGGAAGATGTCATTTTTGCGCTAACTGACTTAAATAACTCTGACAAATTTATTCATGATCTAGGCCTGCCACCCATGGAGAGATCAAGTTCTGGACGCAAAGACAGTGGAGTTTCTGATCATCTTCCAAGACATGTCAAGCCCTCGTGGATCACGAAGAAAAACAGATAAAGTTTTTGAACTGTGTTAGGCTGGCCCCACTCACTTGGCCCTTAATTTCACCCCCTGAACTTTGAATGAATATTTACTCATTCACTCACACACCTCGGTGTGCATTTACTGTTGGGTTGCTAACCCACTTTCTTGCTGTTAACAAATATGTTGTTTTTGTTTTATGTCTATATACAGGTTTATGTGCGCTTCTACTGAACAGAAATCGTCATTTGCCTTTGCTTTCATCTGGTCTGGAAGGTTTCATCATCACCATCATGATGGGGATACGGGCCCTATGCAGGTTGCATCCTTTGTTTTTACAAGATATGCTGGTCTCATTGATCTCCCCCCCTGTGGGCAACTCTAAATGTAACTATAACTGTCATTACATAACTCACAAACTCCACCACTATGTCTTTAAATATTGTCTCCTATAACGTGAATGGCCTAAACAACCCCTACAAAAGATTTACTCTTTGGAAAGATATGCGGTCCCTTAAAGCTGATATAGTACTGCTTCAGGAAACTCATTTACTAGAATCCGATAATCATAGACTCTGTAATAAATATTTTCCGCAAATAATCTTTTCAAACAGTAAGAAGAAAAAAGCGGGAGTCGCAGTAGCCATCCACAAGGATTTACCTTTTAAAATAATAGATACAATGAAGGACGAGGAGGGTAGACAAATTAGTATTAAGGGGAAACTGGGAGATGTTAATTTCACTATAGCTAACATACATGCCCCCAATTCAAGTCAAATTCGTTTTCTTAATAGATTCAAAAAAAAACTGGAGGACTTCAGTGAGGGCCATGTTGTATGGGGCGGGGATTTTAATCATATTGTTGATCCCCATTTGGATTGCTCCCACCCGCTGACCTATTATAAAAAACAAAATTTATCTTACTGGCTAAGACAATCTGGATTACAGGACAGTTGTAGAGTGCTGAATACAAATTCAAAAGAATTCACGAGATACTGCCCATACAACAGGTCTTTCACTAGGATTGATCATATTTTTACAAGTCTTTCAGTTTTAGATCTATATGAAGAATTTGTTACGGGCCCAATCACTTGGTCAGATCACGCTCCTATCCTTCTAAAACTCAAAAACACAGATAGAGAAAATAAATCATATAATTGGAAATACAATAAATTCATAACTGTCACACAAGATAATTCCAAATTAATAGAAAAAGCCATCTCCCATTACTTTGTTGAAAATTCTACACAAGATATTAATCCGGAAACATTATGGCAGGCTCACAAGTGTGTAATTAGGGGAATCTTGATTCAGCTTGGAGCTAAACAGAAAAAAATTAGAGAATCTAAACAGAAAGAATTGTTAAACAAAATAAAAGCTCTAGAGGCTGCCGCCCAAAATGATACAAGTTTCGATAGACATAAAGAGTTACATACCAGTAGGCTAGAGCTTAGGAACCTATTAATCGCCCAATATGAGAAAAAAGCTTCTTTTTTTGGGGCTGGGTACTATTCAGATAATAATAGGCCAACCAGATTGATGGCCAATAAATTTAAACCTATCAAGATGAAAAAAGTGGTGGACAGAATCTCTTTGGCTACGGGTGATGTCCTAAAACCAAAGGATATTGCAGGAGCCTTCAGAGATTATTACTTTAATTTATACAATTTGAAAGACAGTAAGAATGTCTCACCTCCCTCCCAAGACCAAATTGATTCTTTTTTGGAGAAAATGAAACTTGGAAGCCTCACGTTAGACCAGAGGGAAGTACTAGATATGCCCTTTAGCGAGAAAGAGGTCACAAACGTTATTAATGCTTTTAAACTCAATAAGGCGCCGGGCCCAGACGGTTTTACTGGTGAATACTACAAACAATTTAAACAATTGCTTATTCCCCATCTAACCCAAACACTCAACTTTATTAGAGTGAAGGGAACATGTAGCAGGGAGATGCTCAGAGCCACAATAGTGGTTATTCCCAAAGCTGACAAGGATGCAACCAAAGTCGAAAATTTTAGACCAATATCATTGTTAAATACTGATATCAAAGCATACGCCAAGATTATAGCAAATAGGTTACAACACATTATCCCAGACATCATTCACCCTGACCAAGTAGGTTTTGTGAAACAGAGACAAACTTACGATAGCACTAGGCGGGTGTTAAATCTTCTTTCTCTCTGTAATCGCAGGCAGACTCCCAGCGTGTTCATGACTTTAGATGCAGAAAAGGCGTTTGACCGTCTAAGCTGGGAGTTTGCATTTGCGGTACTAAAAAAATTTAATTTTGGTCCAGGTTTAGTCAAAAGCATCCAAACACTATATTCTGCTCCGTCAGCTGCTGTATTGGTCAATAATACGTTATCAGACCAGTTTCCAATTTCCAATGGAACCAGACAGGGGTGCCCACTTTCCCCTCTGATTTTTATCCTTAGTCTGGAACCATTAGCACAATACATCAGGAATTCTGAAGAAGTTAGAGGTATACGTTCAGATAACACCGATCACAAAATCGGACTATACGCAGACGATATTATCCTTACATTGTCGGATCCAGTTAATTCAATCAAGCGTGTCTGGGAAATCATTAATGATTTTGGTAAAGTGTCCTTTTATAAATTGAATTATTCAAAAACTATAGTGTTATCTCTCTACCTGTCACTTCAGATGAGGCGACTTCTGCGCGGTTCCTATCCTTTCAACTGGGACCGCACTCAGACCCCATATCTTGGTATTTTGTTGACTGACAATATAAATAAATTATATAGGATCAATGCTGAACATGTCCATAGTGAGGTGGAGAAAGTTATTAAAACCATTTCAAAATCCCCTTCCTCGTGGCTCGGGAAAGTCACCTTATATAAAATGTTTGTCCTTCCTAAAATTTTATATTTCTTTAGAAATGTCCCCCTACCACTTCCCAAATCTATTCTACAAAAATTAACAAACCAAATGAATAAATATATATGGTCTGGGGGAAAAACCAGAATAAAAAAACAAATTTTGATTCGCTCTAGGGAAAGTGGTGGAATAGCTTTACCTGACATAAATGCATATTACCATTCCATTATACTTGACCAAACTAAGTCATGGTTCAAAAATACTGATGGCCTGGAATGGCCAAAAATGGAATTGGCTTCCATGCCCAATCAGGAACCTCTTCTTTATCTATATAACTTTATCATAAAACAACAAAAGATCAAAGATGTCCATAATCCCATCATCAGGGCATCGGTTGAAAGCTGGCTATACTTTCATTCCCAAAAATCTAATAAACTTCCTTATTCTATTAAACCACTTCCCATATCATTTTTACTTCCAATCAGGCCCTCACTTAGATTCCGCTATGAGCTTTGGTCGAGACAGGGGATTAAATCCATTTATGACTTGGTAGAAAATAATCTTTTTATTCCCTTTCATATACTAATAGACAAATTCAAAATTAACAGTAGTGAATTTATGGATTATTATTTTCTTAAAGAGGAATATAAAAAACAGATAGGCATACCCAAAAAAATTTTTTTCAATCAAACTGCTATCAACTTCCTTACAAATCCACCTCCAAAAACTAAGAGCTGTTTGAGTGCCTTTTACAATATCCTAACTGACAAATATACTTTTAGTAGTTCAGGTCCTTTTGAAAAATGGGAACAAAGTCTAAATGTAAAAATTTCGCCACTTCAATGGTCACAGTCCTTTAAATTAGCGACGAAGGCATCCAGATGCTCAAATACTCTTGAAACTCATTACAAATTGACCCAGAGATATTATTTGACTCCTAATAGACTGAAACATTTTGTTAAAGGCCATGATGGAATGTGTTGGAGGAAATGTGGACAGTCAGCAAATTTATTACATACTTTCTGGTCTTGTCCCCTTCTTGCAAATTTTTGGTCTGAAGTTTTTGTGATAATTTCTTTTTTGATTAAAAAAACCATCTCTCCACGTCCTGATATAGCTCTACTACTCATTAATCTAAACCACCTCAAATCAGACAAATTTTTAACCAGTCATATTTTAATGTCTGCAAGCTATTTGATTGCCAAGGAGTGGAACAGTGTTCGTCCCCCTAATGTGAAACATTTAATATTGTTGATTGACAAACATTTTGTATACGAAAAAATTTACTATACAAACCTTCTCTCTGAGGACTGCTTTCGGACCAGATGGGGTAAATGGCTACAGTTGAAGGAAAAACTTGATGTTTTCTTTTATTAAATGAATATTTATACTTATTGTGGACATGTATCCATTATAATTATCCAGATTGTTTGTACTGTTGTATATATTCTTTAGATGCAGTCGAGGAGCTATCTGACGATTCTTCTTTTTCAAGGTGTACAATTGTACCTGTTGTAGACATTTTCATTATAATCACCTAGACATTGTTTATGTCATTGTTTCTTTTTTTTCTTCTGTTCATTTTTGTTATATACCCAATAAAAACTAATTTTGGTGAAATACAAAGAATCAGGATCCATTGTCCTAAGGCTTGGAAAAATGCCAGGCCATGCATGAAGTAAATAGGTGTAATTCCATAGCAGTTGTAAAGATAAGTTACCCAAGTCCTGTCCCTCGGGAAAAAAACAAAGGAAGCCCTGAACCCCACGCGTATCGACGCTACTCAAGCGTCTTCATCAGAGGAAAAAGTGACACCCTACACGCTACACGCTACACTACACCCTACACAATACACGCTACTTGCTACACCCTACATGCTACACTCTACACGCTACACGCTACACCCTACACGGAACACGCTACTTGCTACACCCTACATGCTACACTCTACACGCTACACGCTACACGCTACACCCTACACCCTACACCCTACACGCTACACGCTACACCCTACACCCTACACCCTACACGCTACAATCTACACGCTACACGCTACACACTATACGCTACACGCTAGACGCTACACTCTACACGCTACACGATACACGCTACACCCTACACGCTACATCCTACACTCTACACCCTACACCCTACACGCTACACGCTACACCCTACACGCTACACCCTACACTCTACACCCTACACCCTACACGCTACACGCTACACGATACACCCTACACGCTACACCCTACACTCTACACCCTACACGCTACACCCTACACGCTACACGTTACATTCTACACCCTACACCCTACACTCTGCACCCTACACCCTACTCTCTACACGCTACACTCTACACCCTACACGCTACACCCTACACCCTACACCCTACATGCTACACCCTACACTCTACACCCTACACCCTACACGCTACACCCTATGCCCTGCACGCCACACACTAAACTCTACACGCTACACCCTACACCCTACACTGTACACCCTACACCCTACACGCTACACGCTACACTCTACACGCTACACCCTACACTCTACACCCTACACCATACACGCTATACGCTACACTCTACACCCTGCACGCTACACGCTACACCCTACACGCTACACTCTACACCCTACACGCTACACCCTACACTCTACACCCTACACCCTACACACTACACGCTACTCGCTACACTCTACACCCTACACGCTACACTCTACACTCTACTCCCTACTCTCTACACGCTACACTCTATACCCTACACTCTACACGCTACGCGCTACACGCTACACACTACACACTACACGCTACACTTTACACTCTACACGCTACACACTACACGCTACACGCTACACTCTACACCCTACACCCTACTCTACATGCTACACGCTACACGGTACATGATACACGCTACACCCTACACGCTACACCCTACACGCTACACGCTACACTCCACACCCTACACGCTACACCCTACACCCTACTCCCTACACTCTACAGGCTACACGCTACACCCTACACCCTACACTGTACACCCTACACCCTACACGCTACACTCTACACTCTGCTCCCTACTCTCTACACGCTACACTCTATACCCTACACTCTACACGCTACGCGCTACACGCTACACACTACACGCTACACCCTACACGCTACACTTTACACTCTACACGCTACACTCCACACTCTACACACTACACTCTACACCCTACACCCTACTCTACATGCTACACGCTACACGCTACATGCTACACCCTACACGCTTCACCCTACACCCTACACGCTACACGCTACACGCTACACTCTACACCCTACACTCTACACCCTACACGCTACACGCTACACGCTACACTCTACACGCTAAACGCTACAGCTTATACCCTACACTCTACACCGTACACCCTACACGCTACACTCTACACCCTGCACGCTACACCCTACACCCTACACCCTACATGCTACACCCTACACTCTACACCCTACACCCTACATGCTACACTCTACACCCTACACCCTACTCTACATGCTACACGCTACACGGTACATGATACACGCTACACTCTACACCCTACACTGTACACCCTACACCATGCACGCTACACTCTACACTCTGCTCCCTACTCTCTACACGCTACACTCTATACCCTACACTCTACACGCTACGCGCTACACGCTACACACTACACGCTACACCCTACTCTACATGCTACACGCTACACACTACATGCTACACCCTACACGCTACACCCTACACCCTACACGCTACACACTACACGCTACACTCTACACCCTACACTCTCCACCCTACACGCTACACGCTACACGCTACACTCTACACGCTAAACGCTACAGCTTATACCCTACACTCTACACCGTACACCCTACACTCTACACCGTACACCCTACACGCTACACTCTACACGCTACATGCTACACCCTACACGCTACACCCTACACCCTACACGCTACACGCTACACGCTACACTCTACACCCTACACTCTACACCCTACACGCTACACGCTACACGCTACACTCTACACGCTAAACGCTACAGCTTATACCCTACACTCTACACCCTACACGCTACACTCTACACCCTACACGCTACACCCTACACCCTACACCCTACATGCTACACCCTACACTCTACACCCTACACCCTACACGCTACACCCTACGCCCTGCACGCCACACACTACACTCTACACGCTACACCCTACACGCTACACTCTACACGCTACACGCTACACGCTACACTCTACACCCTACACGCTACACTCTACACCCTACACACTACACTCTACACGCTACACGGTACACGCTACACGCTACGCCCTACACCCTACACGCTACATGTTACACTCTACACCCTACACGCTACACTCTACACCCTACACGCTACACCCTACACCCTACACGCTACACACTACACGCTACACTCTACACCCTACACGCTGCACTCTATACGCTACACGGTACACGCTACACGCTACACCCTACACCCTACATGCTACACGCTACACCCTACACTGTACACCCTACACCCTACACGCTACACTCTACACGCTACCTGCTACACCCTACACTCTACACCCTACACGCTATACGCTACACTCTACACCCTGCACGCTACACGCTACACGCTACACCCTACACGCTACACTCTACACCCTACACGCTACACTCTACATG
The DNA here is from genome assembly GCF_051348905.1 of Ranitomeya variabilis. Lineage (NCBI taxonomy): Eukaryota > Metazoa > Chordata > Amphibia > Anura > Dendrobatidae > Ranitomeya > Ranitomeya variabilis. Next base: position 202,133 of record NW_027508080.1, read on the forward strand.
CTACACGCTACACGCTACATGCTACACGCTACACCCTACACGCTACACTCTACACCCTACACCCTACACCCTACACGCTACACTCTACACCTTACACGCTACACTCTGCACGCTACACCCTACACCCTACACGCTACACTCTACACGCTACACGCTACACTCTACACCATACACGCTACACCCTACACTCTACATCCTACACCCTACACGCTATACCCGACACCCTACACCCTACATGCTTCACCCTACACGCTACACTCTACACTCTACACGCTACACTCTACATCCTACACCCTACACGCTATACGCTACACTCTACACCCTGCACGCTACACGCTACACTCTACACCCTACACCCTACACGCAACACCCTACACTCTACACCCTACACCCTAAATCCTACACGCTACACCCTACACGCTACACTCTACACCCTACACCCTACACTCTACACCCTACACGCTACACGCTACACTCTACACCCTACACCCTACACACGCTACACGCTACACCCTACACTCTACACGCTACATGCTACACTCTACACCCTACACGATACATGCTACACCCTACACGCTACAGCCTACACGCTACACGCTACACTCTACACCCTACAAGCTACACGCTACACGCTACACCCTACACTCTACACCCTACACCGTACACGCTACACGCTACACTCTACACGCTACACCCTTCACTCTACACCCTACACCCTACATGCTACACTCTACACCCTACACGATAGACCCTACAATCTACACGCTACATGCTACACTCTACACTCTACACCCTACACCCTACACGCTACATGCTACACTCTACACCCTACACGCTACACTCTACACCCTACACGCTACATGCTACACTCTACACCATACACCCTACACGCTACATGCTACACGCTACACTCTACACCCTACACGCTACACGCTAGGGTGTAGAGTGTAATATGTAGCGTGTAGTTTGTAGCGTTTAGCTTGTAGGGTGTAGCGTGTAGCGTGTAGGGTGTAGAGTGTAGCGTGTAGCGTGTAGCATGTAGGGTGTAGGGTGTAGAGTGTAGAGTGTAGCGTGTAGGGTGTAGAGTGTAGGGTGTAGGGTTTAGAGTGTAATGTGTAGCGTGTAGGGTGTAGCGTGTAGCATGTAGGGTGTAGGGTGTGGAGTGTAGGGTGTAGCGTGTAGGGTGTAGAGTGTAGCGTGTAGCGTGTACGGTGTAGGGTGTAGAGTGTAGGGTGTAGCGTGTAGCGTGTAGCTTGTAGGGTGTAGAGTGTAGCGTGTAGCGTGTAGCATGTAGGGTGTAGGGTGTAGAGTGTAGAGTGTAGCGTGTAGCATGTAGCATGTAGGGTGTAGGGTTTAGAGTGTAATGTGTAGCGTGTAGGGTGTAACGTGTAGCATGTAGGGTGTAGGGTGTGGAGTGTAGGGTGTAGCGTGTAGGGTGTAGAGTGTAGCGTGTAGCGTGTAGGGTGTAGAGTGTAGGGTGTAGCGTGTAGGGTGTAGAGTGTAGCGTGTAGGGTGTAGCGTGTAGCGTGCAGGGTGTAGAGTGTAGCTTATAGCGTGTAGGGTGTAGAGTGTAGGGTGTAGCGTGTAGGGTTTAGAGTGTAGGGTGTAGCGTGTAGGGTGTAGAGTGTAGCGTGTAGCGTGTAGGGTGTAGTGTATAGGGTGTAGCGTGTAGGGTGTAGAGTGTAGCGTGTAGCGTGTAGGGTGTAGGGTGTAGGGTGTAGCATGTAGTGTGTAGCGTGTAGCGTGTAGGGTGTAGCGTGTAGCATGTAGCGTGTAGCGTGTAGCATGTAGAGTGTAGGGTGTAGGGTGTAGCATGTAGAGTGTAGGGTTGTAGGGTGTAGCGTGTAGAGTGTAGGGTATAGAGTGTAGCGTCTAGGGTGTAGAGTGTAGCGTGTACCGTGTAGGGTGTAGAGTGTAGCGTGTAGGGTGTAGAATATAGCGTGTAGAGAGTAGGGTGTAGGGTGTAGCGTGTAGGGTGTAGGGTGTAGAGTGTAACGTGTAGCGTGTAGGGTGTAGCGTGTAGCGTGTAGGGTGTAGGGTGTAGAGTGTAGGGTGTAGCGTGTAGGGTGTAGCGTGTAGCGTGTAGGGTGTAGGGTGTAGAGTGTAGGGTGTAGCGTGTAGGGTGTAGCGTGTATCGTGTAGCGTGTAGAGTGTAGCGTCTAGCATATAGGGTGTAGCGTGTAGCATGTAGATTGTAGCGTGTAGGGTGCAATGTGTAGGGTGTAGCGTGTAGCGTGTAGGGTGTAGAGTGTAGCGTGTAGTGTGTAGGGTGTAGCATGTAGTGTGTAGCGTGTAGGGTGTAGGGTGTAGAGTGTCGCGTGTAGGGTGTAGGGTGTAGAGTGCAGAGTGTAGGGTGTAGAGTGTAGCGTGTAGAGTGTAGGGTGTAGAGTGTAGGGTGTAGAGTGTAACGTGTAGTGTGTATGGTGTAGCGTGTAGCGTGTAGGGTGTAGCGTGTAGCGTGTAGGGAGCAGGGTGTAGAGTGTAGCGTGTAGGGTGTAGAGTGTAACGTGTAGCGTGTAGGGTGTAGTGTGTAGGGTGTAGGGTGTAGAGTGTAACGTGTAGCGTGTAGGGTGTAGCGTGTAGCGTGTAGGGTGTAGCGTGTAGCGTGTAGGGTGTAGAGTGTAGCGTGTAGCGTGTAGCATGTAGGGTGTAGGGTGTAGAGTGTAGAGTGTAGCGTGTAGGGTGTAGAGTGTAGGTTGTAGGGTTTAGAGTGTAATGTGTAGCGTGTAGGGTGTAGCGTGTAGCATGTAGGGTGTAGGGTGTGGAGTGTAGGGTGTAGCGTGTAGGGTGTAGAGTGTAGCGTGTAGCGTGTACGGTGTAGGGTGTAGAGTGTAGGGTGTAGCGTGTAGCTTGTAGGGTGTAGAGTGTAGCGTGTAGCGTGTAGCATGTAGGGTGTAGGGTGTAGAGTGTAGAGTGTAGCGTGTAGCATGTAGCATGTAGGGTGTAGGGTTTAGAGTGTAATGTGTAGCGTGTAGGGTGTAACGTGTAGCATGTAGGGTGTAGGGTGTGGAGTGTAGGGTGTAGCGTGTAGGGTGTAGAGTGTAGCGTGTAGCGTGTAGGGTGTAGAGTGTAGGGTGTAGCGTGTAGGGTGTAGAGTGTAGCGTGTAGGGTGTAGCGTGTAGCGTGCAGGGTGTAGAGTGTAGCTTATAGCGTGTAGGGTGTAGAGTGTAGGGTGTAGCGTGTAGCGTGTAGGGTGTAGGGTGTAGAGTGTAGGGTGTAGCGTGTAGGGTGTAGCGTGTATCGTGTAGCGTGTAGAGTGTAGCGTCTAGCGTATAGGGTGTAGCGTGTAGCATGTAGATTGTAGCGTGTAGGGTGCAATGTGTAGGGTGTAGCGTGTAGCGTGTAGGGTGTAGAGTGTAGCGTGTAGTGTGTAGGGTGTAGCATGTAGTGTGTAGCGTGTAGGGTGTAGGGTGTAGAGTGTAGCGTGTAGGGTGTAGGGTGTAGAGTGCAGAGTGTAGGGTGTAGAGTGTAGCGTGTAGAGTGTAGGGTGTAGAGTGTAGGGTGTAGAGTGTAACGTGTAGTGTGTATGGTGTAGCGTGTAGCGTGTAGCGTGTAGGGAGCAGGGTGTAGAGTGTAGCGTGTAGGGTGTAGAGTGTAACGTGTAGCGTGTAGGGTGTAGTGTGTAGGGTGTAGGGTGTAGAGTGTAACGTGTAGCGTGTAGGGTGTAGCGTGTAGCGTGTAGGGTGTAGCGTGTAGCGTGTAGGGTGTAGAGTGTAGCGTGTAGCGTGTAGCATGTAGGGTGTAGGGTGTAGAGTGTAGAGTGTAGCGTGTAGGGTGTAGAGTGTAGGGTGTAGGGTTTAGAGTGTAATGTGTAGCGTGTAGGGTGTAGCGTGTAGCATGTAGGGTGTAGGGTGTGGAGTGTAGGGTGTAGCGTGTAGGGTGTAGAGTGTAGCGTGTAGCGTGTACGGTGTAGGGTGTAGAGTGTAGGGTGTAGCGTGTAGCGTGTAGCTAGTAGGGTGTAGAGTGTAGCGTGTAGCGTGTAGCATGTAGGGTGTAGGGTGTAGAGTGTAGAGTGTAGCGTGTAGCATGTAGCATGTAGGGTGTAGGGTTTAGAGTGTAATGTGTAGCGTGTAGGGTGTAACGTGTAGCATGTAGGGTGTAGGGTGTGGAGTGTAGGGTGTAGCGTGTAGGGTGTAGAGTGTAGCGTGTAGCGTGTAGGGTGTAGAGTGTAGGGTGTAGCGTGTAGGGTGTAGAGTGTAGCGTGTAGGGTGTAGCGTGTAGCGTGCAGGGTGTAGAGTGTAGCTTATAGCGTGTAGGGTGTAGAGTGTAGGGTGTAGCGTGTAGGGTTTAGAGTGTAGGGTGTAGCGTGTAGGGTGTAGAGTGTAGCGTGTAGCGTGTAGGGTGTAGGGTGTAGGGTGTAGCGTGTAGGGTGTAGAGTGTAGCGTGTAGCGTGTAGGGTGTAGGGTGTAGGGTGTAGCATGTAGTGTGTAGCGTGTAGCGTGTAGGGTGTAGCGTGTAGCATGTAGCGTGTAGCGTGTAGCATGTAGAGTGTAGGGTGTAGGGTGTAGCATGTAGAGTGTAGGGTTGTAGGGTGTAGCGTGTAGAGTGTAGGGTATAGAGTGTAGCGTCTAGGGTGTAGAGTGTAGCGTGTACCGTGTAGGGTGTAGAGTGTAGCGTGTAGGGTGTAGAATATAGCGTGTAGAGAGTAGGGTGTAGGGTGTAGCGTGTAGGGTGTAGGGTGTAGAGTGTAACGTGTAGCGTGTAGGGTGTAGCGTGTAGCGTGTAGGGTGTAGGGTGTAGAGTGTAGGGTGTAGCGTGTAGGGTGTAGCGTGTAGCGTGTAGGGTGTAGGGTGTAGAGTGTAGGGTGTAGCGTGTAGGGTGTAGCGTGTATCGTGTAGCGTGTAGAGTGTAGCGTCTAGCGTATAGGGTGTAGCGTGTAGCATGTAGATTGTAGCGTGTAGGGTGCAATGTGTAGGGTGTAGCGTGTAGCGTGTAGGGTGTAGAGTGTAGCGTGTAGTGTGTAGGGTGTAGCATGTAGTGTGTAGCGTGTAGGGTGTAGGATGTAGAGTGTAGCGTGTAGGGTGTAGGGTGTAGAGTGCAGAGTGTAGGGTGTAGAGTGTAGCGTGTAGAGTGTAGGGTGTAGAGTGTAGGGTGTAGAGTGTAACGTGTAGTGTGTATGGTGTAGCGTGTAGCGTGTAGGGTGTAGCGTGTAGCGTGTAGGGAGCAGGGTGTAGAGTGTAGCGTGTAGGGTGTAGAGTGTAACGTGTAGCGTGTAGGGTGTAGTGTGTAGGGTGTAGGGTGTAGAGTGTAACGTGTAGCGTGTAGGGTGTAGCGTGTAGCGTGTAGGGTGTAGCGTGTAGCGTGTAGTGTGTAGCGTGTAGGGTGTAGGGTGTAGAGTGTAGCGTGTTGCGTGTAGGGTGTAGAGTGTAGCGTGTAGAGTGTAGCGTGTAGCGTGTAGCGTGTAGAGTGTAGCGTGTAGGGTGTAGAGTATAGTGTGTAGCGTGTAGGGTGTATGGTGTAGAGTGTAGAGTGTAGCATGTAGCGTGTAGCGTGTAGAGTGTAGCGTGTAGGGTGTAGAGTGTAGCGTGTTGCATGTAGGGTGTACAGTGTAGCGTGTAGCGTGTAGAGTGTAGGGTGTAGAGTGTAGCGTGTAGCGTGTAGAGTGTAGGGTGTAGAGTGTAGCGTGTTGCGTGTAGAGTGTAGCGTGTAGCGTGTAGGTTGTAGAGTGTAGCGTGTAGCGTGTAGGGTGTAGGGTGTAGCGTGTAGTGTGTAGAGTGTAGAGTGTAGCGTGTAGCATGTAGAGTGTAGAGTGTAGCGTGTAGGGTGTAGAGTGTAGCGTGTAGCGTGTAGGGTGTAGGGTGTAGCGTGTAGTGTGTAGAGTGTGGAGTGTAGCGTGTAGCATGTAGAGTGTAGAGTGTAGCGTGTAGGGTGTAGGGTGTAACGTGTAGCGTGTAGGGTGTAGCGTGTAGCGTGTAGGGTGTAGGGTGTAGAGTGTAACGTGTAGCGTGTAGGGTGTAGCGTGTAGCGTGTAGGGTGTAGCGTGTAGCGTGTAGTGTGTAGCGTGTAGAGTGTAGGGTGTAGAGTGTAGCGTGTAGGGTGTAGCATGTAGCGTGTAGGGTGTAGGGTGTAGAGTGTAGAGTGTAGCGTGTAGGGTGAAGCATGTAGGGTGTAGGGTGTCGGGTATAGCGTGTAGGGTGTAGGGTGTAGAGTGTAGGGTGTAGCGTGTATGGTGTAGAGTGTAGCGTGTAGCGTGCAGAGTATAGCGTGTAGGGTGTAGCGTGTAGAGTGTAGCGTGTAGGGTGTAGAGTATAGCGTGTAGCGTGTAGGGTGTAGGGTGTAGAGTGTAGAGTGTAGCATGTAGCGTGTAGCGTGTAGAGTGTAGCGTGTAGCGTGTAGCGTGTAGCATGTAGGGTGTAGGGTGTAGAGTGTAGAGTGTAGCGTGTAGGGTGTAGAGTGTAGGGTGTAGGATGTAGAGTGTAGGATTTAGAGTGTAATGTGTAGCGTGTAGGGTGTAGCGTGTAGCATGTAGGGTGTAGGGTGTGGAGTGTAGGGTGTAGCGTGTAGGGTGTAGAGTGTAGCGTGTAGCGTGTAGGGTGTAGAGTGTAGGGTGTAGCGTGTAGGGTGTAGAGTGTAGCGTGTAGCGTGTAGGGTGTAGAGTGTAGGGTGTAGCGTGTAGGGTGTAGAGTGTAGGGTGTAGCGTGTAGGGTGTAGAGTGTAGCGTGTAGCGTGTAGGGTATAGAGTGTAGCGTGTAGCGTGTAGAGTGTAGAGTGTAGCGTGTAGCGTGTAGAGTGTAGCGTGTAGGGTGTAGAGTATAGCGTGTAGCGTGTAGGGTGTAGAGTGTAGAGTGTAGCATGTAGCGTGTAGCGTGTAGAGTGTAGCGTGTAGCGTGTAGAGTGTAGGGTGTAGCGTGTAGCGTGTAGCATGTAGGGTGTAGGGTGTAGAGTGTAGAGTGTAGCGTGTAGGGTGTAGAGTGTAGGGTGTAGGATGTAGAGTGTAGGGTTTAGAGTGTAATGTGTAGCGTGTAGGGTGTAGCGTGTAGCATGTAGGGTGTAGGGTGTGGAGTGTAGGGTGTAGCGTGTAGGGTGTAGAGTGTAGCGTGTAGCGTGTAGGGTGTAGAGTGTAGGGTGTAGCGTGTAGGGTGTAGAGTGTAGCGAGTAGGGTGTAGCGTGTAGCGTGCAGGGTGTAGAGTGTAGCGTATAGCGTGTAGGGTGTAGGGTGTAGCGTGTAGGGTGTAGAGTGTAGGGTGTAGCGTGTAGGGTGTAGAGTGCAGCGTGTAGGGTGTAGGGTGTAGGGTGTAGCGTGTAGGGTGTAGAGTGTAGCGTGTAGCGTGTAGGGTGTAGGGTGTAGGGTGTAGCATGTAGTGTGTAGCGCGTAGCGTGTAGGGTGTAGCGTGTAGCATGTAGCGTGTAGCGTGTAGGGTGTAGGGTGTAGCGTGTAGTGTGTAGAGTGTAGAGTGTAGCGTGTAGCATGTAGAGTGTAGAGTGTAGCGTGTAGGGTGTAGGGTGTAACGTGTAGCGTGTAGGGTGTAGCGTGTAGCGTGTAGGGTGTAGGGTGTAGAGTGTAACGTGTAGCGTGTAGGGTGTAGCGTGTAGCGTGTAGGGTGTAGCGTGTAGCGTGTAGTGTGTAGCGTGTAGAGTGTAGGGTGTAGAGTGTAGCGTGTAGGGTGTAGCATGTAGCGTGTAGGGTGTAGGGTGTAGAGTGTAGAGTGTAGCGTGTAGGGTGAAGCATGTAGGGTGTAGGGTGTCGGGTATAGCGTGTAGGGTGTAGGGTGTAGAGTGTAGGGTGTAGCGTGTATGGTGTAGAGTGTAGCGTGTAGCGTGCAGAGTATAGCGTGTAGGGTGTAGCGTGTAGAGTGTAGCGTGTAGGGTGTAGAGTATAGCGTGTAGCGTGTAGGGTGTAGGGTGTAGAGTGTAGAGTGTAGCATGTAGCGTGTAGCGTGTAGAGTGTAGCGTGTAGCGTGTAGCGTGTAGCATGTAGGGTGTAGGGTGTAGAGTGAAGAGTGTAGCGTGTAGGGTGTAGAGTGTAGGGTGTAGGATGTAGAGTGTAGGGTTTAGAGTGTAATGTGTAGCGTGTAGGGTGTAGCGTGTAGCATGTAGGGTGTAGGGTGTGGAGTGTAGGGTGTAGCGTGTAGGGTGTAGAGTGTAGCGTGTAGCGTGTAGGGTGTAGAGTGTAGGGTGTAGCGTGTAGGGTGTAGAGTGTAGCGTGTAGGGTGTAGCGTATAGCGTGCAGGGTGTAGAGTGTAGCGTACAGCGTGTAGGGTGTAGAGTGTAGGGTGTAGCGTGTAGGGTGTAGAGTGTAGGGTGTAGCGTGTAGGGTGTAGAGTGTAGCGTGTAGCGTGTAGGGTGTAGAGTGTAGCGTGTAGCGTGTAGAGTGTAGAGTGTAGCGTGTAGCGTGTAGAGTGTAGCGTGTAGGGTGTAGAGTATAGCGTGTAGCGTGTAGGGTGTAGGGTGTAGAGTGTAGAGTGTAGCATGTAGCGTGTAGCGTGTAGAGTGTAGCGTGTAGCGTGTAGAGTGTAGGGTGTAGCGTGTAGCGTGTAGCATGTAGGGTGTAGGGTGTAGAGTGTAGAGTGTAGCGTGTAGGGTGTAGAGTGTAGGGTGTAGGATGTAGAGTGTAGGGTTTAGAGTGTAATGTGTAGCGTGTAGGGTGTAGCGTGTAGCATGTAGGGTGTAGGGTGTGGAGTGTAGGGTGTAGCGTGTAGGGTGTAGAGTGTAGTGTGTAGCGTGTAGGGTGTAGAGTGTATGGTGTAGCGTGTAGGGTGTAGAGTGTAGCGTGTAGGGTGTAGCGTGTAGCGTGCAGGGTGTAGAGTGTAGCGTATAGCGTGTAGGGTGTAGGGTGTAGCGTGTAGGGTGTAGAGTGTAGGGTGTAGCGTGTAGGGTGTAGGGTGTAGGGTGTAGCGTGTAGGGTGTAGAGTGTAGCGTGTAGCGTGTAGGGTGTAGGGTGTAGGGTGTAGCATGTAGTGTGTAGCGCGTAGCGTGTAGGGTGTAGCGTGTAGCATGTAGCGTGTAGCGTGTAGCATGTAGAGTGTAGGGTGTAGGGTGTAGCATGTAGAGTTTAGGGTGTAGGGTGTAGCGTGTAGAGTGTAGGGTATAGAGTGTAGCGTCTAGGGTGTAGAGTGTAGCGTGTAGCGTGTAGGGTGTAGAATGTAGCGTGTAGGGTGTAGAATATAGCGTGTAGAGAGTAGGGTGTAGGGTGTAGAGTGTAGGGTGTAGGGTGTAGAGTGTAACGTGTAGCGTGTAGGGTGTAGCGTGTAGCGTGTAGGGTGTAGGGTGTAGAGTGTAGGGTGTAGCGTGTAGGGTGTAGCGTGTAGGGTGTAGGGTGTAGAGTGTAGGGTGTAGCGTGTAGGGTGTAGCGTGTATCGTGTAGCGTGTAGAGTGTAGCGTCTAGCGTATAGGGTGTAGCGTGTAGATTGTAGCGTGTAGGGTGTAGGGTGTAGGGTGTAGCGTGTAGCGTGTAGGGTGTAGAGTGTAGCGTGTAGAGTGTAGGGTGTAGGGTGTAGAGTGCAGAGTGTAGGGTGTAGAGTGTAGCGTGTAGAGTGTAGCGTGTAGGGTGTAGAGTATAGTGTGTAGCGTGTAGGGTGCATGGTGTAGAGTGTAGCGTGTTGCATGTAGGGTGTACAGTGTAGCGTGTAGAGTGTAGGGTGTAGAGTGTAGCGTGTAGCGTGTAGGGTGTAGAGTGTAGCGTGTTGCGTGTAGAGTGTAGCGTGTAGCGTGTAGGTTGTAGAGTGTAGCGTGTAGCGTGTAGGGTGTAGGGTGTAGCGTGTAGCGTGTAGAGTGTAGAGTGTAGCGTGTAGCATGTAGAGTGTAGAGTGTAGCGTGTAGGGTGTAGAGTGTAGCGCGTAGCGTGTAGGGTGTAGGGTGTAGAGTGTAGCGTGTAGAGTGTACGGTGTAGAGTGTAGGGTGTAGCGTGTAGGGTGTAGAGTGTAGCGTGTAGCGTGTAGCGTGTAGCGTGTAGGGTGTAGGGTGTAGATTGTAGCGTGTAGGGTGCAGGGTGTAGAGTGTAGCGTGTAGGGTGTAGAGTGTAACGTGTAGCGTGTAGGGTGTAGCGTGTAGCGTGTAGGGTGTAGGGTGTAGAGTGTAACGTGTAGCGTGTAGGGTGTAGCGTGTAGCGTGTAGGGTGTAGCGTGTAGCGTGTAGTGTGTAGCGTGTAGAGTGTAGGGTGTAGAGTGTAGCGTGTAGGGTGTAGCATGTAGCGTGTAGGGTGTAGGGTGTAGAGTGTAGAGTGTAGCGTGTAGGGTGAAGCATGTAGGGTGTAGGGTGTCGGGTATAGCGTGTAGGGTGTAGGGTGTAGAGTGTAGGGTGTAGCGTGTATGGTGTAGAGTGTAGCGTGTAGCGTGCAGAGTATAGCGTGTAGGGTGTAGCGTGTAGCGTGCAGAGTGTAGCGTGTAGGGTATAGAGTGTAGCGTGTTGCGTGTAGGGTGTAGAGTGTAGCGTGTAGCGTGTAGAGTGTAGAGTGTAGCGTGTAGCGTGTAGAGTGTAGCGTGTAGGGTGTAGAGTATAGCGTGTAGCGTGTAGGGTGTAGGGTGTAGAGTGTAGAGTGTAGCATGTAGCGTGTAGCGTGTAGAGTGTAGCGTGTAGCGTGTAGAGTGTAGGGTGTAGCGTGTAGCGTGTAGAGTGTAGGGTGTAGAGTGTAGCGTGTAGCGTGTAGAGTGTAGAGTGTAGCGTGTAGGGTGTAGAGTGTAGCGTGTAGCGTGTAAGGTGTAGGGTGTAGCGTGTAGCGTGTAGAGTGTACGGTGTAGAGTGTAGGGTGTAGCGTGTAGGGTGTAGAGTGTAGCGTGTAGCGTGTAGGGTTAAGCTACACACTACACACTAAACACAAAAAGAAAAGGATATGCAAACCAATGGGATCCACGTTAAATAGTCAATGTTATTGTACAAAAACAGTAATCCACAAACAGAACCAGGCAAAACATGCATTTAAAAACATTTAAAACACTAGTATGGCTGAATAGGCCATAAGTAATTTTACCCGAGGGAATGAAGGAAGCTAATACTTTACAGCATATGTGAGATAGGAGAAATAACCAGAGAGAAAAAATTGCTAGGTATGCGGGTACACCAATCTTAGTCAAATCTACATATAAGAATACTCTACATGCTACACGCTACACGGTACATGATACACGCTACACCCTACACGCTACACGCTACACCCTACACGCTACACGCTACACTCCACACCCTACACGCTACACCCTACACCCTACTCCCTACACTCTACACCCTGCACGCTACACCCTACACCCTACACCCTACATGCTACACCCTACACTCTACACCCTACACCCTACATGCTACACTCTACACCCTACACCCTACTCTACATGCTACACGCTACACGGTACATGATACACGCTACACCCTACACGCTACACGCTACACCCTACACGCTACACGCTACACGCTACAATCTACACCCTACACACTACACCCTACACCCTACTCCCTACACTCTACACGCTACACGCTACACCCTACACCCTACACTGTACACCCTACACCCTGCACGCTACACTCTACACTCTGCTCCCTACTCTCTACACGCTACACTCTATACCCTACACTCTACACGCTACGCGCTACACGCTACACACTACACGCTACACCCTACACGCTACACTTTACACTCTACACGCTACACTCTGCACTCTACACACTACACTCTACACCCTACACCCTACACCCTACTCTACATGCTACACGCTACACGCTACATGCTACACCCTACACGCTACACCCTACACCCTACACGCTACACGCTACACGCTACACGCTACACTCTACACCCTACACTCTACACCCTACACGCTACACTCTACACGCTAAACGCTACAGCTTATACCCTACACTCTACACCGTACACCCTACACGCTACACTCTACACCCTACACGCTACACCCTACACCCTACACCCTACATGCTACACTCTACACGCTAAACGCTACAGCTTATACCCTACACTCTACACCGTACACTCTACACCCTACACCCTACACGCTACACCCTACGCCCTGCACGCCACACACTACACTCTACACGCTACACCCTACACACTACACTCTACACGCTACACGCTACACGCTACACGCTACACTCTACACCCTACACGCTACACTCTACACCCTACACACTACACTCTATACGCTACACGGTACACGCTACACGCTACGCCCTACACCCTACACGCTACATGTTACACTCTACACCCTACACGCTACACTCTACACCCTACACGCTACACCCTACACCCTACACGCTAAACACTACACGTTACACTCTACACCCTACACGCTGCACTCTATACGCTACACGGTACACGCTACACGCTACACCCTACACCCTACATGCTACACGCTACACCCTACACTGTACACCCTACACCCTACACGCTACACTCTACACGCTACATGCTACACCCTACACTCTACACCCTACACGCTATACGCTACACTCTACACACTGCACGCTACACGCTACATGCTACACCCTACACGCTACACTCTACACCCTACACGCTACACTCTACATGCTACACGCTACACTCTACACGCTACACGCTACACCCTACACGCTACAATCTACACGCTACACGCTACACTCTACACGCTACACGCTACATGCTACACTCTACGCTACACTCTACACTCTACACCCTACACGCTACACGCTATACTCTACACCCTACACTCTACACACTACACGCTACACTCTACACTCTACACGCTACACGCTACACTCTACACCCTACACGCAACACGCTACACTCTATACCCTACATGCTACACTCTGCACGCTACACGCTACACCCTACACGCTATACTCTGCACGCTACACGCTATACTCTACACCATACACGCTACACCCTACACTCTACACCCTACACCCTACACGCTATACCCGACACCCTACACCCTACATGCTTCACCCTAAACGCTACACTCTACACTCTACACCCTACACCCTACACGCTACATGCTACACCCTACACGCTACACTCTACACCCTACACTCTACACGCTACACACTACACGCTACACCCTACACGCTACACGCTACACCCTACACGCTACACGTTACACTCTACACCCTACACCCTACACGCTACACGCTACACCCTACACGCTACACGTTACACTCTACACCCTACACGCTACACTCCACCCTGCACCCTACACGCTACAATCTACACCCTACACCCTACACGCTACACGCTACACGCTACACTCTACACCCTACACGCTACACCCTACACTCTACACCGTACACTACACGCTACACGCTACACTCTACACCCTACACGCTACGCGCTACACTCTACACACTACACGCTACACTCTAAACTCTACATGCTACACGCTACACTCTACACTCTACACGCTACACGCTACACCCTACACCCTACACGCTACACGCTACACTCTACAACCTACACGCTACACGCTACACTCCACACGCAACACGCTACACTCCACACCCTACACTCTACACGCTACACGCTACACTCTACACCCTACACTCTACACGCTACATGCTACACTGTACACCCTACATGCAACACGCTACACTCTACACCCTACACGCTACACTCTACACGCTACACGCTACATGCTACACTCTACACTCTACACCATACACCCTACACGCTACACACTATACTCTACACCCTACACGCTACACTCTACACGCTACACGCTACACTCTACACGCTACACTCTACACCCTACATGCAACACGCTACACCCTACACCCTACACGCTACACGCTACACGCTACACGTTACACTCTACACCCTACACCCTACACACTACACCCTACACGCTACACGTTACACTCTACACCCTACACGCTACACTCTACACCCTGCTCCCTACACGCTACACGCTACACCCTACACGCTACACGCTACACCCTACACACTACACGTTACACTCTACACCCTACACTCTACACCCTACACTCTACACTCTACACCCTACACTCTGCACTCTACACCCTACACCCTACACGCTACACTCTACACCCTACACCCTACACGCTACACACTACACGCTACACGCTACACCATACACGCTACACGCTACACCCTACACGCTACATGTTACACTCTACACCCTGCACCCTACACGCTACACGCTACACCCTACACGCTACACGCTACACACTACACGTTACACTCTACACCCTACACTCTACACCCTACACTCTACACGCTACACTCTACACCCTACACTCTGCACTCTACACCCTACACCCTACACACTACACGCTACACTCTACACCCTACACGCTACACCCTACACCCTACACCCTACACGCTACAATCTACACGCTACACGCTACACCCTATACGCTAGACGCTACACTCTACACGCTACACGATACACGCTACACCCTACACGCTACACCCTACACTCTACACCCTACACCCTACACGCTACACGCTACACCCTACACACTACACCCTACACTCTACACCCTACACCCTACACGCTACATGCTACACCCTACACGCTACACGTTACACTCTACACCCTACACCCTACACTCTACACCCTACACCCTACTCTCTACACGCTATATTCTACACCCTACACGCTACACTCTACACCCTACACGCTACACGCTACACTCTACACCCTAGACGCTACACTCTATACCCTACACTCTACACGCTACACCCTACACCCTACACTCTACATGCTACACCCTACACCCTACACTCTACATGCTACACGCTACACGCTACATGCTACACGCTACACCCTACACGCTACACGCTACACACTACATGCTACACCCTACACCCTACACCCTACACGCTACACGCTACACTCTACACCCTACACGCTACACCCTACACCCTACACCCTACACGCTACACGCTACACTCTACACCCTACACGCTACACCCTACACTCTACACCCTACACGCTACACCCTACACTCTACACCCTACACGCTATACGCTACACTCTACACCCTGCACGCTACACGCTACACCCTACACACTACACTCTACACCCTACACGCTACACCCTACACTCTACACCCTACACACTACACGCTACACTCTACACCCTACACGCTACACCCTACACTCCACACCCTACACCCTACATGCTACACGCTACACCCTACACGCTACAAATTACACTCTAAACCCTACACTCTACATCCTACACCCTACACTCTACACCCTACACGCTACACTCTACACTCTACACCCTACACCCTACATGCTACACGCTACACGCTACACTCTACACCCTACACGCTACACGCTACACCCTACAAGCTAAACGCTACAAACTACACGCTACATATTACACTCTACACCCTAGCGTGTAGCGTGTAGGGTGTAGAGTGTAGCGTGTAGCATGTAGCGTGTAGGGTGTATGGTGTAGAGTGTAGCATGTAGCGTGTAGGGTGTAGAGTGTAGCGTGTAGGGTGTAGAGTGTAGCATGTAGCGTGTAGGGTGTAGGGTGTAGAGTGTAGAGTGTAGCATGTAGCATGTAGATTGTAGGGTGTACCGTGTAGGGTGTAGAGTGTAGCATGTAGGGTGTAGGGTGTAGAGTGAAGGGTGTAGCGTGTAGAGTGTAGCGTGTAGCGTGTATGGTGTAGGGTGTAGAGTGTAGGGTGTAGCGTGTAGCGTGTAGCTTGTAGGGTGTAGAGTGTAGCGTGTAGCGTGTAGGCTGTAGCGTGTAGGGTGTAGCATGTATCGTGTAGGGTGTAGAGTGTAGCATGTAGCGTGTAGAGTGTAGGGTGTAGCGTGTAGCGTGTGTAGGGTGTAGGGTGTAGAGTGTAGCGTGTAGCGTGTAGGGTGTAGAGTGTAGGGTGTAGGGTGTAGAGTGTAGCGTATAGCGTGTAGGGTGTAGGATGTAGAGTGTAGCGTGTAGGGTGTAGAGTGTAGCGTGTAGAGTGTAGCATGTAGCGTGTAGGGTGTAGAGTGTAGAGTGTAGCGTGTAGGGTGAAGCATGTAGGGTGTAGGGTGTCGGGTATAGCGTGTAGGGTGTAGGGTGTAGAGTGTAGGGTGTAGCGTGTATGGTGTAGAGTGTAGCGTGTAGCGTGTAGAGTGTAGCGTGTAGGGTGTAGCGTGTAGCGTGTAGGGTGTAGAGTGTAGCGTGTAGCGTGTAGAGTGTAGGGTGTAGCGTGTAGGGTGTAGAGTGTAGCGTGTAGGGTGTAGGGTGTAGAGTGTAGGGTGTATCGTGTAGGGTGTAGAGTGTAGCGTGTAGCGTGTATAGTGTAGGGTGTAGCGTGTAGGGTGTAGAGTGTAGCGTGTAGGGTGTAGAGTGTAGCGTGTAGGGTGTAGGGTGTGGAGTGTAGTGTGTAGGGTGTAGAGTGTAGCGTGTAGGGTGTAGGGTGTAGCGTGTAGGGTGTAGAGTGTAGGGTGTAGCGTGTAGGGTGTAGAGTGTAGCGTGTAGGGTGTAGAGAGTAGCGTGTAGGGTGTAGCGTGTAGCGTGTAACGTGTAGGGTGTAGAGTGTAGGTTGTAGCGTGTAGGGTGTAGAGTGTAACGTGTAGCGTGTAGGGTGTAGGGTGTAGCGTGTAGCGTGTAGGGTGTAGAGTGTAGCGTGTAGGGTGTAGCGTGTAGGTTGTAGAGTGTAGCGTGTAGGGTGTAGAGTGTAACGTGTAGCGTGTAGGGTGTAGGGTGTAGCGTGTAGCGCATATCGTGTAGCGTGTAGGGTGTAGAGCGTAGCGTGTAGGGTGTAGCGTGTAGGTTGTAGAGTGTAGCGTGTAGGGTGTAGAGTGTAGCATGTAGCGCGTAGGGTGTAAAGTGTAGGGTGTAGCGTGTAGGGTGTAGCGTGTAGCGTGTAGAGTGTAGAGTGTAGGGTGTAGCGTGTAGGGTGTAGAGTGTAGCGTGTAGGGTGTAGGGTGTAGAGTGTAGAGTGTAGGGTGTAGCGTGTAGGGTGTAGAGTGTAGCGTGTAGCGTGTAGCGTGTAGGGTGTAGGGTGTAGAGTGTAGCGTGTAGCGTGTAGGTTGTAGCGTGTAGGGTGTAGAGTGTAGCGTGTAGGATGTAGGGTGTAGCGTGTAGGGTGTAGCGTGTAGCGTGTAGGGTGTAGAGTGTAGCGTGTAGCGTGTAGAGTGTAGGGTGTAGCGTGTAGGGTGTAGAGTGTAGCGTGTAGGGTGTAGGGTGTAGAGTGTAGGGTGTATCGTGTAGGGTGTAGAGTGTAGCGTGTAGCGTGTATAGTGTAGGGTGTAGCGTGTAGGGTGTAGAGTGTAGCGTGTAGGGTGTAGAGTGTAGCGTGTAGGGTGTAGGGTGTGGAGTGTAGTGTGTAGGGTGTAGCGTGTAGCGTGTAGAGTGTAGGGTGTAGGGTGTAGCGTGTAGGGTGTAGAGTGTAGCATGTAGCGTGTAGGGTGTAGGGTGTAGAGTGTAGCGTGTAGGGTGTAGAATGCAGAGTGTAGCGTGTAGGGTGTAGAGTGTAGCGTGTAGGGTGTAGTGTGTAGCGTGTAGGGTGTAGAGTGTAGGGTGTAGCGTGTAGGGTGTAGAGTGTAGCGTGTAGGGTGTAGAGAGTAGCGTGTAGGGTGTAGCGTGTAGCGTGTAACGTGTAGGGTGTAGAGTGTAGGTTGTAGCGTGTAGGGTGTAGAGTGTAACGTGTAGCGTGTAGGGTGTAGGGTGTAGCGTGTAGCGTGTAGGGTGTAGAGTGTAGCGTGTAGGGTGTAGCGTGTAGGTTGTAGAGTGTAGCGTGTAGGGTGTAGAGTGTAACGTGTAGCGTGTACGGTGTAGGGTGTAGCGTGTAGCGCATAGCGTGTAGCGTGTAGGGTGTAGAGCGTAGCGTGTAGCGTGTAGAGTGTAGCGTGTAGATTGTAGGGTGTAGGGTGTAGCGTGTAGAGTGTAGCGTGTAGCGTGTAGCGTGTAGGGTGTAGGGTGTAGAGTTTAGCGTGTAGCGTGTAGGGTGTAGGGTGTAGAGTGTAGGGTGTAGCGTGTAGCGTGTAGGGTGTAGCGTGTAGGGTGTAGAGTGTAGCGTGTAGGGTGTAGGGTGTAGCGTGTAGGGTGTATCGTGTAGCGTGTGGGGTGTAGCGTGTGGGGTGTAGCGTGTAGCGTGTAGGGTGTAGGGTGTAGAGTGTAGCGTGTAGGGTGTAGAGTGTAGCGTGTAGCGTGTAGGGTGTAGGGTGTAGGGTGTAGCATGTAGGGTGTAGCGTGTAGGGTGTAGAGTGTAGCATGTAGCGTGTAGGGTGTAAAGTGTAGGGTGTAGCGTGTAGGGTGTACAGTGTAGCGTGTAGCGTGTAGGGTGTAGAGTGTAGGGTGTAGCGTGTAGGGTGTAGGGTGTAGGGTGTAGCGTGTAGGTTGTAGAGTGTAGCGTGTAGGGTGTAGAGTGTAACGTATAGCGTGTAGGGTGTAGGGTGTAGCGTGTAGCGTATAGCGTGTAGCATGTTGGGTGTAGAGCGTAGCGTGTAGCGTGTAGAGTGTAGCGTGTAGATTGTAGCGTGTAGGGTGTAGCGTGTAGAGTGTAGCGTGTAGCGTGTAGGGTGTAGGGTGTAGAGTGTAGCGTGTAGCGTGTAGGGTGTAGGGTGTAGAGTGTAGGGTGTAGCGTGTAGGGTGTAGCGTGTAGCGTGTAGAGTGTAGGGTGTAGCGTGTAGGGTGTAGAGTGTAGCGTGTAGGGTGTAGGGTGTAGAGTGTAGAGTGTAGGGTGTAGCGTGTAGGGTGTAGAATGTAGCATGTAGCGTGTAGCGTGTAGGGTGTAGGGTGTAGAGTGTAGCGTGTAGCGTGTAGGTTGTAGCGTGTAGGGTGTAGAGTGTAGCGTGTAGCGTGTAGGATGTAGGGTGTAGCTTGTAGGGTGTAGTGTGTAGCGTGTAGGGTGTAGAGTGTAGCGTGTAGGGTGTAGGGTGTAGAGTGTAGGGTGTATCGTGTAGGGTGTAGAGTGTAGCGTGTAGGGTGTAGGGTGTGGAGTGTAGTGTGTAGGGTGTAGCGTGTAGCGTGTAGAGTGTAGGGTGTAGGGTGTAGCGTGTAGGGTGTAGAGTGTAGCATGTAGCGTGTAGCGTGTAGGGTGTAGAGTGTAGCGTGTAGGGTGTAGAGTGCAGAGTGTAGCGTGTAGGGTGTAGAGTGTAGCGTGTAGGGTGTAGGGTGTAGCGTGTAGGGTGTAGAGTGTAGGGTGTAGCGTGTAGGGTGTAGAGTGTAGCGTGTAGGGTGTAGAGAGTAGCGTGTAGGGTGTAGCGTGTAGCGTGTAACGTGTAGGGTGTAGAGTGTAGGTTGTAGCGTGTAGGGTGTAGAGTGTAACGTGTAGCGTGTAGGGTGTAGGGTGTAGCGTGTAGCGTGTAGGGTGTAGAGTGTAGCGTGTAGGGTGTAGCGTGTAGGTTGTAGAGTGTAGCGTGTAGGGTGTAGAGTGTAACGTGTAGCGTGTACGGTGTAGGGTGTAGCGTGTAGCGCATAGCGTGTAGCGTGTAGGGTGTAGAGCGTAGCGTGTAGCGTGTAGAGTGTAGCGTGTAGATTGTAGGGTGTAGGGTGTAGCGTGTAGAGTGTAGCGTGTAGCGTGTAGCGTGTAGGGTGTAGGGTGTAGAGTTTAGCGTGTAGCGTGTAGGGTGTAGAGTGTAGGGTGTAGCGTGTAGCGTGTAGGGTGTAGCGTGTAGGGTGTAGAGTGTAGCGTGTAGGGTGTAGGGTGTAGCGTGTAGGGTGTATCGTGTAGCGTGTGGGGTGTAGCGTGTGGGGTGTAGCGTGTAGCGTGTAGGGTGTAGGGTGTAGAGTGTAGCGTGTAGGGTGTAGAGTGTAGCGTGTAGCGTGTAGGGTGTAGGGTGTAGGGTGTAGCATGTAGGGTGTAGCGTGTAGGGTGTAGAGTGTAGCATGTAGCGTGTAGGGTGTAAAGTGTAGGGTGTAGCGTGTAGGGTGTACAGTGTAGCGTGTAGCGTGTAGGGTGTAGAGTGTAGGGTGTAGCGTGTAGGGTGTAGGGTGTAGGGTGTAGCGTGTAGGTTGTAGAGTGTAGCGTGTAGGGTGTAGAGTGTAACGTATAGCGTGTAGGGTGTAGGGTGTAGCGTGTAGCGTATAGCGTGTAGCATGTAGGGTGTAGAGCGTAGCGTGTAGCGTGTAGAGTGTAGCGTGTAGATTGTAGCGTGTAGGGTGTAGCGTGTAGAGTGTAGCGTGTAGCGTGTAGGGTGTAGGGTGTAGAGTGTAGCGTGTAGCGTGTAGGGTGTAGGGTGTAGAGTGTAGGGTGTAGCGTGTAGGGTGTAGCGTGTAGCGTGTAGAGTGTAGGGTGTAGCGTGTAGGGTGTAGAGTGTAGCGTGTAGGGTGTAGGGTGTAGAGTGTAGAGTGTAGGGTGTAGCGTGTAGGGTGTAGAATGTAGCATGTAGCGTGTAGCGTGTAGGGTGTAGGGTGTAGAGTGTAGCGTGTAGCGTGTAGGTTGTAGCGTGTAGGGTGTAGAGTGTAGCGTGTAGCGTGTAGGATGTAGGGTGTAGCTTGTAGGGTGTAGTGTGTAGCGTGTAGGGTGTAGAGTGTAGCGTGTAGCGTGTAGAGTGTAGGGTGTAGCGTGGAGGGTGTAGAGTGTAGCGTGTAGGGTGTAGGGTGTAGAGTGTAGGGTGTATCGTGTAGGGTGTAGAGTGTAGCGTGTAGCGTGTATAGTGTAGGGTGTAGCGTGTAGGGTGTAGAGTGTAGCGTGTAGCGTGTAGGGTGTAGAGTGTAGCGTGTAGGGTGTAGGGTGTGGAGTGTAGTGTGTAGGGTGTAGCGTGTAGCGTGTAGAGTGTAGGGTGTAGGGTGTAGCGTGTAGGGTGTAGAGTGTAGCATGTAGCGTGTAGCGTGTAGGGTGTAGAGTGTAGCGTGTAGGGTGTAGAGTGCAGAGTGTAGCGTGTAGGGTGTAGAGTGTAGCGTGTAGGGTGTAGGGTGTAGCGTGTAGGGTGTAGAGTGTAGGGTGTAGCGTGTAGGGTGTAGAGTGTAGCGTGTAGGGTGTAGAGAGTAGCGTGTAGGGTGTAGCGTGTAGCGTGTAACGTGTAGGGTGTAGAGTGTAGGTTGTAGCGTGTAGGGTGTAGAGTGTAACGTGTAGCGTGTAGGGTGTAGGGTGTAGCGTGTAGCGTGTAGGGTGTAGAGTGTAGCGTGTAGGGTGTAGCGTGTAGGTTGTAGAGTGTAGCGTGTAGGGTGTAGAGTGTAACGTGTAGCGTGTAGGGTGTAGGGTGTAGCGTGTAGCGCATATCGTGTAGCGTGTAGGGTGTAGAGCGTAGCGTGTAGGGTGTAGCGTGTAGGTTGTAGAGTGTAGCGTGTAGGGTGTAGAGTGTAGCATGTAGCGCGTAGGGTGTAAAGTGTAGGGTGTAGCGTGTAGGGTGTAGCGTGTAGCGTGTAGAGTGTAGAGTGTAGGGTGTAGCGTGTAGGGTGTAGAGTGTAGCGTGTAGGGTGTAGGGTGTAGAGTGTAGAGTGTAGGGTGTAGCGTGTAGGGTGTAGAGTGTAGCGTGTAGCGTGTAGCGTGTAGGGTGTAGGGTGTAGAGTGTAGCGTGTAGCGTGTAGGTTGTAGCGTGTAGGGTGTAGAGTGTAGCGTGTAGGATGTAGGGTGTAGCGTGTAGGGTGTAGCGTGTAGCGTGTAGGGTGTAGAGTGTAGCGTGTAGCGTGTAGAGTGTAGGGTGTAGCGTGTAGGGTGTAGAGTGTAGCGTGTAGGGTGTAGGGTGTAGAGTGTAGGGTGTATCGTGTAGGGTGTAGAGTGTAGCGTGTAGCGTGTATAGTGTAGGGTGTAGCGTGTAGGGTGTAGAGTGTAGCGTGTAGGGTGTAGAGTGTAGCGTGTAGGGTGTAGGGTGTGGAGTGTAGTGTGTAGGGTGTAGCGTGTAGCGTGTAGAGTGTAGGGTGTAGGGTGTAGCGTGTAGGGTGTAGAGTGTAGCATGTAGCGTGTAGGGTGTAGGGTGTAGAGTGTAGCGTGTAGGGTGTAGAATGCAGAGTGTAGCGTGTAGGGTGTAGAGTGTAGCGTGTAGGGTGTAGGGTGTAGCGTGTAGGGTGTAGAGTGTAGGGTGTAGCGTGTAGGGTGTAGAGTGTAGCGTGTAGGGTGTAGAGAGTAGCGTGTAGGGTGTAGCGTGTAGCGTGTAACGTGTAGGGTGTAGAGTGTAGGTTGTAGCGTGTAGGGTGTAGAGTGTAACGTGTAGCGTGTAGGGTGTAGGGTGTAGCGTGTAGCGTGTAGGGTGTAGAGTGTAGCGTGTAGGGTGTAGCGTGTAGGTTGTAGAGTGTAGCGTGTAGGGTGTAGAGTGTAACGTGTAGCGTGTACGGTGTAGGGTGTAGCGTGTAGCGCATAGCGTGTAGCGTGTAGGGTGTAGAGCGTAGCGTGTAGCGTGTAGAGTGTAGCGTGTAGATTGTAGGGTGTAGGGTGTAGCGTGTAGAGTGTAGCGTGTAGCGTGTAGCGTGTAGGGTGTAGGGTGTAGAGTTTAGCGTGTAGCGTGTAGGGTGTAGGGTGTAGAGTGTAGGGTGTAGCGTGTAGCGTGTAGGGTGTAGCGTGTAGGGTGTAGAGTGTAGCGTGTAGGGTGTAGGGTGTAGCGTGTAGGGTGTATCGTGTAGCGTGTGGGGTGTAGCGTGTGGGGTGTAGCGTGTAGCGTGTAGGGTGTAGGGTGTAGAGTGTAGCGTGTAGGGTGTAGAGTGTAGCGTGTAGCGTGTAGGGTGTAGGGTGTAGGGTGTAGCATGTAGGGTGTAGCGTGTAGGGTGTAGAGTGTAGCATGTAGCGTGTAGGGTGTAAAGTGTAGGGTGTAGCGTGTAGGGTGTACAGTGTAGCGTGTAGCGTGTAGGGTGTAGAGTGTAGGGTGTAGCGTGTAGGGTGTAGGGTGTAGGGTGTAGCGTGTAGGTTGTAGAGTGTAGCGTGTAGGGTGTAGAGTGTAACGTATAGCGTGTAGGGTGTAGGGTGTAGCGTGTAGCGTATAGCGTGTAGCATGTTGGGTGTAGAGCGTAGCGTGTAGCGTGTAGAGTGTAGCGTGTAGATTGTAGCGTGTAGGGTGTAGCGTGTAGAGTGTAGCGTGTAGCGTGTAGGGTGTAGGGTGTAGAGTGTAGCGTGTAGCGTGTAGGGTGTAGGGTGTAGAGTGTAGGGTGTAGCGTGTAGGGTGTAGCGTGTAGCGTGTAGAGTGTAGGGTGTAGCGTGTAGGGTGTAGAGTGTAGCGTGTAGGGTGTAGGGTGTAGAGTGTAGAGTGTAGGGTGTAGCGTGTAGGGTGTAGAATGTAGCATGTAGCGTGTAGCGTGTAGGGTGTAGGGTGTAGAGTGTAGCGTGTAGCGTGTAGGTTGTAGCGTGTAGGGTGTAGAGTGTAGCGTGTAGCGTGTAGGATGTAGGGTGTAGCTTGTAGGGTGTAGTGTGTAGCGTGTAGGGTGTAGAGTGTAGCGTGTAGGGTGTAGGGTGTAGAGTGTAGGGTGTATCGTGTAGGGTGTAGAGTGTAGCGTGTAGCGTGTATAGTGTAGGGTGTAGCGTGTAGGGTGTAGAGTGTAGCGTGTAGCGTGTAGGGTGTAGAGTGTAGCGTGTAGGGTGTAGGGTGTGGAGTGTAGTGTGTAGGGTGTAGCGTGTAGCGTGTAGAGTGTAGGGTGTAGGGTGTAGCGTGTAGGGTGTAGAGTGTAGCATGTAGCGTGTAGCGTGTAGGGTGTAGAGTGTAGCGTGTAGGGTGTAGAGTGCAGAGTGTAGCGTGTAGGGTGTAGAGTGTAGCGTGTAGGGTGTAGGGTGTAGCGTGTAGGGTGTAGAGTGTAGGGTGTAGCGTGTAGGGTGTAGAGTGTAGCGTGTAGGGTGTAGAGAGTAGCGTGTAGGGTGTAGCGTGTAGCGTGTAACGTGTAGGGTGTAGAGTGTAGGTTGTAGCGTGTAGGGTGTAGAGTGTAACGTGTAGCGTGTAGGGTGTAGGGTGTAGCGTGTAGCGTGTAGGGTGTAGAGTGTAGCGTGTAGGGTGTAGCGTGTAGGTTGTAGAGTGTAGCGTGTAGGGTGTAGAGTGTAACGTGTAGCGTGTAGGGTGTAGGGTGTAGCGTGTAGCGCATATCGTGTAGCGTGTAGGGTGTAGAGCGTAGCGTGTAGCGTGTAGAGTGTAGCGTGTAGATTGTAGGGTGTAGCGTGTAGAGTGTAGCGTGTAGGGTGTAGGGTGTAGAGTGTAGCGTGTAGCGTGTAGGGTGTAGGGTGTAGAGTGTAGGGTGTAGCGTGTAGCGTGTAGGGTGTAGCGTGTAGGGTGTAGAGTGTAGCGTGTAGGGTGTAGGGTGTAGCGCGTAGGGTGTATCGTGTAGCGTGTGGGGTGTAGCGTGTGGGGTGTAGCGTGTAGCGTGTAGTGTGTAGGGTGTAGGGTGTAGAGTGTAGCGTGTAGGGTGTAGAGTGTAGCGTGTAGCGTGTAGGGTGCAGGGTGTAGGGTGTAGCATGTAGGGTGTAGCGTGTAGGGTGTAGAGTGTAGCATGTAGCGTGTAGGGTGTAAAGTGTAGGGTGTAGCGTGTAGGGTGTACAGTGTAGCGTGTAGCGTGTAGGGTGTAGAGTGTAGGGTGTAGCGTGTAGGGTGTAGGGTGTAGGGTGTAGCGTGTAGGTTGTAGAGTGTAGCGTGTAGGGTGTAGAGTGTAACGTGTAGCGTGTAGGGTGTAGGGTGTAGAGTGTAGAGTGTAGGGTGTAGCGTGTAGGGTGTAGAGTGTAGCGTGTAGCGTGTAGCGTGTAGGGTGTAGGGTGTAGAGTGTAGCGTGTAGCGTGTAGGTTGTAGCGTGTAGGGTGTAGAGTGTAGCGTGTAGGATGTAGGGTGTAGCGTGTAGGGTGTAGCGTGTAGCGTGTAGGGTGTAGAGTGTAGCGTGTAGCGTGTAGAGTGTAGGGTGTAGCGTGTAGGGTGTAGAGTGTAGCGTGTAGGGTGTAGGGTGTAGAGTGTAGGGTGTATCGTGTAGGGTGTAGAGTGTAGCGTGTAGCGTGTATAGTGTAGGGTGTAGCGTGTAGGGTGTAGAGTGTAGCGTGTAGCGTGTAGGGTGTAGAGTGTAGCGTGTAGGGTGTAGGGTGTGGAGTGTAGTGTGTAGGGTGTAGCGTGTAGCGTGTAGAGTGTAGGGTGTAGGGTGTAGCGTGTAGGGTGTAGAGTGTAGCATGTAGCGTGTAGCGTGTAGGGTGTAGGGTGTAGAGTGTAGCGTGTAGGGTGTAGAATGCAGAGTGTAGCGTGTAGGGTGTAGAGTGTAGCGTGTAGGGTGTAGGGTGTAGCGTGTAGGGTGTAGAGTGTAGGGTGTAGCGTGTAGGGTGTAGAGTGTAGCGTGTAGGGTGTAGAGAGTAGCGTGTAGGGTGTAGCGTGTAGCGTGTAACGTGTAGGGTGTAGAGTGTAGGTTGTAGCGTGTAGGGTGTAGAGTGTAACGTGTAGCGTGTAGGGTGTAGGGTGTAGCGTGTAGCGTGTAGGGTGTAGAGTGTAGCGTGTAGGGTGTAGCGTGTAGGTTGTAGAGTGTAGCGTGTAGGGTGTAGAGTGTAACGTGTAGCGTGTACGGTGTAGGGTGTAGCGTGTAGCGCATAGCGTGTAGCGTGTAGGGTGTAGAGCGTAGCGTGTAGCGTGTAGAGTGTAGCGTGTAGATTGTAGGGTGTAGGGTGTAGCGTGTAGAGTGTAGCGTGTAGCGTGTAGCGTGTAGGGTGTAGGGTGTAGAGTGTAGCGTGTAGCGTGTAGGGTGTAGGGTGTAGAGTGTAGGGTGTAGCGTGTAGCGTGTAGGGTGTAGCGTGTAGGGTGTAGAGTGTAGCGTGTAGGGTGTAGGGTGTAGCGTGTAGGGTGTATCGTGTAGCGTGTGGGGTGTAGCGTGTGGGGTGTAGCGTGTAGCGTGTAGTGTGTAGGGTGTAGGGTGTAGAGTGTAGCGTGTAGGGTGTAGAGTGTAGCGTGTAGCGTGTAGGGTGTAGGGTGTAGGGTGTAGCATGTAGGGTGTAGCGTGTAGGGTGTAGAGTGTAGCATGTAGCGTGTAGGGTGTAAAGTGTAGGGTGTAGCGTGTAGGGTGTACAGTGTAGCGTGTAGCGTGTAGGGTGTAGAGTGTAGGGTGTAGCGTGTAGGGTGTAGGGTGTAGGGTGTAGCGTGTAGGTTGTAGAGTGTAGCGTGTAGGGTGTAGAGTGTAACGTGTAGCGTGTAGGGTGTAGGGTGTAGCGTGTAGCGTATAGCGTGTAGCATGTAGGGTGTAGAGCGTAGCGTGTAGCGTGTAGAGTGTAGCGTGTAGATTGTAGCGTGTAGGGTGTAGCGTGTAGAGTGTAGCGTGTAGCGTGTAGGGTGTAGGGTGTAGAGTGTAGCGTGTAGCGTGTAGGGTGTAGGGTGTAGAGTGTAGGGTGTAGCGTGTAGGGTGTAGAGTGTAGCGTGTAGCGTGTAGGGTGTAGGGTGTAGCGTGTAGGGTGTATCGTGTAGCGTGTAGCGTGTGGGGTGTAGCGTGTAGCGTGTAGTGTGTAGGGTGTAGGGTGTAGAGTGTAGCGTGTAGGGTGTAGAGTGTAGCGTGTAGCGTGTAGGGTGTAGGGTGTAGGGTGTAGCATGTAGTGTGTAGCGTGTAGGGTGTAGAGTGTAGCATGTAGCGCGTAGGGTGTAAAGTGTAGGGTGTAGCGTGTAGGGTGTAGCGTGTAGCGTGTAGCGTGTAGAGTGTAGGGTGTAGCGTGTAGGGTGTAGAGTGTAGCGTGTAGGGTGTAGGGTGTAGAGTGTAGAGTGTAGGGTGTAGCGTGTAGGGTGTAGAATGTAGCATGTAGCGTGTAGCGTGTAGGGTGTAGGGTGTAGAGTGTAGCGTGTAGCGTGTAGGTTGTAGCGTGTAGGGTGTAGAGTGTAGCGTGTAGCGTGTAGAGTGTAGGGTGTAGCGTGTAGGGTGTAGAGTGTAGCGTGTAGGGTGTAGGGTGTAGAGTGTAGGGTGTATCGTGTAGGGTGTAGAGTGTAGCGTGTAGCGTGTATAGTGTAGGGTGTAGCGTGTAGGGTGTAGAGTGTAGCGTGTAGCGTGTAGGGTGTAGAGTGTAGCGTGTAGGGTGTAGGGTGTGGAGTGTAGTGTGTAGGGTGTAGCGTGTAGCGTGTAGAGTGTAGGGTGTAGGGTGTAGCGTGTAGGGTGTAGAGTGTAGCATGTAGCGTGTAGCGTGTAGGGTGTAGGGTGTAGAGTGTAGCGTGTAGGGTGTAGAGTGCAGAGTGTAGCGTGTAGGGTGTAGAGTGTAGCGTGTAGGGTGTAGGGTGTAGCGTGTAGGGTGTAGAGTGTAGGGTTTAGCGTGTAGGGTGTAGAGTGTAGCGTGTAGGGTGTAGAGAGTAGCGTGTAGGGTGTAGCGTGTAGCGTGTAACGTGTAGGGTGTAGAGTGTAGGTTGTAGCGTGTAGGGTGTAGAGTGTAACGTGTAGCGTGTAGGGTGTAGGGTGTAGCGTGTAGCGTGTATGGTGTAGAGTGTAGCGTGTAGGGTGTAGCGTGTAGGTTGTAGAGTGTAGCGTGTAGGGTGTAGAGTGTAACGTGTAGCGTGTAGGGTGTAGGGTGTAGCGTGTAGCGCATATCGTGTAGCGTGTAGGGTGTAGAGCGTAGCGTGTAGCGTGTAGAGTGTAGCGTGTAGATTGTAGGGTGTAGGGTGTAGCGTGTAGAGTGTAGCGTGTAGCGTGTAGCGTGTAGGGTGTAGGGTGTAGAGTGTAGCGTGTAGCGTGTAGGGTGTAGGGTGTAGAGTGTAGGGTGTAGCGTGTAGCGTGTAGGGTGTAGCGTGTAGGGTGTAGAGTGTAGCGTGTAGGGTGTAGGGTGTAGCGCGTAGGGTGTATCGTGTAGCGTGTGGGGTGTAGCGTGTGGGGTGTAGCGTGTAGCGTGTAGTGTGTAGGGTGTAGGGTGTAGAGTGTAGCGTGTAGGGTGTAGAGTGTAGCGTGTAGCGTGTAGGGTGTAGGGTGTAGGGTGTAGCATGTAGGGTGTAGCGTGTAGGGTGTAGAGTGTAGCATGTAGCGTGTAGGGTGTAAAGTGTAGGGTGTAGCGTGTAGGGTGTACAGTGTAGCGTGTAGCGTGTAGGGTGTAGAGTGTAGGGTGTAGCGTGTAGGGTGTAGGGTGTAGGGTGTAGCATGTAGGTTGTAGAGTGTAGCGTGTAGGGTGTAGAGTGTAACGTGTAGCGTGTAGGGTGTAGGGTGTAGCGTGTAGCGTATAGCGTGTAGCATGTAGGGTGTAGAGCGTAGCGTGTAGCGTGTAGAGTGTAGCGTGTAGATTGTAGCGTGTAGGGTGTAGCGTGTAGCGTGTAGGGTGTAGAGTGTAGCGTGTAGCGTGTGGGGTGTAGGGTGTAGAGTGTAGGGTGTAGCGTGTCGGGTGTAGAGTGTAGGGTGTATTGTGTAGGGTGTAGAGTGTAGCGTGTAGAGTGTATAGTGTAGGGTGTAGCGTGTAGGGTGTAGAGTGTAGCGTGTAGCGTGTAGGGTGTAGAGTGTAGCGTGTAGGGTGTAGGGTGTGGAGTGTAGTGTGTAGGGTGTAGCGTGTAGCGTGTAGAGTGTAGGGTGTAGGGTGTAGCGTGTAGGGTGTAGAGTGTAGCATGTAGCGTGTAGCGTGTAGGGTGTAGGGTGTAGAGTGTAGCGTGTAGGGTGCAGAGTGTAGCGTGTAGGGTGTAGAGTGTAGCGTGTAGGGTGTAGGGTGTAGCGTGTAGGGTGTAGAGTGTAGGGTGTAGCGTGTAGGGTGTAGAGTGTAGCGTGTAGGGTGTAGAGAGTAGCGTGTAGGGTGTAGCGTGTAGCGTGTAACGTGTAGGGTGTAGAGTGTAGGTTGTAGCGTGTAGGGTGTAGAGTGTAACGTGTAGCGTGTAGGGTGTAGGGTGTAGCGTGTAGCGTGTAGGGTGTAGAGTGTAGCGTGTAGGGTGTAGCGTGTAGGTTGTAGAGTGTAGCGTGTAGGGTGTAGAGTGTAACGTGTAGCGTGTAGGGTGTAGGGTGTAGCGTGTAGCGCATATCGTGTAGCGTGTAGGGTGTAGAGCGTAGCGTGTAGCGTGTAGAGTGTAGCGTGTAGATTGTAGGGTGTAGGGTGTAGCGTGTAGAGTGTAGCGTGTAGCGTGTAGCGTGTAGGGTGTAGGGTGTAGAGTGTAGCGTGTAGCGTGTAGGGTGTAGCGTGTAGATTGTAGGGTGTAGGGTGTAGCTTGTAGAGTGTAGCGTGTAGCGTGTAGCGTGTAGGGTGTAGGGTGTAGAGTGTAGCGTGTAGCGTGTAGGGTGTAGGGTGTAGAGTGTAGGGTGTAGCGTGTAGCGTGTAGGGTGTAGCGTGTAGGGTGTAGAGTGTAGCGTGTAGGGTGTAGGGTGTAGGGTGTATCGTGTAGCGTGTGGGGTGTAGCGTGTGGGGTGTAGCGTGTAGCGTGTAGTGTGTAGGGTGTAGGGTGTAGAGTGTAGCGTGTAGGGTGTAGAGTGTAGCGTGTAGCGTGTAGGGTGTAGGGTGTAGGGTGTAGCGTGTAGGGTGTAGAGTGTAGCATGTAGCGTGTAGGGTGTAAAGTGTAGGGTGTAGCGTGTAGGGTGTACAGTGTAGGGTGTAGAGTGTAGGGTGTAGCGTGTAGGGTGTAGGGTGTAGGGTGTAGCGTGTAGGTTGTAGAGTGTAGCGTGTAGGGTGTAGAGTGTAACGTGTAGGGTGTAGGGTGTAGGGTGTAGCGTGTAGCGTATAGCGTGTAGCATGTAGGGTGTAGAGCGTAGCGTGTAGCGTGTAGAGTGTAGCATGTAGATTGTAGCGTGTAGGGTGTAGCGTGTAGAGTGTAGCGTGTAGCGTGTAGGGTGTAGGGTGTAGAGTGTAGCGTGTAGCGTGTAGCGTGTAGGGTGTAGGGTGTAGAGTGTAGGGTGTAGCGTGTAGGGTGTAGAGTGTAGCGTGTAGCGTGTAGGGTGTAGGGTGTAGCGTGTAGGGTGTATCGTGTAGCGTGTGGGGTGTAGCGTGTAGCGTGTAGTGTGTAGGGTGTAGGGTGTAGAGTGTAGCGTGTAGGGTGTAGAGTGTAGCGTGTAGCGTGTAGGGTGTAGGGTGCTAGGGTGTAGCATGTAGTGTGTAGCGTGTAGGGTGTAGAGTGTAGCATGTAGCGCGTAGGGTGTAAAGTGTAGGGTGTAGCGTGTAGGGTGTAGAGTGTAGCGTGTAGGGTGTAGAGTGTAGCGTGTAGCGTGTAGGGTGTAGCGTGTAGGGTGTAGCGTGTAGCGTGTAGGGTGTAGCGTGTAGGGTGTACGGTGTAGAGTGTAGGGTGTAGAGTGTAGCGTGTAGGGTGTAGGGTTTAGAGTGTAGGGTGTAGCATGTAGGGTGTAGGGAGTAGCGTGTAGAGTGTAGCATGTAGCGTGTAGGGTGTAAAGTGTAGGGTGTAGAGTGTAGCGTGTAGCGTGTCCAGTGTCCAGCGTTCTGCCCCAGTGTCCAGCGTTCTGCCCCAGTGTCCAGCTTTCTGCCCCTGTGTCCAGCGTTCTGCCCCCGTGTCCAGCGTTCTGCCCCCGTGTCCAGCGTTCTGCCCCCGTGTCCAGCGTTCTGCCCTGGGCCCCCCCGATTGCCGCTCTCAATATAAAAAAAAAAAAAAAACAAGTTTTACCTGACCGCGATCCTGCTCTGTCTGGTTATCGGTGGGGGTGGCCATCTTCCTGAGGCCGCGCGTGCGCAGGTGGAGCGCTCTGCTGCCTGGGGCTTCAGGAAAATGGCCGCGGGATGCCGCGCATGCGCAGATGGAGATCGCGGCGGCCATTTTTCTGAAGCCGAGATGCCAACAGGTAAATTCTGCGCCGCCGGCGACCCGCCCACCGCATTGTGCCGCCCGCCGCATTGTGCCGCCCGGGGCGGCCCGCCCCCCCCGCCCCCCCTTCCTACGCCACAGGCTGTCTGCGAGCCAGATACGGCCATCAAAAGAGCCATATCTGGCTCGCGAGCCATATGTTCCCGACCCCTGATGTAGGGTGTAAAGTGTAGGGTGTAGCGTGTAGGGTGTAGAGTGTAGCGTGTAGCGTGTAGGGTGTAGCGTGTAGGGTGTAGAGTGTAGCGTGTAGCGTATAGCGTGTAGGGTGTAGAGTGTAGCATGTAGCGTGTAGCATGTTGCGTGTAGGGTGTAGGGTGTAGAGTGTAGGGTGTAGCATGTAGGGTGTAAGGTGTAGCGTGTAGGGTGTAGAGTGTAGAGTGTAGGGTGTAGAGTGTAGAGTGTAGGGTGTAGAGTGTAGGATATAGAGTGGAGTGTAGGGTGTAGAGTGTAGAGTGTAGGGTGTAGAGTGTAGGGTGTAGGGTGTAGAGTGTAGAGTGTAGAGTGTAGGGTGTTGAGTGTAGGTTGTATAGTGCAGAGTGTAGGGTATAGAGTGTAGGATGTAGAGTGTAGAGTGTAGGGTGTAGCGTGTTGAGTGTAGGGTGTAGAGTGTAGAGTGTACCTTGTAGGGTGTAGATTGTTGGTTGTATAGTGTAGAGTGTAAGGTATAGAGTGTAGGATGTAGAGTGTAGAGTGTAGGATGAAGGGAGTAGAGTGTAGGATGTAGGGTGTAGGGTGTAGAGTGTAGGATGTAGGGTGTAGCGTATAGGGTGTAGAGTGTAGCGTGTAGGGTGTAGAGTGTAGGGTGTAGCGTGTAGGGTGTAGAGTGTAGCGTGTAGGGTGTAGAGTGTAGCGTGTAGGGTGTAGAGTGTAGCGTGTAGCGTGTAGCGTGTAGCGTGTAGCGTGTAGCATGTAGCGTGTAGGGTGTAGGGTGTAGCGGGTAGCGTGTAGCGTGTAGAGTGTAGGGTGTAGGGTGTAGCATGTAGA
Organism: Ranitomeya variabilis; assembly: GCF_051348905.1. Classification (NCBI taxonomy): domain Eukaryota; kingdom Metazoa; phylum Chordata; class Amphibia; order Anura; family Dendrobatidae; genus Ranitomeya; species Ranitomeya variabilis. Next base: position 233,553 of record NW_027508080.1, read on the forward strand.
GTGTAGCGTGTAGGGTGTAGAGTGTAGCGTGTAGGGTGTAACGTGTAGGGTGTAGAGTGTAGCATGTAGCGTGTAGGGTGTAGGTTTTAGAGTGTAGGGTGTTGCGTGTAGCGTGTAGGGTGTAGGGTGTACAGTGTAGAGTGTAGCGTGTAGGGTGTAGGGTGTAGGGTGTAGAATGTAGGGTGTAGCGTATAGGGTGTAGAGTGTAGCGTGTAGCGTGTAGGGTGTAGAGTGTAGGGTGTAGGGTGTAGAGTGTAGGGTGTAGCGTGTAGGGTGTAGAGTGTAGCGTGTAGGGTGTAGAGAGTAGCGTGTAGGGTGTAGAGTGTAGCGTGTAGTGTGTAGCGTGTAGGGTGTAGTGTGTAGGGTGTAGAGTGTAGCGTGTAGGGTGTAGAGTGTAGCGTGTTGCGTGTAGAGTGTAGCGTGTAGCGTCTAGGGTGTAGAGTGTAGGGTGTAGCGTGTAGGGTGTAGAGTGTAGCGTGTAGGGTGTAGAGTGCAGCGTGTAGGGTGTAGCGTGTAGCGTGTAGGGTGTAGAGTGTAGGGTGTACTGTGTAGGGTGTAGAGTATAGCGTGCAGCGTGCAGGGTGTAGGGTGTAGCGTGTAGGGTGTAGCGTGTAGCATGTAGCGTGTAGAGTGTAGCGTGTAGGGTGTAGGGTGTAGCGTGTAGCGTGTAGGGTGTAGAGTGTAGCGTGTAGGGTGTAGGATGTAGAGTGTAGGGTGTAGAGTGTAGGGTGTAGCATGTAGGGTGTATTGTGTAGCGTGTAGGGTGTAAAGTGTAGCGTGTAGCGTGTAGCATGTAGGGTGTAGGGTGTAGCGTGTAGCGTGTAGGGTGTAGCATGTAGCGTGTAGGGTGTAGGGTGTAGAGTGTAGCGTGTAAGTGTAGAGTGAGGATGTAGAGTGTTGGGTGTAGGGTGTAGAGTAGAGTGTAGAGTGTAGGGTGTAGAGTGTAGGGTGTAGAGTGCACATTTTTCCCCATTTCCCCACTGGGTCAGAACTTCTGTTAGAATGATCAGAGGTTGAAATGTTTTGCGTTTTCCTGCTCTTTCCAATGGCCTACAAGCATAAGTGAAGCAGTGAGCAGCAGTCTCTATTAGTATAGGAGAAAACAGAAAACATTTCACAATTTTCCCCATTTCCCAATTGGGTCATAACTTCTGTTACAATGATAAGAGGTTGAAATTTTTCGCGTTTTCCTGCTCTTTCCAATGGCCTACAAGCAAAAGTGAAGCGGTGAGCAGCAGTTTCTATTAGTATAGGAGATAACGGAAAACATTTCACATTTTTCCCCATTTCCCCATTGGGTCATAACTTCTGTTACAATGATCAGAGGTTGAAATTTTTTGCGTTTTCATGCTCTTTCCAATGGCCTACAAGCAAGGGAGTAGAGTGTAGGATGTAGGGTGTAGGGTGTAGAGTGTAGGGTGTAGGGTGTACCGTATAGGGTGTAGAGTGTAGCGTGTAGGGTGTAGGGTGTACAGTGTAGGGTGTAGCGTGTAGGGTGTAGAGTGTAGCGTGTAGGGTGTAGAGTGTAGCGTGTAGGGTGTAGAGTGTAGCGTGTAGCGTGTAGGGTGTAGATTGTAGCGTGTAGCGTGTAGGGTGTAGGGTGTATCGGGTAGCGTGTATAGTGTAGGGTGTAGGGTGTAGAGTGTAGCGTGTAGGGTATAGAGTGTAGCGTATGGGGTGTAGAGTGTAGCGTGTAGGGTGTAGGGTGTAAAGTGTAGGGTGTAGCGTGTAGGGTGTACAGTGTAGCGTGTAGCGTGTAGTGTGTAGATTGTAGCGTGTAGAGTGTACGGTGTAGCGGGTATCGTGTAGAGTGTAGCGTGTAGGGTGTAGAGTGTAGCGTGTAGGGTGTAACGTGTAGGGTGTAGAGTGTAGCATGTAGCGTGTAGGGTGTAGGGTTTAGAGTGTAGGGTGTCGCGTGTAGAGTGTAGGGTGTAGGGGGTACAGTGTAGAGTGAAGCGTGTAGGGTGTAGAGTGTAGCGTGTAGCGTGTAGGGTGTAGGGTGTAGAATGTAGGGTGTAGCGTATAGGGTGTAGAGTGTAGCGTGTAGGGTGTAGGGTGTAGAGTGTAGGGTGTAGCGTGTAGGGTGTAGAGTGTAGCGTGTAGGGTGTAGAGTGTAGAGTGTAGCGTGTAGCGTGAAGGGTGTAGAGTGTAGGGTGTAGTGTGTAGGGTGTAGAGTGTAGCGTGTAGAGTGTAGCGTGTAGAGTGTAGGGTGTAGCGTGTAGGGTGTAGAGTGTAGCGTGTAGGGTGTACGGTGTAGAGTGTAGCGTGTAGCATGTAGCGTGTAGGGTGTAGGGTGTAGAGTGTAGGGTGTGGAGTGTAGGGTGTAGCATGTAGGTTGTAGGGTGTAGCGTGTAGGGTGTAGCGTGTAGGGTGTAGCGTGTAGCGTGTAGGGTGTAGCGTGTAGCGTGTAGGGTGTAGGGTGTAGAGTGTAGCGTGTAAGGGTAGAGTGAGGATGTAGAGTGTTGGGTGTAGGGTGTAGAGTAGAGTGTAGAGTGTAGGGTGTAGAGTGTAGGGTGTAGAGTGCACATTTTTCCCCATTTGCCCACTGGGTCATAACTTCTGTTAGAATGATCAGAGGTTGAAGTGTTTTGCGTTTTCCTGCTCTTTCCAATGGCCTACAAGCATAACTGAAGCAGTGAGCAGCAGTCTCTATTAGTATAGGAGATAACAGAAAACATTTCACAATTTTCCCCATTTCCCAATTGGGTCATAACTTCTGTTACAATGATAAGAGGTTGAAATTTTTTGTGTTTTCCTGCTCTTTCCAATGGCCTACAAGCAAAAGTGAAGCGGTGAGCAGCAGTTTCTATTAGTATAGGAGATAACAGAAAACATTTCACGTTTTTCCCCATTTCCCCATTGGGTCATAACTTCTGTTACAATGATCAGAGGTTGAAATTTTTTGCGTTTTCCTGCTCTTTCCAATGGCCTACAAGCAAGGGAGTAGAGTGTAGGATGTAGGGTGTAGGGTGTAGAGTGTAGGGTGTAGGGTGTAGCGTATAGGGTGTAGAGTGTAGCGTGTAGGGTGTAGGGTGTAGCGTGTAGGGTGTAGAGTGTAGCGTGTACGGTGTAGAGTGTAGCGTGTAGAGTGTACAGTGTAGCGTGTAGCGTGTAGGGTGTAGATTGTAGCATGTAGCGTGAAGGGTGTAGGGTGTAGCGGGTAGCGGGTAGCGTGTAGAGTGTAGGGTGTAGGGTGTAGCGTGTAGAGTGTAGCGTGTAGCGTGTAGCGTGTAGGGTGTAGAGTGTAGCGTGTAGCGTGTAGGGTGTAGGGTGTAGCGTGTAGGGTGTTGAGTGTAGCGTGTAGGGTGTAGCGTGTAGGGTGTATCGTGTAGCGTGTGGGGTGTAGCGTGTAGCGTGTAGTGTGTAGGGTGTAGGGTGTAGAGTGTAGCGTGTAGGGTGTAGAGTGTAGCGTGTAGCGTGTAGCGTGTAGGGTGTAGGGTGTAGCATGTAGGGTGTAGCGTGTAGGGTGTAGAGTGTAGCATGTAGCGTGTAGGGTGTAAAGTGTAGGGTGTAGCGTGTAGGGTGTAGAGTGTAGCGTGTAGCGTGTAGGGTGTAGAGTATAGGGTGTAGCGTGTAGGGTGTAGGGTGTAGGGTGTAGCGTGTAGGTTGTAGAGTGTAGTGTGTAGGGTGTAGAGTGTAACGTGTAGCGTGTAGGGTGTAGGGTGTAGCGTGTAGCGTATAGCGTGTAGCGTGTAGGGTGTAGAGCGTAGCGTGTAGCGTGTAGAGTGTAGCGTGTAGATTGTAGTGTGTAGGGTGTAGCGTGTAGAGTGTAGCGTGTAGCGTGTAGCGTGTAGGGTGTAGGGTGTAGAGTGTAGCGTGTAGCGTGTAGCGTGTAGGGTGTAGAGTGTGAGGTGTAGCGTGTAGGGTGTAGAGTGTAGCGTGTAGCGTGTAGGGTGTAGGGTGTAGCGTGTAGGGTGTATCGTGTAGCATGTAGCGTGTGGGGTGTAGCGTGTAGCGTGTAGTGTGTAGGGTGTAGGGTGTAGAGTGTAGCGTGTAGGGTGTATAGTGTAGCGTGTAGCGTGTAGGGTGTAGGGTGTAGGGTGTAGCATGTAGTGTGTAGCGTGTAGGGTGTAGAGTGTAGCATGTAGCGCGTAGGGTGTAAAGTGTAGGGTGTAGCGTGTAGGGTGTAGCGTGTAGCGTGTAGCGTGTAGAGTGTAGGGTGTAGCGTGTAGGGTGTAGAGTGTAGCGTGTAGGGTGTAGGGTGTAGAGTGTAGAGTGTAGGGTGTAGCGTGTAGGGTGTAGAGTGTAGCGTGTAGCGTGTAGGGTGTAGAGTGTAGCGTGTAGCGTGTAGGTTGTAGCGTGTAGGGTGTAGAGTGTAGCGTGTAGGATGTAGGGTGTAGCGTGTAGGGTGTAGCGTGTAGCGTGTAGGGTGTAGCGTGTAGCGTGTAGAGTGTAGGGTGTAGCGTGTAGGGTGTAGAGTGTAGCGTGTAGGGTGTAGGGTGTAGAGTGTAGGGTGTATCGTGTAGGGTGTAGAGTGTAGCGTGTAGCGTGTATAGTGTAGGGTGTAGCGTGTAGGGTGTAGAGTGTAGCGTGTAGCGTGTAGGGTGTAGAGTGTAGCGTGTAGGGTGTAGGGTGTGGAGTGTAGTGTGTAGGGTGTAGCGTGTAGCGTGTAGAGTTTAGGGTGTAGGGTGTAGCGTGTAGGGTGTAGAGTGTAGCATGTAGCGTGTAGCGTGTAGGGTGTAGGGTGTAGAGTGTAGCGTGTAGGGTGTAGAGTGCAGAGTGTAGCGTGTAGGGTGTAGAGTGTAGCGTGTAGGGTGTAGCGTGTAGGGTGTAGAGTGTAGGGTGTAGCGTGTAGGGTGTAGAGTGTAGCGTGTAGGGTGTAGAGAGTAGCGTGTAGGGTGTAGCGTGTAGCGTGTAACGTGTAGGGTGTAGAGTGTAGGTTGTAGCGTGTAGGGTGTAGAGTGTAACGTGTAGCGTGTAGGGTGTAGGGTGTAGCGTGTAGCGTGTAGGGTGTAGAGTGTAGCGTGTAGGGTGTAGCGTGTAGGTTGTAGAGTGTAGCGTGTAGGGTGTAGAGTGTAACGTGTAGCGTGTACGGTGTAGGGTGTAGCGTATAGCGCATAGCGTGTAGCGTGTAGGGAGTAGAGCGTAGCGTGTAGCGTGTAGAGTGTAGCGTGTAGATTGTAGGGTGTAGGGTGTAGCGTGTAGAGTGTAGCGTGTAGCGTGTAGCGTGTAGGGTGTAGGGTGTAGAGTGTAGGGTGTAGCGTGTAGCGTGTAGGGTGTAGCGTGTAGGGTGTAGAGTGTAGCGTGTAGGGTGTAGCGTGTAGGGTGTATCGTGTAGCGTGTGGGGTGTAGCGTGTGGGGTGTAGCGTGTAGCGTGTAGTGTGTAGGGTGTAGGGTGTAGAGTGTAGCGTGTAGGGTGTAGAGTGTAGCGTGTAGGGTGTAGGGTGTAGGGTGTAGCATGTAGGGTGTAGCGTGTAGGGTGTAGAGTGTAGCATGTAGCGTGTAGGGTGTAAAGTGTAGGGTGTAGCGTGTAGGGTGTACAGTGTAGCGTGTAGCGTGTAGGGTGTAGAGTGTAGGGTGTAGCGTGTAGGGTGTAGGGTGTAGGGTGTAGCGTGTAGGTTGTAGAGTGTAGCGTGTAGGGTGTAGAGTGTAACGTGTAGCGTGTAGGGTGTAGGGTGTAGCGTGTAGCGTATAGCGTGTAGCATGTAGGGTGTAGAGCGTAGCGTGTAGCGTGTAGAGTGTAGCGTGTAGATTGTAGCGTGTAGGGTGTAGCGTGTAGAGTGTAGCGTGTAGCGTGTAGGGTGTAGGGTGTAGAGTGTAGCGTGTAGCGTGTAGCGTGTAGGGTGTAGGGTGTAGAGTGTAGGGTGTAGCGTGTAGGGTGTAGAGTGTAGCGTGTAGCGTGTAGGGTGTAGGGTGTAGCGTGTAGGGTGTATCGTGTAGCGTGTAGCGTGTGGGGTGTAGCGTGTAGCGTGTAGTGTGTAGTGTGTAGGGTGTAGAGTGTAGCGTGTAGGGTGTAGAGTGTAGCGTGTAGCGTGTAGGGTGTAGGGTGTAGGGTGTAGCATGTAGTGTGTAGCGTGTAGGGTGTAGAGTGTAGCATGTAGCGCGTAGGGTGTAAAGTGTAGGGTGTAGCGTGTAGGGTGTAGCGTGTAGCGTGTAGAGTGTAGGGTGTAGCGTGTAGGGTGTAGAGTGTAGCGTGTAGGGTGTAGGGTGTAGAGTGTAGAGTGTAGGGTGTAGCGTGTAGGGTGTAGAGTGTAGCATGTAGCGTGTAGCGTGTAGGGTGTAGGGTGTAGAGTGTAGCGTGTAGCGTGTAGGTTGTAGCGTGTAGGGTGTAGAGTGTAGCGTGTAGCGTGTAGGATGTAGGGTGTAGCGTGTAGGGTGTAGCGTGTAGCGTGTAGGGTGTAAAGTGTAGCGTGTAGCGTGTAGAGTGTAGGGTGTAGCGTGTAGGGTGTAGAGTGTAGCGTGTAGGGTGTAGGGTGTGGAGTGTAGGGTGTATCATGTAGGGTGTAGAGTGTAGCGTGTAGCGTGTATAGTGTAGGGTGTAGCGTGTAGGGTGTAGAGTGTAGCGTGTAGCGTGTAGGGTGTAGAGTGTAGCGTGTAGGGTGTAGGGTGTGGAGTGTAGTGTGTAGGGTGTAGCGTGTAGCGTGTAGAGTGTAGGGTGTAGGGTGTAGCGTGTAGGGTGTAGAGTGTAGCATGTAGCGTGTAGCGTGTAGGGTGTAGGGTGTAGAGTGTAGCGTGTAGGGTGTAGAGTGCAGAGTGTAGCGTGTAGGGTGTAGAGTGTAGCGTGTAGGGTGTAGGGTGTAGCGTGTAGGGTGTAGAGTGTAGGGTGTAGCGTGTAGGGTGTAGAGTGTAGCGTGTAGGGTGTAGGGTGTAGAGAGTAGCGTGTAGGGTGTAGCGTGTAGCGTGTAACGTGTAGGGTGTAGAGTGTAGGTTGTAGCGTGTAGGGTGTAGAGTGTAACGTGTAGCGTGTAGGGTGTAGGGTGTAGCGTGTAGGGTGTAGAGTGTAGCGTGTAGGGTGTAGCGTGTAGGTTGTAGAGTGTAGCGTGTAGGGTGTAGAGTGTAACGTGTAGCGTGTAGGGTGTAGGGTGTAGCGTGTAGCGCATATCGTGTAGCGTGTAGGGTGTAGAGCGTAGCGTGTAGCGTGTAGAGTGTAGCGTGTAGATTGTAGGGTGTAGGGTGTAGGGTGTAGCGTGTAGAGTGTAGAGTGTAGCGTGTAGCGTGTAGGGTGTAGGGTGTAGAGTGTAGGGTGTAGCGTGTAGCGTGTAGGGTGTAGCGTGTAGGGTGTAGAGTGTAGCGTGTAGGGTGTAGGGTGTAGCGCGTAGGGTGTATCGTGTAGCGTGTGGGGTGTAGCGTGTGGGGTGTAGCGTGTAGCGTGTAGTGTGTAGGGTGTAGGGTGTAGAGTGTAGCGTGTAGGGTGTAGAGTGTAGCGTGTAGCGTGTAGGGTGTAGGGTGTAGGGTGTAGCATGTAGGGTGTAGCGTGTAGGGTGTAGAGTGTAGCATGTAGCGTGTAGGGTGTAAAGTGTAGGGTGTAGCGTGTAGGGTGTACAGTGTAGCGTGTAGCGTGTAGGGTGTAGAGTGTAGGGTGTAGCGTGTAGGGTGTAGGGTGTAGGGTGTAGCGTGTAGGTTGTAGAGTGTAGCGTGTAGGGTGTAGAGTGTAACGTGTAGCGTGTAGGGTGTAGGGTGTAGCGTGTAGCGTATAGCGTGTAGCATGTAGGGTGTAGAGCGTAGCGTGTAGCGTGTAGAGTGTAGCGTGTAGATTGTAGCGTGTAGGGTGTAGCGTGTAGCGTGTAGCGTGTAGGGTGTAGGGTGTAGAGTGTAGCGTGTAGCGTGTGGGGTGTAGGGTGTAGAGTGTAGGGTGTAGCGTGTCGGGTGTAGAGTGTAGGGTGTATCGTGTAGGGTGTAGAGTGTAGCGTGTAGAGTGTATAGTGTAGGGTGTAGCGTGTAGGGTGTAGAGTGTAGCGTGTAGCGTGTAGGGTGTAGAGTGTAGCATGTAGGGTGTAGGGTGTGGAGTGTAGTGTGTAGGGTGTAGCGTGTAGCGTGTAGAGTGTAGGGTGTAGGGTGTAGCGTGTAGGGTGTAGAGTGTAGCATGTAGCGTGTAGCGTGTAGCGTGTAGGGTGTAGGGTGTAGAGTGTAGCGTGTAGGGTGCAGAGTGTAGCGTGTAGGGTGTAGAGTGTAGCGTGTAGGGTATAGGGTGTAGCGTGTAGGGTGTAGAGTGTAGGGTGTAGCGTGTAGGGTGTAGAGTGTAGCGTGTAGGGTGTAGAGAGTAGTGTGTAGGGTGTAGCGTGTAGCGTGTAACGTGTAGGGTGTAGAGTGTAGGTTGTAGCGTGTAGGGTGTAGAGTGTAGCGTGTAGGGTGTAGCGTGTAGGTTGTAGAGTGTAGCGTGTAGGGTGTAGAGTGTAACGTGTAGCATGTAGGGTGTAGGGTGTAGCGTGTAGCGCATATCGTGTAGCGTGTAGGGTGTAGAGCGTAGCGTGTAGGGTGTAGAGTGTAGCGTGTAGGGTGTAGGGTGTAGAGTGTAGGGTGTAGAGTGTAGGGTGTAGCGTGTAGGGTGTAGAGTGTAGCGTGTACGGTGTAGAGAGTAGCGTGTAGGGTGTAGCGTGTAGCGTGTAACGTGTAGGGTGTAGGGTGTAGCGTGTAGCGTGTAGGGTGTAGAGTGTAGCGTGTAGGGTGTAGCGTGTAGGTTGTAAAGTGTAGCGTGTAGGGTGTAGAGTGTAACGTGTAGCGTGTAGGGTGTAGGGTGTAGCGTGTAGCGCATATCGTGTAGCGTGTAGGGTGTAGAGCGTAGCGTGTAGCGTGTAGAGTGTAGCGTGTAGATTGTAGGGTGTAGGGTGTAGCGTGTAGAGTGTAGCGTGTAGCGTGTAGCGTGTAGGGTGTAGGGTGTAGAGTGTAGCGTGTAGCGTGTAGGGTGTAGCGTGTAGATTGTAGGGTGTAGGGTGTAGCGTGTAGAGTGTAGCGTGTAGCGTGTAGCGTGTAGGGTGTAGGGTGTAGAGTGTAGCGTGTAGCGTGTAGGGTGTAGGGTGTAGCGTGTAGCGTGTAGCGTGTAGGGTGTAGCGTGTAGGGTGTAGAGTGTAGCGTGTAGGGTGTAGGGTGTAGCGTGTAGGGTGTATCGTGTAGCGTGTGGGGTGTAGCGTGTGTGGTGTAGCGTGTAGCGTGTAGTGTGTAGGGTGTAGGGTGTAGAGTGTAGCGTGTAGGGTGTAGAGTGTAGCGTGTAGCGTGTAGGGTGTAGGGTGTAGGGTGTAGCGTGTAGGGTGTAGAGTGTAGCATGTAGCGTGTAGGGTGTAAAGTGTAGGGTGTAGCGTGTAGGGTGTACAGTGTAGGGTGTAGAGTGTAGGGTGTAGCGTGTAGGGTGTAGGGTGTAGCGTGTAGGTTGTAGAGTGTAACGTGTAGCGTGTAGGGTGTAGGGTGTAGCGTGTAGCGTATAGCGTGTAGCATGTAGGGTGTAGAGCGTAGCGTGTAGCGTGTAGAGTGTAGCGTGTAGATTGTAGCGTGTAGGGTGTAGCGTGTAGAGTGTAGCGTGTAGCGTGTAGCGTGTAGGGTGTAGGGTGTAGAGTGTACCGTGTAGGGTGTAGGGTGTAGAGTGTAGGGTGTAGCGTGTAGGGTGTAGAGTGTAGCGTGTAGCGTGTAGGGTGTAGGGTGTAGCGTGTAGGGTGTATCGTGTAGCGTGTGGGGTGTAGCGTGTAGCGTGTAGTGTGTAGGGTGTAGGGTGTAGAGTGTAGCGTGTAGGGTGTAGAGTGTAGCGTGTAGCGTGTAGGGTGTAGGGTGCTAGGGTGTAGCATGTAGTGTGTAGCGTGTAGGGTGTAGAGTGTAGCATGTAGCGCGTAGGGTGTAAAGTGTAGGGTGTAGCGTGTAGGGTGTAGAGTGTAGCGTGTAGGGTGTAGAGTTTAGCGTGTAGCGTGTAGGGTGTAGCGTGTAGGGTGTAGCGTGTAGCGTGTAGGGTGTAGCGTGTAGGGTGTACGGTGTAGAGTGTAGGGTGTAGAGTGTAGCGTGTAGGGTGTAGGGTTTAGAGTGTAGGGTGTAGCATGTAGGGTGTAGGGAGTAGCGTGTAGAGTGTAGCATGTAGCGTGTAGGGTGTAAAGTGTAGGGTGTAGAGTGTAGCGTGTAGCGTGTAGGGTGTAGAGTGTAGGGTGTAGCGTGTAGGGTGTAGAGTGTAGCGTGTAACGTGTAGCGTGTAGAGTGTAGGGTGTAGCATGTAGGGTGTAGAGTGTAGTGTGTAGGGTGTAGCGTGTAGGGTGTAGAGTGTAGCATGTAGCGTGTAGGGTGTAGAGTGTAGGGTGTATCATGTAGGGTGTAGAGTGTAGCGTGTATAGTGTAGGGTGTAGCGTGTAGGGTGTAGGGTGTAGAGTGTAGCGTGTAGCGTGTAGGGTGTAGAGTGTAGGGTGCAGCATGTAGCGTGTAGCGTGTAGAGTGTAGGGTGTAGCGTGTAGGGTGTAGAGTGTAGCGTGTAGCGTGTAGGGTGTAGGGTGTAGCGTGTAGGGTGTAGAGTGTATCGTGTAGGGTGTAGAGTGTAGCGTGTATAGTGTAGGGTGTAGCGTGTAGGGTGTAGAGTGTAGCATGTAGCGTGTAGGGTGTAGAGTGTAGCGTGTAGGGTGTAGGGTGTAGAGTGCAGCGTGTAGCGTGTATAGTGTAGGGTGTAGCGTGTAGGGTGTAGAGTGTAGCGTGTAGGGTGTAGAGTGTAGCGTGTAGGGTGTAGAGTGTAGGGTGTAGCGTGTAGGGTGTAGAGAGTAGCGTGTAGCGTGTAGGGTGTAGCATGTAGGGTGTAGAGCGTAGCATGTAGCGTGTAGAGTGTAGCGTGTAGATTGTAGCGTGTAGGGTGTAGAGTGTAGCGTGTAGCGTGTAGGGTGTAGAGTGTAGGGTGCAGCATGTAGCGTGTAGAGTGTAGGGTGTAGCGTGTAGGGTGTAGAGTGTAGCGTGTAGCGTGTAGGGTGTAGGGTGTAGCGTGTAGGGTGTAGAGTGTATCGTGTAGGGTGTAGAGTGTAGCGTGTATAGTGTAGGGTGTAGCGTGTAGGGTGTAGAGTGTAGCATGTAGCGTGTAGGGTGTAGAGTGTAGCATGTAGGGTGTAGGGTGTAGAGTGCAGCGTGTAGCGTGTATAGTGTAGGGTGTAGCGTGTAGGGTGTAGAGTGTAGCGTGTAGGGTGTAGAGTGTAGCGTGTAGGGTGTAGAGTGTAGGGTGTAGCGTATAGGGTGTAGAGAGTAGCGTGTAGCGTGTAGGGTGTAGCATGTAGGGTGTAGAGCGTAGCGTGTAGCGTGTAGAGTGTAGCGTGTAGATTGTAGCGTGTAGGGTGTAGCGTGTAGAGTGTAGCGTGTAGCGTGTAGGGTGTAGGGTGTAGAGTGTAGCGTGTAGCGTGTAGGGTGTAGGGTGTAGAGTGTAGGGTGTAGCGTGTAGGGTGTAGAGTGTAGCGTGTAGCGTGTAGGGTGTAGGGTGTAGGGTGTAGCGTGTAGGGTGTATCGTGTAGCGTGTAGCGTGTAGCGTGTAGTGTGTAGGGTGTAGGGTGTAGAGTGTAGCGTGTAGGGTGTAGAGTGTAGCGTGTAGCGTGTAGGGTGTAGGGTGCTAGGGTGTAGCATGTAGTGTGTAGCGTGTAGGGTGTAGAGTGTAGCATGTAGCGCGTAGGGTGTAAAGTGTAGGGTGTAGCGTGTAGGGTGTAGAGTGTAGCGTGTAGGGTGTAGAGTGTAGCGTGTAGCGTGTAGGGTGTAGCGCGTATGGTGTAGCGTGTAGCGTGTAGGGTGTAGCGTGTAGGGTGTACGGTGTAGAGTGTAGGGTGTAGAGTGTAGCGTGTAGGGTGTAGGGTTTAGAGTGTAGGGTGTAGCATGTAGGGTGTAGGGAGTAGCGTGTAGAGTGTAGCATGTAGCGTGTAGGGTGTAAAGTGTAGGGTGTAGCGTGTAGCGTGTAGGGTGTAGGGTGTAGCGTGTAGGGTGTAGAGTGTAGCATGTAGCGTGTAGGGTGTAGAGTGTAGGGTGTATCATGTAGGGTGTAGAGTGTAGCGTGTATAGTGTAGGGTGTAGCGTGTAGGGTGTAGAGTGTAGCGTGTAGCTTGTAGGGTGTAGAGTGTAGGGTGCAGCATGTAGCGTGTAGCGTGTAGAGTGTAGGTTGTAGCGTGTAGGGTGTAGAGTGTAGCGTGTAGCGTGTAGGGTGTAGGGTGTATCGTGTAGGGTGTAGAGTGTAGCGTGTATAGTGTAGGGTGTAGCGTGTAGGGTGTAGAGTGTAGCATGTAGCGTGTAGGGTGTAGAGTGTAGCGTGTAGGGTGTAGTGTGCAGCGTGTAGCGTGTATAGTGTAGGGTGTAGCGTGTAGGGTGTAGAGTGTAGCGTGTAGGGTGTAGAGTGTAGCGTGTAGGGTGTAGGGTGTAGGGTGTAGAGTGTAGGGTGTAGCGTGTAGGGTGTAGAGAGTAGCGTGTAGCGTGTAGGGTTTAGGGTGCAGAGTGTAGGGTGTAGCGTGTAGGGTGTAGAGTGTAGCGTGCAGCATGTAGCGTGTAGCGTGTATAGTGTAGGGTGTAGCGTGTAGGGTGTAGAGTGTAATGTGTAGGGTGTAGGGTGTAGCATGTAGCGTGTAGTGTGCAGGGTGTAGAGTGTAGCGTGTAGCGTGTAGAGTGTAGCGTGTAGAGTGTAGGGTGTAGGGTGTAGCCTGTAGAGTGTAGCGTGTAGGGTGTAGGGTGTAGAGTGTAGCGTGTAGCGTGTAGGGTGTAGACTGTAGGGTGTAACATGTAGGGTGTAGGGTGTAGCGTGTAGGGTGTAGAGTGTAGCGTGTAGGGTGTAGCGTGTAGCGTGTAGGGTGTAGCGTGTAGCGTGTAGCGTGTAGGGTGTACAGTGTAGAGTGTAGCGTGTAGGGTGTAGAGTGTAGCGTGTAGGGTGTAGGGTGTAGAGTGTAGGGTGTAGCATGTAGGGTGTAGGGTGTAGCGTGTAGCATGTAGGGCAGGGGTCAGGAACCTTTTTGGCTAAGAGAGCCGTAAACGCCACATATTTTGAAATATAATTCCGCGAGAGCCGTACAATATGTTTAAAGGGCCATTGACAGATCAATCGCTCCAATGTTCACTTAGTACAGCAAGGAATGCTCCTCCCTGCTGTATAAAGCCACAACTGGACTGAAACAATGTAATTAGCAGTCAAAAAATTAAATAAATAACTTACATTGTGAGCTTGCGATGCATGACATCAGTCCAGCAGTCTGGCTTCTTCTTTTTCCTGCGCATGACTGGAAGCTGGCATTCTTCCCACCTGATGTTGAGAGAATGCCAGCTTTGAGGCATTCGCAGAAGAAAGAAGCTGGAATGTTGGACATGTCACACAACGCATTGTCAGTTATGTCAATTATCTATTTTATTATTTTACAGCGAATTATTGTTTAGGTCCAGCGGTGGCTTAGTGCAGCAGAGAGGAACACTCCTTTGTGTACTAAGTGACCGCTGGAGCAATTGTATCTGTCAGTGGCCCTTTTAAAAGTGTTGGTCTTACAGAAAATGAACAAAAAAGAGAGGCTCAGACCCATAGGGAACTAAAGCATTTACTACTTAAAGTGGTACATACAAGCAGGCACACCCAGCGTAAGTTCTGGCGTCGGCACATTGGAGCGGAGCTGTGCAGCTCCATGTGTTCCTATGCGGCCGCACACTCCGCTCTGGAGTGCCGACGCCAGAACTTGGTTCCCACATGCGAGACACGGACGTGTTTCTCGCATGTGGAAACAAGCCCTAAGTGCCATTATACACAGGAGATCTGTACTTAGTATGCAGCGTCTGTGTATAGGTAATACAGTGATCACCGGTGACATACACAGGACCTCAGTATATAGTATACAGTGTATAGGTAACACACTGACTCACCTGTGACGTCTCTAAGTGAAGTCCTTCATCTTTGATCCCGCACAGACCGCCATCACTTCATCCAGCCAGGACTCGTCTCTGCAGGAAATGACACAGTTATCACGAGTTCCACTTGCAGAACACATTACTTAATTTTCCCAACTTCTACATTACACCACATGAAGAAGGCGACATAGTGTCAATCTACACAGTAATAGGATCGCCCCGCCATTTAAAACAGTATACTCAAAAAATAAAATAAATACATCCCTGCAGTAATAATATCCCTTAATTAGCCCCTGTGGTAATAATATTCGCCATCCTGGCCCCCGTGTGTCTCATTCCTGGCTCCAGCCATATGTTCTCCCATCCTGCCCTCATGAGTATCCATCCTGCCCCATATGATCTTCCCATCCTGCCCCATCTGTCTCCATTGTATCCATCCTGCCCCATGATCCTGCCCCATCTGTCTCCAATCCTGCCTCCAGTGTCTCCAGTCATGACGCCATGTCTGTCATCCTGCCCCGTGTCTCCAATCATGCCCCGTTTCTCCATTCTGCCCCTGTGTCAAGCATTCTGCCCCTGTGTCAAGCATTCTGCCCCTGTGTCAAGCATTCTGCCCCTGTGTCCAGCTTTCTGCCCCTGTGTCCAGCTTTCTGCCCGTGTCCAGCTTTCTGCCCCTGTGTCCAGCGTTCTGCTCCTGTGTCCAGCGTTCTGCTCCAAAGTCCAGCATTCTGCCCCAATGTCCAGCTTTCTGCATCAGTGTCCAGCGTTCTGCCCCAATGTCCAGCGTTCTGCCCCAGTGTCCAGCGTTCTGCCCCTGTGTCCAGCGTTCTGCCCCCGTGTCCAGCTTTCTGCCCGTGTCCAGCTTTCTGCCCGTGTCCAGATTTCTGCCCCAATGTCCAGCTTTCTGCATCAGTGTCCAGCGTTCTGCCCCAATGTCCAGCGTTCTGCCCCAGTGTCCAGCGTTCTGCCCCTATGTCCAGCGTTCTGCCCCGTGTCCAGCTTTCTGCCCGTGTCCAGCTTTCTGCCCGTGTCCAGCTTTCTGCCCGTGTCCAGCTTTCTGCCCCTGTGTCCAGCTTTCTGCCCCTGTTTCCAGTTTTCTGCTCCCGTGTCCAGCTTTCTGCCCCCGTGTCCAGCGTTCTGCCCCCGTGTCCAGCGTTCTGCCCCCGTGTCCAGCGTTCTGCCCCCGTGCCCAGCGTTCTGCCCCCGTGTCCAGCGTTCTGCCCCAGTGTCCAGCGTTCTGCCCCAGTGTCCAGCGTTCTGCCCCAGTGTCCAGCTTTCTGTCCCAGTGTCCAGCGTTCTGCCCCAGTGTCCAGCGTTCTGCCCCAGTGTCCAGCGTTCTGCCCCAGTGTTCAGCGTTCTGCCCCCGTGTCCAGCGTTCTGCCCCCGTGTCCAGCGTTCTGCCCCCGTGTCCAGCGTTCTGCCCCCGTGTCCAGCGTTCTGCCCCCGTGTCCAGCGTTCTGCCCCAGTGTCCAGCGTTCTGCCCCAGTGTCCAGCGTTCTGCCCCAGTGTCCAGCTTTCTGCCCCAGTGTCCAGCTTTCTGCCCCAGTGTCCAGCGTTCTGCCCCCGTGTCCAGCGTTCTGCCCCAGTGTCCAGCGTTCTGCCCCAGTGTCCAGCGTTCTGCCCCAGTGTCCAGCGTTCTGCCCCAGTGTCCAGCGTTCTGCCCCAGTGTTCAGCGTTCTGCCCCCGTGTCCAGCGTTCTGCCCCCGTGTCCAGCGTTCTGCCCCCGTGTCCAGCGTTCTGCCCCCGTGTCCAGCGTTCTGCCCCAGTGTCCAGCGTTCTGCCCCAGTGTCCAGCGTTCTGCCCCAGTGTCCAGCTTTCTGCCCCAGTGTCCAGCTTTCTGCCCCAGTGTCCAGCGTTCTGCCCCCGTGTCCAGCGTTCTGCCCCCGTGTCCAGCGTTCTGCCCCAGTGTCCAGCGTTCTGCCCCAGTGTCCAGCGTTCTGCCCCCGTGTCCAGCGTTCTGCCCCAGTGTCCAGCGTTCTGCCCCAGTGTCCAGCGTTCTGCCCCAGTGTCCAGCTTTCTGCCCCAGTGTCCAGCTTTCTGCCCCAGTGTCCAGCGTTCTGCCCCCGTGTCCAGCGTTCTGCCCCCGTGTCCAGCGTTCTGCCCCAGTGTCCAGCGTTCTGCCCCAGTGTCCAGCGTTCTGCCTCAGTGTCCAGCGTTCTGCCCCAGTGCCCAGCGTTCTGCCCCAGTGTCCAGTGTTCTGCCCCAGTGTCCAGCATTCTGCCCCAGTGTCCAGCTTTCTGCCCCCGTGTCCAGCGTTCTGCCCCAGTGTCCAGCGTTCTGCCCCAGTGTCCAGCTTTCTGCCCCAGTGTCCAGCTTTCTGCCCCCGTGTCCAGCTTTCTGCCCCCGTGTCCAGCGTTCTGCCCCCGTGTCCAGCGTTCTGCCCCCGTGTCCAGCGTTCTGCCCCAAGTGTCCAGCGTTCTTCCCCAGTGTCCAGCGTTCTGCCCCAGTGTCCAGCTTTCTGCCCCAGTGTCCAGCTTTCTGCCCCAGTGTCCAGCGTTCTGCCCCAGTGTCCAGCGTTCTGCCCCAGTGTCCAGCGTTCTGCCCCAGTGTCCAGCGTTCTGCCCCAGTGTCCAGCTTTCTGCCCCAGTGTCCAGCTTTCTGCCCCAGTGTCCAGCGTTCTGCCCCCGTGTCCAGCGTTCTGCCCCCGTGTCCAGCGTTCTGCCCCAGTGTCCAGCGTTCTGCCCCCGTGTCCAGCCTTCTGCCCCAGTGTCCAGCTTTCTGCCTCAGTGTCCAGCGTTCTGCCCCAGTGTCCAGCGTTCTGCCCCAGTGTCCAGCGTTCTGCCCCAGTGTCCAGCGTTCTGCCCCAGTGTCCAGCTTTCTGCCCCCGTGTCCAGCGTTCTGCCCCAGTGTCCAGCGTTCTGCCCCAGTGTCCAGCGTTCTGCCCCAGTGTCCAGCTTTCTGCCCCAGTGTCCAGCTTTCTGCCCCCGTGTCCAGCGTTCTGCCCCCGTGTCCAGCGTTCTGCCCCAGTGTCCAGCTTTCTGCCCCCGTGTCCAGCGTTCTGCCCCAGTGTCCAGCGTTCTGCCCCAGTGTCCAGCGTTCTGCCCCAGTGTCCAGCTTTCTGCCCCTGTGTCCAGCGTTCTGCCCCCATGTCCAGCGTTCTGCCCCCGTGTCCAGCGTTCTGCCCCCGTGTCCAGCGTTCTGCCCCCGTGTCCAGCGTTCTGCCCTGGGCCCCCCCCGATCGCCGCTCTCAATAAAAAAAAGAAAAAAACAAGTTTTACCTGACCGCGATCCTGCTCTGTCTGGTTATCGGTGGGGGCGGCCATCTTCCTGAGGCCGCGCGTGCGCAGGTGGAGCGCTCTGCTGCCTGGGGCTTCAGGAAAATGGCCGCGGGATGCCGCGCATGCGCAGATGGAGATCGCGGCGGCCATTTTTCTGAAGCCGAGATGCCAACAGGTAAATTCTGCGCCGCCGGCGACCCGCCCACCGCATTGTGCCGCCCGCCGCATTGTGCCGCCCGGGGCGGCCCGCCCCCCCCCCGCCCCCCCTTCCTACGCCACAGGCTGTCTGCGAGCCAGATACGGCCATCAAAAGAGCCATATCTGGCTCGCGAGCCATATGTTCCCGACCCCTGATGTAGGGTGTAAAGTGTAGGGTGTAGCGTGTAGGGTGTAGAGTGTAGCGTGTAGCGTGTAGGGTGTAGCGTGTAGGGTGTAGAGTGTAGCGTGTAGCGTATAGCGTGTAGGGTGTAGAGTGTAGCATGTAGCGTGTAGCATGTTGCGTGTAGGGTGTAGGGTGTAGAGTGTAGGGTGTAGCATGTAGGGTGTAAGGTGTAGCGTGTAGGGTGTAGAGTGTAGAGTGTAGGGTGTAGAGTGTAGAGTGTAGGGTGTAGAGTGTAGGATGTAGAGTGTAGAGTGTAGAGTGTAGGATGTAGAGTGGAGTGTAGGGTGTAGAGTGTAGAGTGTAGGGTGTAGAGTGTAGGGTGTAGGGTGTAGAGTGTAGAGTGTAGGGTGTTGAGTGTAGGGTGTACAGTGTAGAGTGTACCTTGTAGGGTGTAGATTGTAGGTTGTATAGTGCAGAGTGTAGGGTATAGAGTGTAGGATGTAGAGTGTAGAGTGTAGGATGAAGGGAGTAGAGTGTAGAGTGTAGGGTGTAGCGTGTTGAGTGTAGGGTGTAGAGTGTAGAGTGTACCTTGTAGGGTGTAGATTGTTGGTTGTATAGTGTAGAGTGTAAGGTATAGAGTGTAGGATGTAGAGTGTAGAGTGTAGGATGAAGGGAGTAGAGTGTAGGATGTAGGGTGTAGGGTGTAGAGTGTAGGATGTAGGGTGTAGCGTATAGGGTGTAGAGTGTAGCGTGTAGGGTGTAGAGTGTAGGGTGTAGAGTGTAGCGTGTAGGGTGTAGGGTGTAGAGAGTAGCGTGTAGGGTGTAGCGTGTAGCGTGTAACGTGTAGGGTGTAGAGTGTAGGTTGTAGCGTGTAGGGTGTAGAGTGTAACGTGTAGCGTGTAGGGTGTAGGGTGTAGCGTGTAGGGTGTAGAGTGTAGCGTGTAGGGTGTAGCGTGTAGGTTGTAGAGTGTAGCGTGTAGGGTGTAGAGTGTAACGTGTAGCGTGTAGGGTGTAGGGTGTAGCGTGTAGCGCATATCGTGTAGCGTGTAGGGTGTAGAGCGTAGCGTGTAGCGTGTAGAGTGTAGCGTGTAGATTGTAGGGTGTAGGGTGTAGCGTGTAGAGTGTAGCGTGTAGCGTGTAGCGTGTAGCGTGTAGGGTGTAGAGTGTAGCGTGTAGCGTGTAGGGTGTAGGGTGTAGAGTGTAGGGTGTAGCGTGTAGCGTGTAGGGTGTAGCGTGTAGGGTGTAGAGTGTAGCGTGTAGGGTGTAGGGTGTAGCGCGTAGGGTGTATCGTGTAGCGTGTGGGGTGTAGCGTGTGGGGTGTAGCGTGTAGCGTGTAGTGTGTAGGGTGTAGGGTGTAGAGTGTAGCGTGTAGGGTGTAGAGTGTAGCGTGTAGCGTGTAGGGTGTAGGGTGTAGGGTGTAGCATGTAGGGTGTAGCGTGTAGGGTGTAGAGTGTAGCATGTAGCGTGTAGGGTGTAAAGTGTAGGGTGTAGCGTGTAGGGTGTACAGTGTAGCGTGTAGCGTGTAGGGTGTAGAGTGTAGGGTGTAGCGTGTAGGGTGTAGGGTGTAGGGTGTAGCGTGTAGGTTGTAGAGTGTAGCGTGTAGGGTGTAGAGTGTAACGTGTAGCGTGTAGGGTGTAGGGTGTAGCGTGTAGCGTATAGCGTGTAGCATGTAGGGTGTAGAGCGTAGCGTGTAGCGTGTGGGGTGTAGGGTGTAGCGTGTAGCGTGTAGCGTGTAGGGTGTAGGGTGTAGAGTGTAGCGTGTAGCGTGTGGGGTGTAGGGTGTAGAGTGTAGGGTGTAGCGTGTCGGGTGTAGAGTGTAGGGTGTATCGTGTAGGGTGTAGAGTGTAGCGTGTAGAGTGTATAGTGTAGGGTGTAGCGTGTAGGGTGTAGAGTGTAGCATGTAGGGTGTAGGGTGTGGAGTGTAGTGTGTAGGGTGTAGCGTGTAGCGTGTAGAGTGTAGGGTGTAGGGTGTAGCGTGTAGGGTGTAGAGTGTAGCATGTAGCGTGTAGCGTGTAGCGTGTAGCGTGTAGCGTGTAGGGTGTAGGGTGTAGAGTGTAGCGTGTAGGGTGCAGAGTGTAGCGTGTAGGGTGTAGAGTGTAGCGTGTAGGGTATAGGGTGTAGCGTGTAGGGTGTAGAGTGTAGGGTGTAGCGTGTAGGGTGTAGAGTGTAGCGTGTAGGGTGTAGAGAGTAGCGTGTAGGGTGTAGCGTGTAGCGTGTAACGTGTAGGGTGTAGAGTGTAGGTTGTAGCGTGTAGGGTGTAGAGTGTAGCGTGTAGGGTGTAGCGTGTAGGTTGTAGAGTGTAGCGTGTAGGGTGTAGAGTGTAACGTGTAGCGTGTAGGGTGTAGGGTGTAGCGTGTAGCGCATATCGTGTAGCGTGTAGGGTGTAGAGCGTAGCGTGTAGGGTGTAGAGTGTAGCGTGTAGGGTGTAGGGTGTAGCGTGTAGGGTGTAGAGTGTAGGGTGTAGCGTGTAGGGTGTAGAGTGTAGCGTGTAGGGTGTAGAGAGTAGCGTGTAGGGTGTAGCGTGTAGCGTGTAACGTGTAGGGTGTAGGGTGTAGCGTGTAGCGTGTAGGGTGTAGAGTGTAGCGTGTAGGGTGTAGCGTGTAGGTTGTAAAGTGTAGCGTGTAGGGTGTAGAGTGTAACGTGTAGCGTGTAGGGTGTAGGGTGTAGCGTGTAGCGCATATCGTGTAGCGTGTAGGGTGTAGAGCGTAGCGTGTAGCGTGTAGAGTGTAGCGTGTAGATTGTAGGGTGTAGGGTGTAGCGTGTAGAGTGTAGCGTGTAGCGTGTAGCGTGTAGGGTGTAGGGTGTAGAGTGTAGCGTGTAGCGTGTAGGGTGTAGCGTGTAGATTGTAGGGTGTAGGGTGTAGCGTGTAGAGTGTAGCGTGTAGCGTGTAGGGTGTAGGGTGTAGAGTGTAGCGTGTAGCGTGTAGGGTGTAGGGTGTAGGGTGTAGCGTGTAGCGTGTAGGGTGTAGCGTGTAGGGTGTAGAGTGTAGCGTGTAGGGTGTAGGGTGTAGCGTGTAGGGTGTATCGTGTAGCGTGTGGGGTGTAGCGTGTGTGGTGTAGCGTGTAGCGTGTAGTGTGTAGGGTGTAGGGTGTAGAGTGTAGCGTGTAGGGTGTAGAGTGTAGCGTGTAGCGTGTAGGGTGTAAAGTGTAGGGTGTAGCGTGTAGGGTGTACAGTGTAGGGTGTAGAGTGTAGGGTGTAGCGTGTAGTGTGTAGGGTGTAGGGTGTAGGGTGTAGCGTGTAGGGTGTAGAGTGTAGCATGTAGCGTGTAGGGTGTAAAGTGTAGGGTGTAGCGTGTAGGGTGTACAGTGTAGGGTGTAGAGTGTAGGGTGTAGCGTGTAGGGTGTAGGGTGTAGGGTGTAGCGTGTAGGTTGTAGAGTGTAGCGTGTAGGGTGTAGAGTGTAACGTGTAGCGTGTAGGGTGTAGGGTGTAGCGTGTAGCGTGTAGGGTGTAGAGTGTAGCATGTAGCGCGTAGGGTGTAAAGTGTAGGGTGTAGCGTGTAGGGTGTAGAGTGTAGCGTGTAGGGTGTAGAGTGTAGCGTGTAGCGTGTAGGGTGTAGCGTGTAGGGTGTAGCGTGTAGCGTGTAGGGTGTAGCGTGTAGGGTGTACGGTGTAGAGTGTAGGGTGTAGAGTGTAGCGTGTAGGGTGTAGGGTTTAGAGTGTAGGGTGTAGCATGTAGGGTGTAGGGAGTAGCGTGTAGAGTGTAGCATGTAGCGTGTAGGGTGTAAAGTGTAGGGTGTAGCGTGTAGCGTGTAGGGTGTAGGGTGTAGCGTGTAGGGTGTAGAGTGTAGCGTGTAACGTGTAGCGTGTAGAGTGTAGGGTGTAGCATGTAGGGTGTAGAGTGTAGTGTGTAGGGTGTAGCGTGTAGGGTGTAGAGTGTAGCATGTAGCGTGTAGGGTGTAGAGTGTAGGGTGTATCATGTAGGGTGTAGAGTGTAGCGTGTATAGTGTAGGGTGTAGCGTGTAGGGTGTAGAGTGTAGCGTGTAGCGTGTAGGGTGTAGAGTGTAGGGTGCAGCATGTAGCGTGTAGCGTGTAGAGTGTAGGTTGTAGCGTGTAGGGTGTAGAGTGTAGCGTGTAGCGTGTAGGGTGTAGGGTGTAGCGTGTAGGGTGTAGAGTGTATCGTGTAGGGTGTAGAGTGTAGCGTGTATAGTGTAG
Organism: Ranitomeya variabilis; assembly: GCF_051348905.1. NCBI lineage: Eukaryota > Metazoa > Chordata > Amphibia > Anura > Dendrobatidae > Ranitomeya > Ranitomeya variabilis. The sequence goes on from NW_027508080.1 coordinate 254,981, forward strand.
GGTGTAGCGTGTAGGGTGTAGAGTGTAGCATGTAGCGTGTAGGGTGTAGAGTGTAGCGTGTAGGGTGTAGTGTGCAGCGTGTAGCGTGTATAGTGTAGGGTGTAGCGTGTAGGGTGTAGAGTGTAGCGTGTAGGGTGTAGAGTGTAGCGTGTAGGGTGTAGGGTGTAGGGTGTAGAGTGTAGGGTGTAGCGTGTAGGGTGTAGAGAGTAGCGTGTAGCGTGTAGGGTTTAGGGTGCAGAGTGTAGGGTGTAGCGTGTAGGGTGTAGAGTGTAGCGTGCAGCATGTAGCGTGTAGCGTGTATTGTGTAGGGTGTAGCGTGTAGGGTGTAGAGTGTAATGTGTAGGGTGTAGGGTGTAGCATGTAGCGTGTAGTGTGCAGGGTGTAGAGTGTAGCGTGTAGCGTGTAGAGTGTAGCGTGTAGAGTGTAGGGTGTAGGGTGTAGCCTGTAGAGTGTAGCGTGTAGGGTGTAGGGTGTAGAGTGTAGCGTGTAGCGTGTAGGGTGTAGACTGTAGGGTGTAACATGTAGGGTGTAGGGTGTAGCGTGTAGGGTGTAGAGTGTAGCGTGTAGCGTGTAGGGTGTAGCGTGTAGCGTGTAGGGTGTAGCGTGTAGCGTGTAGCGTGTAGGGTGTACAGTGTAGAGTGTAGCGTGTAGGGTGTAGAGTGTAGCGTGTAGGGTGTAGGGTGTAGAGTGTAGGGTGTAGCATGTAGGGTGTAGGGTGTAGCGTGTAGCATGTAGGGCAGGGGTCAGGAACCTTTTTGGCTAAGAGAGCCGTAAACGCCACATATTTTGAAATATAATTCCGCGAGAGCCGTACAATATGTTTAAAGGGCCATTGACAGATCAATCGCTCCAATGTTCACTTAGTACAGCAAGGAATGCTCCTCCCTGCTGTATAAAGCCACAACTGGACTGAAACAATGTAATTAGCAGTCAAAAAATTAAATAAATAACTTACATTGTGAGCTTGCGATGCATGACATCAGTCCAGCAGTCTGGCTTCTTCTTTTTCCTGCGCATGACTGGAAGCTGGCATTCTTCCCACCTGATGTTGAGAGAATGCCAGCTTTGAGGCATTCGCAGAAGAAAGAAGCTGGAATGTTGGACATGTCACACAACGCATTGTCAGTTATGTCAATTATCTATTTTATTATTTTACAGCGAATTATTGTTTAGGTCCAGCGGTGGCTTAGTGCAGCAGAGAGGAACACTCCTTTGTGTACTAAGTGACCGCTGGAGCAATTGTATCTGTCAGTGGCCCTTTTAAAAGTGTTGGTCTTACAGAAAATGAACAAAAAAGAGAGGCTCAGACCCATAGGGAACTAAAGCATTTACTACTTAAAGTGGTACATACAAGCAGGCACACCCAGCGTAAGTTCTGGCGTCGGCACATTGGAGCGGAGCTGTGCAGCTCCATGTGTTCCTATGCGGCCGCACACTCCGCTCTGGAGTGCCGACGCCAGAACTTGGTTCCCACATGCGAGACACGGACGTGTTTCTCGCATGTGGAAACAAGCCCTAAGTGCCATTATACACAGGAGATCTGTACTTAGTATGCAGCGTCTGTGTATAGGTAATACAGTGATCACCGGTGACATACACAGGACCTCAGTATATAGTATACAGTGTATAGGTAACACACTGACTCACCTGTGACGTCTCTAAGTGAAGTCCTTCATCTTTGATCCCGCACAGACCGCCATCACTTCATCCAGCCAGGACTCGTCTCTGCAGGAAATGACACAGTTATCACGAGTTCCACTTGCAGAACACATTACTTAATTTTCCCAACTTCTACATTACACCACATGAAGAAGGCGACATAGTGTCAATCTACACAGTAATAGGATCGCCCCGCCATTTAAAACAGTATACTCAAAAAATAAAATAAATACATCCCTGCAGTAATAATATCCCTTAATTAGCCCCTGTGGTAATAATATTCGCCATCCTGGCCCCCGTGTGTCTCATTCCTGGCTCCAGCCATATGTTCTCCCATCCTGCCCTCATGAGTATCCATCCTGCCCCATATGATCTTCCCATCCTGCCCCATCTGTCTCCATTGTATCCATCCTGCCCCATGATCCTGCCCCATCTGTCTCCAATCCTGCCTCCAGTGTCTCCAGTCATGACGCCATGTCTGTCATCCTGCCCCGTGTCTCCAATCATGCCCCGTTTCTCCATTCTGCCCCTGTGTCAAGCATTCTGCCCCTGTGTCAAGCATTCTGCCCCTGTGTCCAGCTTTCTGCCCCTGTGTCCAGCTTTCTGCCCGTGTCCAGCTTTCTGCCCCTGTGTCCAGCGTTCTGCTCCTGTGTCCAGCGTTCTGCTCCAAAGTCCAGCGTTCTGCCCCAATGTCCAGCTTTCTGCATCAGTGTCCAGCGTTCTGCCCCAATGTCCAGCGTTCTGCCCCAGTGTCCAGCGTTCTGCCCCTGTGTCCAGCGTTCTGCCCCCGTGTCCAGCTTTCTGCCCGTGTCCAGCTTTCTGCCCGTGTCCAGATTTCTGCCCCAATGTCCAGCTTTCTGCATCAGTGTCCAGCGTTCTGCCCCAATGTCCAGCGTTCTGCCCCAGTGTCCAGCGTTCTGCCCCTATGTCCAGCGTTCTGCCCCGTGTCCAGCTTTCTGCCCGTGTCCAGCTTTCTGCCCGTGTCCAGCTTTCTGCCCGTGTCCAGCTTTCTGCCCCTGTGTCCAGCTTTCTGCCCCTGTTTCCAGTTTTCTGCTCCCGTGTCCAGCTTTCTGCCCCCGTGTCCAGCGTTCTGCCCCCGTGTCCAGCGTTCTGCCCCCGTGTCCAGCGTTCTGCCCCCGTGCCCAGCGTTCTGCCCCCGTGTCCAGCGTTCTGCCCCAGTGTCCAGCGTTCTGCCCCAGTGTCCAGCGTTCTGCCCCAGTGTCCAGCTTTCTGCCCCAGTGTCCAGCGTTCTGCCCCAGTGTCCAGCGTTCTGCCCCAGTGTCCAGCGTTCTGCCCCAGTGTTCAGCGTTCTGCCCCCGTGTCCAGCGTTCTGCCCCCGTGTCCAGCGTTCTGCCCCCGTGTCCAGCGTTCTGCCCCCGTGTCCAGCGTTCTGCCCCCGTGTCCAGCGTTCTGCCCCAGTGTCCAGCGTTCTGCCCCAGTGTCCAGCGTTCTGCCCCAGTGTCCAGCTTTCTGCCCCAGTGTCCAGCTTTCTGCCCCAGTGTCCAGCGTTCTGCCCCCGTGTCCAGCGTTCTGCCCCCGTGTCCAGCGTTCTGCCCCCGTGTCCAGCGTTCTGCCCCAGTGTCCAGCTTTCTGCCCCAGTGTCCAGCTTTCTGCCCCAGTGTCCAGCTTTCTGCCCCCGTGTCCAGCTTTCTGCCCCCGTGTCCAGCGTTCTGCCCCCGTGTCCAGCGTTCTGCCCCCGTGTCCAGCGTTCTGCCCCAAGTGTCCAGCGTTCTTCCCCAGTGTCCAGCGTTCTGCCCCAGTGTCCAGCTTTCTGCCCCAGTGTCCAGCTTTCTGCCCCAGTGTCCAGCGTTCTGCCCCAGTGTCCAGCGTTCTGCCCCAGTGTCCAGCGTTCTGCCCCAGTGTCCAGCGTTCTGCCCCAGTGTCCAGCTTTCTGCCCCAGTGTCCAGCTTTCTGCCCCAGTGTCCAGCGTTCTGCCCCCGTGTCCAGCGTTCTGCCCCCGTGTCCAGCGTTCTGCCCCAGTGTCCAGCGTTCTGCCCCCGTGTCCAGCGTTCTGCCCCAGTGTCCAGCGTTCTGCCTCAGTGTCCAGCGTTCTGCCCCAGTGTCCAGCGTTCTGCCCCAGTGTCCAGCGTTCTGCCCCAGTGTCCAGCGTTCTGCCCCAGTGTCCAGCTTTCTGCCCCCGTGTCCAGCGTTCTGCCCCAGTGTCCAGCGTTCTGCCCCAGTGTCCAGCGTTCTGCCCCAGTGTCCAGCTTTCTGCCCCAGTGTCCAGCTTTCTGCCCCCGTGTCCAGCGTTCTGCCCCCGTGTCCAGCGTTCTGCCCCAGTGTCCAGCTTTCTGCCCCCGTGTCCAGCGTTCTGCCCCAGTGTCCAGCGTTCTGCCCCAGTGTCCAGCGTTCTGCCCCAGTGTCCAGCTTTCTGCCCCTGTGTCCAGCGTTCTGCCCCCGTGTCCAGCGTTCTGCCCCCGTGTCCAGCGTTCTGCCTCCGTGTCCAGCGTTCTGCCCCCGTGTCCAGCGTTCTGCCCTGGGCCCCCCCGATCGCCGCTCTCAATAAAAAAAAGAAAAAAACAAGTTTTACCTGACCGCGATCCTGCTCTGTCTGGTTATCGGTGGGGGCGGCCATCTTCCTGAGGCCGCGCGTGCGCAGGTGGAGCGCTCTGCTGCCTGGGGCTTCAGGAAAATGGCCGCGGGATGCCGCGCATGCGCAGATGGATATCGCGGCGGCCATTTTTCTGAAGCCGAGATGCCAACAGGTAAATTCTGTGCCGCCGGCGACCCGCCCACCGCATTGTGCCGCCCGCCGCATTGTGCCGCCCGGGGCGGCCCGCCCCCCCCCCGCCCCCCCTTCCTACGCCACAGGCTGTCTGCGAGCCAGATACGGCCATCAAAAGAGCCATATCTGGCTCGCGAGCCATATGTTCCCGACCCCTGATGTAGGGTGTAAAGTGTAGGGTGTAGCGTGTAGGGTGTAGAGTGTAGCGTGTAGCGTGTAGGGTGTAGCGTGTAGGGTGTAGAGTGTAGCGTGTAGCGTATAGCGTGTAGGGTGTAGAGTGTAGCATGTAGCGTGTAGCATGTTGCGTGTAGGGTGTAGGGTGTAGAGTGTAGGGTGTAGCATGTAGGGTGTAAGGTGTAGCGTGTAGGGTGTAGAGTGTAGAGTGTAGGGTGTAGAGTGTAGAGTGTAGGGTGTAGAGTGTAGGATGTAGAGTGTAGATTGTAGAGTGTAGGATGTAGAGTGGAGTGTAGGGTGTAGAGTGTAGAGTGTAGGGTGTAGAGTGTAGGGTGTAGGGTGTAGAGTGTAGAGTGTAGGGTGTTGAGTGTAGGGTGTACAGTGTAGAGTGTACCCTGTAGGGTGTAGATTGTAGGTTGTATAGTGCAGAGTGTAGGGTATAGAGTGTAGGATGTAGAGTGTAGAGTGTAGGATGAAGGGAGTAGAGTGTAGAGTGTAGGGTGTAGCGTGTTGAGTGTAGGGTGTAGAGTGTAGAGTGTACCTTGTAGGGTGTAGATTGTTGGTTGTATAGTGTAGAGTGTAAGGTATAGAGTGTAGGATGTAGAGTGTAGAGTGTAGGATGAAGGGAGTAGAGTGTAGGATGTAGGGTGTAGGGTGTAGAGTGTAGGATGTAGGGTGTAGCGTATAGGGTGTAGAGTGTAGCGTGTAGGGTGTAGAGTGTAGGGTGTAGCGTGTAGGGTGTAGAGTGTAGCGTGTAGGGTGTAGAGTGTAGCGTGTAGGGTGTAGAGTGTAGCGTGTAGCGTGTAGCGTGTAGCGTGTAGATTGTAGCGTGTAGCGTGTAGCGTGTAGGGTGTAGGGTGTAGCGGGTAGCGTGTAGCGTGTAGAGTGTAGGGTGTAGGGTGTAGCATGTAGAGTGTAGCGTGTAGGGTGTAGAGTGTAGCGTGTAGGGTGTAACGTGTAGGGTGTAGAGTGTAGCATGTAGCGTGTAGGGTGTAGGTTTTAGAGTGTAGGGTGTTGCGTGTAGCGTGTAGGGTGTACAGTGTAGACTGTAGCGTGTAGGGTGTAGGGTGTAGGGTGTAGAATGTAGGGTGTAGCGTATAGGGTGTAGAGTGTAGCGTGTAGCGTGTAGGGTGTAGAGTGTAGGGTGTAGGGTGTAGAGTGTAGGGTGTAGCGTGTAGGGTGTAGAGTGTAGCGTGTAGGGTGTAGAGAGTAGCGTGTAGGGTGTAGAGTGTAGCGTGTAGCGTGTAGCGTGTAGGGTGTAGTGTGTAGGGTGTAGAGTGTAGCGTGTAGGGTGTAGAGTGTAGCGTGTTGCGTGTAGAGTGTAGCGTGTAGCGTCTAGGGTGTAGAGTGTAGGGTGTAGCGTGTAGGGTGTAGCGTGTAGGGTGTAGAGTGTAGGGTGTACTGTGTAGGGTGTAGAGTATAGCGTGCAGCGTGCAAGGTGTAGGGTGTAGCGTGTAGGGTGTAGCGTGTAGCATGTAGCGTGTAGAGTGTAGCGTGTAGGGTGTAGGGTGTAGCGTGTAGCGTGTAGGGTGTAGAGTGTAGCGTGTAGGGTGTAGGATGTAGAGTGTAGGGTGTAGAGTGTAGGGTGTAGCATGTAGGGTGTATTGTGTAGCGTGTAGGGTGTAAAGTGTAGCGTGTAGCATGTAGGGTGTAGGGTGTAGCGTGTAGCGTGTAGGGTGTAGCATGTAGCGTGTAGGGTGTAGGGTGTAGAGTGTAGCGTGTAAGTGTAGAGTGAGGATGTAGAGTGTTGGGTGTAGGGTGTAGAGTAGAGTGTAGAGTGTAGGGTGTAGAGTGTAGGGTGTAGAGTGCACATTTTTCCCCATTTCCCCACTGGGTCAGAACTTCTGTTAGAATGATCAGAGGTTGAAATGTTTTGCGTTTTCCTGCTCTTTCCAATGGCCTACAAGCATAAGTGAAGCAGTGAGCAGCAGTCTCTATTAGTATAGGAGAAAACAGAAAACATTTCACAATTTTCCCCATTTCCCAATTGGGTCATAACTTCTGTTACAATGATAAGAGGTTGAAATTTTTCGCGTTTTCCTGCTCTTTCCAATGGCCTACAAGCAAAAGTGAAGCGGTGAGCAGCAGTTTCTATTAGTATAGGAGATAACGGAAAACATTTCACATTTTTCCCCATTTCCCCATTGGGTCATAACTTCTGTTACAATGATCAGAGGTTGAAATTTTTTGCGTTTTCCTGCTCTTTCCAATGGCCTACAAGCAAGGGAGTAGAGTGTAGGATGTAGGGTGTAGGGTGTAGAGTGTAGGGTGTAGGGTGTAGCGTATAGGGTGTAGAGTGTAGCATGTAGGGTGTAGGGTGTAGAGTGTAGGGTGTAGCGTGTAGGGTGTAGAGTGTAGCGTGTAGGGTGTAGAGTGTAGCGTGTAGGGTGTAGAGTGTAGCGTGTAGCGTGTAGGGTGTAGATTGTAGCGTGTAGCGTGTAGGGTGTAGGGTGTATCGGGTAGCGTGTAGAGTGTAGGGTGTAGGGTGTAGAGTGTAGCGTGTAGGGTATAGAGTGTAGCGTATAGGGTGTAGAGTGTAGCGTGTAGGGTGTAGGGTGTAAAGTGTAGGGTGTAGCGTGTAGGGTGTACAGTGTAGCGTGTAGCGTGTAGTGTGTAGATTGTAGCGTGTAGAGTGTACGGTGTAGCGGGTAGCGTGTAGAGTGTAGCGTGTAGGGTGTAGAGTGTAGCGTGTAGGGTGTAACGTGTAGGGTGTAGAGTGTAGCATGTAGCGTGTAGGGTGTAGGGTTTAGAGTGTAGGGTGTCGCGTGTAGAGTGTAGGGTGTAGGGGGTACAGTGTAGAGTGCAGCGTGTAGGGTGTAGAGTGTAGCGTGTAGCGTGTAGGGTGTAGGGTGTAGAATGTAGGGTGTAGCGTATAGGGTGTAGAGTGTAGCGTGTAGGGTGTAGGGTGTAGAGTGTAGGGTGTAGCGTGTAGGGTGTAGAGTGTAGCGTGTAGGGTGTAGAGTGTAGAGTGTAGCGTGTAGCGTGAAGGGTGTAGAGTGTAGGGTGTAGTGTGTAGGGTGTAGAGTGTAGCGTGTAGAGTGTAGCGTGTAGAGTGTAGGGTGTAGCGTGTAGGGTGTAGAGTGTAGCGTGTAGGGTGTACGGTGTAGAGTGTAGCATGTAGCATGTAGCGTGTAGGGTGTAGGGTGTAGAGTGTAGGGTGTGGAGTGTAGGGTGTAGCATGTAGGTTGTAGGGTGTAGCGTGTAGGGTGTAGCGTGTAGGGTGTAGCGTGTAGCGTGTAGGGTGTAGCGTGTAGCGTGTAGGGTGTAGGGTGTAGAGTGTAGCGTGTAAGGGTAGAGTGAGGATGTAGAGTGTTGGGTGTAGGGTGTAGAGTAGAGTGTAGAGTGTAGGGTGTAGAGTGTAGGGTGTAGAGTGCACATTTTTCCCCATTTGCCCACTGGGTCATAACTTCTGTTAGAATGATCAGAGGTTGAAGTGTTTTGCGTTTTCCTGCTCTTTCCAATGGCCTACAAGCATAACTGAAACAGTGAGCAGCAGTCTCTATTAGAATAGGAGATAACAGAAAACATTTCACAATTTTCCCCATTTCCCAATTGGGTCATAACTTCTGTTACAATGATAAGAGGTTGAAATTTTTTGTGTTTTCCTGCTCTTTCCAATGGCCTACAAGCAAAAGTGAAGCGGTGAGCAGCAGTTTCTATTAGTATAGGAGATAACAGAAAACATTTCACGTTTTTCCCCATTTCCCCATTGGGTCATAACTTCTGTTACAATGATCAGAGGTTGAAAATTTTTGCGTTTTCCTGCTCTTTCCAATGGCCTACAAGCAAGGGAGTAGAGTGTAGGATGTAGGGTGTAGGGTGTAGAGTGTAGGGTGTAGGGTGTAGCGTATAGGATGTAGAGTGTAGCGTGTAGGGTGTAGGGTGTAGCGTGTAGGGTGTAGAGTGTAGCGTGTACGGTGTAGAGTGTAGCGTGTAGAGTGTACAGTGTAGCGTGTAGCGTGTAGGGTGTAGATTGTAGCATGTAGCGTGAAGGGTGTAGGGTGTAGCGGGTAGCGGGTAGCGTGTAGAGTGTAGGGTGTAGGGTGTAGCGTGTAGAGTGTAGCGTGTAGCGTGTAGCGTGTAGGGTGTAGAGTGTAGCGTGTAGGGTGTAGGGTGTAGCGTGTAGGGTGTTGAGTGTAGCGTGTAGGGTGTAGCGTGTAGGGTGTATCGTGTAGCGTGTGGGGTGTAGCGTGTAGCGTGTAGTGTGTAGGGTGTAGGGTGTAGAGTGTAGCGTGTAGGGTGTAGAGTGTAGCGTGTAGCGTGTAGCGTGTAGGGTGTAGGGTGTAGCATGTAGGGTGTAGCGTGTAGGGTGTAAAGTGTAGGGTGTAGCGTGTAGGGTGTAGAGTGTAGCGTGTAGGGTGTAGAGTGTAGGGTGTAGCGTGTAGGTTGTAGAGTGTAGCGTGTAGGGTGTAGAGTGTAACGTGTAGCGTGTAGGGTGTAGGGTGTAGCGTGTAGCGTATAGCGTGTAGCGTGTAGGGTGTAGAGTGTAACGTGTAGCGTGTAGGGTGTAGGGTGTAGCGTATAGCGTGTAGCGTGTAGGGTGTAGAGCGTAGCGTGTAGAGTGTAGCGTGTAGATTGTAGCGTGTAGGGTGTAGCGTGTAGAGTGTAGCGTGTAGCCTGTAGCGTGTAGCGTGTAGCGTGTAGGGTGTAGGGTGTAGAGTGTAGCGTGTAGCGTGTAGCGTGTAGGGTGTAGAGTGTAGGGTGTAGCGTGTAGGGTGTAGATTGTAGCGTGTAGGATATAGGGTGTAGCGTGTAGGGTGTAGCGTGTAGCGTGTAGCGTGTGGGGTGTAGCGTGTAGTGTGTAGCGCTTAGGGTGTAAAGTGTAGGGTGTAGCGTGTAGGGTGTAGCGTGTAGAGTGTAGGGTGTAGCATGTAGGGTGTAGAGTGTAGCGTGTAGGGTGTAGGGTGTAGAGTGTAGAGTGTAGGGTGTAGCGTGTAGGGTGTAGAGTGTAGCGTGTAGCGTGTAGGGTGTAGGGTGTAGAGTGTAGCGTGTAGCGTGTAGGTTGTAGCGTGTAGGGTGTAGAGTGTAGCGTGTAGCGTGTAGGATGTAGGGTGTAGCGTGTAGCGTGTAGGGTGTAGCGTGTAGCGTGTAGCGTGTAGAGTGTAGGGTGTAGTGTGTAGGCTGTAGAGTGTAGGGTGTAGGGTGTAGCGTGTAGCGTGTATAGTGCAGGGTGTAGCGTGTAGGGTGTAGAGTGTAGCGTGTAGCGTGTAGGGTGTAGAGTGTAGCGTGTAGGGTGTAGGGTGTAGGGTGTGGAGTGTAGTGTGTAGGGTGTAGCGTGTAGCGTGTAGAGTGTAGGGTGTAGGGTGTAGCGTGTAGGGTGTAGAGTGTAGCATGTAGCGTGTAGCGTGTAGGGTGTAGAGTGTAGGGTGTAGCGTGTAGGGTGTAGAGTGTAGCGTGTAGGGTGTAGAGTGCAGAGTGTAGCGTGTAGGGTGTAGAGTGTAGCGTGTAGGGTGTAGCGTGTAGGGTGTAGAGTGTAGCATGTAGGGTGTAGAATGTAACGTGTAGCGTGTAGGGTGTAGCGTGTAGCGTGTAGAGTGTAGCGTGTAGGGTGTAGGGTGTAGCGTGTAGGTTGTAGAGTGTAGGGTGTAGCGTGTAGGGTGTAGAGTGTAGCGTGTAGGGTGTAGAGTGTAGGGTGTAGCGTGTAGGGTGTAGGGTGTAGCGTGTAGGTTGTAGAGTGTAGCGTGTAGGGTGTAGAGTGTAACGTGTAGCGTGTAGGGTGTAGGGTGTAGCGTGTAGCGTATAGCGTGTAGCGTGTAGGGTGTAGAGTGTAACGTGTAGCGTGTAGGGTGTAGCGTATAGCGTGTAGCGTGTAGGGTGTAGAGCGTAGCGTGTAGCGTGTAGAGTGTAGCGTGTAGATTGTAGCGTGTAGGGTGTAGCGTGTAGAGTGTAGCGTGTAGCCTGTAGGGTGTAGAGTGTAGCGTGTAGCGTGTAGGGTGTAGAGTGTAGGGTGTAGCGTGTAGGGTGTAGAGTGTAGCGTGTAAAGTATAGGGTGTAGCGTGTAGTGTGTATCGTGTAGCGTGTAGCGTGTGGGGTGTAGCGTGTAGCGTGTAGTGTGTAGGGTGTAGGGTGTAGAGTGTAGCGTGTAGGGTGTAGGGTGTAGAGTGTAGCGTGTAGCGTGTAGGGTGTAGGGTGTAGGGTGTAGCATGTAGTGTGTAGCGTGTAGGGTGTAGAGTGTAGCATGTAGCGCGTAGGGTGTAAAGTGTAGGGTTTAGCGTGTAGGGTGTAGCGTGTAGCGTGTAGAGCGTAGGGTGTAGCGTGTAGGGTGTAGAGTGTAACGTGTAGCGTGTAGGGTGTAGCGTGTAGCGTGTAGAGTGTGGCGTGTAGGGTGTAGAGTGTAGCGTGTAGCGTGTAGACTGCAGCATGTAGGGTGTAAAGTGTAGTGTGTAGCGTGTAGAGTGTAGCATGTAGGGTGTAGAGTGTAGCGTGTAGCGTGTAGAGTGTAGCGTGTAGCGTGTAGCGTGTAGCGGGTGGGGTGTAGGGTGTAGAGTGTAGGGTGTTGGGTGTAGCGTGTAGCGTGTAGCGTGTAGGGTATAGAGTGTAGCGTGTAGCGTGTAGGGTGTAGGGTTTAGGGTGTAGAGTGTAGAGTGTAGCGTGTAGGATGTAGAGTGTAGCGTGTAGGGTGTAGAGTGTAGCGTGTAGGGTGTAGCGTGTAGGGTGTAGAGTGTAGCGTGTAGCGTGTAGGGTGTAGGGTGTAGCGTGTAGGGTGTAGAGTGTAGGGCGTAGCGAGTAGGGTGTAGGGTGTAGAGTGTAGCGTGTAGCGTGTAGGGTGTAGGGTGTAGGGTCTAGAGTGTAGCGTGTATCGTGTAGAGTGTAGTGTGTAGGGTGTTGAGTGTAGGGTGTAGCGTATAGGGTGTAGAGTGTAGCGCGTAGGGTGTAGGGTGTAGAGGGTAGGGTGTAGGGTGTAGAGTGTAGCGTGTAGCGTGTAGCGTGTAGGGTGTAGAGTGTAGGGTGTAGAGTGTAACGTGTAGCGTGTAGGGTGTAGGGTGTAGTGTGTAGCGTGTAGAGTGTAGCGTGTAGGGTGTATGGTGTAAAGTGTAGGGTGTAGCGTGTAGCGTGTAGCGTGTAGCGTGTAGGGTGTATGGTGTAGAGTGTAGGGTGTAGCGTGTAGGGTGTAGAGTGTAGCGTGTAGGGTGTAGGGTGCAGCGTGTAGGGTGTAGAGTGTAGGGCGTAGCGAGTAGGGTGTAGGGTGTAGCGTGTAGGGTGTAGAGTGTAGGGCGTAGCGAGTAGGGTGTAGGGTGTAGAGTGTAGCGTGTAGCGTGTAGGGTGTTGGGTGTAGGGTCTAGAGTGTAGCGTGTATCGTGTAGAGTGTAGGGTGTAGGGTGTAGAGTGTAGCGTGTAGCGTGTAGGGTGTAGCGTGTAGGGTGTAGAGTGTAGGGTGTAGAGTGTAACGTGTAGCGTGTAGGGTGTAGGGTGTAGTGTGTAGCGTGTAGCGTGTAGAGTGTAGCGTGTAGGGTGTAGGGTGTAGGGTGTAGGGTCTAGAGTGTAGCGTGTATCGTGTAGAGTGTAGGGTGTAGGGTGTTGAGTGTAGGGTATAGCGTATAGGGTGTAGAGTGTAGCGCGTAGGGTGTAGGGTGTAGAGGGTAGGGTGTAGGGTGTAGAGTGTAGCGTGTAGCGTGTAGCGTGTAGGGTGTAGCGTGTAGGGTGTAGAGTGTAGGGTGTAGAGTGTAACGTGTAGCGTGTAGAGTGTAGGGTGTAGTGTGTAGAGTGTAGCGTGTAGAGTGTAGCGTGTAGGGTGTAGAGTGTAGCGTGTAGCGTGTATGGTGTACGGTGTAGGGTGTAGCGTGTAGGGTGTAGAGTGTAGCGTGTAGGGTGTAGAGTGAAGCGTATAGGGTGTAGAGTGTAACGTGTAGCGTGTAGGGTGTAGCGTGTAGCGTGTAGAGTGTGGCGTGTAGGGTGTAGAGTGTAGCGTGTAGCGTGTAGACTGCAGCATGTAGGGTGTAAAGTGTAGTGTGTAGCGTGTAGAGTGTAGCATGTAGGGTGTAGAGTGTAGCGTGTAGCGTGTAGAGTGTAGCGTGTAGCGTGTAGCGTGTAGCGGGTGGGGTGTAGGGTGTAGAGTGTAGGGTGTTGGGTGTAGCGTGTAGCGTGTAGCGTGTAGGGTATAGAGTGTAGCGTGTAGCGTGTAGGGTGTAGGGTTTAGGGTGTAGAGTGTAGAGTGTAGCGTGTAGGATGTAGAGTGTAGCGTGTAGGGTGTAGAGTGTAGCGTGTAGGGTGTAGCGTGTAGGGTGTAGAGTGTAGCGTGTAGCGTGTAGCGTGTAGGGTGTAGGGTGTAGCGTGTAGGGTGTAGAGTGTAGGGCGTAGCGAGTAGGGTGTAGGGTGTAGAGTGTAGCGTGTAGCGTGTAGGGTGTAGGGTGTAGGGTCTAGAGTGTAGCGTGTATCGTGTAGAGTGTAGTGTGTAGGGTGTTGAGTGTAGGGTGGAGCGTATAGGGTGTAGAGTGTAGCGCGTAGGGTGTAGGGTGTAGAGGGTAGTGTGTAGGGTGTAGAGTGTAGCGTGTAGCGTGTAGCGTGTAGGGTGTAGCGTGTAGGGTGTAGAGTGTAGGGTGTAGAGTGTAACGTGTAGTGTGTAGGGTGTAGGGTGTAGTGTGTAGCGTGTAGAGTGTAGCGTGTAGGGTGTATGGTGTAGAGTGTAGGGTGTAGCGTGTAGCGTGTAGCGTGTAGCGTGTAGGGTGTATGGTGTAGAGTGTAGGGTGTAGCGTGTAGGGTGTAGAGTGTAGCGTGTTGGGTGTAGGGTGCAGCGTGTAGGGTGTAGAGTGTAGGGCGTAGCGAGTAGGGTGTAGGGTGTAGCGTGTAGGGTGTAGAGTGTAGGGCGTAGCGAGTAGGGTGTAGGGTGTAGAGTGTAGCGTGTAGCGTGTAGGGTGTAGGGTGTAGGGTCTAGAGTGTAGCGTGTATCGTGTAGAGTGTAGGGTGTAGGGTGTTGAGTGTAGGGTGTAGCGTATAGGGTGTAGAGTGTAGCGCGTAGGGTGTAGGGGGTAGAGGGTAGGGTGTAGGGTGTAGAGTGTAGCGTGTAGCGTGTAGGGTGTAGCGTGTAGGGTGTAGAGTGTAGGGTGTAGAGTGTAACGTGTAGCGTGTAGGGTGTAGGGTGTAGTGTGTAGCGTGTAGCGTGTAGAGTGTAGCGTGTAGGGTGTAGAGTGTAGCGTGTAGCGTGTATGGTGTACGGTGTAGAGTGTAGGGTGTAGCGTGTAGGGTGTAGAGTGTAGCGTGTAGGGTGTAGAGTGAAGCGTGTAGGGTGTAGAGTGTAACGTGTAGCGTGTAGGGTGTAGCGTGTAGCGTGTAGAGTGTGGCGTGTAGGGTGTAGAGTGTAGCGTGTAGCGTGTAGACTGCAGCGTGTAGGGTGTAAAGTGTAGTGTGTAGCGTGTAGAGTGTAGCGTGTAGCGTGTAGAGTGTAGCGTGTAGCGTGTAGAGTGTAGCGGGTAGCGTGTAGCGGGTGGGGTGTAGGGTGTAGAGTGTAGGGTGTTGGGTGTAGCGTGTAGCGTGTAGCGTGTAGGGTATAGAGTGTAGCGTGTAGCGTGTAGGGTGTAGGGTTTAGGGTGTAGAGTGTAGGGTGTAGCGTGTAGGATGTAGAGTGTAGCGTGTAGGGTGTAGAGTGTAGCGTGTAGGGTGTAGCGTGTAGCGGGTAGGGTGTAGAACGTAGAGTGTAGGGTGTATGATGTAGAGTGTAGGGTGTAGAGTGTAGCGTGTAGCGTGTAGAGTGTAGGGCGTAGCGAGTAGGGTGTAGGGTGTAGAGTGTAGCGTGTAGCGTGTAGGGTGTAGGGTGTAGCGTGTAGGGTGTAGAGTGTAGGGCGTAGCGAGTAGGGTGTAGGGTGTAGAGTGTAGCGTGTAGCGTGTAGGGTGTAGGGTGTAGGGTCTAGAGTGTAGCGTGTATCGTGTAGAGTGTAGGGAGTAGGGTGTTGAGTGTAGGGTGTAGCGTATAGGGTGTAGAGTGTAGTGCGTAGGGTGTAGGGTGTAGAGTGTAGGGTGTAGGGTGTAGAGTGTAGCGTGTAGGGTGTAGCGTGTAGGGTGTAGAGTGTAGGGTGTAGAGTGTAACGTGTAGCGTGTAGGGTGTAGGGTGTAGTGTGTAGCGTGTAGCGTGTAGAGTGTAGCGTGTAGGGTGTAGAGTGTAGCGTGTAGCGTGTATGGTGTACGGTGTAGAGTGTAGGGTGTAGCGTGTAGGGTGTAGAGTGTAGCGTGTAGGGTGTAGAGTGAAGCGTGTAGGGTGTAGAGTGTAACGTGTAGCGTGTAGGGTGTAGCGTGTAGCGTGTGGCGTGTAGGGTGTAGAGTGTAGCGTGTAGCGTGTAGACTGCAGCGTGTAGGGTGTAAAGTGTAGTGTGTAGCGTGTAGAGTGTAGCGTGTACCGTGTAGCGTGTAGCGGGTGGGGTGTAGGGTGTAGAGTGTAGGGTGTTGGGTGTAGCGTGTAGCGTGTAGGGTATAGAGTGTAGCGTGTAGCGTGTAGGGTGTAGGGTTTAGGGTGTAGAGTGTAGGGTGTAGCGTGTAGGATGTAGAGTGTAGCGTGTAGGGTGTAGAGTGTAGCGTGTAGGGTGTAGCGTGTAGCGGGTAGGGTGTAGAACGTAGAGTGTAGGGTGTATGATGTAGAGTGTAGGGTGTAGAGTGTAGCGTGTAGCGTGTAGAGTGTAGCGTGTAGCGTGTAGGGTGTAGGGTGTAGAGTGTACGGTGTAGCGTGTAGCGTGTAGGGAGTAGGGTGTAGGCTGTAGCGTGTAGCATATAGCGTGTAGCGTGTAGCGTGTAGCGTGTAGGGTGTAGAGTGTAGAGTGTAGCATGTAGGGTGTAGCGTGTAGGGTGTAGTGTGTAGGGTGTAGCGTGTAGGGTGTAGCGTGTAGGGTGTAGAGTTTAGCGTGTAGCGTGTATCGTGTAGCGTGTAGGGTGTAGGGTGTAGAGTGTAGGGTGTAGCGTGTAGGGTGTAGAGTGTAGCTTCTAGCGTGTAGAATGTAGCGTGTAGCGTGTAGGGAGTAGGGTGTAGGGTGTAGGGTGTAGCGTGTAGAGTGTAGCGAGTAGCGTGTAGTGTGTAGCGTGTAGCATGTAGGGTGTAGCATGTAGGGTGTAGAGTGTAGCATGTAGCGTGTAGGGTGTAGGGTGTAGGGTGTAGAGTGTAGGGTGTAGCGTGTAGCGTGTAGGGAGTAGGGTGTAGGGTGTAGCGTGTCGGGTGTAGGGTGTAGAGTGTAGCGTGTAGCGTGTAGCGTGTAGCGTGTAGAGTGTAGCATGTAGCGTGTAGCGTGTAGGGTGTAGGGTGTAGAGGGTAGGGTGTAGCATGTAGGGTGTAGGGTGTAGCGTGTAGGGTGTAGATTGTAGAGTGTAGGGTGTATAGTGCACATTTTTCCCCATTTCCCCACTGGGTCAAAACTTCTGTTAGAATGATGCGTTTTCCTTCCATTTCCAATGGCCTACAAGCATAAGTGAAGCAGTGAGCAGCAGTCTCTATTAGTATGAGATAACGGAAAACATTTCACATTTTTCCCCATTTCCCCATTGGGTCCTATACTAATAGAAACTGCTGCTCACCGCTTCACTTATGCTTGTCAGCCATTGGAAAGAGCAGGAAAACGCAAAAAATTTCAACCTCTGATCATTGTAACAGAAGTTATTACCCAATGGTGAAATGGGGAAAATTGTGAAATGTTTTCCGTTATCTCTTATACTAATACAGACTGCTGCTCACAGCTTCATATATGCTTGTAGACCATTGGAAAGAGCAGGAAAACGCAAAAAATTTCAACCTCTGATCATTGTAACAGAAGTTATGTCCCAATGGGGAAAAATGTGAAATGTTTTCTGTTATCTCCTATACTAATAGAGACTGCTGCTCACTGCTTCACTTATGCTTGTAGGCCATTGGAAAGAGCTACACCCTACACTCTAGACTCTACACCCTACACGCTACACCCTACACGCTACACTCTACACACTACACGCTACACTCTACACTCTACACCCTATACGCTACATGCTACACGCTACACCCTACTCCCTACACGCTACACGCTACACACTACACTCTACACCCTACACCCTACACGCTACACGCTACACTCTACACGCTACACGCTACACCCTACACGCTACACGCTACACCCTACACGCTACACGCTACACTCTACACACTACACGCTACACTCTACACCCTACACACTACACTCTGCACCCTACACCCTACACGCTACACTCTACATCCTACACGCTACACCCTACACTCTACACCCTAAACCCTACACCCTACACGCTACACGCTACACTCTATACCCTACACGCTACACGCTACACGCTACACCCAACACCCTACACTCTACACCCTACACCCTACCCGCTACACGCTACACTCTACACGCTACACTCTACACCCTACATGCTACACTCTACACGCTACACACTACACTTTACACCCTACATGCTGCAGTCTACACGCTACACGCTACACTCTACACCCTACACGCCACACTCTACACGCTACACGCTACACCCTACACGCTACACGTTACACTCTACACCCTACACGCTTCACTCTACACCCTACACGCTACACTCTACACCCTACACGCTACACCCTACACTCTACACCGTACACCATACACGCTACACGCTACACTCTACACCCTACACGCTACACCCTACAATCTACAAGCTACACGCTACACTCTACACTCTACACCCTACACGCTACACTCTACACGCTACACGCTACACGCTACACCCTACACCCTACACGCTACACGTTACACTCTACACCCTATACTCTACACCCTACACGCTACACCCTACACGCTACACGCTACACTCTACACCCTACACCCTACCCTCTACACCCTACGCGCTACACTCTACACCCTATACGCTACACCCTACACTCAACACCCTACACCCTACACTCTACACGATACATGCTACACTCTAGACCCTACACCCTACACCCTACACGCTACACGCTACACTCTACACCCTACACCCTACTCGCTACGCCCTACACTCTACACCCTACACGCTACACCCTACACCCTACACGCTACACGCTACACTCTACACCCTACACGCTACACCCTACACTCTACACCCTACACCCTACACGCTACACGCTACACGCTAAACGCTACACGCTACACTCTACACCCTACACGCTACACTCTACACGATACACGCTACACTCTAGACCCTACACCCTACATCCTACACGCTACACGCTACACTCTACACTCTACACCCTACTCGCTACGCCCTACACTCTACACCCTACACGCTACACCCTACACCTTACACGCTACACGCTACACTCTACACCCCAGACGCTACACCCTACACTCTACACCATACACCCTACACGCTACACGCTACACGCTAAACGCTACACGCTACACTCTACACCCTACACGCTACACCCAACACTCTACACCCTACATGCTACACGCTACATTCTACACGCTACACGCTACACTCTACATCCTACACGCTACACCCTACACTCTACACCCTACACCCTACACGCTACACGATACACGCTACACGCTAAACTCTACACCCTACATGCTACACCCTACACGCTACACTCTACACTCTACACCCTACACGCTACACCCTACACGCCACACTCTACACTCTACACCCTACACCCTACACGCTGCACCCTACACTCTACACCGTACACCCTACAAGCTTCACGCTACACTCTACACCGTACACGCTACACCCTACACTCTACACCCTACACCCTACATGCTACACGCTACACTCTACACCCTACACGCTACACCCTACACTCTACACCCTGCACCCTACACGCTACACGCTTCACTCTACACCCTACACTCTACACCCTACACGCTACACCCTACACTCTACACGCTACACACTACACTCTACACCCTACACGCTACAACCTACACTCTACACCCTACACGCTACACGCTACACCCTACACTCTACACCCTACAAGCTTCACACTACACTTTACACCGTACACGCTACACCCTACACTCTACACCCTACACACTACACGCTACACCCTACACGCTACACCCTACACTCTACACCCTGCTCCCTACACGCTACACGCTACACTCTACACCCTACACGCTACACCCTACACGCTACACCCTACACGCTACACCCTACACTCTACAAGCTACACCCTACACCCTACACCCTACACGCTACACGCTACACGATACACGCTACACTCTACACCCTACACGCTACACTCTACACCCTACACCCTACATGCTACACGCTACATGCTACACCCTACACTCTACACCCTACACGCTACACCCTACACGCTACACCCTACACTGTACACCCTACACGCTACACGGTACATGCTACACGCTACATGCTACACTCAACACCCTACTCGCTACGCCCTACACTCTACACCCTACACGCTACACCTTACACTCTACACCCTACACCCTACACGCTACACGCTAAACGCTACACGCTACACTCTACACCCTACACGCTACACCCAACACTCTACACCCTATATGCTACACGCTACACTCTACACGCTACTCGCTACACGCTACACTCTACACCCTACATGCTACACCCTACACTCTACACCCTACACGCTACACGCTACATTCTACACCCTACACGCTACACTCTACACCCTACACGCTACACCCTACACCCTACACGCTACACGCTACACTCTACACCCTACACGCTACACCTTACACTCTACACCCTACACCCTACACGCTAAACGCTACACGCTACACTCTACACCCTACACGCTACACCCAACACTCTACACCCTACACCCTATATGCTACACGCTACACTCTACACGCTACACCCTACACGCTACACTCTACACCCTACACGCTACACCCTACACTCTACACCCTACACGCTACACACTACATTCTACACCCTACACGCTACACTCTACACCCTACACGCTACACCCTACACTCTACACCCTACACCCTACACGCTACACTCTACACCCTACACGCTACACTCTACACTCTACACCCTACACCCTACACGCTACACGCTACACGCTACACCCTACACTCTACACCCTACACCCTACAAGCTTCACTCTACACTCTACACCCTACACGCTACACCCTACACCCTACACGCTACACGCTACACGCTACACTCTACACTCTACACCCTATACGCTACATGCTACACGCTACACCCTACTCCCTACACGCTACACGCTACACACTACACTCTACACCCTACACCCTACACGCTACACGCTACACGCTACACTCTACACGCTACACGCTACACCCTACACCCTACACGCTACACGCTACACCCTACACGCTACACCCTACACGCTACACTCTACACACTACACGCTACACTACACCCTACACACTACACTCTGCACCCTACACCCTACACGCTACACTCTACATCCTACACGCTACACCCTACACTCTACACCCTAAACCCTACACCCTACACGCTACACGCTACACTCTATACCCTACACGCTACACGCTACACGCTACACCCAACACCCTACACTCTACACCTTACACCCTACCCGCTACACGCTACACGCTACACGCTACACTCTACACGCTACACTTTACACCCTACATGCTGCAGTCTACACGCTACACGCTACACCCTACACGCCACACTCTACACGCTACACGCTACACGCTACACGTTACACTCTACACCCTACACGCTTCACTCTACACCCTACACGCTACACTCTACACACTACACGCTACTCCCTACACTCTACACCGTACACCATACACGCTACACGCTACACTCTACACCCTACACGCTACACCCTACAATCTACAAGCTACACTCTACACTCTACACCCTACACGCTACACTCTACACGCTACACGCTACACCCTACACCCTACACGCTACACGTTACACTCTACACCCTACACTCTACACCCTACCCTCTACACGCTACACCCTACGCGCTACACTCTACACCCTATACGCTACACCCTACACTCAACACCCTACACCCTACACTCTACACGATACACGCTACACTCTAGACCCTACACCCTACACCCTACACGCTACACCCTACACCCTACACGCTACACGCTACACGCTACACTCTACACCCTACACCCTACCCTCTACACCCTACACCCTACGCGCTACACTCTACACCCTATACGCTACACCCTACACTCAACACCCTACACCCTACACTCTACACGATACACGCTACACTCTAGACCCTACACCCTACACCCTACACGCTACACTCTACACCCTACACCCTAGTCGCTACGCCCTACACTCTACACCCTACACGCTACACCCTACACCCTACACGCTACACGCTACACTCTACACCCTACACGCTACACCCTACACTCTACACCCTACACCCTACACGCTACACGCTACACGCTAAACGCT
This sequence comes from Ranitomeya variabilis, assembly GCF_051348905.1. NCBI lineage: Eukaryota > Metazoa > Chordata > Amphibia > Anura > Dendrobatidae > Ranitomeya > Ranitomeya variabilis. The sequence goes on from NW_027508080.1 coordinate 275,898, forward strand.
ACACGCTACACTCTACACCCTACACGCTACACTCTACACGATACACGCTACACTCTAGACCCTACACCCTACATCCTACATGCTACACGCTACACTCTACACTCTACACCCTACTCGCTACGCCCTACACTCTACACCTTACACGCTACACCCTACACCCTACTCGCTACACCCTACACTCTACACCCTACACGCTACACCCTACACCCTACACGCTACACGCTACACTCTACACCCCACACGCTACACCCTACACTCTTCACCATACACCCTACACGCTACACGCTAAACGCTACACGCTACACTCTACACCCTACACGCTACACCCAACACTCTACACCCTACATGCTACACGCTACATTCTACACGCTACACGCTACACTCTACACCCTACACGCTACACCCTACACTCTACACCCTACACCCTACACGCTACACGATACACGCTACACGCTAAACTCTACACCCTACACGCTACACCCTACACGCTACACTCTACACTCTACACCCTACACGCTACACCCTACACGCTACACTCTACACTCTACACCCTACACCCTACACGCTGCACTCTACACTCTACACCCTACACCCTACAAGCTTCATGCTACACTCTACACCGTACACGCTACACCCTACACTCTACATGCTACACGCTACACTCTACACCCTACACGCTACACCCTACACTCTACACCCTGCACCCTACACGCTACACGCTACACTCTACACCCTACACTCTACACCCTACACGCTACACCCTACACTCTACACGCTACACACTACACTCTACACCCTACACGCTACAACCTACACTCTACACCCTACACGCTACACGCTACACCCTACACTCTACACCCTACACCCTACAAGCTTCACGCTACACTCCACACCGTACACGCTACACCCTACACTCTACACCCTACACACTACACGCTACACTCTACACCCTACACGCTACACCCTACACTCTACACCCTGCTCCCTACACGCTACACGCTACACTCTACACCCTACACGCTACACCCTACACGCTACACCCTACACTCTACAAGCTACACCCTACACCCTACACCCTACACGCTACACGCTACACGATACACGCTACACTCTACACCCTACACGCTACACTCTACACCCTACACCCTACATGCTACACGCTACATGCTACACCCTACACTCTACACCCTACATGCTACACACTACACTCTACACCCTACATTCTACACTCTACACCCTACACGCTACACCCTACACCCTACACTCGTGTAGGGTGTAGGGTGTAGCGTGTAGCTTGTAGCGTGTAGAGTGTAGCGTGTAGGGTGTCGAGTGTAGCGTGTAGCGTGTAGTGTGTAGAGTGTAGGGTGTAGAGTGTAGGGTGTAGAGTGTAGCGTGTAGGGTGTAGCGTGTAGGGTGTAGGGTGTAGAGTGTAGGGTGTAGCGTGTAGGGTGTAGAGTGTAGCATGTAGCGTGTAGGGTGTAGCGTGTAGGGTGTAGAGTGTAGCGTGTAGGGAGTAGAGTGTAACGTGTAGCGTGTAGGGTGTAGGGTGTAGCGGGTAGCGTGTAGAGTGCAGCGTGTAGGGTGTAGAGTGTAGAGTGCAGCATGTAGGGTGTAGCGTGTAGAGTGTAGCGTGTGGGGTGTAGGGTGTAGAGTGTAGGGTGTAGCGTGTAGCGTGTATCGTGTAGCGTGTAGAGTGTAGCATGTAGGGTGTAGGGTGTAGAGTGTAGGGTGTAGCGTGTAGGTTGTAGAGTGTAGCGTGTAGGGTGTAGGGTGTAGAGTGTAGGGTGTAGGATGTAGAGTGTAGCGTGTAGCGTGTAGGGTGTAGGGTGTAGAATGTAGGGTGTAGCGTGTAGGGTGTAGAGTGTAGCGTGTAGCATGTAGCGTGTAGGGTGTAGAATGTAGAATGTAGAGTGTAGGGTGTAGCGTTTAGCGTGTAGCGTGTAGGGTGGAGAGTGTAGAGTGTAGGGTGTAGCGTATAGGGTGTAGAGTGTAGCGTGTAGGGTGTAGGGTGTAGGGTGTAGCGTGTAGAATGTAGAGTGTAGCGTGTAGGGTGTAGGGTGTAGAGTGTAGGGTGTAGCGTGTAGGGTGTAGAGTGTAGCGTGTAGGGTGTAGAGTGTAGCGTGTAGCGTGTAGCGTGTAGAGTGTAGAGTGTAGCATGTGGGGTGTAGGGTGTAGAGTGTAGCGTGTAGGGTGTAGAGTGTAGCATGTAGCGTGTAGCGTGTAGAGTGTAGCGTGTAGCATGTGGGGTGTAGGGTGTAGAGTGTTGGGTGTAGCGTGTAGGGTGTAGAGTGTAGCGCGTAGGGTGTAGCGTGTAGCGTATAGGGTGTAGGATGTAGAGTGTAGGGTGTAGCGTGTAGGGTGTAGAGTGTAGCATGTAGCGTGTAGGGTGTAGAGAGTAGGGTGTAGCGTGTAGCGTGTAGGGTGTAGGGTGTAAAGTTTAGTGTAGCGTGTAGGGTGTAGAGTGTAGCGTGTATTGTGAAGCTTGTAGCGTGTAGGGTGTAGGGTGCTGAGTGTAGGGTGTAGCGTATAGGGTGTAGAGTGTAGCGAGTAGAGTGTAGGGTGTAGGGTGTAGCGTGTAGGTTGTAGAGTTTAGCGTGTAGGGTGTAGAGTGTAGCGTGTAGCGTGTAGGGTGTTGGGTGTAGCGTGTAGGGTTTAGAGTGAAGCGTGTAGGGTGTAGAGTGTAGCGTGTAGCGTGTAGCGTGTAGAGTGTAGCGTGTAGCGTGTAGCATGAAGGGTGTAGGCTGTAGAGTGTAGGGTGTAGCGTGTAGGGTGTAGAGTGTAGCGTGTAGGATGTAGGGTGTAGAGTGTAGAGTGTAGGGTGTAGAGTGTAACGTGTAGTGTGTAGGATGTAGCGTGTTGCGTGTAGCGTGTGTAGTGTAGCGTGTAGGGTGTAGAGTGTAGCGTGTAGGGTGTAGAGTGTAGCATGTAGCAAGTGGGGTGTAGGGTGTAGCGTGTAGCGTGTAGGGTGTAGAGTGTAGCGTGTAGCGTGTAGCATGTAGAGTGTAGCGTGTAGCATGTGGGGTGTAGGGTGTAGAGTGTTGGGTGTAGCGTGTAGGGTGTAGAGTGTAGCGCGTAGCGTGTAGCGTGTAGCGTATAGGGTGTAGGGTGTAGCGCGTAGCGTGTAGCGTGTAGCGTATAGGGTGTAGGGTGTAGAGTGTAGGGTGTAGCGTGTAGGGTGTAGAGTGTAGCATGTAGCGTGTAGGGTGTAGAGAGTAGGGTGTAGCGTGTAGGGTGTAGGGTGTAAAGTTTAGTGTAGCGTGTAGGGTGTAGAATGTAGCGTGTATCGTGTAGCGTGTAGCGTGTAGGGTGTAGGGTGTAGGGTGTAGGGTGTTGAGTGTAGTGTAGCGTGTAGGGTGTAGAGTGTAGCGTGTATTGTGTAGCTTGTAGCGTGTAGGGTGTAGGGTGTTGAGTGTAGGGTGTAGCGTATAGGGTGTAGAGTGTAGCGTGTAGAGTGTAGGGTGTAGGGTGTAGCGTGTAGGGTGTAGAGTGTAGCGTGTAGCGTGTAGGGTGTAGAGTGTAGCGTGTAGCGTGTAGGGTGTTGGGTGTAGCGTGTAGGGTGTAGAGTGAAGCGTGTAGGGTGTAGAGTGAAGCGTGTAGGGTGTAGAGTGTAGCGTGTAGCATGTAGCGTGTAGAGTGTAGCGTGTAGCGTGAAGGGTGTAGGGTGTAGAGTGTAGGGTGTAGCGTGTAGGGTGTAGAGTGTAGCGTGTAGGGTGTAGGGTGTAAAGTGTAGGGTGTAGGGTGTAGAGTGTGACGTGTAGTGTGTAGGATGTAGCGTGTTGCGTGTAGCGTGTGTATTGTAGCGTGTAGGGTGTAGAGTGTAGCATGTAGCGTGTTGCGTGTAGCATGCAGCGTGTAGGGTACAGAGTGTAGCGTGTAGCGTGTGGAGTGTAGCGTGTAGGGTGTAGGGTGTAGCGTGTAGAGTGTAGCGTGTAGTGTGGTTTGTAGCGTGTAGCGTGTAGGGTGTAGGGTGTAGCGTGTAGGGTGTAGAGTGTAGCGTGTAGGGTATAGGATGTATCGTGTATCATGTAGGGTGTAGAGTGTAGCGTTTAGCGTGTAGCGTGTAGGGTGTAGAGTGTAGCGTGTAGCGTGTAGGGTGTAGCGTGTAGGGTGTAGCGTGTAGGGTGTGGAGTGTAGCGTGTAGGGTGTAGGGTGTAGAGTGTAGCGTGTAGCGTGTAGACTGCAGGGTGTAGGGTGTAAAGTGTAGTGTGTAGCGTGTAGAGTGTAGCATGTAGGGTGTAGAGTGTAGCGTGTAGCGTGTAGAGTGTAGCGTGTAGCATGTAGCGGGTAGGGTTTAGGGTGTAGAGTGTAGGGTGTAGCGTGTAGGATGTAGAGTGTAGCGTGTAGGGTGTAGGGTGTAGAGTGTAGTGTGTAGGGTGTAGAGTGTAGCGTGTAGTGTGTAGAGTGTAGCGTGTAGGGTGTAGCGTGTAGGGTGTAGCGTGTAGCATGTAGGGTGTAGGGTGTAGCGTGTAGAGTGTAGCGTGTAGCGTGTAGCGTGTAGGGTGTAGGGTGTAGAGTGTAGTGTGTAGCGTGTAGCGTGCAGCGTGTAGAGAGTAGGGTGTAGCGTGTAGCGTATAGGGTGTAGAGTGTAGCGTGTAGCGTGTAGCGTGTAGCGTGTAGCGTGTAGGGTGTAGGGTGTAGCGTGTAGGGTGTAGAGTGTAGAGTGAAGCTTGTAGGGTGTAGGGTGTAGAGTGTAGGGTGTAGCGTGTAGCGTGTAGCGTGTAGGGTGTAGGGTGTAGAGTGTAGAGTGTAGCGTGTAGGGTGTAGAGTGTAGCGTGTAGGGTGTAGGGTGTAGAGTGTAGGGTGTAGCGTGTAGGGTGTAGAGTGTAGCGTGTAGGGTGTAGAATGTAGCGTGTAGCGTGTAGGGTGTAGAGTGTAGGGTGTAGCGTGTAGGGTGTAGAGTGTAGCGTGTAGGGTGTAGCGTGTAGAGTGTAGCGTGTAGCATATAGGGTGTAGGGTGTAGAGTGTTGGGTGTAGGGTGTAGAGTGTAGCGTGTAGCGTTTAGCGTGTAGCGTGTAGCGTGTAGTGTGTAGGGTGTAAAGTGTAAGGTGTAGCGTGTAGGGTGTAGAGTGTAGCGTATAGCGTGTAGGGTGTAGGGTGTAGCGTGTAGGGTGTAGAGTGTAGCGTGTAGGGTGTAGAATGTAGCGTGTAGCGTGTAGGGTGTAGAGTGTAGGGTGTAGCATGTAGGGTGTAGAGTGTAGCGTGTAGCGTGTAGAGTGTAGCGTGTAGCATATAGGGTGTAGGGTGTAGAGTGTTGGGTGTAGCGTGTAGGGTGTAGAGTGTAGCGTGTAGCGTTTAGCGTGTAGCGTGTAGGGTGTAGGGTGTAGAGTGTAAGGTGTAGCGTGTAGGATGTAGAGTGTAGCCTGTAGGGTGTAGAGTGAAGCGTGTAGTGTGTAGAGTGTAGCATGTAGGGTGTAGCGTGTAGGGTGTAGAGTGTAGAGTGTAGGGTGAAGCTCTTTCCAATGGCCTACAAGCATAAGTGAAGCAGTGAGCAGCAGTCTCTATTAGTATAGGAGATAACAGAAAACATTTCACATTTTTCCCCATTGGGACATAACTTCTGTTACAATGATCAGAGGTTGAAATTTTTTGCGTTTTCCTGCTCTTTCCAAAGGCCTACAAGCATATATGAAGCGGTGAGCAGCAGTCTGTATTAGTATAAGAGATAACGGAAAACCACAATTTTCCCCATTTCACCATTGGGTCATAACTTCTGTTACAATGATGAGAGGTTGAAATTTTTTGCGTTTTCCTGCTCTTTCCAATGGCTGACATGCATAAGTGAAGGGGTGAGCAGCAGTTTCTATTAGTATAGGACCCAATGGGGAAATGGGGAAAAATGTGGGGGCGTGGCCAGCGCTGAGACAGAGAGGACGTCTCTGTTGTGAGCTCTGCTTTGGGGCCACCTAATTAAGCGATATTATAAAGCATATCTCCGAGATTCCACTTAAAAGCTACAGCCTCCGGCACCGGAATATCTGCTGCACCTATCGGTACCAAGCTGGTATGGATGTCCGCAACATTCGCGGAGAAAAAGACACTGAGAGTGACAGCTGCAGCACTAAGATGAAAAATCAAGATGGCGGCGGCGGCTCGCCGCACACTGAAGGCACAAATCCAGGAAGTGCAGGCAAGTCTCGAAACTACAGCCACGGGCGCCCGCTCTACAGAGTGACACCGCAAAGGCAGAAACATGCAGCCTTTAAAGCGAGAACCAACCCGCGATCCTCAAAGAAGAAGTCAGCGGTAATCGTGAGTAACAAAAAGCGGGGAGAACCGCTGGAGGAAAGCCCGGCACGGAGCTCCCGCTCGCGCTCGTCTTCTCGCGAGAGCCGCCATCTTGAGAAGAAGAGCGAGCGCTCTCAGCGCTCACAGACACAGCGCCGGAAAGGCTGTTAAACGTCCGCTAGCTAAATTAACCGCTAGCAATCAGTGCACAACGCCGGTTAAGGGAGCTACATCATGCCCGGACATATCATTAATATCTGACGCTCCCTTTACCCCATCAGTCTCAGGGGAGGCTTGTGATAAATATAGCGCCGGATCTGATAACAGTACCAGCCCCATTACGGTGCCAGCCAGCACCCATGACACTCCCCATCCCAGAGAGAATATCCTGGTTGCTGCAGCACAGGAAAGCCCTCAAAATAAAGACTCAGTTTACATACACTCCCCTAAGGATCTCAGCAGCCCAAAACTTGCTGATACTCTCTTACAAACACTATCTGATGTGAATGCCTCTAACAAAAATGCATCAGAAATCTTTATTAAAAACATCATTCTTCTTTTGGCCCAATCTTTCCAATCACAATTAGAATCTCATAATCTCTCCCTACGCAAAGATATAGATAGCCTTGAACAACGTGTGGACCACCTGGAACGGAAAATGGGGGAATTGGTGGAATCCCACAATAAATTGATTGATGCCCACTATAACTTAGAAGGTGAGGTGACCCAAATAAAATCAAAACAGGTTGAACAAGAAGATAGAAGCAGACGGAGTAACTTAAAATTTAGAGGGATACCAGAGTCAGTCAAAGATCGTGATCTGACAGAATATACCCAAACAATGCTCCACACAATCCTTCCCAAAGCTTCTAGGGGAGATCTAACGCTGGAACGTATCCACAGGCTACCCAAATCCAAATACGCACCAACTACAGCTCCTAGAGACGTCATAGCCTGTTTCCACTACTTCCAAATTAAAGAAGAAATTCTCAGGAAAAGCAGACAATTACCAAATTTACCGACCCCCTACAACAAGATAAAGATTTTTGCAGACTTTTCAAGGGCCACCCTACAAAAACGGAGAGAGTATATTCCTGTCACTGACCATCTTAGGAATAACAAGATACTGTATAAATGGGGTTTTCCAACTAAATTGATTGTAATTAAGGAGGATGTCATTTTTGCGCTAACTGACTTAAATAACTCTGATAAATTTATTCATGATCTAGGCCTACCTCCCATAGAGAGATCAAGTTCTGGACACAAAGACAGCGGAGTTTCTGATCATCTTCCAAGACGTGTCAAGCCCTCGTGGATCACGAAGAAAAACAGATGAAGATCTTGAACTATGTTAGGCTTGCCCCACTCACTTGGCCCTTAAATTCACCCCCTGAACTTTAAATGAGTACTTACTCATTTACACACACACTTTGGTGTGCATTACTTGTTGGTTTTCTAAACCACTTTTTTGCTGGTTGCAATTATGTTATTTTTATCTTTTATCTATATGCAGGTCTGTGTACATCTCTACTAAACGGAGGCCGTCGTTTGCTTTCGCCTTCATCTGATCTGGAGGGGTTCATCATCATCGTCATAATGGGGATACAGGTTCTGTGTAGGTTGCCTCTTCTGTTTCTACAGGGTTTGCTGGTCTCATTGATCTCCTCTGTAGACAATTCTAAATGTAAATACAGACATCACTACACAATTCACAAACACCAATACTATGTCTTTAAATATTGTGTCCTATAACGTGAATGGTTTGAACAGCCCCTACAAGAGATTTACTCTTTGGAAAGATATGCGTAGACTTAAAGCTGATATAGTCCTGCTACAGGAAACTCATTTATTAGAATCTGATAACCATAGACTCCGAAATAAACATTTCTCGCAAATATTCTTTTCAAACAGTAAAAAGAAGAAAGCGGGGGTTGCGATAGCCATTCACAAAGATTTACCTTTTAAAATAATAGATACAATAAAAGACGAGGAAGGTAGACAAATCAGTATTAAGGGAAGATTGGGAGATGTTTACCATTGCTAATATACATGCCCCCAATTCAAGCCAAATTCGCTTTCTAAATAAATTCAAAAAAAAGCTGGAAGACTTTAGTGAGGGTCATGTTGTATGGGGCGGAGATTTTAATCACATTGTTAACCCTCATTTAGATTGCTCCCACCCACTAACCTATTATAAACAACAAAATTTATCTAACTGGCTAAGACAATCTGGACTACAAGACAGCTGTAGAGTGCTGAATACTAATTCAAAAGAATTCACAAGATATTGCCCACATAACAAATCTTTCACTAGGATTGACCATATTTTCACAAGTCTTTCAGTTTTAGATCTATATGAAAGATTTGTCACGGGCCCAATCACTTGGTCAGACCATGCACCTATCCTCCTTAGACTTAAAAACACAGATAGAGAAAATAAATCATACAATTGGAAATACAGTAAATTTATAGCCAATACACAGGATAATTCCAAATTAATAGAACAAGCCATCTCCCACTATTTTGTTGAAAATTCTACACAAGAAATCAACCCAGAGACATTATGGCAAGCCCACAAATGTGTGATTAGGGGAACATTAATTCAGCTTGGAGCTAAACAAAAAAAAATAAGAGAGTTTAGACAGAAAGAACTAATAGAAAAAATTAAAATCCTAGAGGCCACCGCACAAAATGATAGGAGTTTTGATAAACATAAAGAATTGCATACTTGTAGGCTAGATCTTAGGAATCTATTAATTGCTCAGTATGATAAAAAAGCCACTTTCTTTGGGGCTGGATACTATACAGATAATAATAGGCCAACTAGGCTGATGGCCAATAAATTCAAACCTATAAAGATGAGAAAGGTGGTTGACAGAATCTCTTTGGCCTCTGGTGACGTTTTAAAACCAAAGGACATCGCAAAGGCTTTCAAGGACTACTACTTTAAACTATATAACTTGAAAGATAATATAGATGTCTCACTTCCCTCCCAGGACCAAATTGATTTATTTTTGGAGAAAATAAAACTGGGGAGTCTTACGCCAGAGCAAAGAGAAACACTCGATATGCCTTTTAATGAGAAAGAGGTTATGAATGCTATTAATGCCTTTAAAATTAACAAGGCACCGGGTCCGGATGGATTCTCGAATGAGTACTACAAACAGTTTCAAAAATTGCTCATTCCCCACCTAACCTAGACACTCAATTTTATCAGAGTAAATGGAAAATGTGACAAAGAAATGCTCAAAGCCACAATAGTAGTCATCCCTAAACCCAATAAAGATACAACAAAAGTTGAAAATTTTAGACCAATTTCATTACTAAACACCGACATTAAAGCATATGCAAAAATCATAGCAAACAGACTACAACACATTATTCCAGATGTTGTTCACCCTGATCAGGTGGGTTTTGTCAAACAAAGACAAACATACGATAGCACTAGACGGGTGTTGAATCTTCTTTCTCTATGTAACCGCAGGCAGATTCCCAGTTTGTTCATCACTTTAGACGCTGAAAAAGCGTTTGATCGTTTGGGCTGGGACTTTGCATTTGCGGTACTCAAGAAATTAAATTTTAGTCAAAACCTAATCAACAGCATACAAACATTATACTCTGCCCCTTCAGCTGCTGTATTTGTTAACAACATAATGTCAGAACAGTTCCCGATCTCTAACGGCACGAGGCAGGGATGCCCACTTTCCCCTCTGATTTTTATCCTTAGTCTTGAACCGTTGGCTCAGTACATCAGGGACTCTGGAGAGATTAAAGGTATATCCTCAGGCAATACAGAGCACAAAATAGGATTATATGCGGATGATATTATCCTAACTTTGTCAAGCCCAGTTAGCTCGATCAAATACGCTTGGGAAATTATAAAGGACTTTAGTAAAGTATCTCTCTATAAATTGAACCATTCCAAAACTATTGTACTATCTCTCTACTTATCAACTCAAACGAAACAAATACTACACAGTTCCTATCCTTTCATATGGAACCGTACCCAAACCCCTTACCTGGGCATCTTATTGACGAATGACATACACAACCTATACAGGATCAATGCTGATCACGTTCATAACGAATTAGAACAAACTATTAAAACCATTTCAAAATCCCCTTCCTCATGGCTTGGAAGAATCACCTTATATAAAATGCTTCTCCTTCCTAAAATTCTATATTTCTTTAGAAATGTCACCCTACCACTCCCCAAACTTATTTTACAAAATTTGATTAAACAAATGAACAGATTTATATGGCCTAAGGGTAAATCGAGGATAAAAAAACAAATTTTGATTCGTTCTAAAGAGAACGGGGGAATTGCTCTTCCGGATATTAATGCATATTACCACTCTATTATTCTTGACCAAACCAAATCATGGTTCAAAAATACTGAAAATTTGGAATGGCCCAAAATGGAATTAACCTCCATGCCCAACCAGGAACCCCTTTTATATCTATATAAATTCTTTATAAAGCATCAGAAGGTTGAGAGTATTCACAATCCCATCATCAGGGCTTCGGTTCAAAGCTGGATACATTTCCAATCTCATAAATCCAACAGACCTCCTCATCCTGTCAACCCACTCCCCATTTCATACTTACTCCCGGTTAGGCCCACACTTAGATTTCGTTTTGAAACGTGGTCGACACTAGGGGTTAAGTTTATCCATGATATGCTAGAAGCTAATAAATTTATTCCCTTTAAAATACTGAAAGATAGATTCAAGATTGAGAGTTGTGAATTCATGAATTATTATTTCCTTAAAGAGGAGTATAAAAGACTAGAACTAAACATTCCCAAAAAAATATTATTTAATCAAACGGCCATTAATTTTTTCAAAACCCCACCTCCGAAAAATAAGAGCTGTCTGAGGTCCTTCTATAATATCTTGACTGACAAATATACTTTCAGTGGCTCGGGCTCCTTTGAGAAGTGGGGACAAAGACTAAATAAAACAATCTCACCATCTCAATGGACACAATCATTTAAACTAGCTACGAAAGCCTCCAGATGCTCAAATACCCTGGAAACTCATTACAAACTAATTCAGAGTTATTATCTGACTCCCAATAGACTCAAACATTTTGTTAAGGGTCATGATGGGATGTGCTGGAGGAAATGTGGTCAGTCAGCAGATTTACTACATGTTTTCTGGTCCTGTCCCCTTCTGAAAAATTTCTGGTCTGAGATTTTCTTAATAATTTCACTTCTGATTGGGAAAACTATATTGCCATGCCCTGATATGGCCTTACTACTCATTAATCTAAATCAATTAAAAATGGACAGATTTCTAACCGCTCATATTCTAATGTCCGCGAGCTACTTGATTGCGAAAGAGTGGAATAACGTTCGGCCTCCCAACGTGAGGCATTTAATATTGTTGATCGATAGACATTTTATATATGAGGAAATTTATTATACTAATCTTCTTTCCAAAGATCGTTTTCATGCCAGATGGGGTAAATGGTCACAGTTAAAAAAGCAATTTGACGGTTTCTTTTTCTGATTGTACACTTGTACCTGCTGTGGAATATCTACTACAGTTATACAGACACAGTTATGTTTATTGTTCGTTTTCTTTGTTTAAACTCAATAAAAACCTAATTGAAATGAAATGAAAAATAACCCTACTGTTATCTCCTATACTAATAGAGACTGCTGCTCACTGCTTCACTTATGCTTGTAGGCCATTGGAAGGAGCTACACCCTACACTCTAGACTCTACACCCTACACGCTACACCCTACACGCTACACTCTACACACTACACGCTACACTCTACACTCTACACCCTATACGCTACATGCTACACGCTACACCGTACTCCCTACACGCTACACGCTACACACTACACTCTACACCGTACACCCTACACGCTACACGCTACACTCTACACGCTACACGCTACACCCTACACCCTACACGCTACACGCTACACCCTACACGCTACACCCTACACGCTACACTCTACACACTACACGCTACACTCTACACCCTACACACTACACTCTGCACCCTACACCCTACACGCTACACTCTACATCCTACACGCTACACCCTACACTCTACACCCTAAACCCTACACCCTACACGCTACACGCTACACTCTATACCCTACACGCTACACGCTAAACGCTACACCCAACACCCTACACTCTACACCCTACACCCTACCCGCTACACGCTACACTCTACACGCTACACGCTACACTCTACACCCTACATGCTACACTCTACACGCTACACACTACACTTTACACCCTACATGCTGCAGTCTACACGCTACACGCTACACTCTACACCCTACACGCCACACTCTACACGCTACACGCTACACCCTACATGCTACACGTTACACTCTACACCCTACACGCTTCACTCTACACCCTACACGCTACACTCTACACCCTACACGCTACACCCTACACTCTACACCCTACACGCTACACCCTACAATCTACAAGCTACACGCTACACTCTACACCCTACACGCTACACTCTACACGCTACACGCTACACGCTACACCCTACACCCTACATGCTACACGTTACACTCTACACCCTACACTCTACACCCTACACGCTACACCCTACACGCTACACGCTACACTCTACACCCTACACCCTACCCTCTACACCCTACACCCTACGCGCTACACTCTACACCCTATACGCTACACCCTACACTCAACACCCTACACCCTACACTCTACACGATACACGCTACACTCTAGACCCTACACCCTACACCCTACACGCTACACGCTACACTCTACACCCTACACCCTACTCGCTACGCCCTACACTCTACACCCTACACGCTACACCCTACACGCTACACGCTACACTCTACACCCTACACGCTACACCCTACACTCTACACCCTACACCCTACACGCTACACGCTACACGCTAAACGCTACACGCTACACTCTACACCCTACACGCTACACTCTACACGATACACGCTACACTCTAGACCCTACACCCTACATCATACACGCTACACGCTACACTCTACACTCTACACCCTACTCGCTACGCCCTACACTCTACACCCTACACGCTACACCCTACACCCTACTCGCTACGCCCTACACTCTACACCCTACACGCTACACCCTACACCCTACACGCTACACGCTACACTCTACACCCCAGACGCTACACCCTACACTCTACACCATACACCCTACACGCTACACGCTACACGCTAAACGCTACACGCTACACTCTACACCCTACACGCTACACCCAACACTCTACACCCTACATGCTACACGCTACATTCTACACGCTACACGCTACACGCTACACGCTAAAGTCTACACCCTACACGCTACACCCTACACGCTACACTCTACACTCTACACCCTACACGCTACACCCTACACGCCACACTCTACACTCTACACCCTACCCCCTACACGCTGCACCCTACACTCTACACCCTACACCCTACAAGCTTCACGCTACACTCTACACCGTACACGCTACACCCTACACTCTACACCCTACACCCTACATGCTACACGCTACACTCTACACCCTACACGCTACACCCTACACTCTACACCCTGCACCCTACACGCTACACGCTTCACTCTACACCCTACACTCTACACCCTACACGCTACACCCTACACTCTACACGCTACACACTACACTCTACACCCTACACGCTACAACCTACACTCTACACCCTACACGCTACACGCTACACCCTACACTCTACACCCTACAAGCTTCACGCTACACTCCACACCGTACACGCTACACCCTACACTCTACACCCTACACACTACACGCTACACTCTACACCCTACACGCTACACCCTACACTCTACACCCTGCTCCCTACACGCTACACGCTACACTCTACACACTACACGCTACACGCTACACGCTACACCCTACACTCTACAAGCTACACCCTACACCCTACACCCTACACGCTACACGCTACACGATACACGCTACACTCTACACCCTACACGCTACACTCTACACCCTACACCCTACATGCTACACGCTACATGCTACACCCTACACTCTACACCCTACACGCTACACCCTACACGCTACACCCTACACTGTACACCCTAAACGCTACACGGTACATGCTACACGCTACATGCTACACTCAACACCCTACTCGCTACGCCCTACACTCTACACCCTACACGCTACACCCTACACCCTACACGCTACACGCTACACTCTACACCCTACACGCTACACCTTACACTCTACACCCTACACCCTACACGCTACACGCTAAATGCTACACGCTACACTCTACACCCTACACGCTACACCCAACACTCTACACCCTATATGCTACACGCTACACTCTACACGCTACTCGCTACACGCTACACTCTACACCCTACATGCTACACCCTACACTCTACACCCTACACGCTACACGCTACATTCTACACCCTACACGCTACACCCAACACTCTACACCCTACACCCTATATGCTACACGCTACACTCTACACGCTACACCCTACACGCTACACTCTACACCCTACACGCTACACCCTACACTCTACACCCTACACGCTACACACTACATTCTACACCCTACACGCTACACTCTACACCCTACACGCTACACCCTACACTCTACACCCTACACCCTACACGCTACACTCTACACCCTACACGCTACACTCTACGCTCTACACCCTACACCCTACACGCTACACGCTACACCCTACACTCTACACCCTACACCCTACAAGCTTCACTCTACACTCTACACCCTACACGCTACACCCTACACCCTACACGCTACACGCTACATGCTACACGCTACACTCTACACTCTACACCCTATACGCTACATGCTACACGCTACACCCTACTCCCTACACGCTACACGCTACACACTACAGTCTACACCCTACACCCTACACGCTACACGCTACACGCTACACTCTACACGCTACACGCTACACCCTACACCCTACACGCTACACGCTACACTCTACACGCTACACCCTACACGCTACACTCTACACACTACACGCTACACTCTACACCCTACACACTACACTCTGCACTCTACACCCTACACGCTACACTCTACATCCTACACGCTACACCCTACACTCTACACCCTAAACCCTACACCCTACACGCTACACGCTACACTCTATAACCTACACGCTACACGCTACACGCTACACCCAACACCCTACACTCTACACCTTACACCCTACCCGCTACACGCTACACGCTACACGCTACACGCTACACTCTACACGCTACACGCTACACTCTACACCCTACATGCTACACTCTACACGCTACACTTTACACCCTACATGCTGCAGTCTACACGCTACACGCTACACTCTACACCCTACACGCCACACTCTACACGCTACACGCTACACGCTACACGCTACACCCTACACGCTACACGTTACACTCTACACCCTACACGCTTCACTCTACACCCTACACGCTACACTCTACACCCTACACGCTACTCCCTACACTCTACACCGTACACCATACACGCTACACGCTACACTCTACACCCTACACGCTACACCCTACAATCTACAAGCTACACTCTACACTCTACACCCTACACGCTACACTCTACACGCTACACGCTACACGCTACACCCTACACCCTACACGCTACACGTTACACTCTACACCCTACACTCTATACCCTACCCTCTACACCCTACACCCTACGCGCTACACTCTACACCCTATACGCTACACCCTACACTCAACACCCTACACCCTACACTCTACACGATACACGCTACACTCTAGACCCTACACCCTACACCCTACACGCTACACCCTACACCCTACACGCTACACGCTACACGCTACACTCTACACCCTACACCCTACCCTCTACACCCTACACCCTACGCGCTACACTCTACACCCTATACGCTACACCCTACACTCAACACCCTACACCCTACACTCTACACGATACACGCTACACTCTAGACCCTACACCCTACATCCTACATGCTACACGCTACACTCTACACTCTACACCCTACTCGCTACGCCCTACACTCTACACCTTACACGCTACACCCTACACCCTACTCGCTACGCCCTACACTCTACACCCTACACGCTACACCCTACACCCTACACACTACACGCTACACTCTACACCCCACACGCTACACCCTACACTCTTCACCATACACCCTACACGCTACACGCTACACGCTAAACGCTACACGCTACACTGTACACCCTACACGCTACACCCAACACTCTACACCCTACATGCTACACGCTACATTCTACACGCTACACGCTACACTCTACACCCTACACGCTACACCCTACACTCTACACCCTACACGCTACACGATACATGCTACACGCTAAACTCTACACCCTACACGCTACACCCTACACGCTACACTCTACACTCTACACCCTACACGCTACACCCTACACGCTACACTCTACACTCTACACCCTACACCCTACACGCTGCACCCTACACTCTACACCCTACACCCTACAAGCTTCATGCTACACTCTACACCGTACACGCTACACCCTTCACTCTACACCCTACACCCTACATGCTACACGCTACACTCTACACCCTACACGCTACACCCTACACTCTACATCCTGCACCCTACACGCTACACGCTACACTCTACACCCTACACTCTACACCCTACACGCTACACCCTACACTCTACACGCTACACACTACACTCTACACCCTACACGCTACAACCTACACTCTACACCCTACACGCTACACGCTACACCCTACACTCTACACCCTACACCCTACAAGCTTCACGCTACACTCCACACCGTACACGCTACACCCTACACTCTACACCCTACACACTACAAGCTACACTCTACACCCTACACGCTACACCCTACACTCTACACCCTGCTCCCTACACGCTACACGCTAAACTCTACACCCTACATGCTACACCCTACACGCTACACCCTACACTCTACAAGCTACACCCTACACCCTACTCCCTACACGCTACACGCTACACGATACACGCTACACTCTACACCCTACACGCTACACTCTACACCCTACACCCTACATGCTACACGCTACATGCTACACCCTACACTCTACACCCTACATGCTACACACTACACTCTACACCCTACATTCTACACTCTACACCCTACACGCTACACCCTACACCCTACACTCGTGTAGGGTGTAGGGTGTAGCGTGTAGCTTGTAGCGTGTAGAGTGTAGCGTGTAGGGTGTAGAGTGTAGCGTGTAGCGTGTAGTGTGTAGAGTGTAGGGTGTAGAGTGTAGGGTGTAGAGTGTAGCGTGTAGGGTGTAGCGTGTAGGGTGTAGGGTGTAGAGTGTAGGGTGTAGCGTGTAGGGTGTAGAGTGTAGCATGTAGCGTGTAGGGTGTAGCGTGTAGGGTGTAGAGTGTAGCGTGTAGGGAGTAGAGTGTAACGTGTAGCGTGTAGGGTGTAGGGTGTAGCGGGTAGCGTGTAGAGTGCAGCGTGTAGGGTGTAGAGTGTAGCGTGTAGCGTGTAGAGTGTAGGGTGTAGGGTGTAGAGTGTAGCGTGTAGGGTGTAGAGTGTAGCGTGTAGTGTGTAGAGTGTAGCATGTAGGGTGTAGCGTGTAGGGTGTAGAGTGTAGAGTGTAGGGTGTAGGGTGTAGAGTGTAGGGTGTAGCGTGTAGTGTGTAGAGTGTAGCGTGTAGCGTGTGGCGTGTAGCGGGTAGGGCGTAGGGTGTAGAGTGCAGGGTGTAGCGTGTAGCGTGTAGGGTGTAGAGTGTAGAGTGCAGCGTGTAGGGTGTAGCGTGTAGAGTGTAGCGTGTGGGGTGTAGGGTGTAGAGTGTAGGGTGTAGCGTGTAGCGTGTATCGTGTAGCGTGTAGAGTGTAGCATGTAGGGTGTAGGGTGTAGAGTGTAGGGTGTAGCGTGTAGGGTGTAGAGTGTAGCGTGTAGGGTGTAGGGTGTAGAGTGTAGGGTGTAAGATGTAGAGTGTAGCGTGTAGCGTGTAGGGTGTAGGGTGTAGAGTGTAGGGTGTAGCGTGTAGGGTGTAGAGTGTAGCATGTAGCGTGTAGGGTGTAGAATGTAGAATGTAGAGTGTAGGGTGTAGCGTTTAGCGTGCAGCGTGTAGGGTGGAGAGTGCAGAGTGTAGGGTGTAGCGTATAGGGTGTAGCGTGTAGGGTGTAGGGTGTAGGGTGTAGCGTGTAGAATGTAGAGTGTAGCGTGTAGGGTGTAGGGTGTAGAGTGTAGGGTGTAGCGTGTAGGGTGTAGAGTGTAGCGTGTAGGGTGTAGAGTGTAGCGTGTAGCGTGTAGCGTGTAGAGTGTAGAGTGTAGCATGTGGGGTGTAGGGTGTAGAGTGTAGCGTGTAGGGTGTAGAGTGTAGCATGTAGCGTGTAGCGTGTAGAGTGTAGCGTGTAGCATGTGGGGTGTAGGGTGTAGAGTGTTGGGTGTAGCGTGTAGGGTGTAGAGTGTAGCGCGTAGGGTGTAGCGTGTAGCATATAGGGTGTAGGATGTAGAGTGTAGGGTGTAGCGTGTAGGGTGTAGAGTGTAGCATGTAGCGTGTAGGGTGTAGCGTGTAGGGTGTAGAGTGTAGCGTGTAGGGTGTAGAGTGTAGAGTGTAGCGTGTAGAGTAAAGCGTGTAGCGTGTAGCGTGTAGCGTGTAGCGTGTAGGGTGTAAAGTGTAGCATGTAGCGTGTAGGGTGTAGGGTGTAGCGTGTAGGGTGTAGAGTGTAGGGTGTAGCGTGTAGGGTGTAGAGTGTAGCGTGTAGGGTGTAGAGTGTAGCGTGTAGCGTGTAGCGTGTAGAGTGTAGCGTGTAGCGTGTAGCGTGTAGGGTGTAGGGTGTAGAGTGTAGCGTGTAGGGTGTAGGGTGTAGCATGCAGGGTGTAGAGTGTAGCGTGTAGGGTGTAGAGTGTAACGTGTAGCGTGTAGGGTGTAGCGTGTAGCGTGTAGCGTGTAGAGTGTAGTGTGTAGAGTGTAGAGTGTATCGTGTAGCGTGTACAGTGTAGCGTGTAGGGTGTAGGGTGTAGCGTGTAGAATGTACAGTATAGCGTGTAGCGTGTAGCGTGCAGGGTGTAGGGTGTAGAGTGTAGCGTGTAAAGTGTAGGGTGTAGGGTGTAGAGTGTAGGGTGTAGCATGTAGGGTGTAGGGTGTAGCATGTAGGGTGTAGAGTGTAGCGTGTAGGGTGCACGGTGTAGAGTGTAGGGTATAGCGTGTAGTGTTTAGCGTGTAGGGTGTAGCGTGTAGCGTGTAGCGTGTAGGGTGTAGAGTGTAACGTGTAGGGTGTAGAATGTAGCGTGTAGCGTGTAGCGTGTATGGTGTATGGTGTAGAGTGTAGACTGTAGCATGTAGCGTGTAGAGTGTAGCATGTAGAGTGTAGGGTGTAGGGTGTAGAGTGTAGGGTGTAGGGTGTAGAGTGTAACGTGTAGCGTGTAGGGTGTAGCGTGTAGCGTGTATGGTGTAGGGTGTAGAGTGTAGGGTGTAGCGTGTAGGGTGTAGAGTGTAGCGTGTAGCGTGTAGGGTGTAGGGTGTAGGATGTAGCATGTAGGGTGTAGAGTGTAGCGAGTAGAGTGTAGCGTGTAGGGTGTAGGCTGTAGAGTGTAGGGTGTAGCGTGTAGGGTATAGAGTGTAGCGTATAGGGTGTAGAGTGTAGCCTATAGCGTGTAGGGTGTAGGGTGTAGAGTGTAGGGTGTAGCGTGTAGGGTGTAGAGTGTAGCGTGTAGCGTGTAGGGTGTAGGGTGTAGAGTGTAGGGTGTAGCGTTTAGGGTGTAGCGTGTAGCATGTTACATGTAGCGTGTAGTGTGTAGGGTGTAGAGTGTAGGGTGTAGCGTGTTGGGTGTAGAGTGTAGCGTGTAGGGTGTAGAGTGCAGCGTGTAGGGTGTAGACTGTAGCGTGTAGCGTGTAGGGTGTAGGGTGTAGAATGTAGGGTGAAGCGTGTAGGGTGCAGAGTTTAGCGTGTAGAGTGTAAGGTGTAGCGTGTAGGGTGTAGAGAGTAGCGTGTAGCGTTTAGAGTGTAGGGTGTAGGGTGTAGAGTGTAGCGTGTAGGGTGTAGCGTGTATCGTGTAGGGTTTAGAGTGTAGAGTGTAGGGTGTAGGGTGTAGAGTGTAGGGTGTAGAGTGTAGCCTGTAGTGTGTAGAGTATAGCGTGTAGCATGTAGGGTGTACAGTGTAGGGTGTAGGGTGTAGCGTGTAGCGTGTAGGGAGTATGGTGTAAAGGGTAGTGTGTAGAGTGTAGCGTGTAGCGTGTTGGGTGTAGAGTGTAGCGTGTAGGGTGTAGCGTGTAGCATGTAGCGTGTAGCGTGTAGCATGTAGAGCGTAGGGTGTAGGGTGTAGGGTGTAGCGTATAGCGTGTAGCGTGTAGAGTGTAGGGTGTAGAGTGTAGAGTGTAGCGTGTAGGGTGTAGAGTGTAGCGTGTAGAGTGTAGGGTGTAGGGTGTAGAGTGTAGGGTGTAGGGTGTAGAGTATAACGTGTAGCGTGTAGGATGTAGAGTGTAGGGTGTAGGGTGTAGCGTGTAGCGTGTAGAATGTAGAGTGTAGCGTGTAGCGTGTAGCGTGTAGGGTGTAGGGTGTAGCGTGTAGCGTGTTGGCTGTAGCGTGTAGGGTGTAGCGTGTAGGGTGTAGCGTGTAGGGTGTAGAGTGTAGCGTGTAGGGTGTAGAGTGTAGCGTGTAGCGTGCAGCGTGCAGGGTGTAGGGTGTAGAGTGTAGAGTGTAGCATGTAGCGTGTAGCGTGTAGGGTGTAGGGTGTAGAGTGTAGAGTGTAGCATGTAGGGTGTAGAGTGTAGGGTTTAGCGTGTAGGGTGTAGGGTGTAGAGTGTAGGGTGTAGCGTGTAGCGTGTAGCGTTTAGGGTGTAGGGTGTAGAGTGTAGAGTGTAGCTTGTAGGGTGTAGAGTGTAGCGTGTAGCGTGTAGCGTGTAAGGTGTAGGGTGTAGGGTGTAGAGTGTAGGGTGTAGCGTGTATGGTGTAGAGTGTAGCGTGCAGCGTGTAGGGTGTAGGGTGTAGAGTGTAGGGTGTAGCATGTAGCGTGTAGCGTGTAGGGTGTAGAGTGCAGAGTGTAGCGTGTAGGGTGTAGAGTGTAGTGTGTAGCGTGTAGCATGTAGGGTGTAGGGTGTAGAGTGTAGAGTGTAGCGTGTAGGGTGTAGAGTGTAGCGTGTAGCGTGTAGGGTGTAGGGTGCAGCGTGTAGAGTGTAGCGTATAGCGTGTAGGGTGTAGGGTGTAGAGTGTAGGGTGTAGCATGTAGGGTGTAGAGTGTAGCATGTAGGGTGTAGAGTGTAGCGTGTAGCGTGTAGCGTGCAGGGTGTAGAGTGTAGCGTATAGCGTGTAGGGTGCAGGGTGTAGAGTGTAGGGTGTAGCGTGTAGGGTGTAGAGTGTAGCGTGTAGCGTGTAGCGTCTAGGTTGTAGCGTGTAGGGTGTAGAGTGTAGGGTGTAGCGTGTAGGGTGTAGAGTGTAGCGTGTAGGGTGTAGATTGTAGCGTGTAGCGTGTAGCGTGTAGCGTGTGGAGTGTAGGGTGTAGAGTGTAGCGTGTAGGGTGTAGAGTGTAGCGTGTAGCGTGTAGAGTGTAGCGTGTAGGGTGTAGCGTGTAGAGTGTAGCATGTAGCGTGTAGCGTGCAGGGTGTAGGGTGTAGAGTGTAGCGTGTAGGGTGTAGAGTGTAGGGTGTAGGGTTTAGGGTGTAGGGTGTAGAGTGTAGCATGTAGGGGGTAGAGTGTAGTGTGTAGGGTGCACGGTGTAGAGTGTAGGGTATAGCGTGTAGCGTTTAGCGTGTAGGGTGTAGCGTGTAGCGTGTAGGGTGTAAAGTGTAACGTGTAGGGTGTAGAGTGTAGCGTGTAGCGTGTAGCGTGTATGGTGCAGGGTGTAGAGTGTACAGTGTAGCGTGTAGGGTGTATTGTGTAGCGTGTAGAGTGTAGGGTGTAGGGTGTAGAGTGTAGGGTATAGGGTGTAGAGTGTAACGTATAGCGTGTAGGGTGTAGCGTGTAGCGTGTAGGGTGTAGGGTGTAGAGTGTAGGGTGTAGCGTGTAGGGTGTAGAGTGTAGCGTGTAGCGTGTAGCGTGTAGGGTGTAGGGTGTTCGGTGTAGCGTGTATGGTGTAGAGTGTAGCGAGTAGCTTGTAGCGTGTAGGGTGTAGGGTGTAGAGTGCAGGGTGTAGCGTGTAGAGTGTAGCGTGTAGGGTGTAGAGTGTAGTGTGTAGCGTGTAGCGTGTAGCGTGCAGGGTGTAGAGTGTAGCCTATAGCGTGTAGGGTGTAGGGTGTAGAGTGTAGGGTGTAGCGTGTAGGGTGTAGAGTGTAGCGTGTAGTGTGTAGGTTATAGGGTGTAGAGTGTAGGGTTTAGCGTGTAGGGTGTAGCAAGTAGCGTGTAGGGTGTAGGGTGTAGAGTGTAGGGTGTAGCGTGTAGGGTGTAGAGTGTAGCATGTAGGGTGTAGAGTGCAGCGTGTAGAGTGTAGAGTGTAGCGTGTAGCGTGTAGGGTGTAGGGTGTAGAATGTAGGGTGTAGCGTGTAGGGTGTAGAGTGTAGCGTGTAGCGTGTAGAGTGTAGGGTGTAGCGTGTAGGGTGTAGAGTGTAGCGTGCAGTGTGTAGGGTGTAGGGTGTAGAGTGTAGGGTGTAGTATGTAGCCTGTAGGGTGTAGGGTGTACAGTGTAGGGTGTAGGGTATAGCGTGTAGAGAGTAGCGTGTAGGGAGTAGGGTGTAAGGTGTAGCGTGTAGAGTGTAGCGTGTAGCATGTAGAGTGCAGGGTGTAGCGTGTAGCGTGTAGGGTGTAGCGTGTAGCATGTAGCGTGTAGCGTGTAGCATGTAGAGTGTAGGGTGTAGGGTGTAGCGTGTAGCGCTGTAGCATGTAGAGTGTAGGGTGTAGAGTGTAGAGTGTAGCGTGTAGGGTGTAGAGTGTAGCGTGTAGAGTGTAGGGTGTAGGGTGTAGAGTGTAGGGTGTAGGGTGTAGAGTATAACGTGTAGCGTGTAGGGCGTAGAGTGTAGGGTGTAGGGTGTAGTGTGTAGCGTGTAGGGTGTAGCGTGTAGCGTGTAGCGTGTAGCGTGTAGCGTGTAGGGTGTAGAGTGTAGCGTGTAGGGTGTAGGGTGTAGAGTGTAGCGTGTAGGGTGTAGAGTGTAGGGTGTAGCGTGCAGCGTGTAGCTTGTAGGGTGTAGAGTGTAGCATGTAGCGTGTAGGGTGTAGCATGTAGGGTGTAGAGTGTAGCGTGTAGGGTGTAGAGTGTAGCGTGTAGCGTGTAGCGTGTAGGGTGTAGAGTGTAGCGTGTAGCGTGTAGGGTGTAGGGTGTAGAGTGTAGGGTGTAGCATGTAGCGTGTAGCGTGTAGCGTGTAGGGTGTTGGGTGTAGAGTGTAGAGTGTAGCGTGTAGGGTGTAGAGTGTAGCATGTAGCGTGTAGGGTGTAGGGTGTAGCGTGTACAGTGTAGCGTGTAGCGTGTAGGGTGTAGGGTGTAGAGTGTAGGGTGTAGCATGTAGGGTGTAGAGTGTAGCGTGTAGGGTGTAGAGTGTAGCGTGTAGCGTGTAGCGTGCAGGGTGTAGAGTGTAGCATATAGCGTGTAGGGTGTAGGGTGTAGAGTGTAGGGTGTAGCGTGTAGGGTGTAGAGTGTAGCGTGTAGAGTGTAGGGTGTAGGGTGTAGAGTGTAGGGTGTAGGGTGTAGAGTATAACGTGTAGCGTGTAGGGCGTAGAGTGTAGGGTGTAGGGTGTAGTGTGTAGCGTGTAGGGTGTAGCGTGTAGCGTGTAGCGTGTAGCGTGTAGGGTGTAGAGTGTAGGGTGTAGCGTGTAGGGTGTAGAGTGTAGCGTGTAGGGTGTAGAGTGTAGCGTGTAGGGTGTAGAGTGTAGGGTGTAGCGTGCAGCGTGTAGCTTGTAGGGTGTAGAGTGTAGCATGTAGCGTGTAGGGTGTAGCATGTAGGGTGTAGAGTGTAGCGTGTAGGGTGTAGAGTGTAGCGTGTAGCGTGTAGCGTGTAGGGTGTAGGGTGTAGAGTGTAGCGTGTAGCGTGTAGGGTGTAGGGTGTAGAGTGTAGGGTGTAGCATGTAGCGTGTAGCGTGTAGGGTGTTGGGTGTAGAGTGTAGAGTGTAGCGTGTAGGGTGTAGAGTGTAGCATGTAGCGTGTAGGGTGTAGGGTGTAGCGTGTACAGTGTAGCGTGTAGCGTGTAGGGTGTAGGGTGTAGAGTGTAGGGTGTAGCATGTAGGGTGTAGAGTGTAGCGTGTAGGGTGTAGAGTGTAGCGTGTAGCGTGTAGCGTGCAGGATGTAGAGTGTAGCATATAGCGTGTAGGGTGTAGGGTGTAGAGTATAGGGTGTAGCGTGTAGGGTGTAGAGTGTAGCGTGTAGCGTGTAGCGTGTAGGGTGTAGGGTGTAGAGTGTAGGGTGTAGTGTGTATTGTGTAGCGTGTAGCATGTAGCGTGTAGGGTGTAGAGTGTAGGGTTTAGCGTGTAGGGTGTAGAGTGTAGCGTGTAGGGTGCAGAGTGTAGAATGTAGGGTGTAGGGTGTAGAATGTAGGGTGTAGAGAGTAGGGTGTACAGTGTAGACTGATCATTCTAACACAAGTTGCGGAAATGGGGAAATGTGAAATGTTTTCAATTAGCTCCTATACTAATAGAGACTACTGCTCACCGCTTTGCATATGCCTCTAGCCCAAAGGAAAGAGCAAGAAAACGCAAAAAATTTCAACCTCTGATCATTTTAACACAAGTTGTGACCCAATGGGGAAATGGGGAAAAATGTGAAATGTTTTCAGCTAGCTCCTATACTAATAGAGGCTACTGCTCACCGCTTCCCATATGTCTGTAGGCCAGTTGAAAAAGCAAGAAAACGCAAAACAATTCAACTTCTGATCATTCTAACACAAGTTATGACCCAATGGGGAAATGGGGAAAAATGCGAAATGTTTTCAGGTAGCACCTATACTAATAGAGACTACTGCTCACCGCTTCCCGTATGCCTGTAGGCCAGTGGAAAGAGCAAGAAAACGCAAAAAATGTAAACTTCTGATCATTCTGACACAAGTTATGACCCAATGGGGAAATGGGGAAAAATGTGAAATGTTTTCAGCTAGCTCCTATACTAACAGAGACTACTGCTCACCGCTTCCCGTATGCCTGTAGAACAGTGGAAAGAGCAAGAAAACGCCAAAAATTTCAACTTCTGATCATTCTGACACAAGTTATGACCCAATGTGGAAATGGGGAAAAATGTGAAATGTTTTCAGGTAGCTCCTATACTAATAGAGACTACTGCTCACTGCTTCCCGTATGCCTGTAGGCTCGTTGAAAGAGCAAGAAAACGCAAAAAAATTCAACTTCTGATCATTCTGACACAAGTTATGACCCAATGGGGAAATGGGGAAAAATGTGAAATGTTTTCAGCTAGCTCCTATACTAATAGAAACTACTGCTCACCGCTTCCCGTATGCCTGTAGGCCAGTTGAAAGAGCAAGAAAACGCAAAAAATTTCAACTTCTGATCATTCTGACACAAGTTATGACCCAATGGGGAAATGGGGAAAAATGCGAAATGTTTTCAGGTAGCACCTATACTAATAGAGACTACTGCTCACCGCTTCCCGTATGCCTGTAGGCCAGTGGAAAGAGCAAGAAAACGCAAAAAATTTAAACTTCTGATCATTCTGACACAAGTTATGACCCAATGGGGAAATGGGGAAAAATGTGAAATGTTTTCAGCTAGCTCCTATACTAACAGAGACTACTGCTCACTGCTTCCCGTATGCCTGTAGAACAGTGGAAAGAGCAAGAAAACGCAAAAAATTTCAACATCTGGTCATTCTGACACAAGTTATGACCCAATGGAGAGATAGGGAAAAATGGGATATGTTTTCAGTTATATCCTATACTAATAGAGACTACTGCTCACTGCTTCCTGTATGCCTGTAGGCCAGTTGAAAGAGCAAACGCTACACTCTACACCCTACACGCTACACTCTACACCTTACACCCTACACTCTACACCCTACATGCTACACGCTACATGCTACACTCTACACCCTACATGCTACACCCGACACGCTACACGCTACATGCTACACTCTACACCCTACATTCTACACCCTACACCCTACACGCTACACGCTACGCGCTACACCCTACACCCTACACGCTACACTCTACACGCTACACTCTATACCATACACGCTACACCCTACACTCTACACCCTACACCCTACACGCTACACCCGACACCCTACACCCTACACCCAACACGCTACACTCTACACTCTACACCCTACACCCTACACGCTACATGCTACACGCTACACTCTACACCCTACACGCTACACTCTACACCCTAAACCCTACACTCTACATGCTACACGCTACACCCTACATGCTACACGCTACACCCTACACGCTACACGTTACACTCTACACCCTACACGCTGCACGCTACACCCTACACGCTACACGTTACACTCTACACCCTACACGCTACACCCTACACTCTACACGCTACACGCTACACTCTACACTCTACACCCTACACGCTACACGTTACACGCTACACTCTACACCCTACATGCTACACCCTACACTCTACACCATACACTCTACACGCTACACGCTACACTCTACACCCTACACCCTACACGCAACACGCTACACTCTACACCCTACACGCTACACTCTACAGGCTACACGCTACACGCTACACTCTACACTCTACACGCTACATGCTACACTCTACTCCCTACACTCTACACACTACACGCTACACGCTACACCCTACACGCTACACCCTACACTCTACACCCTACACTCTACACGCTACACGCTACACTCTACACCCTACATGCAACACACTACACTCTACACCCTACACGCTACAGGCTACCCACTACACGCTACACGCTACATGCTACACTCTACACTCTACACCCTACACGCTTCACGCTGCACTCTACACCCTATACGCTACACGCTACACTCTACACGCTACACGATACACGCTACACACAATACGCTACACCCTACACTCTACACCCTAAACCCTACACGCTACACGCTACACCCTACATGCTACACCCTACACCCTACATGCTACACTCTACAACCTACATGCTACACGCTACACGCTACAATCTACACGCTACACGCTACACTCTACACGCTACACCCTACACTCTACACGCTACACCCTTCATCCTACACCCTACACCCCACACTCTACACTCTACACCCTACACTCTACACTCTACATCCTACACTCTACACCCTACACCCTACACTCTACACCCTACACTCTACACCCTACACCCTACACTCTACACTCTACACCCTACACCCTACACTCTACACTCTACACCCTACACTCTACACCCTACACCCTACACTCTACACTCTACACCCTACACTCTACACTCTACACCCTACACTCTACACCCTACACCCTACACTCTACACTCTACACACTACACTCTACACCCTACACGCTACACTCTACACCCTACACGCTACACGCTACACGCTCACCGCTTCCCGTATGCTTGTAGGCCAGTTGAAAGAGCAAGAAAACGCAAAAAATTTCAAATTCTGTTCATTCTGACACAAGTTATGACCCAATGGGGAAATGGGGAAAAATGTAAAATGTTTTCAGCTAGCTCCTATACTAACAGAGACTACTGCTCACTGCTTCCCGTATGCCTGTAGAACAGTGGAAAGAGCAAGAAAACGCAAAAAAATTCAACATCTGGTCATTCTGACACAAGTTATGACCCAATGGAGAGATAGGGAAAAATGGGATATGTTTTCAGTTATATCCTATACTAATAGAGACTACTGCTCACCGCTTCCTGTATGCCTGTAGGCCAGTTGAAAGAGCAAACGCTACACTCTACACCCTACACGCTACACGCTACACCCTACACCCTACACTCTACACCCTACATGCTACACGCTACACGCTACACCCTACACGCTACACGTT
Source organism: Ranitomeya variabilis (assembly GCF_051348905.1). Classification (NCBI taxonomy): domain Eukaryota; kingdom Metazoa; phylum Chordata; class Amphibia; order Anura; family Dendrobatidae; genus Ranitomeya; species Ranitomeya variabilis. The sequence continues at coordinate 304,043 of NW_027508080.1, forward strand.
ACACTCTACACCCTACACGCTACACGCTACACCCTACACGCTACACTCTACACCCTACACGTTACACCCTACACTCTACACGCTACCCGCTACACTCTACACCCTACACGCTACACCCTACACTCTACACCCTACACCCTACACGCTACACTCTACACCCTACACGCTACACCCTACACTCTACACCATACACTCTACACGCTACACGCTACACTCTACACCCTACACCCTACACGCAACACGCTACACTCTACACCCTACACGCTACACTCTACATGCTACACGCTACACGCTACACTCTACACTCTACACGCTACATGCTACACTCTACTCCCTACACTCTACACACTACACGCTACACGCTACACCCTACACTCTACACCCTACACTCTACACGCTACACGCTACACTCCACACCCTACATGCAACACACTACACTCTACACCCTACACGCTACAGGCTACCCACTACACGCTACACGCTACATGCTACACTCTACACTCTACACCCTACACGCTACACGCTGCACTCTACACCCTATACGCTACACGCTACACTCTACACGCTACACGATACACGCTACACACAATACGCTACACCCTACACTCTACACCCTAAACACTACACGCTACACGCTACACCCTACACGCTACACCCTACACCCTACATGCTACACTCTACAACCTACATGCTACACGCTACACGCTACAATCTACACGCTAAACGCTACACTCTACACCCTATACGCTACACGCTACACTCTACACGCTACACGATACACGCTACACACAATACGCTACACCCTACACTCTACACCCTAAACCCTACACGCTACACCCTTCACCCTACACTCTACACGCTACACCCTTCACCCTACACTCTACACTCTACTCTCTACATCCTACACCCTACACCCCACACTCTACACTCTACACCCTACACTCTACACTCTACATCCTACACTCTACACCCTACACCCTACACTCTACACCCTACACTCTACACCCTACACCCTACACTCTACACTCTACACCCTACACCCTACACTCTACACCCTACACTCTACACCCTACACCCTACACTCTACACTCTACACCCTACACTCTACACTCTACACCCTACACTCTACACCCTACACCCTACACTCTACACTCTACACACTACACTCTACACCCTACACGCTACACTCTACACCCTACACGCTACACGCTACACGCTCACCGCTTCCCGTATGCTTGTAGGCCAGTTGAAAGAGCAAGAAAACGCAAAAAATTTCAAATTCTGATCATTCTGACACAAGTTATGACCCAATGGGGAAATGGGGAAAAATGTGAAATGTTTTCAGCTAGCTCCTATACTAACAGAGACTACTGCACACCGCTTCCCGTATGCCTGTAGAACAGTGGAAAGAGCAAGAAAACGCAAAAAATTTCAACTTCTGATCATTCTGACACAAGTTATGACCCAATGGAGAAATAGGGAAAAATGGGAAATGTTTTCAGTTATATCCTATACTAATAGAGACTACTGCTCACCGCTTCCCGTATGCCTGTAGGCCAGTAGAAAGAGCAAACGCTACACTCTACACCCTACACGCTACATGCTACACGCTACACCCTACACCCTACACTCTACACCCTACATGCTACACGCTACACGCTACACTCTACACCCTACACGCTACAACCGACACGCTACACCCTACATGCTAAACTCTACACCCTACATGCTACACGCTACACGCTACAATCTACACGCTACACTCTACACTCTACACCCTACACCCTATACTCTACACCCTACATGCTACACGCTACATGCTACACTCTACACCCTACACGCTACACCCGACACGCTACACGCTACATGCTACACTCTACACCCTACACTCTACACCCTACACCCTACACGCTACACGCTGCACGCTACACCCTACACCCTACACGCTACACTCTACACTCTACACCGTACACGCTACACCCTACACTCTACACCCTACACCCTACACGCTACACCCGACACCCTACACCCTACACCCAACATGCTACACTCTACACTCTACACCCTACACCCTACACGCTACATGCTACACGCTACACTCTACACCATACACGCTACACTCTACACCCTAAAAACTACACGCTACATGCTACACGCTATACCCTACACGCTACACGCTACACGCTACAACCTACACGCTAGACGTTACACTCTGCACCCTACACGCTACACGCTACACCCTACACGCTACACGTTACACTCTACACCCTACACGCTACACCCCACACTCTACACGCTACACGCTACACTCTACACTCTACACCATACACTCTACACGCTACACGCTACACTCTACACCCTACACCCTACACGCAACACGCTACACTCTACACCCTGCACGCTACACGCTACACGCTACACTCTACACTCTACACGCTACACGCTACCCTCTACTCCCTACACTCTACACACCACACGCTACATGCTACACCCTACACACTACACCCTACACTCTACACCCTACACTCTACACGCTACACGCTACACTCTACACCCTACATGCAACACGCTACACTCTACACCCTACACGCTACAGGCTACCCGCTACACGCTACACGCTACATGCTACACTCTACACTCTACACCCTACACGCTACACGCTGCGCTCTACACCCTATACGCCACACGCTACACTCTACACGCTACACGATACACGCTACACCCTACACGCTACACCCTACACTCTACACCCTAAACCCTACACGCTACACGCTACACCCTACATGCTACACCCTACACCCTACATGCTACACTCTACACCCTACATGCTACACGCTACACGCTACAATCTACACGCTACACGCTACACTCTACACGCTACACCCTTCACCCTACACTCTACACGCTACACCCTTCACCCTACACTCTACACTCTACTCTCTACATCCTACACCCTACACCCTACACTCTACACTCTACACCCTACACTCTACACTCTACATCCTACACTCTACACTCTACACCCTACACCCTACACTCTACACCCTACACTCTACACCCTACACCCTACACTCTACACTCTACACCCTACACCCTACACTCTACACTCTACACCCTACACTCTACACCCTACACCCTACACTCTACACTCTACACCCTACACTCTACACTCTACACCCTACACTCTACACCCTACACCCTACACTCTACACTCTACACACTACACTCTACACCCTACATGCTACACCCTACACGCTACACGCTACACGCTCACCGCTTCCCGTATGCCTGTAGGCCAGTTGAAAGAGCAAGAAAACGCAAAAAATTTCAAATTCTGATCATTCTGACACAAGTTATGACCCAATGGGGAAATGGGGAAAAATGTGAAATGTTTTCAGCTAGCTCCTATACTAATAGAGACTACTGCTCACCGCTTCCTGTATGCCTGTAGGCCAGTTGAAAGAGCAAAAAAACGCAAAAAATTTCAACTTCTGATCATTCTAACACAAGTTATGACCCAATGGGGAAATGGGGAAAAATGTGAAATGTTTTCTGCTAGCTCCTATACTAACAGAGACTACTGCTCACTGCTTCCCGTATGCCTGTAGAACAGTGGAAAGAGCAAGAAAACGCAAAAAATTTCAACTTCTGATCATTCTGACACAAGTTATGACCCAATGGAGAAATAGGGAAAAATGGGAAATGTTTTCAGTTATATCCTATACTAATAGAGACTACTGCTCACCGCTTCCCGTATGCCTGCAGGCCAGTTGAAAGAGCAAACGCTACACTCTACACCCTACACCCTACACGCTACACGCTACACCCTACATCCTACACTCTACACCCTACATGCTACACGCTACACTCTACACCCTACACGCTACAACCGACACGCTACACCCTACATGCTACACTCTACACCCTACATGCTACATGCTACACGCTACAATCTACACGCTACACGCTACACTCTACACTCTACACGCTACACCCTACACTCTACACTCTACACCCTACACCCTATACTCTACACTCTACATCCTACACTCTACAATCTACACCCTACACCCTATACTCTACACTCTACACACTACACTCTACACCCTACACCCTACACTCTACACTCTACACCCTACACCCTACACTCTACAACCTACACTCTACACCCTACACCCTACACTCTACACTCTACACTCTACACCCTACACCCTACACTCTACAATCTACACCCTAAACACTACACCCTACACCCTATACTCTACACTCTACACCCTACACTCTACACCCTACACGCTACACTCTACACCCTACATGCTACAGGCTACACTCTACACGCTACACTCTACACCCTACACGATAAACACTACACTCTACACCCTACACGCTACACGCTCACCGCTTCCCGTATGCCTGTAGGCCAGTTGAAAGAGCAAGAAAACGCAAAAAATTTCAAATTCTGATCATTCTGACACAAGTTATGACCCAATGGGGAAATGGGGAAAAATGTGAAATGTTTTCAGCTAGCTCCTATGCTAACAGAGACTACTGCTCACCGCTTCCCGTAAGCCTGTAGAACAGTGGAAAGAGCAAGAAAACACAAAAATTTTCAACTTCTGATCATTCTGACACAAGTTATGACCCAATGGGGAAATGGGGAAAAATGTGAAATGTTTTCAGGTAGCTCCTATACTAATAGAGACTACTGCTCACCGATTCCCGTATCCCTGTAGGCCAGTGGAAAGAGCAAGAAAACGCCAAAAATTTCAACTTCTGATCATTCTGACACAAGTTATGACCCAATGGGGAAATGGGGAAAAATGTGAAATGTTTTCAGCTAGCTCCTATACTAATAGAGACTACTGCTCACCGCTTCCCGTATGCCTGTAGGCCAGTTGAAAGATCAAATGCTACACTCTACACCCTACACGCTACACCCTATGCCCTACACTCTACACCCTACATGCTACACGCTACACTCTACACCCTACACCCTACACTCTACACCCTACACCCTACATGCTACACTCTACACTCTACACTCTACACCCTACACACTACACTCTACACACTACACGCTACACACTATGTGCTACACGCTACACGTTACACTCTACTCCCTACACCCTACACGCTGCACGCTACACCCTACACGCAACACGTTACACTCTACACCCTACACGCTACACTCTACACTCTGCACCCTACACGCTAAACGCTACATGCTGCACGCTACACCCTACACGGTACACCCCACACCCTACACGCTACATGCTACAATCTACACGCTACACGCTACACTCTACACCCTACACTCTACATTCTACACCCTACACCCTACATGCTACACGCTACACTCTACACCGTACACGCTACACCCTACACACTACACCCTACACCCTACACGCTACACCCTACACCCTACTCTCGACACGCTACACCCTACAAGCTACACTCAACACGCTACACTCTACACCCTACACCCTACACTCTACACTCTACACCCTTCACTCTACACCCTACACGCTACACTCTACACCCTACACGCTACACGCTACACTCTACACGCTACACTCTACACCCTACATGCTACACCCTACACTCTGCACCCTACACGCTACACGCTACATGCTATACTCTACACCCTACACGCTACACCCGACACTCTACACGCTACACGCTACACTCTACACTCTACACCCTACACGCTACATGCTACACGCTACACTCTACACCCTACACGCAACACCCTACACTCTAGACCGTACACTCTACACGCTACACTCTACACCCTACACCCTACACCCTACACCCTACACGCTACACTCTACACCCTACATGCTACACTCTACATGCTACACGCTACACTCTACACGCTACACGCTACACTCTACACTCTACACGCTACACCCTGCACCCTACACGCTACACTCTACACCCTACACGATACACCCTACACTCTACACCCTACACCCTACACGCTACACTCTACATGCTACACGCTACACTCTACACTCTACACGCTACACGCTACACTCTACACTCTACACGCTACACCCTGCACCCTACACGCTACACTCTACACCCTACACTCTACACCCTACACGCTACAATCTACACCCTACACGCTACACCCTACACTCTACACCCTACACCCTACACGCTATACGCTACACTCTACACCCTGCACGCTACACGCTACACTCTACACCCTACATGCAACACTCTACACCCTACACGCTACACGCTACACTCTACACCCTACACGCTACACGCTACACCCCACACGCTACACCCTACACCCTACACCCTACATGCTACACTCTACACCCTACACGCTGCACGCTACAATCTACACGCTACACTCTACACTCTACACGCTACACCCTACACTCTACACCCTACACTCTACACGCTACACTCTACACCCTACACTCTACACCCTACACCCTACACGCTACACGCTACACTCTACACCCTACACGCTACACCCTACACACTACACCCTACACCATACACGCTACACCCTACACCCTACACTCGACACGCTACACCCTACACGCTACACTCTACACGCTGCACTCTACACCCTACACCCTACACTCTACACTCTACACCCTTCACTCTACACCCTACACGCTACACTCTACACCCTACACGCTACACGCTACACTCTACACGCTACACTCTACACCCTACATGCTACACCCTACACTCTGCACCCTACACGCTACACGCTACATGCTATACTCTACACCCTACACGCTACACCCGACGCTCTACACGCTAAACGCTACACTCTACACTCTACACCCTACACGCTACACGCTACAATCTACACCCTACACGCAACACCCTACACTCTACACCGTACACTCTACATGCTACACGCTACACTCTACACCCTACACCCTACACCCTACACGCTACACTTTACACCCTACACGCTACAATCTACATGCTACACGCTACACTCTACACTCTACACGCTACACGCTACACTCTACACTCTACACGCTACACCCTGCACCCTACACGCTACACTCTACACCCTACACGCTACACCCTACACTCTACACCCTACACCCTACACGCTACATGCTACACGCTACACCCTACACGCTACACCCTACACTGTACACCCTACACCCTACACGCTACACGCTACACGCTACACGCTACACGCAACACTCTACACCCTACACGCTACACCCTACACTCTACACTCTACACCCTACACCCTATACTCTACACTCTACATCCTACACTCTACAATCTACACCCTACACCCTATACTCTACACTCTACACACTACACTCTACACCCTACACCCTACACTCTACACTCTACACCCTACACCCTACACTCTACAACCTACACTCTACACTTTACACCCTACACTCTACACTCTACACTCTACACCCTACACCCTACACTCTACAATCTACACCCTAAACACTACACCCTACACCCTATACTCTACACTCTACACCCTACACTCTACACCCTACACGCTACACTCTACACCCTACATGCTACAGGCTACACTCTACACGCTACACTCTACACCCTACACGATAAACACTACACTCTACACCCTACACGCTACACGCTCACCGCTTCCCGTATGCCTGTAGGCCAGTTGAAAGAGCAAGAAAACGCAAAAAATTTCAAATTCTGATCATTCTGACACAAGTTATGACCCAATGGGGAAATGGGGAAAAATGTGAAATGTTTTCAGCTAGCTCCTATGCTAACAGAGACTACTGCTCACCGCTTCCCGTAAGCCTGTAGAACAGTGGAAAGAGCAAGAAAACACAAAAATTTTCAACTTCTGATCATTCTGACACAAGTTATGACCCAATGGGGAAATGGGGAAAAATGTGAAATGTTTTCAGGTAGCTCCTATACTAATAGAGACTACTGCTCACCGATTCCCGTATCCCTGTAGGCCAGTGGAAAGAGCAAGAAAACGCCAAAAATTTCAACTTCTGATCATTCTGACACAAGTTATGACCCAATGGGGAAATGGGGAAAAATGTGAAATGTTTTCAGCTAGCTCCTATACTAATAGAGACTACTGCTCACCGCTTCCCGTATGCCTGTAGGCCAGTTGAAAGATCAAATGCTACACTCTACACCCTACACGCTACACCCTATGCCCTACACTCTACACCCTACATGCTACACGCTACACTCTACACCCTACACCCTACACTCTACACCCTACACCCTACATGCTACACTCTACACTCTACACTCTACACCCTACACACTACACTCTACACACTACACGCTACACACTATGTGCTACACGCTACACGTTACACTCTACTCCCTACACCCTACACGCTGCACGCTACACCCTACACGCAACACGTTACACTCTACACCCTACACGCTACACTCTACACTCTGCACCCTACACGCTAAACGCTACATGCTGCACGCTACACCCTACACGCTACACCCCACACCCTACACGCTACATGCTACAATCTACACGCTACACGCTACACTCTACACCCTACACTCTACATTCTACACCCTACACCCTACATGCTACACGCTACACTCTACACCGTACACGCTACACCCTACACACTACACCCTACACCCTACACGCTACACCCTACACCCTACTCTCGACACGCTACACCCTACAAGCTACACTCAACACGCTACACTCTACACCCTACACCCTACACTCTACACTCTACACCCTTCACTCTACACCCTACACGCTACACTCTACACCCTACACGCTACACGCTACACTCTACACGCTACACTCTACACCCTACATGCTACACCCTACACTCTGCACCCTACACGCTACACGCTACATGCTATACTCTACACCCTACACGCTACACCCGACACTCTACACGCTACACGCTACACTCTACACTCTACACCCTACACGCTACATGCTACACGCTACACTCTACACCCTACACGCAACACCCTACACTCTAGACCGTACACTCTACACGCTACACTCTACACCCTACACCCTACACCCTACACCCTACACGCTACACTCTACACCCTACATGCTACACTCTACATGCTACACGCTACACTCTACACGCTACACGCTACACTCTACACTCTACACGCTACACCCTGCACCCTACACGCTACACTCTACACCCTACACGATACACCCTACACTCTACACCCTACACCCTACACGCTACACTCTACATGCTACACGCTACACTCTACACTCTACACGCTACACGCTACACTCTACACTCTACACGCTACACCCTGCACCCTACACGCTACACTCTACACCCTACACTCTACACCCTACACGCTACAATCTACACCCTACACGCTACACCCTACACTCTACACCCTACACCCTACACGCTATACGCTACACTCTACACCCTGCACGCTACACGCTACACTCTACACCCTACATGCAACACTCTACACCCTACACGCTACACGCTACACTCTACACCCTACACGCTACACGCTACACCCCACACGCTACACCCTACACCCTACACCCTACATGCTACACTCTACACCCTACACGCTGCACGCTACAATCTACACGCTACACTCTACACTCTACACGCTACACCCTACACTCTACACCCTACACTCTACACGCTACACTCTACACCCTACACTCTACACCCTACACCCTACACGCTACACGCTACACTCTACACCCTACACGCTACACCCTACACACTACACCCTACACCATACACGCTACACCCTACACCCTACACTCGACACGCTACACCCTACACGCTACACTCTACACGCTGCACTCTACACCCTACACCCTACACTCTACACTCTACACCCTTCACTCTACACCCTACACGCTACACTCTACACCCTACACGCTACACGCTACACTCTACACGCTACACTCTACACCCTACATGCTACACCCTACACTCTGCACCCTACACGCTACACGCTACATGCTATACTCTACACCCTACACGCTACACCCGACACTCTACACGCTAAACGCTACACTCTACACTCTACACCCTACACGCTACACGCTACAATCTACACCCTACACGCAACACCCTACACTCTACACCGTACACTCTACATGCTACACGCTACACTCTACACCCTACACCCTACACCCTACACGCTACACTTTACACCCTACACGCTACAATCTACATGCTACACGCTACACTCTACACTCTACACGCTACACGCTACACTCTACACTCTACACGCTACACCCTGCACCCTACACGCTACACTCTACACCCTACACGCTACACCCTACACTCTACACCCTACACCCTACACGCTACATGCTACACGCTACACCCTACACGCTACACCCTACACTGTACACCCTACACCCTACACGCTACACGCTACACGCTACACGCTACACGCAACACTCTACACCCTACACGCTACACCCTACACTCTACACCCTACACCCTACATGCTATACGCTACACTCTACACGCTACACTCTACACCCTACACGCTACACCCTACACGCTACATCCTACACCTTACTCCCTACATGCTACACTCTACACCCTACACGCTACACGCTACAATCTACAGGCTACACGCTACACCCTACACTCTACACCCCACACTCTACACGCTGCACTCTACACCCTACACGCTACACGCTACACTCTACACGCTTCACTCTACACCCTACATGCTACACCCTACACTCTGCACCCTACACGCTACACGCTACATGCTATACTCTACACCCTACACGCTACACTCGACACTCTACACGCTACACGCTACACTCTACACTCTACACCCTACACGCTACACGCTACACGCTACACGCTACACTCTACACCCTACACGCTACATTCTACATGCTACACGCTACACTCTACACGCTACACGCTACACTCTACACTCTACACGCTACACCCTGCACCCTACACGCTACACTCTACACCCTACACGCTACACCCTACACTCTACACCCTACACCCTACACGCTACATGCTACACGCTACACCCTACACTCTACACCCTACACGCTACACGCTACACGCTACACTCTACACCCTACACGCTACACCCTACACTCTACACCCTACACCCTACACGCTATACGCTACACTCTACACCCTGCACGCTACACGCTACACTCTACACCCTACACGCTACACTCTACACCCTACACGCTACATGCTACACTCTACACCCTACACGCTACACGCTACACCCCACATGCTACACCCTACATCCTACATGCTACACTCTACACCCTACACGCTGCACGCTACAATCTACACGCTACACGCTACACTCTACACTCTACACGCTACACCCTACACTCTACACCCTATACTCTACACCCTACACTCTACACTCTACACCCTACACTCTACACTCTACACCCTACACTCTACACCCTACACCCTACACTCTACACTCTACACACTACACTCTACACCCTACATGCTACACCCTACACCCTACACGCTACACGCTACACGCTCACCGCTTCCCGTATGCCTGTAGGCCAGTTGAAAGAGCAAGAAAACGCAAAAAATTTCAAATTCTGATCATTCTGACACAAGTTATGACCCAATGGGGAAATGGGGAAAAATGTGAAATGTTTTCAGCTAGCTCCTATACTAATAGAGACTACTGCTCACCGCTTCCTGTATGCCTGTAGGCCAGTTGAAAGAGCAAAAAAACGCAAAAAATTTCAACTTCTGATCATTCTAACACAAGTTATGACCCAATGGGGAAATGGGGAAAAATGTGAAATGTTTTCTGCTAGCTCCTATACTAACAGAGACTACTGCTCACCGCTTCCCGTATGCCTGTAGAACAGTGGAAAGAGCAAGAAAACGCAAAAAATTTCAACTTCTGATCATTCTGACACAAGTTATGACCCAATGGAGAAATAGGGAAAAATGGGAAATGTTTTCAGTTATATCCTATACTAATAGAGACTACTGCTCACCGCTTCCCGTATGCCTGCAGGCCAGTTGAAAGAGCAAACGCTACACTCTACACCCTACACCCTACACGCTACACGCTACACCCTACATCCTACACTCTACACCCTACATGCTACACGCTACACTCTACACCCTACACGCTACAACCGACACGCTACACCCTACATGCTACACTCTACACCCTACATGCTACATGCTACACGCTACAATCTACACGCTACACGCTACACTCTACACTCTACACGCTACACCCTACACTCTACACTCTACACCCTACACCCTATACTCTACACTCTACATCCTACACTCTACAATCTACACCCTACACCCTATACTCTACACTCTACACACTACACTCTACACCCTACACCCTACACTCTACACTCTACACCCTACACCCTACACTCTACACCCTACACTCTACACCCTACACCCTACACTCTACACTCTACACTCTACACCCTACACCCTACACTCTACAATCTACACCCTAAACACTACACCCTACACCCTACACTCTACACTCTACACCCTACACTCTACACCCTACACGCTACACTCTACACCCTACACGCTACAGGCTACACTCTACACGCTACACTCTACACCCTACACGATACACACTACATCCTACACTCTACACCCTACATGCTACACGCTACACTCTACACCCTACACGCTACAACCGACACGCTACACCCTACATGCTACACTCTACACCCTACATGCTACATGCTACACGCTACAATCTACACGCTACACGCTACACTCTACACTCTACACGCTACACCCTACACTCTACACTCTACACCCTACACCCTATACTCTACACTCTACATCCTACACTCTACAATCTACACCCTACACCCTATACTCTACACTCTACACACTACACTCTACACCCTACACCCTACACTCTACACTCTACACCCTACACCCTACACTTTACACCCTACACTCTACACCCTACACCCTACACTCTACACTCTACACTCTACACCCTACACCCTACACTCTACAATCTACACCCTAAACACTACACCCTACACCCTACACTCTACACTCTACACCCTACACTCTACACCCTACACGCTACACTCTACACCCTACACGCTACAGGCTACACTCTACACGCTACACTCTACACCCTACACGATACACACTACACTCTACACCCTACACGCTACACGCTCACCGCTTCCCGTATGCCTGTAGGCCAGTTGAAAGAGCAAGAAAACGCAAAAAATTTCAAATTCTGATCATTCTGACACAAGTTATGACCCAATGGGGAAATGGGGAAAAATGTGAAATGTTTTCAGCTAGCTCCTATGCTAACAGAGACTACTGCTCACCGCTTCCCGTAAGCCTGTAGAACAGTGGAAAGAGCAAGAAAACACAAAAAATTTCAACTTCTGATCATTCTGACACAAGTTATGACCCAATGGGGAAATGGGGAAAAATGTGAAATGTTTTCAGGTAGCTCCTATACTAATAGAGACTACTGCTCACCGATTCCCGTATCCCTGTAGGCCAGTGGAAAGAGCAAGAAAACGCCAAAAATTTCAACTTCTGATCATTCTGACACAAGTTATGACCCAATGGGGAAATGGGGAAAAATGTGAAATGTTTTCAGCTAGCTCCTATACTAATAGAGACTACTGCTCACCGCTTCCCGTATGCCTGTAGGCCAGTTGAAAGATCAAACGCTACACTCTACACCCTACACGCTACACCCTACGCCCTACACTCTACACCCTACATGCTACACGCTACACTCTACACCCTACACTCTACACCCTACACCCTACATGCTACACGCTACACTCTACACTCTACACCCTACACACTACACTCTACACACTACACGCTACACACTATGTGCTACACGCTACACGTTACACTCTACTCCCTACACCCTACACGCTGCACGCTACACCCTACACGCAACACGTTACACTCTACACCCTACACGCTACACTCTACACTCTGCACCCTACTCGCTAAACGCTACATGCTGCACGCTACACCCTACACGCTACACCCCACACCCTACACGCTACATGCTACAATCTACACGCTACACGCTACACTCTACACCCTACACTCTACATTCTACACCCTACACCCTACATGCTACACGCTACACTCTACACCGTACACGCTACACCCTACACACTACACCCTACACCCTACACGCTACACCCTACACCCTACTCTCGACACGCTACACCCTACAAGCTACACTCTACACGCTACACTCTACACCCTACACTCTACACTCTACACCCTTCACTCTACACCCTACACGCTACACTCTACACCCTACACGCTACACGCTACACTCTACACGCTACACTCTACACCCTACACCCTACACTCTGCACCCTACACGCTACACGCTACATGCTATACTCTACACCCTACACGCTACACCCGACACTCTACACGCTACACGCTACACTCTACACTCTACACCCTACACGCTACATGCTACACGCTACACTCTACACCCTACACGCAACACCCTACACTCTACACCGTACACTCTACACGCTACACGCTACACTCTACACCCTACACTCTACATTCTACACCCTACACCCTACATGCTACACGCTACACTCTACACCGTACACGCTACACCCTACACACTACACCCTACACCCTACACGCTACACCCTACACCCTACTCTCGACACGCTACACCCTACAAGCTACACTCTACACGCTACACTCTACACCCTACACTCTACACTCTACACCCTTCACTCTACACCCTACACGCTACACTCTACACCCTACACGCTACACGCTACACTCTACACGCTACACTCTACACCCTACACCCTACACTCTGCACCCTACACGCTACACGCTACATGCTATACTCTACACCCTACACGCTACACCCGACACTCTACACGCTACACGCTACACTCTACACTCTACACCCTACACGCTACATGCTACACGCTACACTCTACACCCTACACGCAACACCCTACACTCTACACCGTACACTCTACACGCAACACCCTACACTCTACACCCTACACCCTACACTCTACACTCTACACCCTACACTCTACACTCTACACCCTACACTCTACACCCTACACCCTACACTCTACACTCTACACACTACACTCTACACCCTACACGCTACACTCTACACCCTACACGCTACACGCTACACGCTCACCGCTTCCCGTATGCTTGTAGGCCAGTTGAAAGAGCAAGAAAACGCAAAAAATTTCAAATTCTGTTCATTCTGACACAAGTTATGACCCAATGGGGAAATGGGGAAAAATGTAAAATGTTTTCAGCTAGCTCCTATACTAACAGAGACTACTGCTCACTGCTTCCCGTATGCCTGTAGAACAGTGGAAAGAGCAAGAAAACGCAAAAAAATTCAACATCTGGTCATTCTGACACAAGTTATGACCCAATGGAGAGATAGGGAAAAATGGGATATGTTTTCAGTTATATCCTATACTAATAGAGACTACTGCTCACCGCTTCCTGTATGCCTGTAGGCCAGTTGAAAGAGCAAACGCTACACTCTACACCCTACACGCTACACGCTACACCCTACACCCTACACTCTACACCCTACATGCTACACGCTACACGCTACACCCTACACGCTACACGTTACACTCTACACCCTACACGCTACACGCTACACCCTACACGCTACACTCTACACCCTACACGTTACACCCTACACTCTACACGCTACCCGCTACACTCTACACCCTACACGCTACACCCTACACTCTACACCCTACACCCTACACGCTACACTCTACACCCTACACGCTACACCCTACACTCTACACCATACACTCTACACGCTACACGCTACACTCTACACCCTACACCCTACACGCAACACGCTACACTCTACACCCTACACGCTACACTCTACATGCTACACGCTACACGCTACACTCTACACTCTACACGCTACATGCTACACTCTACTCCCTACACTCTACACACTACACGCTACACGCTACACCCTACACTCTACACCCTACACTCTACACGCTACACGCTACACTCCACACCCTACATGCAACACACTACACTCTACACCCTACACGCTACAGGCTACCCACTACACGCTACACGCTACATGCTACACTCTACACTCTACACCCTACACGCTACACGCTGCACTCTACACCCTATACGCTACACGCTACACTCTACACGCTACACGATACACGCTACACACAATACGCTACACCCTACACTCTACACCCTAAACACTACACGCTACACGCTACACCCTACACGCTACACCCTACACCCTACATGCTACACTCTACAACCTACATGCTACACGCTACACGCTACAATCTACACGCTAAACGCTACACTCTACACCCTATACGCTACACGCTACACTCTACACGCTACACGATACACGCTACACACAATACGCTACACCCTACACTCTACACCCTAAACCCTACACGCTACACCCTTCACCCTACACTCTACACGCTACACCCTTCACCCTACACTCTACACTCTACTCTCTACATCCTACACCCTACACCCCACACTCTACACTCTACACCCTACACTCTACACTCTACATCCTACACTCTACACCCTACACCCTACACTCTACACCCTACACTCTACACCCTACACCCTACACTCTACACTCTACACCCTACACCCTACACTCTACACCCTACACTCTACACCCTACACCCTACACTCTACACTCTACACCCTACACTCTACACTCTACACCCTACACTCTACACCCTACACCCTACACTCTACACTCTACACACTACACTCTACACCCTACACGCTACACTCTACACCCTACACGCTACACGCTACACGCTCACCGCTTCCCGTATGCTTGTAGGCCAGTTGAAAGAGCAAGAAAACGCAAAAAATTTCAAATTCTGATCATTCTGACACAAGTTATGACCCAATGGGGAAATGGGGAAAAATGTGAAATGTTTTCAGCTAGCTCCTATACTAACAGAGACTACTGCACACCGCTTCCCGTATGCCTGTAGAACAGTGGAAAGAGCAAGAAAACGCAAAAAATTTCAACTTCTGATCATTCTGACACAAGTTATGACCCAATGGAGAAATAGGGAAAAATGGGAAATGTTTTCAGTTATATCCTATACTAATAGAGACTACTGCTCACCGCTTCCCGTATGCCTGTAGGCCAGTAGAAAGAGCAAACGCTACACTCTACACCCTACACGCTACATGCTACACGCTACACCCTACACCCTACACTCTACACCCTACATGCTACACGCTACACGCTACACTCTACACCCTACACGCTACAACCGACACGCTACACCCTACATGCTAAACTCTACACCCTACATGCTACACGCTACACGCTACAATCTACACGCTACACTCTACACTCTACACCCTACACCCTATACTCTACACCCTACATGCTACACGCTACATGCTACACTCTACACCCTACACGCTACACCCGACACGCTACACGCTACATGCTACACTCTACACCCTACACTCTACACCCTACACCCTACACGCTACACGCTGCACGCTACACCCTACACCCTACACGCTACACTCTACACTCTACACCGTACACGCTACACCCTACACTCTACACCCTACACCCTACACGCTACACCCGACACCCTACACCCTACACCCAACATGCTACACTCTACACTCTACACCCTACACCCTACACGCTACATGCTACACGCTACACTCTACACCATACACGCTACACTCTACACCCTAAAAACTACACGCTACATGCTACACGCTATACCCTACACGCTACACGCTACACGCTACAACCTACACGCTAGACGTTACACTCTGCACCCTACACGCTACACGCTACACCCTACACGCTACACGTTACACTCTACACCCTACACGCTACACCCCACACTCTACACGCTACACGCTACACTCTACACTCTACACCATACACTCTACACGCTACACGCTACACTCTACACCCTACACCCTACACGCAACACGCTACACTCTACACCCTGCACGCTACACGCTACACGCTACACTCTACACTCTACACGCTACACGCTACCCTCTACTCCCTACACTCTACACACCACACGCTACATGCTACACCCTACACACTACACCCTACACTCTACACCCTACACTCTACACGCTACACGCTACACTCTACACCCTACATGCAACACGCTACACTCTACACCCTACACGCTACAGGCTACCCGCTACACGCTACACGCTACATGCTACACTCTACACTCTACACCCTACACGCTACACGCTGCGCTCTACACCCTATACGCCACACGCTACACTCTACACGCTACACGATACACGCTACACCCTACACGCTACACCCTACACTCTACACCCTAAACCCTACACGCTACACGCTACACCCTACATGCTACACCCTACACCCTACATGCTACACTCTACACCCTACATGCTACACGCTACACGCTACAATCTACACGCTACACGCTACACTCTACACGCTACACCCTTCACCCTACACTCTACACGCTACACCCTTCACCCTACACTCTACACTCTACTCTCTACATCCTACACCCTACACCCTACACTCTACACTCTACACCCTACACTCTACACTCTACATCCTACACTCTACACTCTACACCCTACACCCTACACTCTACACCCTACACTCTACACCCTACACCCTACACTCTACACTCTACACCCTACACCCTACACTCTACACTCTACACCCTACACTCTACACCCTACACCCTACACTCTACACTCTACACCCTACACTCTACACTCTACACCCTACACTCTACACCCTACACCCTACACTCTACACTCTACACACTACACTCTACACCCTACATGCTACACCCTACACGCTACACGCTACACGCTCACCGCTTCCCGTATGCCTGTAGGCCAGTTGAAAGAGCAAGAAAACGCAAAAAATTTCAAATTCTGATCATTCTGACACAAGTTATGACCCAATGGGGAAATGGGGAAAAATGTGAAATGTTTTCAGCTAGCTCCTATACTAATAGAGACTACTGCTCACCGCTTCCTGTATGCCTGTAGGCCAGTTGAAAGAGCAAAAAAACGCAAAAAATTTCAACTTCTGATCATTCTAACACAAGTTATGACCCAATGGGGAAATGGGGAAAAATGTGAAATGTTTTCTGCTAGCTCCTATACTAACAGAGACTACTGCTCACTGCTTCCCGTATGCCTGTAGAACAGTGGAAAGAGCAAGAAAACGCAAAAAATTTCAACTTCTGATCATTCTGACACAAGTTATGACCCAATGGAGAAATAGGGAAAAATGGGAAATGTTTTCAGTTATATCCTATACTAATAGAGACTACTGCTCACCGCTTCCCGTATGCCTGCAGGCCAGTTGAAAGAGCAAACGCTACACTCTACACCCTACACCCTACACGCTACACGCTACACCCTACATCCTACACTCTACACCCTACATGCTACACGCTACACTCTACACCCTACACGCTACAACCGACACGCTACACCCTACATGCTACACTCTACACCCTACATGCTACATGCTACACGCTACAATCTACACGCTACACGCTACACTCTACACTCTACACGCTACACCCTACACTCTACACTCTACACCCTACACCCTATACTCTACACTCTACATCCTACACTCTACAATCTACACCCTACACCCTATACTCTACACTCTACACACTACACTCTACACCCTACACCCTACACTCTACACTCTACACCCTACACCCTACACTCTACAACCTACACTCTACACCCTACACCCTACACTCTACACTCTACACTCTACACCCTACACCCTACACTCTACAATCTACACCCTAAACACTACACCCTACACCCTATACTCTACACTCTACACCCTACACTCTACACCCTACACGCTACACTCTACACCCTACATGCTACAGGCTACACTCTACACGCTACACTCTACACCCTACACGATAAACACTACACTCTACACCCTACACGCTACACGCTCACCGCTTCCCGTATGCCTGTAGGCCAGTTGAAAGAGCAAGAAAACGCAAAAAATTTCAAATTCTGATCATTCTGACACAAGTTATGACCCAATGGGGAAATGGGGAAAAATGTGAAATGTTTTCAGCTAGCTCCTATGCTAACAGAGACTACTGCTCACCGCTTCCCGTAAGCCTGTAGAACAGTGGAAAGAGCAAGAAAACACAAAAATTTTCAACTTCTGATCATTCTGACACAAGTTATGACCCAATGGGGAAATGGGGAAAAATGTGAAATGTTTTCAGGTAGCTCCTATACTAATAGAGACTACTGCTCACCGATTCCCGTATCCCTGTAGGCCAGTGGAAAGAGCAAGAAAACGCCAAAAATTTCAACTTCTGATCATTCTGACACAAGTTATGACCCAATGGGGAAATGGGGAAAAATGTGAAATGTTTTCAGCTAGCTCCTATACTAATAGAGACTACTGCTCACCGCTTCCCGTATGCCTGTAGGCCAGTTGAAAGATCAAATGCTACACTCTACACCCTACACGCTACACCCTATGCCCTACACTCTACACCCTACATGCTACACGCTACACTCTACACCCTACACCCTACACTCTACACCCTACACCCTACATGCTACACTCTACACTCTACACTCTACACCCTACACACTACACTCTACACACTACACGCTACACACTATGTGCTACACGCTACACGTTACACTCTACTCCCTACACCCTACACGCTGCACGCTACACCCTACACGCAACACGTTACACTCTACACCCTACACGCTACACTCTACACTCTGCACCCTACACGCTAAACGCTACATGCTGCACGCTACACCCTACACGGTACACCCCACACCCTACACGCTACATGCTACAATCTACACGCTACACGCTACACTCTACACCCTACACTCTACATTCTACACCCTACACCCTACATGCTACACGCTACACTCTACACCGTACACGCTACACCCTACACACTACACCCTACACCCTACACGCTACACCCTACACCCTACTCTCGACACGCTACACCCTACAAGCTACACTCAACACGCTACACTCTACACCCTACACCCTACACTCTACACTCTACACCCTTCACTCTACACCCTACACGCTACACTCTACACCCTACACGCTACACGCTACACTCTACACGCTACACTCTACACCCTACATGCTACACCCTACACTCTGCACCCTACACGCTACACGCTACATGCTATACTCTACACCCTACACGCTACACCCGACACTCTACACGCTACACGCTACACTCTACACTCTACACCCTACACGCTACATGCTACACGCTACACTCTACACCCTACACGCAACACCCTACACTCTAGACCGTACACTCTACACGCTACACTCTACACCCTACACCCTACACCCTACACCCTACACGCTACACTCTACACCCTACATGCTACACTCTACATGCTACACGCTACACTCTACACGCTACACGCTACACTCTACACTCTACACGCTACACCCTGCACCCTACACGCTACACTCTACACCCTACACGATACACCCTACACTCTACACCCTACACCCTACACGCTACACTCTACATGCTACACGCTACACTCTACACTCTACACGCTACACGCTACACTCTACACTCTACACGCTACACCCTGCACCCTACACGCTACACTCTACACCCTACACTCTACACCCTACACGCTACAATCTACACCCTACACGCTACACCCTACACTCTACACCCTACACCCTACACGCTATACGCTACACTCTACACCCTGCACGCTACACGCTACACTCTACACCCTACATGCAACACTCTACACCCTACACGCTACACGCTACACTCTACACCCTACACGCTACACGCTACACCCCACACGCTACACCCTACACCCTACACCCTACATGCTACACTCTACACCCTACACGCTGCACGCTACAATCTACACGCTACACTCTACACTCTACACGCTACACCCTACACTCTACACCCTACACTCTACACGCTACACTCTACACCCTACACTCTACACCCTACACCCTACACGCTACACGCTACACTCTACACCCTACACGCTACACCCTACACACTACACCCTACACCATACACGCTACACCCTACACCCTACACTCGACACGCTACACCCTACACGCTACACTCTACACGCTGCACTCTACACCCTACACCCTACACTCTACACTCTACACCCTTCACTCTACACCCTACACGCTACACTCTACACCCTACACGCTACACGCTACACTCTACACGCTACACTCTACACCCTACATGCTACACCCTACACTCTGCACCCTACACGCTACACGCTACATGCTATACTCTACACCCTACACGCTACACCCGACGCTCTACACGCTAAACGCTACACTCTACACTCTACACCCTACACGCTACACGCTACAATCTACACCCTACACGCAACACCCTACACTCTACACCGTACACTCTACATGCTACACGCTACACTCTACACCCTACACCCTACACCCTACACGCTACACTTTACACCCTACACGCTACAATCTACATGCTACACGCTACACTCTACACTCTACACGCTACACGCTACACTCTACACTCTACACGCTACACCCTGCACCCTACACGCTACACTCTACACCCTACACGCTACACCCTACACTCTACACCCTACACCCTACACGCTACATGCTACACGCTACACCCTACACGCTACACCCTACACTGTACACCCTACACCCTACACGCTACACGCTACACGCTACACGCTACACGCAACACTCTACACCCTACACGCTACACCCTACACTCTACACTCTACACCCTACACCCTATACTCTACACTCTACATCCTACACTCTACAATCTACACCCTACACCCTATACTCTACACTCTACACACTACACTCTACACCCTACACCCTACACTCTACACTCTACACCCTACACCCTACACTCTACAACCTACACTCTACACCCTACACCCTACACTCTACACTCTACACTCTACACCCTACACCCTACACTCTACAATCTACACCCTAAACACTACACCCTACACCCTATACTCTACACTCTACACCCTACACTCTACACCCTACACGCTACACTCTACACCCTACATGCTACAGGCTACACTCTACACGCTACACTCTACACCCTACACGATAAACACTACACTCTACACCCTACACGCTACACGCTCACCGCTTCCCGTATGCCTGTAGGCCAGTTGAAAGAGCAAGAAAACGCAAAAAATTTCAAATTCTGATCATTCTGACACAAGTTATGACCCAATGGGGAAATGGGGAAAAATGTGAAATGTTTTCAGCTAGCTCCTATGCTAACAGAGACTACTGCTCACCGCTTCCCGTAAGCCTGTAGAACAGTGGAAAGAGCAAGAAAACACAAAAATTTTCAACTTCTGATCATTCTGACACAAGTTATGACCCAATGGGGAAATGGGGAAAAATGTGAAATGTTTTCAGGTAGCTCCTATACTAATAGAGACTACTGCTCACCGATTCCCGTATCCCTGTAGGCCAGTGGAAAGAGCAAGAAAACGCCAAAAATTTCAACTTCTGATCATTCTGACACAAGTTATGACCCAATGGGGAAATGGGGAAAAATGTGAAATGTTTTCAGCTAGCTCCTATACTAATAGAGACTACTGCTCACCGCTTCCCGTATGCCTGTAGGCCAGTTGAAAGATCAAATGCTACACTCTACACCCTACACGCTACACCCTATGCCCTACACTCTACACCCTACATGCTACACGCTACACTCTACACCCTACACCCTACACTCTACACCCTACACCCTACATGCTACACTCTACACTCTACACTCTACACCCTACACACTACACTCTACACACTACACGCTACACACTATGTGCTACACGCTACACGTTACACTCTACTCCCTACACCCTACACGCTGCACGCTACACCCTACACGCAACACGTTACACTCTACACCCTACACGCTACACTCTACACTCTGCACCCTACACGCTAAACGCTACATGCTGCACGCTACACCCTACACGCTACACCCCACACCCTACACGCTACATGCTACAATCTACACGCTACACGCTACACTCTACACCCTACACTCTACATTCTACACCCTACACCCTACATGCTACACGCTACACTCTACACCGTACACGCTACACCCTACACACTACACCCTACACCCTACACGCTACACCCTACACCCTACTCTCGACACGCTACACCCTACAAGCTACACTCAACACGCTACACTCTACACCCTACACCCTACACTCTACACTCTACACCCTTCACTCTACACCCTACACGCTACACTCTACACCCTACACGCTACACGCTACACTCTACACGCTACACTCTACACCCTACATGCTACACCCTACACTCTGCACCCTACACGCTACACGCTACATGCTATACTCTACACCCTACACGCTACACCCGACACTCTACACGCTACACGCTACACTCTACACTCTACACCCTACACGCTACATGCTACACGCTACACTCTACACCCTACACGCAACACCCTACACTCTAGACCGTACACTCTACACGCTACACTCTACACCCTACACCCTACACCCTACACCCTACACGCTACACTCTACACCCTACATGCTACACTCTACATGCTACACGCTACACTCTACACGCTACACGCTACACTCTACACTCTACACGCTACACCCTGCACCCTACACGCTACACTCTACACCCTACACGATACACCCTACACTCTACACCCTACACCCTACACGCTACACTCTACATGCTACACGCTACACTCTACACTCTACACGCTACACGCTACACTCTACACTCTACACGCTACACCCTGCACCCTACACGCTACACTCTACACCCTACACTCTACACCCTACACGCTACAATCTACACCCTACACGCTACACCCTACACTCTACACCCTACACCCTACACGCTATACGCTACACTCTACACCCTGCACGCTACACGCTACACTCTACACCCTACATGCAACACTCTACACCCTACACGCTACACGCTACACTCTACACCCTACACGCTACACGCTACACCCCACACGCTACACCCTACACCCTACACCCTACATGCTACACTCTACACCCTACACGCTGCACGCTACAATCTACACGCTACACTCTACACTCTACACGCTACACCCTACACTCTACACCCTACACTCTACACGCTACACTCTACACCCTACACTCTACACCCTACACCCTACACGCTACACGCTACACTCTACACCCTACACGCTACACCCTACACACTACACCCTACACCATACACGCTACACCCTACACCCTACACTCGACACGCTACACCCTACACGCTACACTCTACACGCTGCACTCTACACCCTACACCCTACACTCTACACTCTACACCCTTCACTCTACACCCTACACGCTACACTCTACACCCTACACGCTACACGCTACACTCTACACGCTACACTCTACACCCTACATGCTACACCCTACACTCTGCACCCTACACGCTACACGCTACATGCTATACTCTACACCCTACACGCTACACCCGACACTCTACACGCTAAACGCTACACTCTACACTCTACACCCTACACGCTACACGCTACAATCTACACCCTACACGCAACACCCTACACTCTACACCGTACACTCTACATGCTACACGCTACACTCTACACCCTACACCCTACACCCTACACGCTACACTTTACACCCTACACGCTACAATCTACATGCTACACGCTACACTCTACACTCTACACGCTACACGCTACACTCTACACTCTACACGCTACACCCTGCACCCTACACGCTACACTCTACACCCTACACGCTACACCCTACACTCTACACCCTACACCCTACACGCTACATGCTA
This sequence comes from Ranitomeya variabilis, assembly GCF_051348905.1. Classification (NCBI taxonomy): domain Eukaryota; kingdom Metazoa; phylum Chordata; class Amphibia; order Anura; family Dendrobatidae; genus Ranitomeya; species Ranitomeya variabilis. The sequence goes on from NW_027508080.1 coordinate 329,990, forward strand.
CACGCTACACCCTACACGCTACACCCTACACTGTACACCCTACACCCTACACGCTACACGCTACACGCTACACGCTACACGCAACACTCTACACCCTACACGCTACACCCTACACTCTACACCCTACACCCTACATGCTATACGCTACACTCTACACGCTACACTCTACACCCTACACGCTACACCCTACACGCTACATCCTACACCTTACTCCCTACATGCTACACTCTACACCCTACACGCTACACGCTACAATCTACAGGCTACACGCTACACCCTACACTCTACACCCCACACTCTACACGCTGCACTCTACACCCTACACGCTACACGCTACACTCTACACGCTTCACTCTACACCCTACATGCTACACCCTACACTCTGCACCCTACACGCTACACGCTACATGCTATACTCTACACCCTACACGCTACACTCGACACTCTACACGCTACACGCTACACTCTACACTCTACACCCTACACGCTACACGCTACACGCTACACGCTACACTCTACACCCTACACGCTACATTCTACATGCTACACGCTACACTCTACACGCTACACGCTACACTCTACACTCTACACGCTACACCCTGCACCCTACACGCTACACTCTACACCCTACACGCTACACCCTACACTCTACACCCTACACCCTACACGCTACATGCTACACGCTACACCCTACACTCTACACCCTACACGCTACACGCTACACGCTACACTCTACACCCTACACGCTACACCCTACACTCTACACCCTACACCCTACACGCTATACGCTACACTCTACACCCTGCACGCTACACGCTACACTCTACACCCTACACGCTACACTCTACACCCTACACGCTACATGCTACACTCTACACCCTACACGCTACACGCTACACCCCACATGCTACACCCTACATCCTACATGCTACACTCTACACCCTACACGCTGCACGCTACAATCTACACGCTACACGCTACACTCTACACTCTACACGCTACACCCTACACTCTACACCCTATACTCTACACCCTACACTCTACACTCTACACCCTACACTCTACACTCTACACCCTACACTCTACACCCTACACCCTACACTCTACACTCTACACACTACACTCTACACCCTACATGCTACACCCTACACCCTACACGCTACACGCTACACGCTCACCGCTTCCCGTATGCCTGTAGGCCAGTTGAAAGAGCAAGAAAACGCAAAAAATTTCAAATTCTGATCATTCTGACACAAGTTATGACCCAATGGGGAAATGGGGAAAAATGTGAAATGTTTTCAGCTAGCTCCTATACTAATAGAGACTACTGCTCACCGCTTCCTGTATGCCTGTAGGCCAGTTGAAAGAGCAAAAAAACGCAAAAAATTTCAACTTCTGATCATTCTAACACAAGTTATGACCCAATGGGGAAATGGGGAAAAATGTGAAATGTTTTCTGCTAGCTCCTATACTAACAGAGACTACTGCTCACCGCTTCCCGTATGCCTGTAGAACAGTGGAAAGAGCAAGAAAACGCAAAAAATTTCAACTTCTGATCATTCTGACACAAGTTATGACCCAATGGAGAAATAGGGAAAAATGGGAAATGTTTTCAGTTATATCCTATACTAATAGAGACTACTGCTCACCGCTTCCCGTATGCCTGCAGGCCAGTTGAAAGAGCAAACGCTACACTCTACACCCTACACCCTACACGCTACACGCTACACCCTACATCCTACACTCTACACCCTACATGCTACACGCTACACTCTACACCCTACACGCTACAACCGACACGCTACACCCTACATGCTACACTCTACACCCTACATGCTACATGCTACACGCTACAATCTACACGCTACACGCTACACTCTACACTCTACACGCTACACCCTACACTCTACACTCTACACCCTACACCCTATACTCTACACTCTACATCCTACACTCTACAATCTACACCCTACACCCTATACTCTACACTCTACACACTACACTCTACACCCTACACCCTACACTCTACACTCTACACCCTACACCCTACACTCTACACCCTACACTCTACACCCTACACCCTACACTCTACACTCTACACTCTACACCCTACACCCTACACTCTACAATCTACACCCTAAACACTACACCCTACACCCTACACTCTACACTCTACACCCTACACTCTACACCCTACACGCTACACTCTACACCCTACACGCTACAGGCTACACTCTACACGCTACACTCTACACCCTACACGATACACACTACATCCTACACTCTACACCCTACATGCTACACGCTACACTCTACACCCTACACGCTACAACCGACACGCTACACCCTACATGCTACACTCTACACCCTACATGCTACATGCTACACGCTACAATCTACACGCTACACGCTACACTCTACACTCTACACGCTACACCCTACACTCTACACTCTACACCCTACACCCTATACTCTACACTCTACATCCTACACTCTACAATCTACACCCTACACCCTATACTCTACACTCTACACACTACACTCTACACCCTACACCCTACACTCTACACTCTACACCCTACACCCTACACTTTACACCCTACACTCTACACCCTACACCCTACACTCTACACTCTACACTCTACACCCTACACCCTACACTCTACAATCTACACCCTAAACACTACACCCTACACCCTACACTCTACACTCTACACCCTACACTCTACACCCTACACGCTACACTCTACACCCTACACGCTACAGGCTACACTCTACACGCTACACTCTACACCCTACACGATACACACTACACTCTACACCCTACACGCTACACGCTCACCGCTTCCCGTATGCCTGTAGGCCAGTTGAAAGAGCAAGAAAACGCAAAAAATTTCAAATTCTGATCATTCTGACACAAGTTATGACCCAATGGGGAAATGGGGAAAAATGTGAAATGTTTTCAGCTAGCTCCTATGCTAACAGAGACTACTGCTCACCGCTTCCCGTAAGCCTGTAGAACAGTGGAAAGAGCAAGAAAACACAAAAAATTTCAACTTCTGATCATTCTGACACAAGTTATGACCCAATGGGGAAATGGGGAAAAATGTGAAATGTTTTCAGGTAGCTCCTATACTAATAGAGACTACTGCTCACCGATTCCCGTATCCCTGTAGGCCAGTGGAAAGAGCAAGAAAACGCCAAAAATTTCAACTTCTGATCATTCTGACACAAGTTATGACCCAATGGGGAAATGGGGAAAAATGTGAAATGTTTTCAGCTAGCTCCTATACTAATAGAGACTACTGCTCACCGCTTCCCGTATGCCTGTAGGCCAGTTGAAAGATCAAACGCTACACTCTACACCCTACACGCTACACCCTACGCCCTACACTCTACACCCTACATGCTACACGCTACACTCTACACCCTACACTCTACACCCTACACCCTACATGCTACACGCTACACTCTACACTCTACACCCTACACACTACACTCTACACACTACACGCTACACACTATGTGCTACACGCTACACGTTACACTCTACTCCCTACACCCTACACGCTGCACGCTACACCCTACACGCAACACGTTACACTCTACACCCTACACGCTACACTCTACACTCTGCACCCTACTCGCTAAACGCTACATGCTGCACGCTACACCCTACACGCTACACCCCACACCCTACACGCTACATGCTACAATCTACACGCTACACGCTACACTCTACACCCTACACTCTACATTCTACACCCTACACCCTACATGCTACACGCTACACTCTACACCGTACACGCTACACCCTACACACTACACCCTACACCCTACACGCTACACCCTACACCCTACTCTCGACACGCTACACCCTACAAGCTACACTCTACACGCTACACTCTACACCCTACACTCTACACTCTACACCCTTCACTCTACACCCTACACGCTACACTCTACACCCTACACGCTACACGCTACACTCTACACGCTACACTCTACACCCTACACCCTACACTCTGCACCCTACACGCTACACGCTACATGCTATACTCTACACCCTACACGCTACACCCGACACTCTACACGCTACACGCTACACTCTACACTCTACACCCTACACGCTACATGCTACACGCTACACTCTACACCCTACACGCAACACCCTACACTCTACACCGTACACTCTACACGCTACACGCTACACTCTACACCCTACACTCTACATTCTACACCCTACACCCTACATGCTACACGCTACACTCTACACCGTACACGCTACACCCTACACACTACACCCTACACCCTACACGCTACACCCTACACCCTACTCTCGACACGCTACACCCTACAAGCTACACTCTACACGCTACACTCTACACCCTACACTCTACACTCTACACCCTTCACTCTACACCCTACACGCTACACTCTACACCCTACACGCTACACGCTACACTCTACACGCTACACTCTACACCCTACACCCTACACTCTGCACCCTACACGCTACACGCTACATGCTATACTCTACACCCTACACGCTACACCCGACACTCTACACGCTACACGCTACACTCTACACTCTACACCCTACACGCTACATGCTACACGCTACACTCTACACCCTACACGCAACACCCTACACTCTACACCGTACACTCTACACGCAACACCCTACACTCTACACCCTACACCCTACACTCTACACTCTACACCCTACACTCTACACTCTACACCCTACACTCTACACCCTACACCCTACACTCTACACTCTACACACTACACTCTACACCCTACACGCTACACTCTACACCCTACACGCTACACGCTACACGCTCACCGCTTCCCGTATGCTTGTAGGCCAGTTGAAAGAGCAAGAAAACGCAAAAAATTTCAAATTCTGTTCATTCTGACACAAGTTATGACCCAATGGGGAAATGGGGAAAAATGTAAAATGTTTTCAGCTAGCTCCTATACTAACAGAGACTACTGCTCACTGCTTCCCGTATGCCTGTAGAACAGTGGAAAGAGCAAGAAAACGCAAAAAAATTCAACATCTGGTCATTCTGACACAAGTTATGACCCAATGGAGAGATAGGGAAAAATGGGATATGTTTTCAGTTATATCCTATACTAATAGAGACTACTGCTCACCGCTTCCTGTATGCCTGTAGGCCAGTTGAAAGAGCAAACGCTACACTCTACACCCTACACGCTACACGCTACACCCTACACCCTACACTCTACACCCTACATGCTACACGCTACACGCTACACCCTACACGCTACACGTTACACTCTACACCCTACACGCTACACGCTACACCCTACACGCTACACTCTACACCCTACACGTTACACCCTACACTCTACACGCTACCCGCTACACTCTACACCCTACACGCTACACCCTACACTCTACACCCTACACCCTACACGCTACACTCTACACCCTACACGCTACACCCTACACTCTACACCATACACTCTACACGCTACACGCTACACTCTACACCCTACACCCTACACGCAACACGCTACACTCTACACCCTACACGCTACACTCTACATGCTACACGCTACACGCTACACTCTACACTCTACACGCTACACTCTACTCCCTACACTCTACACACTACACGCTACACGCTACACCCTACACTCTACACCCTACACTCTACACGCTACACGCTACACTCTACACCCTACATGCAACACACTACACTCTACACCCTACACGCTACAGGCTACCCACTACACGCTACACGCTACATGCTACACTCTACACTCTACACCCTACACGCTACACGCTGCACTCTACACCCTATACGCTACACGCTACACTCTACACGCTACACGATACACGCTACACACAATACGCTACACCCTACACTCTACACCCTAAACACTACACGCTACACGCTACACCCTACACGCTACACCCTACACCCTACATGCTACACTCTACAACCTACATGCTACACGCTACAATCTACACGCTACACGCTACACTCTACACCCTATACGCTACACGCTACACTCTACACGCTACACGATACACGCTACACACAATACGCTACACCCTACACTCTACACCCTAAACCCTACACGCTACACCCTTCACCCTACACTCTACACGCTACACCCTTCACCCTACACTCTACACTCTACTCTCTACATCCTACACCCTACACCCCACACTCTACACTCTACACCCTACACTCTACACTCTACATCCTACACTCTACACCCTACACCCTACACTCTACACCCTACACTCTACACCCTACACCCTACACTCTACACTCTACACCCTACACCCTACACTCTACACCCTACACTCTACACCCTACACCCTACACTCTACACTCTACACCCTACACTCTACACTCTACACCCTACACTCTACACCCTACACCCTACACTCTACACTCTACACACTACACTCTACACCCTACACGCTACACTCTACACCCTACACGCTACACGCTACACGCTCACCGCTTCCCGTATGCTTGTAGGCCAGTTGAAAGAGCAAGAAAACGCAAAAAATTTCAAATTCTGATCATTCTGACACAAGTTATGACCCAATGGGGAAATGGGGAAAAATGTGAAATGTTTTCAGCTAGCTCCTATACTAACAGAGACTACTGCACACCGCTTCCCGTATGCCTGTAGAACAGTGGAAAGAGCAAGAAAACGCAAAAAATTTCAACTTCTGATCATTCTGACACAAGTTATGACCCAATGGAGAAATAGGGAAAAATGGGAAATGTTTTCAGTTATATCCTATACTAATAGAGACTACTGCTCACCGCTTCCCGTATGCCTGTAGGCCAGTAGAAAGAGCAAACGCTACACTCTACACCCTACACGCTACATGCTACACGCTACACCCTACACCCTACACTCTACACCCTACATGCTACACGCTACACGCTACACTCTACACCCTACACGCTACAACCGACACGCTACACCCTACATGCTAAACTCTACACCCTACACTCTACACCCTACACCCTACACGCTACACGCTACAATCTACACGCTACACTCTACACTCTACACCCTACACCCTATACTCTACACCCTACATGCTACACGCTACATGCTACACTCTACACCCTACACGCTACACCCGACACGCTACACGCTACATGCTACACTCTACACCCTACACTCTACACCCTACACCCTACACGCTACACGCTGCACGCTACACCCTACACCCTACACGCTACACTCTACACTCTACACCGTACACGCTACACCCTACACTCTACACCCTACACCCTACACGCTACACCCGACACCCTACACCCTACACCCAACATGCTACACTCTACACTCTACACCCTACACCCTACACGCTACATGCTACACGCTACACTCTACACCATACACGCTACACTCTACACCCTAAAAACTACACGCTACATGCTACACGCTATACCCTACACGCTACACGCTACACGCTACAACCTACACGCTAGACGTTACACTCTACACCCTACACGCTACACGCTACACCCTACACGCTACACGTTACACTCTACACCCTACACGCTACACCCCACACTCTACACGCTACACGCTACACTCTACACTCTACACCATACACTCTACACGCTACACGCTACACTCTACACCCTACACCCTACACGCAACACGCTACACTCTACACCCTGCACGCTACACGCTACACGCTACACTCTACACTCTACACGCTACACGCTACCCTCTACTCCCTACACTCTACACACCACACGCTACATGCTACACCCTACACACTACACCCTACACTCTACACCCTACACTCTACACGCTACACGCTACACTCTACACCCTACATGCAACACGCTACACTCTACACCCTACACGCTACAGGCTACCCGCTACACGCTACACGCTACATGCTACACTCTACACTCTACACCCTACACGCTACACGCTGCGCTCTACACCCTATACGCCACACGCTACACTCTACACGCTACACGATACACGCTACACCCTACACGCTACACCCTACACTCTACACCCTACATGCTACACGCTACACTCTACACCCTACACGCTACAACCGACACGCTACACCCTACATGCTAAACTCTACACCCTACATGCTACACGCTACACGCTACAATCTACACGCTACACTCTACACTCTACACCCTACACCCTATACTCTACACCCTACATGCTACACGCTACATGCTACACTCTACACCCTACACGCTACACCCGACACGCTACACGCTACATGCTACACTCTACACCCTACACTCTACACCCTACACCCTACACGCTACACGCTGCACGCTACACCCTACACCCTACACGCTACACTCTACACTCTACACCGTACACGCTACACCCTACACTCTACACCCTACACCCTACACGCTACACCCGACACCCTACACCCTACACCCAACATGCTACACTCTACACTCTACACCCTACACCCTACACGCTACATGCTACACGCTACACTCTACACCATACACGCTACACTCTACACCCTAAAAACTACACGCTACATGCTACACGCTATACCCTACACGCTACACGCTACACGCTACAACCTACACGCTAGACGTTACACTCTACACCCTACACGCTACACGCTACACCCTACACGCTACACGTTACACTCTACACCCTACACGCTACACCCCACACTCTACACGCTACACGCTACACTCTACACTCTACACCATACACTCTACACGCTACACGCTACACTCTACACCCTACACCCTACACGCAACACGCTACACTCTACACCCTGCACGCTACACGCTACACGCTACACTCTACACTCTACACGCTACACGCTACCCTCTACTCCCTACACTCTACACACCACACGCTACATGCTACACCCTACACACTACACCCTACACTCTACACCCTACACTCTACACGCTACACGCTACACTCTACACCCTACATGCAACACGCTACACTCTACACCCTACACGCTACAGGCTACCCGCTACACGCTACACGCTACATGCTACACTCTACACTCTACACCCTACACGCTACACGCTGCGCTCTACACCCTATACGCCACACGCTACACTCTACACGCTACACGATACACGCTACACCCTACACGCTACACCCTACACTCTACACCCTAAACCCTACACGCTACACGCTACACCCTACATGCTACACCCTACACCCTACATGCTACACTCTACACCCTACATGCTACACGCTACACGCTACAATCTACACGCTACACGCTACACTCTACACGCTACACCCTTCACCCTACACTCTACACGCTACACCCTTCACCCTACACTCTACACTCTACTCTCTACATCCTACACCCTACACCCTACACTCTACACTCTACACCCTACACTCTACACTCTACATCCTACACTCTACACTCTACACCCTACACCCTACACTCTACACCCTACACTCTACACCCTACACCCTACACTCTACACTCTACACCCTACACCCTACACTCTACACTCTACACCCTACACTCTACACCCTACACCCTACACTCTACACTCTACACCCTACACTCTACACTCTACACCCTACACTCTACACCCTACACCCTACACTCTACACTCTACACACTACACTCTACACCCTACATGCTACACCCTACACGCTACACGCTACACGCTCACCGCTTCCCGTATGCCTGTAGGCCAGTTGAAAGAGCAAGAAAACGCAAAAAATTTCAAATTCTGATCATTCTGACACAAGTTATGACCCAATGGGGAAATGGGGAAAAATGTGAAATGTTTTCAGCTAGCTCCTATACTAATAGAGACTACTGCTCACCGCTTCCTGTATGCCTGTAGGCCAGTTGAAAGAGCAAAAAAACGCAAAAAATTTCAACTTCTGATCATTCTAACACAAGTTATGACCCAATGGGGAAATGGGGAAAAATGTGAAATGTTTTCTGCTAGCTCCTATACTAACAGAGACTACTGCTCACTGCTTCCCGTATGCCTGTAGAACAGTGGAAAGAGCAAGAAAACGCAAAAAATTTCAACTTCTGATCATTCTGACACAAGTTATGACCCAATGGAGAAATAGGGAAAAATGGGAAATGTTTTCAGTTATATCCTATACTAATAGAGACTACTGCTCACCGCTTCCCGTATGCCTGCAGGCCAGTTGAAAGAGCAAACGCTACACTCTACACCCTACACCCTACACGCTACACGCTACACCCTACATCCTACACTCTACACCCTACATGCTACACGCTACACTCTACACCCTACACGCTACAACCGACACGCTACACCCTACATGCTACACTCTACACCCTACATGCTACATGCTACACGCTACAATCTACACGCTACACGCTACACTCTACACTCTACACGCTACACCCTACACTCTACACTCTACACCCTACACCCTATACTCTACACTCTACATCCTACACTCTACAATCTACACCCTACACCCTATACTCTACACTCTACACACTACACTCTACACCCTACACCCTACACTCTACACTCTACACCCTACACCCTACACTCTACAACCTACACTCTACACCCTACACCCTACACTCTACACTCTACACTCTACACCCTACACCCTACACTCTACAATCTACACCCTAAACACTACACCCTACACCCTACACTCTACACTCTACACCCTACACTCTACACCCTACACGCTACACTCTACACCCTACATGCTACAGGCTACACTCTACACGCTACACTCTACACCCTACACGATACACACTACACTCTACACCCTACACGCTACATGCTCACCGCTTCCCGTATGCCTGTAGGCCAGTTGAAAGAGCAAGAAAACGCAAAAAATTTCAAATTCTGATCATTCTGACACAAGTTATGACCCAATGGGGAAATGGGGAAAAATGTGAAATGTTTTCAGCTAGCTCCTATGCTAACAGAGACTACTGCTCACCGCTTCCCGTAAGCCTGTAGAACAGTGGAAAGAGCAAGAAAACACAAAAAATTTCAACTTCTGATCATTCTGACACAAGTTATGACCCAATGGGGAAATGGGGAAAAATGTGAAATGTTTTCAGGTAGCTCCTATACTAATAGAGACTACTGCTCACCGATTCCCGTATCCCTGTAGGCCAGTGGAAAGAGCAAGAAAACGCCAAAAATTTCAACTTCTGATCATTCTGACACAAGTTATGACCCAATGGGGAAATGGGGAAAAATGTGAAATGTTTTCAGCTAGCTCCTATACTAATAGAGACTACTGCTCACCGCTTCCCGTATGCCTGTAGGCCAGTTGAAAGATCAAATGCTACACTCTACACCCTACACGCTACACCCTATGCCCTACACTCTACACCCTACATGCTACACGCTACACTCTACACCCTACACCCTACACTCTACACCCTACACCCTACATGCTACACTCTACACTCTACACTCTACACCCTACACACTACACTCTACACACTACACGCTACACACTATGTGCTACACGCTACACGTTACACTCCACTCCCTACACCCTACACGCTGCACGCTACACCCTACACGCAACACGTTACACTCTACACCCTACACGCTACACTCTACACTCTGCACCCTACACGCTAAACGCTACATGCTGCACGCTACACCCTACACGCTACACCCCACACCCTACACGCTACATGCTACAATCTACACGCTACACGCTACACTCTACACCCTACACTCTACATTCTACACCCTACACCCTACATGCTACACGCTACACTCTACACCGTACACGCTACACCCTACACACTACACCCTACATCCTACACGCTACACCCTACACCCTACTCTCGACACGCTACACCCTACAAGCTACACTCAACACGCTACACTCTACACCCTACACCCTACACTCTACACTCTACACCCTTCACTCTACACCCTACACGCTACACTCTACACCCTACACGCTACACGCTACACTCTACACGCTACACTCTACACCCTACATGCTACACCCTACACTCTGCACCCTACACGCTACACGCTACATGCTATACTCTACACCCTACACGCTACACCCGACACTCTACACGCTACACGCTACACTCTACACTCTACACCCTACACGCTACATGCTACACGCTACACTCTACACCCTACACGCAACACCCTACACTCTAGACCGTACACTCTACACGCTACACTCTACACCCTACACCCTACACCCTACACCCTACACGCTACACTCTACACCCTACATGCTACACTCTACATGCTACACGCTACACTCTACACGCTACACGCTACACTCTACACTCTACACGCTACACCCTGCACCCTACACGCTACACTCTACACCCTACACGATACACCCTACACTCTACACCCTACACCCTACACGCTACACTCTACATGCTACACGCTACACTCTACACTCTACACGCTACACGCTACACTCTACACTCTACACGCTACACCCTGCACCCTACACGCTACACTCTACACCCTACACTCTACACCCTACACCCTACACGCTACAATCTACACCCTACACGCTACACCCTACACTCTACACCCTACACCCTACACGCTATGCGCTACACTCTACACCCTGCACGCTACACGCTACACTCTACACCCTACATGCAACACTCTACACCCTACACGCTACACGCTACACTCTACACCCTACACGCTACACGCTACACCCCACACGCTACACCCTACACCCTACACCCTACATGCTACACTCTACACCCTACACGCTGCACGCTACAATCTACACGCTACACTCTACACTCTACACGCTACACCCTACACTCTACACCCTACACGCTACACGCTACACTCTACACCCTACACGCTACACCCTACACACTACACCCTACACCATACACGCTACACCCTACACCCTACACTCGACACGCTACACCCTACACGCTACACTCTACACGCTGCACTCTACACCCTACACCCTACACTCTACACTCTACACCCTTCACTCTACACCCTACACGCTACACTCTACACCCTACACGCTACACGCTACACTCTACACGCTACACTCTACACCCTACATGCTACACCCTACACTCTGCACCCTACACGCTACACGCTACATGCTATACTCTACACCCTACACGCTACACCCGACACTCTACACGCTAAACGCTACACTCTACACTCTACACCCTACACGCTACACGCTACAATCTACACCCTACACGCAACACCCTACACTCTACACCGTACACTCTACATGCTACACGCTACACTCTACACCCTACACCCTACACCCTACACGCTACACTTTACACCCTACACGCTACAATCTACATGCTACACGCTACACTCTACACTCTACACGCTACACGCTACACTCTACACTCTACACGCTACACCCTGCACCCTACACGCTACACTCTACACCCTACACGCTACACCCTACACTCTACACCCTACACCCTACACGCTACATGCTACACGCTACACCCTACACGCTACACCCTACACTGTACACCCTACACCCTACACGCTACACGCTACACGCTACACGCTACACGCAACACTCTACACCCTACACGCTACACCCTACACTCTACACCCTACACCCTACATGCTATACGCTACACTCTACACGCTACACTCTACACCCTACACGCTACACCCTACACGCTACATCCTACACCTTACTCCCTACATGCTACACTCTACACCCTACACGCTACACGCTACAATCTACAGGCTACACGCTACACCCTACACTCTACACCCCACACTCTACACGCTGCACTCTACACCCTACACGCTACACGCTACACTCTACACGCTTCACTCTACACCCTACATGCTACACCCTACACTCTGCACCCTACACGCTACACGCTACATGCTATACTCTACACCCTACACGCTACACTCGACACTCTACACGCTACACGCTACACTCTACACTCTACACCCTACACGCTACACGCTACACGCTACACTCTACACCCTTACACGCTACATTCTACATGCTACACGCTACACTCTACACGCTACACGCTACACTCTACACTCTACACGCTACACCCTGCACCCTACACGCTACACTCTACACCCTACACGCTACACCCTACACTCTACACCCTACACCCTACACGCTACATGCTACACGCTACACCCTACACTCTACACCCTACACGCTACACGCTACACGCTACACTCTACACCCTACACGCTACACCCTACACTCTACACCCTACACCCTACACGCTATACGCTACACTCTACACCCTGCACGCTACACGCTACACTCTACACCCTACACGCTACACTCTACACCCTACACGCTACATGCTACACTCTACACCCTACACGCTACACGCTACACCCCACATGCTACACCCTACATCCTACATGCTACACTCTACACCCTACACGCTGCACGCTACAATCTACACGCTACACGCTACACTCTACACTCTACACGCTACACCCTACACTCTACACCCTATACTCTACACCCTACACTCTACACTCTACACCCTACACTCTACACTCTACACCCTACACTCTACACCCTACACCCTACACTCTACACTCTACACACTACACTCTACACCCTACATGCTACACCCTACACCCTACACGCTACACGCTACACGCTCACCGCTTCCCGTATGCCTGTAGGCCAGTTGAAAGAGCAAGAAAACGCAAAAAATTTCAAATTCTGATCATTCTGACACAAGTTATGACCCAATGGGGAAATGGGGAAAAATGTGAAATGTTTTCAGCTAGCTCCTATACTAATAGAGACTACTGCTCACCGCTTCCTGTATGCCTGTAGGCCAGTTGAAAGAGCAAAAAAACGCAAAAAATTTCAACTTCTGATCATTCTAACACAAGTTATGACCCAATGGGGAAATGGGGAAAAATGTGAAATGTTTTCTGCTAGCTCCTATACTAACAGAGACTACTGCTCACCGCTTCCCGTATGCCTGTAGAACAGTGGAAAGAGCAAGAAAACGCAAAAAATTTCAACTTCTGATCATTCTGACACAAGTTATGACCCAATGGAGAAATAGGGAAAAATGGGAAATGTTTTCAGTTATATCCTATACTAATAGAGACTACTGCTCACCGCTTCCCGTATGCCTGCAGGCCAGTTGAAAGAGCAAACGCTACACTCTACACCCTACACCCTACACGCTACACGCTACACCCTACATCCTACACTCTACACCCTACATGCTACACGCTACACTCTACACCCTACACGCTACAACCGACACGCTACACCCTACATGCTACACTCTACACCCTACATGCTACATGCTACACGCTACAATCTACACGCTACACGCTACACTCTACACTCTACACGCTACACCCTACACTCTACACTCTACACCCTACACCCTATACTCTACACTCTACATCCTACACTCTACAATCTACACCCTACACCCTATACTCTACACTCTACACACTACACTCTACACCCTACACCCTACACTCTACACTCTACACCCTACACCCTACACTCTACACCCTACACTCTACACCCTACACCCTACACTCTACACTCTACACTCTACACCCTACACCCTACACTCTACAATCTACACCCTAAACACTACACCCTACACCCTACACTCTACACTCTACACCCTACACTCTACACCCTACACGCTACACTCTACACCCTACACGCTACAGGCTACACTCTACACGCTACACTCTACACCCTACACGATACACACTACATCCTACACTCTACACCCTACATGCTACACGCTACACTCTACACCCTACACGCTACAACCGACACGCTACACCCTACATGCTACACTCTACACCCTACATGCTACATGCTACACGCTACAATCTACACGCTACACGCTACACTCTACACTCTACACGCTACACCCTACACTCTACACTCTACACCCTACACCCTATACTCTACACTCTACATCCTACACTCTACAATCTACACCCTACACCCTATACTCTACACTCTACACACTACACTCTACACCCTACACCCTACACTCTACACTCTACACCCTACACCCTACACTCTACACCCTACACTCTACACCCTACACCCTACACTCTACACTCTACACTCTACACCCTACACCCTACACTCTACAATCTACACCCTAAACACTACACCCTACACCCTACACTCTACACTCTACACCCTACACTCTACACCCTACACGCTACACTCTACACCCTACACGCTACAGGCTACACTCTACACGCTACACTCTACACCCTACACGATACACACTACACTCTACACCCTACACGCTACACGCTCACCGCTTCCCGTATGCCTGTAGGCCAGTTGAAAGAGCAAGAAAACGCAAAAAATTTCAAATTCTGATCATTCTGACACAAGTTATGACCCAATGGGGAAATGGGGAAAAATGTGAAATGTTTTCAGCTAGCTCCTATGCTAACAGAGACTACTGCTCACCGCTTCCCGTAAGCCTGTAGAACAGTGGAAAGAGCAAGAAAACACAAAAAATTTCAACTTCTGATCATTCTGACACAAGTTATGACCCAATGGGGAAATGGGGAAAAATGTGAAATGTTTTCAGGTAGCTCCTATACTAATAGAGACTACTGCTCACCGATTCCCGTATCCCTGTAGGCCAGTGGAAAGAGCAAGAAAACGCCAAAAATTTCAACTTCTGATCATTCTGACACAAGTTATGACCCAATGGGGAAATGGGGAAAAATGTGAAATGTTTTCAGCTAGCTCCTATACTAATAGAGACTACTGCTCACCGCTTCCCGTATGCCTGTAGGCCAGTTGAAAGATCAAACGCTACACTCTACACCCTACACGCTACACCCTACGCCCTACACTCTACACCCTACATGCTACACGCTACACTCTACACCCTACACTCTACACCCTACACCCTACATGCTACACGCTACACTCTACACTCTACACCCTACACACTACACTCTACACACTACACGCTACACACTATGTGCTACACGCTACACGTTACACTCTACTCCCTACACCCTACACGCTGCACGCTACACCCTACACGCAACACGTTACACTCTACACCCTACACGCTACACTCTACACTCTGCACCCTACACGCTAAACGCTACATGCTGCACGCTACACCCTACACGCTACACCCCACACCCTACACGCTACATGCTACAATCTACACGCTACACGCTACACTCTACACCCTACACTCTACATTCTACACCCTACACCCTACATGCTACACGCTACACTCTACACCGTACACGCTACACCCTACACACTACACCCTACACCCTACACGCTACACCCTACACCCTACTCTCGACACGCTACACCCTACAAGCTACACTCTACACGCTACACTCTACACCCTACACCCTACACTCTACACTCTACACCCTTCACTCTACACCCTACACGCTACACTCTACACCCTACACGCTACACGCTACACTCTACACGCTACACTCTACACCCTACATGCTACACCCTACACTCTGCACCCTACACGCTACACGCTACATGCTATACTCTACACCCTACACGCTACACCCGACACTCTACACGCTACACGCTACACTCTACACTCTACACCCTACACGCTACATGCTACACGCTACACTCTACACCCTACACGCAACACCCTACACTCTACACCGTACACTCTACACGCTACACTCTACACCCTACACCCTACACGCTACACTCTACACCCTACATGCTACACTCTACATGCTACACGCTACACTCTACACTCTACACGCTACACGCTACACTCTACACTCTACACGCTACACCCTGCACCCTACACGCTACACTCTACACCCTACACGATACACCCTACACTCTACACCCTACACCCTACACGCTACACTCTACATGCTACACGCTACACTCTACACTCTACACGCTACACGCTACACTCTACACTCTACACGCTACACCCTGCACCCTACACGCTACACTCTACACCCTACACTCTACACCCTACACCCTACACGCTACAATCTACACCCTACACGCTACACCCTACACTCTACACCCTACACCCTACACGCTATACGCTACACTCTACACCCTGCACGCTACACGCTACACTCTACACCCTACATGCAACACTCTACACCCTACACGCTACACGCTACACTCTACACCCTACACGCTACACGCTACACCCCACACGCTACACCCTACACCCTACACCCTACATGCTACACTCTACACCCTACACGCTGCACGCTACAATCTACACGCTACACGCTACACTCTACACTCTACACGCTACACCCTACACTCTACACCCTACACTCTACACGCTACACTCTACACCCTACACTCTACACCCTACACCCTACACGCTACACGCTACACTCTACACCCTACACGCTACACCCTACACACTACACCCTACACCATACACGCTACACCCTACACCCTACACTCGACACGCTACACCCTACACGCTACACTCTACACGCTGCACTCTACACCCTACACCCTACACTCTACACTCTACACCCTTCACTCTACACCCTACACGCTACACGCTACACTCTACACGCTACACTCTACACCCTACATGCTACACCCTACACTCTGCACCCTACACGCTACACGCTACATGCTATACTCTACACCCTACGCGCTACACGCTACAATCTACACCCTACACGCAACACCCTACACTCTACACCGTACACTCTACATGCTACACGCTACACTCTACACCCTACACCCTACACCCTACACGCTACACTTTACACCCTACACGCTACAATCTACATGCTACACGCTACACTCTACACTCTACACGCTACACGCTACACTCTACACTCTACACGCTACACCCTGCACCCTACACGCTACACTCTACACCCTACACGCTACACCCTACACTCTACACCCTACACCCTACACGCTACATGCTACACGCTACACCCTACACGCTACACCCTACACTGTACACCCTACACCCTACACGCTACACGCTACACGCTACACGCTACACGCAACACTCTACACCCTACACGCTACACCCTACACTCTACACCCTACACCCTACACGCTATACGCTACACTCTACACGCTACACTCTACACCCTACACGCTACACCCTACACGCTACATCCTACACCCTACTCCCTACATGCTACACTCTACACCCTACACGCTACACGCTACAATCTACAGGCTACACGCTACACCCTACACTCTACACCCCACACTCTACACGCTGCACTCTACACCCTACACGCTACACGCTACACTCTACACGCTTCACTCTACACCCTACATGCTACACCCTACACTCTGCACCCTACACGCTACACGCTACATGCTATACTCTACACCCTACACGCTACACTCGACACTCTACACGCTACACGCTACACTCTACACTCTACACCCTACACGCTACACGCTACACGCTACACGCTACACTCTACACCCTACACGCTACATTCTACATGCTACACGCTACACTCTACACGCTACACGCTACACTCTACACTCTACACGCTACACCCTGCACCCTACACACTACACTCTACACCCTACACGCTACACCCTACACTCTACACCCTACACCCTACACGCTACATGCTACACGCTACACCCTACACTCTACACCCTACACCCTACACGCTACACGCTACACGCTACACTCTACACCCTACACGCTACACGCTACATGCTATACTCTACACCCTACACGCTACACTCGACACTCTACACGCTACACGCTACACTCTACACTCTACACCCTACACGCTACACGCTACACGCTACACGCTACACTCTACACCCTACACGCTACATTCTACATGCTACACGCTACACTCTACACGCTACACGCTACACTCTACACTCTACACGCTACACCCTGCACCCTACACGCTACACGCTACACGCTACACTCTACACCCTACACGCTACACCCTACACTCTACACCCTACACCCTACACGCTATACGCTACACTCTACACCCTGCACGCTACACGCTACACTCTACACCCTACACGCTACACTCTACACCCTACATCCTACATGCTACACTCTACACCCTACACGCTGCACGCTACAATCTACACGCTACACGCTACACTCTACACTCTACACGCTACACCCTACACTCTACACCCTATACTCTACACTGTACACTCTTCACTCTACACCCTACACGCTACACTCTACACCCTACACGCTACACGCTACACTCTACACGCTACACTCTACACCCTACATGCTACACCCTACACTCTGCACCCTACACGCTACACGCTACATGCTATACTCTACACCCTACACGCTACACCCGACACTCTACACGCTACATGCTACACCCTACACTTTACACCCTACACGCTACACGCTACACGCTACACTCTACACCCTACAAGCAACACCCTACACTCTACACCGTACACTCTACACGCTACAATCTACACCCTACACCCTACACCCCACACGCTACACTCTACACCCTACACGCTACACCCTACACTCTACACCCTACACCCTACACGCCACATGCTACACGCTACACCCTACACGCTACACCCTACACTCTACACCCTACACCCTACACGCTACACGCTACACGCTACACGCTACACGCTACACGCTACACCCTACACGCTACACCCTACACTCTACACCCTACACCCTACACGCTATACGCTACACTCTACACCCTGCACGCTACACGCTACACTCTACACCCTACACGCTACACTCTACACCCTACACGCTACATGCTACACTCTACACCCTACACGCTACACGCTACACCCCACACGCTACACCCTACACCCTACACCCTACATGCTACACAATACACCCTACACGCTGCACGCTACAATCTACACGCTACACTCTACACTCTACACGCTACACCCTACACTCTACACCTCACACTCTACACGCTACACTCTACAATCTACACTCTACACTCTACACCCTACACCCTACACGCTACACGCTACACTCTACACCCTACACGCTACACCCTACACCCTACACCATACACGCTACACCCTACACCCTACACTCGACACGCTACACCCTACACGCTACACTCTACACGCTGCACTCTACACCCTACACCCTACACTCTACACCCTTCACTCTACACCCTACACGCTACACTCTACACCCTACACGCTACACGCTACACTCTACACGCTACACTCTACACCCTACATGCTACACCCTACACTCTGCACCCTACACGCTACACGCTACATGCTATACTCTACACCCTACACCCGACACTCTACACGCTACACGCTACACTCTACACTGTACACCCTACACGCTACACGCTACACTCTACACCCTACACGCAACACCCTACACTCTACACCGTACACTCTACACGCTACACGCTACACTCTACACCCTACACCCTACACCCTACACGCTACACTCTACACCCTACACGCTACACTCTACATGCTACACGCTACACTCTACACTCTACACGCTACACGCTACACTCTACACTCTACACGCTACACCCTGCACCCTACACGCTACACTCTACACCCTACAAGCTACACCCTACACTCTACACCCTACACCCTACACGCTACATGCTACACGCTACACCCTACACGCTACACCCTACACTCTACACCCTACACCCTACACGCTACATGCTACACGCTACACCCTACACGCTACACCCTACACTCTACACCCTACACGCTACACTCTACACCCTACACGCTACACCCTACACTCTACACCCTACACCCTACACGCTATACGCTACACTCTACACCCTGCACGCTACACGCTACACTCTACACCCTACACGCTACACTCTACACCCTACACGCTACACGCTACACTCTACACCCTACACGCTACACGCTACACCCTACACGCTACACCCTACACCCTACATGCTACACTCTACACGCTACACACTACACCCTACACTCTACACCCTACACTCTACATGCTACACTCTACACCCTACACCCTACACGCTACACTCTACACTCTACACCCTACACGCTACACCCTACACACTACACCCTACACCCTACACGCTGCACCCTACACCCTACACTCGACACTCTACACCCTACCCGCTACACTTTACACGCTACACTCTACACCCTACACACTACACTCTACACTCTACACCCTTCACTCTACACCCTACACGCTACGCTCTACACCCTACACGCTACACGCTACACTCTACACGCTACACTCTACACCCTACATGCTACACCCTACACTCTGCACCCTACACGCTACACGCTACATGCTATACACTACACCCTACACGCTACACCCGACACTCTACGCGCTACATGCTACACTCTACACTCTACACCCTACACGCTACACGCTACACGCTACACTCTACACCCTACACGCAACACCCTACACTCTACACCGTACACTCTACACGCTACACGCTACACTCTACACCCTACACCCTACACCCTACACGCTACACTCTACACCCTACACGCTAAACTCTACATGATACACGCTACACTCTACACTCTACACGCTACACGCTACACTCTACACTCTACACGCTACACCCTGCACCCTACACGCTACACTCTACACCCTACACGCTACACCCTACACTCTACACCCTACACCCTACACGCTACATGCTACACGCTACACCCTACACGCTACACCCTACACTCTACACCCTACACGCTGTACGCTACACGCTACACTCTACACCCTACACGCTACACCCTACACTCTACACCCTACACCCTACACGCTATACGTTACACTCTACACCCTGCACGCTACACGCTACACTCTACACCCTACACGCTACACTCTACACCCTACACGCTACACGCTACACTCTACACTGTACACCCTACACGCTACACGCTACACTCTACACCCTACACGCAACACCCTACACTCTACACCGTACACTCTACACGCTACACGCTACACTCTACACCCTACACCCTACACCCTACACGCTACACTCTACACCCTACACGCTACACTCTACATGCTACACGCTACACTCTACACTCTACACGCTACACGCTACACTCTACACTCTACACGCTACACCCTGCACCCTACACGCTACACTCTACACCCTACAAGCTACACCCTACACTCTACACCCTACACCCTACACGCTACATGCTACACGCTACACCCTACACGCTACACCCTACACTCTACACCCTACACCCTACACGCTACATGCTACACGCTACACCCTACACGCTACACCCTACACTCTACACCCTACACGCTACACTCTACACCCTACACGCTACACCCTACACTCTACACCCTACACCCTACACGCTATACGCTACACTCTACACCCTGCACGCTACACGCTACACTCTACACCCTACACGCTACACTCTACACCCTACACGCTACACGCTACACTCTACACCCTACACGCTACACGCTACACCCTACACGCTACACCCTACATGCTACACTCTACACCCTACACGCTACATGCTACAATCTACACGCTACACACTACACCCTACACTCTACACCCTACACTCTACATGCTACACTCTAGAACCCTACACCCTACACGCTACACTCTACACTCTACACCCTACACGCTACACCCTACACACTACACCCTACACCCTACACGCTACACCCTACACCCTACACTCGACACTCTACACCCTACCCACTACACTTTACACGCTACACTCTACACCCTACACACTACACTCTACACTCTACACCCTTCACTCTACACCCTACACGCTACGCTCTACACCCTACACGCTACACGCTACACTCTACACGCTACACTCTACACCCTACATGCTACACCCTACACTCTGCACCCTACACGCTACACGCTACATGCTATACACTACACCCTACACGCTACACCCGACACTCTACGCGCTACATGCTACACTCTACACTCTACACCCTACACGCTACACGCTACACGCTACACTCTACACCCTACACGCAACACCCTACACTCTACACCGTACACTCTACACGCTACACGCTACACTCTACACCCTACACCCTACACCCTACACGCTACACTCTACACCCTACACGCTAAACTCTACATGATACACGCTACACTCTACACTCTACACGCTACACGCTACACTCTACACTCTACACGCTACACCCTGCACCCTACACGCTACACTCTACACCCTACACGCTACACCCTACACTCTACACCCTACACCCTACACGCTACATGCTACACGCTACACCCTACACGCTACACCCTACACTCTACACCCTACACCCTACACGCTGTACGCTACACGCTACACTCTACACCCTACACGCTACACCCTACACTCTACACCCTACACCCTACACGCTATACGTTACACTCTACACCCTGCACGCTACACGCTACACTCTACACCCTACACGCTACACTCTACACCCTACACGCTACACGCTACACTCTACACCCTACACGCTACACTCTACACCCTACACGCTACACCCTACACTCTACACCCTACACGCTACACTCTACACCCTACACGCTACACCCTACACTCTACACCCTACACCCTACACCCTACACGCTACACGCTACACGCTATACGCTACACTCTACACCCTACACGCTACAATCTACACTCTACACCCTACACCCTACACGCTATACGCTACACGCTACATGCTACACCCTACACTCTACACCCTACACCCTACACGCTACACGCTACACCCTACATGCTACTCGCTACACTCTACACCCTACACGCTTAACGCTACACGCTAGACCCTACACTCTACACCGTACACCCTACACGCTAAACTCTACACCCTACACGCTACAACCTACACCCTACATGCTACACCCTACACTCTACACTCTACACCCTACAGGCTACACGCTACATGCTACACTCT
Organism: Ranitomeya variabilis; assembly: GCF_051348905.1. Taxonomy (NCBI): domain Eukaryota; kingdom Metazoa; phylum Chordata; class Amphibia; order Anura; family Dendrobatidae; genus Ranitomeya; species Ranitomeya variabilis. The sequence goes on from NW_027508080.1 coordinate 354,903, forward strand.
ACACCCTACACCCTGCACGCTACACGCTACACGCTACACTCTACACGCTGCTCCCTTCACCCTACACACTACACACTACACTCTACACGCTACACCCTACACTCTACACCCTACACGCTACACTAAAAAACGCTACACGCTACACGCTACATGCTGCACCCTACAACCTACACGCTACACGTTACACTCTACACTCTACACGCTAAACTCTACACCCTACACGCAACACCCTACACGCTACACTCTACACCCTACACCCTACACCCTACACGCTAAACGCTACACTCTACACGCTACACGCTACACTCTTTACCCTACACTCTACACTCTACACCCTACACGCTACACCCTACACTCTACACCATACACGCTACACTCTACACCCTACACGCTACTCCCTACACTCTACACCCTACACCCTACACGCTACACGCTACACGCTACACTCTACACGCTACACTCTACACCCTACACGCTACACTCTACACCCTACACTCTACACCCTACACGCTACATGCTACACGCTACACTCTACACCCTACACGCAACACCCTACACTCTACACCGTACACTCTACACACTACACGCTACACTCTACACCCTACACCCTACACCCTACACGCTACACTCTACACCCTACACGCTACACTCTACATGCTACACGCTACACTCTACACTCTACACGCTACACGCTACACTCTACACTCTACACGCTACACCCTGCACCCTACACGCTACACTCTACACCCTACACGCTACACCCTACACTCTACACCCTACACCCTACACGCTGTACGCTACACGCTACACTCTACACCCTACGCGCTACACCCTACACTCTACACCCTACACCCTACACGCTATACGCTACACTCTACACCCTGCACGCTATACGCTACACTCTACACCCTACACGCTACACTCTACACCCTACACGCTACACGCTACACTCTACACCCTACACGCTACACTCTACACCCTACACGCTACACCCTACACGCTACACTCTACACCCTACACGCTACACCCTACACTCTACACCCTACACCCTACACCCTACACGCTACACGCTACACGCTACACTCTACACCCTACACGCTACAATCTACACTCTACACCCTACACCCTACACGCTATACGCTACACGCTACATGCTACACCCTACACTCTACACCCTACACCCTACACGCTACACGCTGCACCCTACACCCTACATGCTACACGCTACACGCTACACTCTACACCCTACACGCTTAACGCTACACGCTAGACCCTACACTCTACACCGTACACCCTACACGCTAAACTCTACACCCTACACGCTACAACCTACACCCTACATGCTACACCCTACACTCTACACCCTACACCCTACAGGCTACACGCTACATGCTACACTCTACACCCTACACCCTGCACGCTACACGCTACACTCTACACGCTACACCCTACACTCTACACCCTATACGCTACACTCAAAAACGCTACACGCTACACGCTACATGCTACATTCTACACCCTACACGCTACACGTTACACTCTACACTCTACACGCTACACTCTACACCCTACACGCAACACCCTACATGCTACACTCTACACCCTACACGCTACACCCTACACTCTACACCCTACACGCTAAACGCTACACTCTACACGCTACACGCTACGCTCTACACCCTACACGCTACACTCTACATTCTACACGCTACACCATACACTCTACACCCTACACGCTACACTCTACACCCTACACGCTACTCCCTACACTCTGCACCCTACACCCTACACGCTACACGCTACACGCTACACTCTACACCCTACACACTACACTCTACACCCTACACCCTACAAGCTACACGCTACACGCTACATGCTACACCCTACACTCTACACGCTACAGCCTACACCCTACATGCTACACGCTACACTCTACACCCTACACGCTACACTCTACAACCTACACTCCACACCCTACACCCTACACGCTACACGCTACACCCTACACGCTACACGCTACACTCTACACCCTACACGCTACACTCTACACCCTACACGCTGCACGCTACACCCTACACGCTACAGCCTACACGCTACACGCTACACTCTACACCCTACAAGCTACACGCTACACCCTACACTCTGCACCCTACACCCTACACGCTACACTCTACACCCTACACGCTACACTCTGCACCCTACTCGCTACACCCTACACTCTACACCCTACACGTTACACTCTACACCCTACATGCTACACGCTACACGCTACAGCCTACACCCTACATGCTACACGCTACACTCTACACCCTACACGCTACACTCTACACCCTACACTCTACACCCTACACCCTACACACTACACCCTACATGCTACACACTACACTCTACACCCTACACGCTACACTCTACACCCCACACGCTGCACGCTACACCCTACACGCTACAGCCTACACGCTACACGCTACACTCTACACCCTACAAGCTACACGCTACACCCTACACTCTACACCCTACACCCTACACGCTACACTCTACACCCTACACGCTACACCCTACACTCTACACCCTACACCCTACACGCTACATGCTACACGCTACACCCTACACGCTATGACCTTGGCAAGGTTGACTCCCCGTGACTTCCCCCCCACCTTTCTTGAATAACCACACCACACCAGTAATTTGGATAATAACGGCCACAGCAGCCAATTTATTATTAATATTAATAAAGAACGGACCCTTGGTGCGGCCCTCGAAGCTAACCCGCTCCTGGTCTGGTGATTATTCCGTCGGCACTGCCTCTTCCCTCTCAGCCTTACTTCCCGCCGCGTTTTTTCCCCTAGGCTCAGAAGCATCATGAGTTGAGGGAAGAGGTTGCCTCCATCCGTTAACCTGTACCCGACTTCCATCGTTGGGTACCCACCCGTCGGTACCGCGCACCCGACCTCCAACATCAGGGTGGCCCTCCGGGTCCCCCGATAACGTGACCCCGACCTACCTCGTCGGGTATCACGCAAGTATCACCAGACCACAAACTAAGTAACTATCCATGGCAGTGGGGGGGGGGTCCCGCAGTGCAAGAATCCCCCCTCTACCGTACTTTTCTGCCAGCTTCGAGGACCCACCAACGCTCCAGTCATCATCCGATGATGTAACAGACCTCGCGCTCACAAAAAGCTATCCGCCACCAGTCAGGAGAGGAAAAAACCCCTGTGGGGGAAACCTCCAGGGAACCATGGTGATGGACTGCCCTTCCCCTGGGCTTAAAGGTAACTGCCAAACAAATAATTTTTTTTTTTTGTTTGTTTTTTTTTTGTTTATAAGTCTCGCTCATGTCCACGTCCGAATGGTTCATCTGGCTACTGCGACCCGGTCCTCCTTCTTTTCGTCAGGGATGGGTGGGTGGGGCTTGATGTCCGGCCGTCCTGAGAGGGAAAGAGGGCCGTGGCTCCTCCCTGCGTCCTTTTTATCCCCCCGTGCCCCCCCTCTCCCCCCGTCCTAGGTCACTTCCTTCCCCTATGTCATTTCCCCTTTAATTAAGCCCCCTAATACTTCCTCCCCTCCCGGCTTACCCTTGCCTTGTCGTCCCCCTGCCTTCTCCCAACCCCCAACTCCCCCGTCACTTGCAACCTGCCCGGTCATGGCCCCCTCCTTACGGACCCTTCGTGCCTTATCCGGGGGTTACTTGACCTTGGCAAGGTTGACTCCCCGTGACTTCCCCCCCACCTTTCTTGAATAACCACACCACACCAGTAATTTGGATAATAACGGCCACAGCAGCCAATTTATTATTAATATTAATAAAGAACGGACCCTTGGTGCGGCCCTCGAAGCTAACCCGCTCCTGGTCTGGTGATTATTCCATCGGCACTGCCTCTTCCCTCTCAGCCTTACTTCCCGCCGCGTTTTTTCCCCTAGGCTCAGAAGCATCATGAGTTGAGGGAAGAGGTTGCCTCCATCCGTTAACCTGTACCCGACTTCCATCGTCGGGTACCCACCCGTCGGTACCGCGCACCCGACCTCCAACATCAGGGTGGCCCTCCGGGTCCCCCGATAATGTGACCCCGACCTACCTCGTCGGGTATCACGCAAGTATCACCAGACCACGAACTAAGTAACTATCCATGGCAGTGGGGGGGGGGTCCCGCAGTGCAAGAATCCCCCCTCTACCGTACTTTTCTGCCAGCTTCGAGGACCCACCAATGCCACACCGAGAGCGCTTGACCTTCAAGTGCTCGAGACCCCACCAACCAACCCTGCTGCGGCCTTCCGTATCCCCCCAACCAAGCCCTCAATCCATAAGTCAGTTCCCACGGTGTTCAAATGCACCCCGTCCCCTAGCCAGTAATCTCCTTCTGTAGAGTCCAGACCTGCGTGACGTATTGTCACCCCCCTGTTCCGTGACACGCACTTGGATACCTCCTTGTTCACTTTTATCCGTGCTTTGTTAACCTTTCCCACTGACCGTGCCCCTCGCCACTTTTTTCTAGGTACCATGTCTGACCACACTAGCCTCAAGTTTGGATATGCTAATCCCAGCTGCCTTATATCCCTTCTGATTTTGGCACTCAGCCCTTTTCCCGAGCTAGCCCCCAAGTCGTTCCCCCCTGCGTGTAACACTAATATATCTGGGACCCCATAGAGGTTCACCGCCCGGAAAAACTCGTGCAGTAACCGGCCCCATGTTAAACCCCGATAACCCAACCACCTAATCACTGCCCCATCCCTTGCCATACCTAGCTGTCTCCCGCCCGTCCGTCTGTCAGCCCGCTGTGCTCCCCAGTAAACGTATGAATGTCCTAGAATCCAAATCACGATCGGGACTTGTCCTGTAACAACAAAAAGGAATCAGTGAGATGTATTAATTCTGGGGGGGAATCGCCGCCTCATATCCTTGAGGTCGTACGTAAGACCTGTACTGCCGCGACTCCCACCGGCCAATTCGCTTTACTGTTTCCGGGCTCAGCCCACCCACTGCGGCCCCGATCCGGAAGGAATGACCTGTGTATCTCCCAGGGTTCCCACCTGCCCTTACCATACACGTCCGGAATACTCTAATAAATTGATACCTGGACAAATATGACCCATCCTCGTGACATAGCAGCGGTCCCCCCTGCTTAGGCCTAGCTGCCGAGAATATCCCGAAACACTTACATGGACACATCATAGAACCCCTTACTTTTCCCAATAACACCCTTTTTCCCTTCCCCTTTTGATCCATCTTTGACCTCCTAATCCAAAATTCCAATCCCCTTTTTGTCTTCATAACCTCTTCGGCTAGAATGCCCCCCACTATGGCCTTGCCTGGCGCTACAAGCTCCCCTATCCTCATCGCTCCAAAGAATGCGAGTGAAAAGGCCAACCTAAACAAGCCAACCTCAAATTGTGTCCTGCACACCCCCTCTAACTGCTCTCCTAATATCTCTAACATGCCAAAAGACACGGGCCGCCTGTTGTCTTTTCTAACCTTTCCCTTACGGTAGCCTTTTAAGGCCTGCCTGACTAAGAAACTCTTCGTCAAATCGGTTCTGTTCCTAAGCTTAAACCCAAACGCTATTCCTGCAATTAGTTGACTCATTTTTGCCGCCGACCAACTATCGTCTGCGGCCTGCCTAATTCCCATCAATAACACCCCAATCTGCTCCTCCTCTGACATGTCCTCGCCACCCCGGCCTAGCCATTGTTCCCACAGCCCCCACGACCGTCCGTACGCCGCCCACGTGCTACTTGTTACGGATGCCTTGATCAGCGGTTCAGCCGCCCAGATGCCACGTTCCATAATCCGGGAGGGCAGGGTAGGCCCTCTTCTTCCGCTTTGGGAGCCAACGCCCGAAACCGCTGCCACTGAAAACGAGAAAGCGCATCAGCGACCGAGTTAAATTCTCCTGGAACATGAGATGCTGTCACCTGAGCATTGATAACTAGGCATTCCAACACCAACTGCCTCAACACTCTAATTACGGGCGGCGAAGACGCGGTGATGTTATTTATGGCCATGACCACCCCCATGTTATCACACTTAAACCTCACTTTTCGGTTTTTGAGCCGATGTCCCCATAGTGTTACCGCTACCAGGATTGGGAAAATTTCCAATAATGCAATGTTTTTCGTCAGCCCTGAGCGCACCCAATCCTCTGGCCATGCTGCCGCACACCACTGTCCCTGACAGTAAGCTCCAAAGCCATGACTGCCCGCTGCGTCCGTGTATAATTCAATATCCGTATTACAACATCCCCCTTCCATCAAGAGGGAAAGCCCGTTGTAATTTTTCAAGAATGTGTCCCAAACCGCCAGATCAGCTTTGTTATCTGCCGTCAATCGCACATAATGATGCGGCGATTTAATGCCGGCCGTTGCCGCCACTAATCTCCTCGTGAATATTCTGCCCATCGGCATGACTCGACATGCGAAATTTAAACTCCCCAGCAAAGACTGTACGTCCCGAAGCTTCAGTTTTTTAGCTCTCCTAGCCCTGCCTATTTCCAATTTTAGGGCTTCCACCTTCTCCCCTGGGAGACGACACTCCCACCTTATCGTGTCGATCATGATTCCCAGAAATGAGATACATGACGTTGGGCCGACAGTTTTTTCGGGAGCCAATGGCACCCCGAACTCCTTAGCAACCCCCTGCAAACCCTTTAAGATGGTACCGCACACCTTTGATTGTGCCGGACCTACACACCAAAAGTCATCGAGGTAGTGGATCAACGATCCCAATCCCGTGATATCCTTCACTACCCACTCCAGGAATGTGCTAAAGGCTTCGAACAATGAACATGACAAAGAGCATCCCATTGGCAAACACCTGTCTATGAAATACTCTCCCTCCCAATAGCACCCGAGCAATCGCTGACTCTCCGGGTGTACCGGCAGTAGCCGAAAGGCAGCCTCCACATCCGTTTTTGCCATCAGCGCCCCCTTTCCGCATTTTCTCACCCACTCTAACGCCCGATCAAATGATGCGTATAGCACCGTACATAACTCAGGATCGATGCCGTCATTGACGGACTTACCATGAGGGTATGACAGATGATGGATCATTCGGAACTTGTTTGGTTCCTTCTTTGGTACAATGCCCAATGGAGAAACCACCAAGTCCGACACGGGTGGGGAACAAAACGGACCCGCCATCCGGCCCATCCGCACCTCTTTCTCAAGTTTCTGCTTTACAACTGCGGGGTGCTGATAGGCCGAACAGAGATTCCTCAGCTTCCGTGGCGTTTGGCGCGCCGGGGAAGGGATGGAAAACCCTTCCCTGAAACCTTTGATTAATAGGTCCGCGTTTTTCTTATTCGGGTATTTAGTTAGATAAGGGAGCATCGCGTGCAGCTTGACTGGTGTTTTGCCCTTGACCATAACCGGCTCCTCCCACCTTACCACCGTATTTTCTAGGACACCTATAGGCCCCATGAGCCGATCCCCCACAATTGGAACACGTGTGCCTAAATTTACAACCTGTTCCGAATTTGCACTGTCCCTCATTGAATTGCCAGCAGAGCCCCCGTTTTTGATTACCGCCCCGACCTTGGAAGTTCCCCCCTGCCATGCTTCCTGCGCTGTACCCTGTATGGCCGGCCCCCCCGGCCCCTCCCTGAAAGGGCATCCACTGTCTGTGATTCTGAGACATAATCTGAAGCCACAGGCCAATATCCTTTTGATCCCATCTCATAGATGGTCGCATGGCCTTGCGCTGACGAAACTGTTCGTCATACCTCAGCCAAGCGTGACCCCCATATGACTTGTAAGCCTCCCCAATGGTGTCCATGTAACAAAACAATTGCGAGCAATTTTCTGGCGCCTTTTGCCCAATAATGCTACCAAATATCACGAAAGCATGCCACCAATTTGAAAACGTATGCGCCACCGTAATTGCTCTCTCCTCTTCTTTCCTCCCTCCATCCTTTTCTATTTTTGTGCTCAACCTCTCCACAGGCAAAAGCGCGAAAATGTCCACATACTCCTCCCTCCATATTTTTTTCTTTCATCTCTTTCTTAAGGTGCATACCCAGGTTACCCGTAAAACAAAAATATATATCCCCCCGCGCGGTGTCATCTAACTGCCCATACTCTTCCCCGGCTGCTGCCGACTCGGGTGCCCAGTTTATAACGTCCCCACCCCCAGCGGCACCAGGCCGCAAGTATGGACTCGTCCAAGCTGATAGGTGCCCGGGCCCGCACCCCTCAACACGGTCCATTCTGTCTGCCAGACTCGCTATCATTGCCCTCGTTTCCCTAGCGGTGGCCTCTAAAGACCCTAAAATAGTGGCTACATTATCCCTATGTGATCCCCCGCCTCCCCCTTCCGCTAGCAATGGGCCTGCATCTGGGTATGATGGAAACATAGATTCATAGTTACCAGGCCGCACGGGAGTCATCCTCCCCCCGGCCGCTGTGCTCCTGGAATCCTCCTCGCCGTTGCCGTCGCTGTCCGCGTCCAGGGATGAGGGCCATCTTGCTCCTTGCGACCAGCGTCCGTCCTCAGCTCGTTCGTCTCCCGTTCTTTCCTGGCTCCCGTGACTATATTGTGTGGTGGCCACCATGTCGCTACTTCTGTTCACCTGCCTGGCTCTGCCCTGTGTGCTCTGCTGTTGGCTCTGCAACCCGCTACATGGCCCTGGCTGCCTGGGGGTGCTCACCATCCTGGGCCGTCGCCGTCTGTTAACGCTGGCCCCCCGCTCCCTCGACGGGCTCCTTGTCCTGCGCTGCTGACCCCTTATCGGCATCTCCATGGCCAGCCTCTCGGGGGGCCTGGTCCTGCGAGTTGTTCTCCTCCCTCCCTCTTCCCCCACGGGCATCTGGCTGGACGGCCCCGGACTCTGAATACTTTCCACAGGCACCTCGCTGGGCAGCCCGCTTTCCTGGGGCCTTTGGGAAGGACCCCGGAAACAAGATGGCACTGCCCATGTGTCCTGACTCTCTTGCCTGGCTGCTGGGGGAACGCTCACACCCCCGGCTGCAACTGCTGCAGGGGCTACTACCGGAGGCCTCCCTGGAGATCCCTGTCCCTGCTGCTGCGCTGCGGTGGGTCTTGTGGACTCGCTCCTCCGCCCCCCCCCCCGCCGGCTCCGTACCGCATTCTTCCTGCCTTTCCTGCCCATGGGAGCATGCCGCATCCGACGCCCGACGCCTGCTAGCCTGCGCGCTCCTCCTGCTGCTGCTACCCCCAGCGCTCCTCCTGCGGGATCCGGCGCTGCCCTCCCTGCCGCGCCCCGGACCTGTCCAACCAGCTGGCGCCGAGGACTTCCCACCACCACCGCTCACCCCCAGGATACCTTCCGCAATGCTTTCTAACCATCCTGGGGGGTGAGCGCTGGCAGCCGCCTGGAGCCTGGCGATGACGTCCATGCCGGTAAGATGTGTCGGGATGGGAGAGCTCGGTGGCAGGGTGGGAGAGCAGCTTGCTTGATGTCCGGCCGTCCTGAGAGGGAAAGAGGGCCACGGCTCCTCCCTGCGTCCTTTTTATCCCCCCGTGCCCCCCCCTCTCCCCCCGTCCTAGGTCACTTCCTTCCCCTATGTCATTTCCCCTTTAATTAAGCCCCCTAATACTTCCTCCCCTCCCGGCTTACCCTTGCCTTGTCGTCCCCCTGCCTTCTCCCAACCCCCAACTCCCCCGTCACTTGCAACCTGCCCGGTCATGGCCCCCTCCTTACGGACCCTTCGTGCCTTATCCGGGGGTTACTCAACCTACACTCTACACCCCACACCCTACACGCTACACGCTACACTCTACACCCTACACGCTACACCCTACACTCTACACCCTACACCCTACACGCTATACGCTACACTCTACACCCTGCACGCTACACGCTACACTCTACACCCTACACGCTACACTCTACACCCTACACGCTACACTGTACAACCTACACGCTACACCCTACACTCTACACCCTACATGCTACACTCTACACCCGACACGCTACACCCTACACTCTACACCCTACACCCTACACGCTACACGCTACACTCTACACCCTACACGCTACACTCTACACCCAACACGCTATACGCTGCACGCTACATGCTACACTATACACTCTACACCCTACACCCTACACGCTACACGCTACACCCTACACCCTACATGCTACACGCTACACGCTACACTCTACACCCTACACGCTTAACGCTACACGCAATACCCTACACTCTACACCGTACACCCTACACGCTAAACTCTACACCCTACACGCTACAACCTACACCCTACATGCTACACCATACACTCTACACCCTACACCCTACAGGCTACACGCTACATGCTACACTCTACACCCTACACCCTGCACGCTACACGCTACACGCTACACTCTACACGCTACTCCCTACACCCTACACCCTACACTCTACACGCTACACGCTACACTCTACACCCTATACGCTACACATTACACTCTACACTCTACACACTACACTCTACACCCTACTTGCAACACCCTACACGCTACACTCTACACCCTACACGCTACACCCTGCACTCTACACCCTACACGCTAAACGCTACACTCTACACCCTACACCCTACACGCTACACGCTACACTCTACACGCTACACTCTACACCCTACACCCTACACTCTACACCCTACACCCTACACTCTACACTCTACACCCTACACACTACACTCTACACCCCACACCCTACAAGCTACACGCTACACGCTACATGCTACATTCTACACTCTACACCCTACACCCTACACGCTACACCCTACACTCTACACCCTACACCCTACACGCTACACGCTACACCCTACACGCTACAAGCTACACTCTACACCCTACACGCTACACTCTACACCCTACACGCTGCACGCTACACGCTACACCCTACACTCTACACCCTACACCCTACACGCTACACTCTACACCCTACACGCTACACTCTACACCCTACTCGCTACACCCTACACTCTACACCCTACACGCTACACGCTACACTCTACACACTACACTCTACACTCTACACCCTACACCCTACACGCTACACGCTACACGCTACAGCCTACACCCTACATGCTAAACGCTACACGCTACACTCTACACCCTACACGCTACACTCTACACCCTACACTCTACACCCTACACCCTACACGCTACACACTACATGCTACACGCTACACTCTACACCCTACACGCTACACGCTACACTCTACACCCTACAAGCTACACACTACACGCTACACCCTACACTCTACACCCTACACGCTACACTCTACACCCTACACGCTACTCCCTACACTCTACACCCTACACGCTACACGCTACACGCTACACTCTACACCCTACACTCTACACCCTACACCCTACAAGCTACACGATACACGCTACATGCTACACCCTACACTCTACACCCTACACCCTACACGCTACACGCTACACGCTACAGCCTACACCCTACATGCTACACACTACACTCTACACCCTACACGCTGCACTCTACACCCTACACTCCACACCCTACACCCTACACGCTACACACTACACCCTACACGCTACACTCTACACTCTACACCCTACACGCTGCACGCTACACCCTACACGCTACAGCCTACACGCTACACGCTACACTCTACACCCTACAAGCTACACGCTACACCCTACACTCTACACCCTACACGCTACACTCTACACCCTACATGCTACACTCTATACCCTACACGCTACCCCTACACTCTACACCCTACACCCTACACGCTACACGCTACACGCTACACTCTACACCCTACACTCTACACGCTACAGCCTACACCCTACATGCTACACGCTACACTCTACACCCTACACGCTACACTCTACACCCTACACTCTACACCCTACACCCTACACGCTACACGCTACACTCTACACCCTACACGCTACACTCTACACCCTACACACTACACACTACATGCTACAGCCTACACGTTACATGCTACACTGTACACCCTACAAGCTACACGCTACACGCTACACCCTACACTCTACACCCTACACCCTACACGCTACACTCTACACCCTACATGCTACACTCTACACCCTACACCCTACACGCTACACTCTACACCCTACACACTACACCCTACACTCTACACCCTACACCCTACATGCTACATGCTACACGCTACACTCTACACCCTACATGCTACACGCTACACGCTACACCGTACACCCTACACCCTACATGCTACACGCTACACCCTGTAGCATGTAGGGTCTTGGGTGTAGGGTGTAGAGTGCAGAGTGTAGGGTGTAGACTGTAGACTGTAGGGTGTAGGGTGTAGACTGTAGACTGTAGGGTGTAGGGTGTAGAGTGTAGGGTGTAGAGTGTAGAGTGTAGGGTGTAGAGTGCAGGGTGTAGAGAGTAGTGTGTAGGGTGTAGAGTGTAGGGTGTAGAGTGTAGGGTGTAGGGTGTAGAGCGTAGAGTGTACACTCTACACCCTACACGCAACACGCTACACTCTACACCCTACACGCTACACTCTACACTCTACGCGCAACATGCTACACTCTACACTCTACACCCTACACCCTACACTCTACACGTTACACATTACAAGCTACACCCTACACTCTACACCCAACACCCTACACGCTTCATACTACACCTTACACCCTACACGCTACTCGCTACACCCTGCACCCTACACGCTACACGCTACACGCTACACTCTACACTCTGCACCCCACACGCTACACCCTACATTCTACACCCTACACGCTACACCCTACACCCTACACGCCACACGCTACACCCTACACGCTACTCCCTACACTCTACACCCTACACCCTACACGCTACACGCTACACGCTACACTCTACACCCTACACTCTACACTCTACACCCTACACCCTACAAGCTACACGATACACGCTACATGCTACACCCTACACTCTACACCCTACACCCTACACGCTACACACTACACGCTACAGCCTACACCCTACATGCTACACACTACACTCTACACCCTACACGCTACACTCTACACCCTACACTCTACACCCTACACCCTACACGCTACACTCTACACCCTACACGCTGCACGCTACACCCTACACACTACAGCCTACACGCTACACGCTACACTCTACACCCTACAAGCTACATGCTACACGCTACACCCTACACTCTACACCCTACACCCTACACACTACACTCTACACCCTACACCCTACTCGCTACACCCTACACTCTACACCCTACATGCTACACTCTACACCCTACAGGCTACTCCCTACACTCTACACCCTACACCCTACACCCTACACGCTACACGCTACATGCTACACCAAACACTCTACACCCTACACCCTACACGCTACAGCCTACACCCTACATGCTACACGCTACACGCTACACTCTACACCCTACACGCTACACTCTACACCCTACACTCTACACCCTACACCCTACACGCTACACGCTACGCGCTACACTCTACACCCTACACGCTACATGCTACACTCTACACCCTACATGCTACACTCTACACACTACACACTACATGCTACAGCCTACACGCTACACGCTAAACTCTACACCCTACAAGCTACACGCTACACGCTACACCCTACACTCTACACCCTACATCCTACACGCTACACTCTACACCCTACACGCTACACTCTACACCCTACACCCTACACGCTACACTCTACACCCTACACACTACACCCTACACTCTACAGCCTACACCCTACATGCTGCACGCTACAAGCTACACTCTACACCCTACATGCTACACTCTACATGCCACACCGTACACCCTACACCCTACATGCTACACGCTACACCCTGTAGAATGTAGGGTCTTGGGTGTAGGGTGTAGAGTGCAGAGTGTAGGGTGTAGACTGTAGACTGTAGGGTGTAGGGTGTAGACTGTAGACTGTAGAGTGTAGGGTGTATAGTGTAGGGTGTAGAGTGTAGAGTGTACGGTGTAGAGTGTAGGGTGTAGAGAGTAGTGTGTAGAGTGTAGGGTGTAGGGTGTAGGGTGTAGGGTGTAGAGTGTAGAGTGTAGGGTGTAGAGCGTAGAGTGTACACTCTACACCCTACACGCAACACGCTACACTCTACACCCTACACGCTACACTCTACACTCTATGCGCTACATGCTACACTCTACACTCTACACCCTACACACTACACTCTACACGTTACACATTACACGCTACACCCTACACTCTACACCCAACACCCTACACGCTACATGCTACACCTTACACCCTACACGCTACACGCTACACCCTGCACCCTACACGCTACACTCTAAACGCTACATGCTACACTCTACACCCCACACGCTGTACCCTACACTCTACACCCTACACGCTACACCCTACACCCTACACGCTACACGCTACACTCTAAACTCTACACCCCACACGCTACACGTTACACTCTACACCCTATACGCTACACGCTACACTCTACACGCTACACCCTACATGCTACACCCTACACTCTACACCCTACACCCTACACGCTACACCCTACACGCTACACCCTACACCCTACACGCTACACTCTACACCCTACACCCTACACGCTACACCCTACACTCTACACTCTACATTCTACACCCTACACTCTACACTCTACACCCTACACTCTACACTCTACACTCTACATCCTACACTCTACACTCTACACCCTACACCCTACACTCTACACGCTACACTCTACACCCTACACGCTACACCTGACACGCTACACTCTACACCCTACACCCTACACCCTACACGCTACACGCTATACCCTACACCCTACATACTACACTCTACATGCTACACGCTACACTCTACTCCATACACGCTACACCCTACACTCTACACCCTACACGCTACACCCGACACCCTACACCCTACATGCTACACTCTACACTACACCCTACACCCTACACGCTACACGCTACATTCTACACCCTACACGCTACACTCTACACCCTACACCCTACACGCTATACGCTACACACTACACCCTACACGCTACACGCAACACTCTACACACTACACGCTACAACCTACACTCTACACCCTACACCCTACACTCTACACTCTACACGCTACACGTTACACGCTACACTCTACACCCTACACGCTACACTACACCCTACACGCTACACTACACCCTACACGCTACACCCTACACTCTAAACCCTACACGCTACACGCTACACTCTACACCCTACAGGCTACACTCTACACCCTACACGCTACACTCTACACCCTACATACTACAACCTACACTCTACATGCTACACCCTACACTCTACACCCTACACCCTACAGGCTACACGCTACATGTAACACTCTACACCCTACACCCTGCACGCTACACGCTACACTTTACACTCTACACGCTACTCCCTACACCCTACACGCTACACTCTACACGCTACACGCTACCCTCTACACCCTACACGCTACACTCAAAAACGCTACACGCTACACGCTACATGCTACACCCTACACACTACACGTTACACTCTACACTCTACACGCTACACTCTACACCCTACATGCAACACCCTACATGCTACACTCTACACCCTACACGCTACACCCTACACTCTACACCCTACACCCTACACGCTACACCCGACACCCTACACCCTACATGCTACACTCTACACTACACCCTACACCCTACACGCTACACGCTACATTCTACACCCTACACGCTACACTCTACACCCTACACCCTGCACGCTATACGCTACACACTACACCCTACACGCTACACGCAACACTCTACACACTACACGCTACACCCTACACTCTACACCCTACACCCTACACTCTACACTCTACACGCTACACGTTACACGCTACACTCTACACCCTACACGCTACACTACACCCTACACGCTACACTACACCCTACACGCTACACCCTACACTCTAAACCCTACACGCTACATGCTACACTCTACACCCTACAGGCTACACTCTACACCCTACACGCTACACTCTACACCCTACATACTACAACCTACACTCTACATGCTACACCCTACACCCTACAGGCTACACGCTACATGTAACACTCTACACCCTACACCCTGCACGCTACACGCTACACTTTACACTCTACACGCTACTCCCTACACCCTACACGCTACACTCTACACGCTACACGCTACCCTCTACACCCTACACGCTACACTCAAAAACGCTACACGCTACACGCTACATGCTACACCCTACACACTACACGTTACACTCTACACTCTACACGCTACACTCTACACCCTACATGCAACACCCTACATGCTACACTCTACACCCTACACGCTACACCCTACACTCTACACCCTACACCCTACACGCTAAACGCTACACTCTACACGCTACACTCTACACCCTAAACGCTAAACGCTACACTCTACACGCTACACGCTACACTCTACACCCTACACGCTACACTCTACACCCTACATGCTACACGCTACACTCTACACCCTACACACTACACTCTACACCCTACACCCTACAAGCTACACGCTACACGCTACATGCTACACCCTACACTCTACACCCTACACGCTACACGCTACACGCTACAGCCTACACCCTACATGCTACATGCTACACTCTACACCCTACACGCTACACTCTACACCCTACACTCTACACCCTACACCCTACACGCTACACGCTACACCCTACATGCTACACTCTGCACCCTACACGCTACACTCTACACCCTACAAGCTACACGCTACACGCTACACCCTACACTCTACACATTACACCCTACACAATACACTCTACACCCTACACGCTACACTCTACACCCTACTCGCTACACCCTACATTCTACACCCTACACGCTACACTCTACACCCTACACCCTACACGCTACACGCTACACTCTACACCCTACACTCTACACCCTACACCCTACATGCTACACGCTACATGCTACACGCTACACTCTACACCCTACACCCTACACGCTACACGCTACAGCCTACACCCTACATGCTACACGCTACACGCTACACTCTACACCCTACACGCTACACTCTACACCCTACAATCTACACCCTACACCCTACACGCTACACGCTACACGCTACACTCTACACCCTACACGCTACACACTACACTCTACACCCTACACGCTACACTCTGCACCCTACACGCTACACCCTACACGCTACAGCCTACACGCTACACGCTACACTCTACACGCTACACTCTACACCCTACACACTACACCCTACACGCTACACGCTACACGTTACACTCTACACGCTACATGCTACACTCTACACCCTACACTCTACACCCTACAACCTACACTCTACTCTGTAGAGTGTAGAGTGTAGGGTGTAGAGTGTAGGGTGTAGAGAGTAGTGTGTAGGGTGTAGAGTGTAGGGTGTAGGGTGTAGGGTGTAGGGTGTAGAGTGTAGAGTGTAGGGTGTAGAGCGTAGAGTGTACACTCTACACCCTACACGCAACACGCTACACTCTACACCCTACACGCTACACTCTACACTCTATGCGCTACATGCTACACTCTACACTCTACACCCTACACACTACACTCTACACGTTACACATTACACGCTACACCCTACACTCTACACCCAACACCCTACACGCTACATGCTACACCTGACACCCTACACGCTACACGCTACACCCTGCACCCTACACGCTACACTCTAAACGCTACATGCTACACTCTACACCCCACACGCTACACCCTACACTCTACACCCTACACGCTACACCCTACACCCTACACGCTACGAGCTACACTCTACACTCTACACCCTACACGCTACACGTTACACTCTACACCCTATACGCTACACGCTACACTCTACTCGCTACACCCTACATGCTACACCCTACACTCTACACCCTACACCCTACACGCTACACGCTACACCCTACATGCTACACCCTACACCCTACACGCTACACTCTACACCCTACACCCTACACGCTACACCCTACACTCTACACTCTACATTCTACACCCTACACTCTACACTCTACACCCTACACTCTACACTCTACACTCTACATCCTACACTCTACACTCTACACCCTACACCCTACACTCTACACGCTACACTCTACACCCTACACGCTACACCTGACACGCTACACTCTACACCCTACACCCTACACCCTACACGCTACACGCTATACCCTACACCCTACATACTACACTCTACATGCTACACGCTACACTCTACTCCATACACGCTACACCCTACACTCTACACCCTACACGCTACACCCGACACCCTACACCCTACATGCTACACTCTACACTACACCCTACACCCTACACGCTACATTCTACACCCTACACGCTACACTCTACACCCTACACCCTACACGCTATACGCTACACACTACACCCTACACGCTACACGCAACACTCTACACACTACACGCTACAACCTACACTCTACACCCTACACCCTACACTCTACACTCTACACGCTACACGTTACACGCTACACTCTACACCCTACACGCTACACTACACCCTACACGCTACACTACACCCTACACGCTACACCCTACACTCTAAACCCTACACGCTACACGCTACACTCTACACCCTACAGGCTACACTCTACACCCTACACGCTACACTCTACACCCTACATACTACAACCTACACTCTACATGCTACACCCTACACTCTACACCCTACACCCTACAGGCTACACGCTACATGTAACACTCTACACCCTACACCCTGCACGCTACACGCTACACTTTACACTCTACACGCTACTCCCTACACCCTACACGCTACACTCTACACGCTACACGCTACCCTCTACACCCTACACGCTACACTCAAAAACGCTACACGCTACACGCTACATGCTACACCCTACACACTACACGTTACACTCTACACTCTACACGCTACACTCTACACCCTACATGCAACACCCTACATGCTACACTCTACACCCTACACGCTACACCCTACACTCTACACCCTACACCCTACACGCTACACCCGACACCCTACACCCTACATGCTACACTCTACACTACACCCTACACCCTACACGCTACACGCTACATTCTACACCCTACACGCTACACTCTACACCCTACACCCTGCACGCTATACGCTACACACTACACCCTACACGCTACACGCAACACTCTACACACTACACGCTACACCCTACACTCTACACCCTACACCCTACACTCTACACTCTACACGCTACACGTTACACGCTACACTCTACACCCTACACGCTACACTACACCCTACACGCTACACTACACCCTACACGCTACACCCTACACTCTAAACCCTACACGCTACATGCTACACTCTACACCCTACAGGCTACACTCTACACCCTACACGCTACACTCTACACCCTACATACTACAACCTACACTCTACATGCTACACCCTACACCCTACAGTACACGCTACATGTAACACTCTACACCCTACACCCTGCACGCTACACGCTACACTTTACACTCTACACGCTACTCCCTACACCCTACACGCTACACTCTACACGCTACACGCTACCCTCTACACCCTACACGCTACACTCAAAAACGCTACACGCTACACGCTACATGCTACACCCTACACACTACACGTTACACTCTACACTCTACACGCTACACTCTACACCCTACATGCAACACCCTACATGCTACACTCTACACCCTACACGCTACACCCTACACTCTACACCCTACACCCTACACGCTAAACGCTACACTCTACACGCTACACTCTACACCCTAAACGCTAAACGCTACACTCTACACGCTACACGCTACACTCTACACCCTACACGCTACACTCTACACCCTACATGCTACACGCTACACTCTACACCCTACACACTACACTCTACACCCTACACCCTACAAGCTACACGCTACACGCTACATGCTACACCCTACACTCTACACCCTACACGCTACACGCTACACGCTACAGCCTACACCCTACATGCTACATGCTACACTCTACACCCTACACGCTACACTCTACACCCTACACTCTACACCCTACACCCTACACGCTACACGCTACACCCTACATGCTACACTCTGCACCCTACACGCTACACTCTACACCCTACAAGCTACACGCTACACGCTACACCCTACACTCTACACATTACACCCTACACAATACACTCTACACCCTACACGCTACACTCTACACCCTACTCGCTACACCCTACATTCTACACCCTACACGCTACACTCTACACCCTACACCCTACACGCTACACGCTACACTCTACACCCTACACTCTACACCCTACACCCTACATGCTACACGCTACATGCTACACGCTACACTCTACACCCTACACCCTACACGCTACACGCTACAGCCTACACCCTACATGCTACACGCTACACGCTACACTCTACACCCTACACGCTACACTCTACACCCTACAATCTACACCCTACACCCTACACGCTACACGCTACACGCTACACTCTACACCCTACACGCTACACACTACACTCTACACCCTACACGCTACACTCTACACCCTACACGCTACACCCTACACGCTACAGCCTACACGCTACACGCTACACTCTACACGCTACACTCTACACCCTACACACTACACCCTACACGCTACACGCTACACGTTACACTCTACACGCTACATGCTACACTCTACACCCTACACTCTACACCCTACAACCTACACTCTACTCTGTAGAGTGTAGAGTGTAGGGTGTAGAGTGTAGGGTGTAGAGAGTAGTGTGTAGGGTGTAGAGTGTAGGGTGTAGGGTGTAGGGTGTAGGGTGTAGAGTGTAGAGTGTAGGGTGTAGAGCGTAGAGTGTACACTCTACACCCTACACGCAACACGCTACACTCTACACCCTACACGCTACACTCTACACTCTATGCGCTACATGCTACACTCTACACTCTACACCCTACACACTACACTCTACACGTTACACATTACACGCTACACCCTACACTCTACACCCAACACCCTACACGCTACATGCTACACCTGACACCCTACACGCTACACGCTACACCCTGCACCCTACACGCTACACTCTAAACGCTACATGCTACACTCTACACCCCACACGCTACACCCTACACTCTACACCCTACACGCTACACCCTACACCCTACACGCTACGAGCTACACTCTACACTCTACACCCTACACGCTACACGTTACACTCTACACCCTATACGCTACACGCTACACTCTACTCGCTACACCCTACATGCTACACCCTACACTCTACACCCTACACCCTACACGCTACACGCTACACGCTACACCCTACATGCTACACCCTACACCCTACACGCTACACTCTACACCCTACACCCTACACGCTACACCCTACACTCTACACTCTACATTCTACACCCTACACTCTACACTCTACACCCTACACTCTACACTCTACACTCTACATCCTACACTCTACACTCTACACCCTACACCCTACACTCTACACGCTACACTCTACACCCTACACGCTACACCTGACACGCTACACTCTACACCCTACACCCTACACCCTACACGCTACACGCTATACCCTACACCCTACATACTACACTCTACATGCTACACGCTACACTCTACTCCATACACGCTACACCCTACACTCTACACCCTACACGCTACACCCGACACCCTACACCCTACATGCTACATTCTACACCCTACACGCTACACTCTACACCCTACACCCTACACCCTACACGCTATACGCTACACACTACACCCTACACGCTACACGCAACACTCTACACACTACACGCTACACCCTACACTCTACACCCTACACCCTACACGCTACACGCTACATTCTACACCCTACACGCTACACTCTACACCCTACACCCTACACCCTACACGCTATACGCTACACACTACACCCTACACGCTACACGCAACACTCTACACACTACACGCTACACCCTACACTCTACACCCTACACCCTACACTCTACACTCTACACGCTACACGTTACACGCTACACTCTACACCCTACACGCTACACTACACCCTACACGCTACACTACACCCTACACGCTACACCCTACACTCTAAACCCTACACGCTACACGCTACACTCTACACCCTACAGGCTACACTCTACACCCTACACGCTACACTCTACACACTACATACTACAACCTACACTCTACATGCTACACCCTACACTCTACACCCTACACCCTACAGGCTACACGCTACATGTAACACTCTACACCCTACACCCTGCACGCTACACGCTACACTTTACACTCTACACGCTACTCCCTACACCCTACACGCTACACTCTACACGCTACACGCTACCCTCTACACCCTACACGCTACACTCAAAAACGCTACACGCTACACGCTACATGCTACACCCTACACACTACACGTTACACTCTACACTCTACACGCTACACTCTACACCCTACATGCAACACCCTACATGCTACACTCTACACCCTACACGCTACACCCTACACTCTACACCCTACACCCTACACGCTAAACGCTACACTCTACACGCTACACGCTACACTCTACACCCTAAACGCTAAACGCTACACTCTACACGCTACACGCTACACGCTACACCCTACACGCTACACTCTACACCCTACATGCTACACGCTACACTCTACACCCTACACACTACACTCTACACCCTACACCCTACAAGCTACACGCTACACGCTACATGCTACACCCTACACTCTACACCCTACACGCTACACGCTACACGCTACAGCCTACACCCTACATGCTACACGCTACACTCTACACCCTACACGCTACACTCTACACCCTACACTCTACACCCTACACGCTACACGCTACACCCTACACGCTACACGCTACACGCTACACCCTACACTCTACACATTACACCCTACACAATACACTCTACACCCTACACGCTACACTCTACACCCTACTCGCTACACCCTACATTCTACACCCTACACGCTACACTCTACACCCTACACCCTACACGCTACACGCTACACTCTACACCCTACACTCTACACCCTACACCCTACATGCTACACGCTACATGCTACACGCTACACTCTACACCCTACACCCTACACGCTACACGCTACAGCCTACACCCTACATGCTACACGCTACACGCTACACTCTACACCCTACACGCTACACTCTACACCCTACAATCTACACCCTACACCCTACACGCTACACGCTACACGCTACACTCTACACCCTACACGCTACACACTACACTCTACACCCTACACGCTACACTCTACACCCTACACGCTACACCCTACACGCTACAGCCTACACACTACACGCTACACTCTACACGCTACACTCTACACCCTACACACTACACCCTACACGCTACACGCTACACGTTACACTCTACACGCTACATGCTACACTCTACACCCTACACTCTACACCCTACAACCTACACTCTACTCTGTAGAGTGTAGAGTGTAGGGTGTAGAGTGTAGGGTGTAGAGAGTAGTGTGTAGGGTGTAGAGTGTAGGGTGTAGGGTGTAGGGTGTAGGGTGTAGAGTGTAGAGTGTAGGGTGTAGAGCGTAGAGTGTACACTCTACACCCTACACGCAACACGCTACACTCTACACCCTACATGCTACGCTCTACACTCTATACGCTACATGCTACACTCTACACTCTACACCCTACACACTACACTCTACACGTTACACATTACACGCTACACCCTACACTCTACACCCAACACCCTACACGCTACATGCTACACCTTACACCCTACACGCTACACGCTACACCCTGCACCCTACACGCTACACTCTAAACGCTACATGCTACACTCTACACCCCACACGCTACACCCTACACTCTACACCCTACACGCTACACCCTACACCCTACACGCTACGAGCTACACTCTACACTCTACACCCTACACGCTACACGTTACACTCTACACCCTATACGCTACACGCTACACTCTACTCGCTACACCCTACATGCTACACCCTACACTCTACACCCTACACCCTACACGCTACACGCTACACGCTACACCCTACATGCTACACCCTACACCCTACACGCTACACTCTACACCCTACACCCTACACGCTACACCCTACACTCTACACTCTACATTCTACACCCTACACTCTACACTCTACACCCTACACTCTACACTCTACACTCTACATCCTACACTCTACACTCTACACCCTACACCCTACACTCTACACGCTACACTCTACACCCTACACGCTACACCTGACACGCTACACTCTACACCCTACACCCTACACCCTACACGCTACACGCTATACCCTACACCCTACATACTACACTCTACATGCTACACGCTACACTCTACTCCATACACGCTACACCCTACACTCTACACCCTACACGCTACACCCGACACCCTACACCCTACATGCTACATTCTACACCCTACACGCTACACTCTACACCCTACACCCTACACGCTATACGCTACACACTACACCCTACACGCTACACGCAACACTCTACACACTACACGCTACACCCTACACTCTACACCCTACACCCTACACGCTACACGCTACATTCTACACCCTACACGCTACACTCTACACCCTACACCCTACACCCTACACGCTATACGCTACACACTACACCCTACACGCTACACGCAACACTCTACACACTACACGCTACACCCTACACTCTACACCCTACACCCTACACTCTACACTCTACACGCTACACGTTACACGCTACACTCTACACCCTACACGCTACACTACACCCTACACGCTACACTACACCCTACACGCTACACCCTACACTCTAAACCCTACACGCTACACGCTACACTCTACACCCTACAGGCTACACTCTACACCCTACACGCTACACTCTACACCCTACATACTACAACCTACACTCTACATGCTACACCCTACACTCTACACCCTACACCCTACAGGCTACACGCTACATGTAACACTCTACACCCTACACCCTGCACGCTACACGCTACACTTTACACTCTACACGCTACTCCCTACACCCTACACGCTACACTCTACACGCTACACGCTACCCTCTACACCCTACACGCTACACTCAAAAACGCTACACGCTACACGCTACATGCTACACCCTACACACTACACGTTACACTCTACACTCTACACGCTACACTCTACACCCTACATGCAACACCCTACATGCTACACTCTACACCCTACACGCTACACCCTACACTCTACACCCTACACCCTACACGCTAAACGCTACACTCTACACGCTACACGCTACACTCTACACCCTAAACGCTAAACGCTACACTCTACACGCTACACGCTACACGCTACACCCTACACGCTACACTCTACACCCTACATGCTACACGCTACACTCTACACCCTACACACTACACTCTACACCCTACACCCTACAAGCTACACGCTACACGCTACATGCTACACCCTACACTCTACACCCTACACGCTACACGCTACACGCTACAGCCTACACCCTACATGCTACACGCTACACTCTACACCCTACACGCTACACTCTACACCCTACACTCTACACCCTACACGCTACACGCTACACCCTACACGCTACACTCTGCACCCTACACAATACACTCTACACCCTACACGCTACACTCTACACCCTACTCGCTACACCCTACATTCTACACCCTACACGCTACACTCTACACCCTACACCCTACACGCTACACGCTACACTCTACACCCTACACTCTACACCCTACACCCTACATGCTACACGCTACATGCTACACGCTACACTCTACACCCTACACCCTACACGCTACACGCTACAGCCTACACCCTACATGCTACACGCTACACGCTACACTCTACACCCTACACGCTACACTCTACATTCTACAATCTACACCCTACACCCTACACGCTACACGCTACACGCTACACTCTACACCCTACACGCTACACACTACACTCTACACCCTACACGCTACACTCTACACCCTACACGCTACACCCTACACGCAACAGCCTACACGCTACACGCTACACTCTACACGCTACACTCTACACCCTACACACTACACCCTACACCCTACATGCTACACGCTACACTCTACATCCTACATGCTACACGCTACACCGTACACCCTACACCCTCCATGCTACACGCTACACGCTGTAGAATGTAGGGTATTGGGTGTAGGGTGTAGAGTGTAGAGTGTAGGGTGTAGACTGTAGACTGTAGGGTGTAGTGTGTAGAATGTAGGGTGTAGAGTGTAGGGTGTAGAGTGTAGGGTATAGAGAGTAGTGTGTAGGGTGCAGAGTGTAGGGTGTAGAGTGTAGTGTGTAGGGTGTAGAGTGTAGAGTGTAGGGTGTAGAGCATAGAGTGTACACTCTACACCCTACACGCAACACGCTACACTCTACACCTTACACGCTACACTCTACATACTACACGCTACATGCTACACTCTACACTCTTCACCCTACACCCTGCACTCTACACGTTCCACATTACACGCTACACCCTACACTCTACACCCATCACCCTACACGCTACATGCTACACCTTACACCCTACACGCTACACGCTACACCCTGCACCCTACACGCTACACTCTACACTCTACACCCCACACGCTACACCCTACACTCTACACCCTACACGCTACACCCTACACCCTACACGCAACACGCTACACTCTACACCCTACACGCTACACTCTACACTCTACACGCTAGACGCTACACTCTACACTGTACACCCTACACACTACACGTTACGCTCTACACCCTATACTCTACACGCTACACACTACACGCTACACCCTACATGCTACACCCTACACTCTACACCCTACACCCTACACGCTACACGCTACACCCTACACGCTACACCCTACACCCTACACGCTACATTCTACACCCTACACGCTACACCCTACACTCTACACTCTACATTCTACACCCTACACTCTACACTCTACACCCTACACCCTACACTCTACACTCTACTCCCTACACCCTACACTCTACACCCTACATTCTACACCCTACACCCTTCACTCTACACTCTACACCCTACACTCTACACTCTACACCCTACACTCTACACCCTTCACCCTACACTCTACACGCTACACTCTACACCTTACACGCTACACCCGACACGCTACACACTACACTCTACACCCTACACTCTACACCCTACACCCTACACGCTACACCCTACACCATACATGCTACACTCTACACGCTACACGCTACACTCTACACCATACACGCTACACCCTAAACTCTACACCCTACACCCTACACGCTACACCCGACACCCTACACCCTACACGCTACACTCTACACTACACCCTACACGCTACGCGCTACACTCTACACCCTACACGCTACACTATACACCCTGCACGCTACATGCTACACACTACACCCTACACGCTACACGCAACACTCTACACACTACACGCTACACCCTACACTCTACAGCCTACACCCTACACTCTACACTCTACACGCTACACGTTACACGCTACACTCTACACCCTACAGCTACACTACACCCTACACGCTACACCCTACACTCTAAACACTACACGCTACACGCTACACTCTACACCCTACAAGCTACACTCTACACCCTACACGCTACACTCTACACCCTACATGCTGCACCCTACACTCTACACCCTACACACTACACGCTACATGCTACACTCTACACCCTACACCCTACACGCTACACGCTACACTCTACACGCTACACTCTACACCCTACACGTTACAGTCTACACACTACACGCTACACTCTACACCCTACACGCTACACGCTACACCCTACACGCTAAACTGTACACCCTACACGCTACACGCTACACGCTACACACTACACCCTACGCGCTACACTCAAAAACGCTACACGCTACACGCTACATGCTACACCCTACACACTACATGTTACACTCTACACTCTACATGCTACACTCTACACCCTACACGCAACACCCTACACTACACTCTACACCCTACACGCTACACCCTACACTCTACACCCTACACCCTACACGCTAAACGCTACACTCTACACGCTACACACTACACTCTACACCCTACTCGCTACACTCTACACCCTACACGCTACACCCTACAATCTACACCCTACACGCTACACTCTACACCCTACACGCTACTCCCTACACTCTACACCCTACACCCTACACGCTACACGCTACACTCTACACCCTACACACTACACCGTACACCCTACAAGCTACACGCTACACGCTACATGCTACACCCTACACTCTACACCCTACATGCTACACGCTACAGCCTACACCCTACATGCTACACGCTACACTCTACACCCTACACGCTACACTCTACACCCTACACTCTACACCCTACACCCTACACGCTACACGCTACACCCTACACGCTACACTCTGCACCCTACACGCTACACTCTACACCCTACAATCTACACCCTACACCCTACACGCTACACGCTACACGCTACACTCTACACCCTACACGCTACACGCTACACTCTAAACCCTACACGCTACACTCTACACCCTACACGCTACACCCTACACGCTACAGCCTACACGCTACACTCTACACGCTACACTCTACACCCTACACGCTACACTATACACCCTACACCCTGCACGCTACATGCTACAAACTACACCCTACACGCTACACGCAACACTCTACACACTACACGCTACACCCTACACTCTACAGACTACACCCTACACTCTACACTCTACATGCTACACGTTACACGCTACACTCTACACCCTACAGCTACACTACACCCTACACGCTACACCCTACACTCTAAACCCTAAACGCTACACGCTACACTCTACACCCTACAGGCTACACTCTACACCCTACACGCTACACTCTACACCCTACATGCTGCACCCTACACTCTACACCCTACACGCTACACGCTACATGCTACACTCTACACCCTACACCCTACACGCTACACGCTACACTCTACACGCTACACTCTACACCCTACACGTTACAGTCTACACACTACACGCTACACGCTACACTCTACACCCTACACGCTACACGCTACACCCTACACGCTACACTCTACACCCTACACGCTACACGCTACACGCTACACTCTACACCCTACACGCTACACTCAAAAACGCTACACGCTACACGCTACATGCTACACCCTACACACTACATGTTACACTCTACACTCTACATGCTACACTCTACACCCTACACGCAACACCCTACACTCTACACTCTACACCCTACACGCTACACCCTACACTCTACACCCTACACCCTACACGCTAAACGCTACACTCTACACGCTACACGCTACACTCTACACCCTACTCGCTACACTCTACACCCTACACGCTACACCCTACACTCTACACCCTACACGCTACACTCTACACCCTACACGCTACTCCCTACACTCTACACCCTACACCCTACACGCTACACGCTACACTCTACACCCTACACACTACACCATACACCCTACAAGCTACATGCTACACGCTACATGCTACACCCTATACTCTACACCCTACACGCTACACGCTACAGCCTACACCCTACATGCTACACGCTACACTCTACACCCTACACGCTACACTCTACACCCTACACTCTACACCCTACACCCTACACGCTACACGCTACACCCTACACGCTACACTCTGCACCCTACACGCTACACTCTACACCCTACAATCTACACCCTACACCCTACACGCTACACGCTACACGCTACACTCTACACCCTACACGCAACACGCTACACTCTAAACCCTACACGCTACACTCTACACCCTACACGCTACACCCTACACGCTACAGCCTACACGCTACACTCTACACGCTACACTCTACACCCTACACACTACACCCTACACTCTACACCCTACACCATACATGCTACACGCTACACTCTACATCCTACATGCTACACGCTACACGCTACACCGTACACCCTACACCCTCCATGCTACACGCTACACGCTGTAGAATGTAGGGTCTTGGGTGTAGGGTGTAGAGTGTAGAGTGTAGGGTGTAGACTGTAGACTGTAGGGTGTAGGATGTAGACTGTAGACTGTAGGGTGTAGTGTGTAGAATGTAGGGTGTAGAGTGTAGGGTATAGAGAGTAGTGTGTAGGGTGTAGAGTGTAGGGTGTAGAGTGTAGTGTGTAGTGTGTAGAGTGTAGAGTGTAGGGTGTAGAGCATAGAGTGTACACTCTACACCCTACACGCAACACGCTACACTCTACACCTTACACGCTACACTCTACACGCTACACGCTACACTCTACACTCTTCACCCTACACCCTGCACTCTACACGTTACACATTACACGCTACACCCTACACTCTACACCCAACACTCTACACGCTACATGCTACACCTTACACCCTACACGCTACACGCTACACCCTGCACACTACACGCTACACTCTACACCCCACACGCTACACCCTACACTCTACACCCAACACGCTACACCCTACACCCTACACGCAACACGCTACACTCTACACCCTACACGCTACACTCTACACTCTACACGCTACACGCTACACTCTACACTGTACACCCTACACGCTACACGTTACGCTCTACACCCTATACGCTACACGCTACACGCTACACGCTACACCCTACATGCTACACCCTACACTCTACACCCTACACCCTACACGCTACACGCTACACCCTACACGCTACACCCTACACCCTACACGCTACACGCTACAGCCTACACCCTACATGCTACACGCTACACTCTACACCCTACACGCTACACTCTACACCCTACACTCTACACCCTACACCCTACACGCTACACGCTACACCCTACACGCTACACTCTGCACCCTACACGCTACACTCTACACCCTACAATCTACACCCTACACCCTACACGCTACACGCTACACGCTACACTCTACACCCTACACGCAACACGCTACACTCTAAACCCTACACGCTACACTCTACACCCTACACGCTACACCCTACACGCTACAGCCTACACGCTACACTCTACACGCTACACTCTACACCCTACACACTACACCCTACACTCTACACCCTACACCATACATGCTACACGCTACACTCTACATCCTACATGCTACACGCTACACGCTACACCGTACACCCTACACCCTCCATGCTACACGCTACACGCTGTAGAATGTAGGGTCTTGGGTGTAGGGTGTAGAGTGTAGAGTGTAGGGTGTAGACTGTAGACTGTAGGGTGTAGGATGTAGACTGTAGACTGTAGGGTGTAGTGTGTAGAATGTAGGGTGTAGAGTGTAGGGTATAGAGAGTAGTGTGTAGGGTGTAGAGTGTAGGGTGTAGAGTGTAGTGTGTAGTGTGTAGAGTGTAGAGTGTAGGGTGTAGAGCATAGAGTGTACACTCTACACCCTACACGCAACACGCTACACTCTACACCTTACACGCTACACTCTACACGCTACACGCTACACTCTACACTCTTCACCCTACACCCTGCACTCTACACGTTACACATTACACGCTACACCCTACACTCTACACCCAACACTCTACACACTACATGCTACACCTTACACCCTACACGCTACACGCTACACCCTGCACACTACACGCTACACTCTACACCCCACACGCTACACCCTACACTCTACACCCAACACGCTACACCCTACACCCTACACGCAACACGCTACACTCTACACCCTACACGCTACACTCTACACTCTACACGCTACACGCTACACTCTACACTGTACACCCTACACGCTACACGTTACGCTCTACACCCTATACGCTACACGCTACACGCTACACGCTACACCCTACATGCTACACCCTACACTCTACACCCTACACCCTACACGCTACACCCTACACGCTACACCCTACACCCTACACGCTACACTCTACACCCTACACCCTACACGCTACACCCTACACTCTACACTCTACATTCTACACCCTACACTCTACACCCTACACCCTACACTCTACACTCTACACCCTACACCCTACACTCTACACCCTACAATCTACACCCTACACCCTACACTCTACACTCTACACCCTACACTGTACACCCTACACTCTACACCCTACACCCTACACTCTACACGCTACACTCTACACCTTACACGCTACAACCGACACGCTACACGCTACACTCTACACCCTACACTCTACACCCTACACCCTACACGCTACACGCTACACGCTACACCCTACACCCTACATGCTACACTCTACACGCTACACGCTACACTCTACACCATACACGCTACACCCTACACTCTACACCCTACACCCTACACGCTACACCCGACACCCTACACCCTACACGCTACACTCTACACTATACCCTACACGCTACGCGCTACACTCTACACCCTACACGCTACACTCTACACCCTACACCCTACACGCTACATGCTACACACTACACCCTACACGCAACACTCTACACACTACACGCTACACCCTACACTCTACACCCTACACCCTACACTCTACACGCTACACTCTACACCTTACACGCTACAACCGATACGCTACACGCTACACTCTATACCCTACACTCTACACCCTACACCCTACACTCTACACGCTACACTCTACAGCTTACACGCTACAACCGACACGCTACACGCTACACTCTACACCCTACACTCTACACCCTACACCCTACACGCTACACGCTACAGCTACACCCTACACCCTACATGCTACACTCTACACGCTACACGCTACACTCTACACCATACACGCTACACCCTACACTCTACACCCTACACCCTACACGCTACACCCGACACCCTACACCCTACACGCTACACTCTACACTACACCCTACACGCTACGCGCTACACTCTACACCCTACACGCTACACTCTACACCCTACACCCTACACGCTACATGCTACACACTACACCCTAAACGCTACACGCAACACTCTACACACTACACGGTACACCCTACACTCTACACCCTACACCCTACATTCTACACTCTACACGCTACACGTTACACGCTACACTCTACACCCTACAGCTACACTCTACCCTACACGCTACACCCTACACTCTAAACCCTACACGCTACACGCTACACTCTACACCCTACAGGCTACACTCTACACCCTACACGCTACACTCTACACCCTACATTCTGCACCCTACACTCTACACCCTACACGCTACACGCTACATGCTACACTCTACACCCTACACGCTACACGCTACACTCTACACGCTACACTCTACACCCTACACGTTACAGTCTACACACTACACGCTACACGCTACACTCTACACCCTACACGCTACACGCTACACCCTACAAGCTACACGCTACACTCTACACCCTACACGCTACACGCTACATGCTACACTCTACACCCTACACGCTACACTCAAAAACGCTACACGCTACACACTACATGCTACACCCTACACACTACACGTTACACTCTACACTCTACACGCTACACTCTACACCCTACACCCTACACTCTACACTCTACACGCTACACGTTACACGCTATACTCTACACCCTACAGCTACACTCTACCCTACACGCTACACCCTACACTCTAAACCCTACACGCTACACGCTACACTCTACACCCTACAGGCTACACTCTACACCCTACACGCTACACTCTACACCCTACATGCTGCACCCTACACTCTACACCCTACACGCTACACGCTACATGCTACACTCTACACCCTACACGCTACACGCTACACTCTACACGCTACACTCTACACCCTACACGTTACAGTCTACACACTACACGCTACACGCTACACTCTACACCCTACACGCTACACGCTACACCCTACAAGCTACACGCTACACTCTACACCCTACACGCTACACGCTACACGCTACACTCTACACCCTACACGCTACACTCAAAAACGCTACACGCTACACGCTACATGCTACACCCTACACACTACACGTTACACTCTACACTCTACACGCTACACTCTACACCCTACACGCAACACCCTACATGCTACACTCTACACCCTACACGCTACACCCTACACTCTACACCCTACACCCTACACGCTAAACGCTACACTCTACACGCTACACGCTACACTCTACACGCTACACTCTACACCCTACACGCTACACCCTACACTCTACACCCTACACGCTACACTCTACACCCTACACGCTACTCCCTACACTCTACACCCTACACCCTACACGCTACACGCTACACTCTACACCCTACACACTACACTCTACACCCTACACCCTACAAGCTACACGCTACACGCTACATGCTACACCCTACACTCTACACCCCACACGCTACACGCTACACGCTACAGCCTACACCCTACATGCTACACGCTACACTCTACACCCTACACGCTACACTCTACACCCTACACTCTACACCCTACACCCTACACGTTACACGCTACACCCTACACGCTACACTCTGCACCCTACACGCAACACTCTACACCCTACACCCTACACGCTACACCCTACACTCTACACTCTAAATTCTACACCCTACACTCTACACTCTACACCCTGCACCCTACACTCTACACTCTACACCCTACACCCTACACTCTACACCCTACATTCTACACCCTACACCCTTCACTCTACACTCTACACCCTACACTCTACACTCTACACTCTACACCCTACACTCTACACCCTACACCCTACACTCTACACGCTACACTCTACACCTTACACGCTATACCCGACACGCTACATGCTACACTTTACACCCTACACTCTGCACCCTACACCCTACACGCTACACCCTACACCCCACATGCTACACTCTACACGCTAAACGCTACACTCTACACCATACACGCTACACCCTACACTCTACACCCTACACCCTACACGCTACACCCGACACCCTACACCCTACACGCTACACTCTACACTACACCCTTCACCCTACACGCTACGCGCTACACTCTACACCCTACACGCTACACTCTACACCCTACACGCTACACCCTACACTCTACACCCTACACCCTACACGCTAAACGCTACACTCTACACGCTAGACGCTACACTCTACACGCTACACTCTACACCCTACACGCTACACCCTACACTCTACACCCTACACGCTACACTCTACACCCTACACGCTACTCCCTACACTCTACACCCTACACCCTACACGCTACACGCTACACTCTACACCCTACACACTACACTCTACACCCTACACCCTACAAGCTACACGCTACACGCTACATGCTACACCCTACACTCTACACCCCACACGCTACACGCTACACGCTACAGCCTACACCCTACATGCTACACGCTACACTCTACACCCTACACGCTACACTCTACACCCTACACTCTACACCCTACACCCTACACGTTACACGCTACACCCTACACGCTACACTCTGCACCCTACACGCAACACTCTACACCCTACACCCTACACGCTACACCCTACACTCTACACTCTAAATTCTACACCCTACACTCTACACTCTACACCCTACACCCTACACTCTACACTCTACACCCTACACCCTACACTCTACACCCTACATTCTACACCCTACACCCTTCACTCTACACTCTACACCCTACACTCTACACTCTACACTCTACACCCTACACTCTACACCCTACACCCTACACTCTACACGCTACACTCTACACCTTACACGCTATACCCGACACGCTACATGCTACACTCTACACCCTACACTCTACACCCTACACGCTACACGCTACACCCTACACCCCACATGCTACACTCTACACGCTACACGCTACACTCTACACCATACACGCTACACCCTACACTCTACACCCTACACCCTACACGCTACACCCGACACCCTACACCCTACACGCTACACTCTACACTACACCCTTCACCCTACACGCTACGCGCTACACTCTACACCCTACACGCTACACTCTACACCCTACACCCTACACGCTACATGATAAACACTACACCCTACACGCTACACGCAACACTCTACACACTACACGCTACACCCTACACTCTACACCCTACACCCTACACTCTACACTCTACACGCTACACGTTACACGCTACACTCTACACCCTACAGCTACACTACACCCTACACGCTACACCCTACACTCTAAACCCTACACGCTACACGCTACACTCTACACCCTACAGGCTACACTCTACACCCTACACGCTACACTCTACACCCTACATGCTGCACCCTACACTTTACACCCTACACGCTACACGCTACATGCTACACTCTACACCCTACACCCTACACGCTACACGCTACACTCTACACGCTACACTCTACACCCTACACGTTACAGTCTACACACTACACGCTACACGCTACACTCTACACCCTACACACTACACGCTATACCCTACACGCTACACGCTACACTCTACACCCTACACGCTACACGCTACACGCTACACTCTACACCCTACACGCTACACTCAAAAACGCTACACGCTACACGCTACATGCTACACCCTACACACTACATGTTACACTCTACACTCTACATGCTACACTCTACACCCTACACGCAACACCCTACACTCTACACTCTACACCCTACACGCTACACCCTACACTCTACACTCTACACCCTACACCCTACACTCTACACCCTACACGCTACACTCTACACCCTACTCTCTACACTCTACACCCTACACGCTACACCCTACACTCTACACCCTACACGCTACACTCTACACCCTACACGCTACTCCCTACACTCTACACCCTACACCCTACACGCTACACGCTACACTCTACACCCTACACACTACACTCTACACCGTACAGCCTACAAGCTACACGCTACACGCTACATGCTACACCCTACA
The DNA here is from genome assembly GCF_051348905.1 of Ranitomeya variabilis. NCBI lineage: Eukaryota > Metazoa > Chordata > Amphibia > Anura > Dendrobatidae > Ranitomeya > Ranitomeya variabilis. The sequence goes on from NW_027508080.1 coordinate 391,874, forward strand.
CTCTACACCCTACACGCTACACGCTACACGCTACAGCCTACACCCTACATGCTACACGCTACACTCTACACCCTACACGCTACACTCTACACCCTACACTCTACACCCTACACCCTACACGCTACACGCTACACCCTACACGCTACACTCTGCACCCTACACGCTACACTCTACACCCTACACGCTGCACGCTACACCCTACATGCTGCAGCCTACACGCTACACGCTACACTCTACACCCTACAAGCTACACGCTACACGCTACACCCTACACTCTACACCCTACCCCCTACACGATACACTCTACACCCTACACGCTACACTGTACACCCTACTCGCTACACCCTACACTCTACACCCTACACGCTACACTCTACACCCTAAACGCTACTCCCTACACTCTACACCCTACACCCTACATGCTACACGCTACACTCTACACCCTACACTCTACACCCTACACCCTACATGCTACACGCTACATGCTACACCCTACACTCTACACCCTACACCCTACACGCTACACGCTACAGCCTACACCCTACATGCTACACGCCACACGCTACACTCTACACCCTACACGCTACACTCTACACCCTACAATCTACACCCTACACCCTACACGCTACACGCTACACTGTACACCCTACACGCTACACGCTACACTCTAAACCCTACACGCTACACTCTACACCCTACACGCTACACCCTACACGCTACAGCCTACACTCTACACGCTACACTCTACACCCTACACACTACACCCTACACTCTACACCCTACACCATACATGCTACACGCTACACTCTACATCCTACATGCTACACGCTACACGCTACACCGTACACCCTACACCCTCCATGCTACACGCTACACGCTGTAGAATGTATGGTCTTGGGTGTAGGGTGTAGAGTGTAGAGTGTAGGGTGTAGACTGTAGACTGTAGGGTGTAGGGTGTAGACTGTAGACTGTAGGGTGTAGTGTGTAGAATGTAGGGTGTAGAGTGTAGGGTATAGAGAGTAGTGTGTAGGGTGTAGAGTGTAGGGTGTAGAGTGTAGTGTGTAGGGTGTAGAGTGTAGAGTGTAGGGTGTAGAGCATAGAGTGTACACTCTACACCCTACACGCAACACGCTACACTCTACACCTTACACGCTACACTCTACACGCTACACGCTACACTCTACACTCTTCACCCTACACCCTGCACTCTACACGTTACACATTACACGCTACACCCTACACTCTACACCCAACACTCTACACGCTACATGCTACACCTTACACCCTACACGCTACACGCTACACCCTGCACCCTACACGCTACACTCTACACTCTACACCCCACACGCTACACCCTACACTCTACACCCAACACGCTACACCCTACACCCTACACGCAACACGCTACACTCTACACCCTACACGCTACACTCTACACTCTACACGCTACACGCTACACTCTACACTGTACACCCTACATGCTACACGTTACGCTCTACACCCTATACGCTACACGCTACACGCTACATGCTACACCCTACATGCTACACCCTACACTCTACACCCTACACCCTACACGCTACACGCTACACCCTACACGCTACACCCTACACCCTACACGCTACACTCTACACCCTACACCCTACACGCTACACCCTACACTCTACACTCTACATTCTACACCCTACACTCTACACTCTACACCCTACACCCTACACTCTACACTCTACACCCTACACCCTACACTCTACAGCCTACAATTTACACCCTACACCCTACACTCTACACTCTACACCCTACACTGTACACCCTACACTCTACACCCTACACCCTACACTCTACACGCTACACTCTACACCTTACACGCTACAACCGACACGCTACACGCTACACTCTACACCCTACACTCTACACCCTACACCCTACACTCTACACGCTACACTCTACACCTTACACGCTACAACCGACACGCTACACGCTACACTCTACACCCTACACTCTACACCCTACACCCTACACGCTACACGCTACACGCTACACCCGACACCCTACATGCTACACTCTACACGCTACACGCTACACTCTACACCATACACGCTACACCCTACACTCTACACCCTACACCCTACACGCTACACCCGACACCCTACACCCTACACGCTACACTCTACACTACACCCTACACGCTACGCGCTACACTCTACACCCTACACGCTACACTCTACACCCTACACCCTACACGCTACATGCTACACACTACACCCTACACGCTACACGCAACACTCTACACACTACACGCTACACCCTACACTCTACACCCTACACCCTACACTCTACACTCTACACGCTACACGTTACACGCTACACTCTACACCCTACAGCTACACTCTACCCTACACGCTACACCCTACACTCTAAACCCTACACGCTACACGCTACACTCTACACCCTACAGGCTACACTCTACACCCTACACGCTACACTCTACACCCTACATGCTGCACCCTACACTCTACACCCTACACGCTACATGCTACACTCTACACCCTACACGCTACACGCTACACTCTACACTCTACACCCCACACGCTACACCCTACACTCTACACCCAACACGCTACACCCTACACCCTACACGCAACACGCTACACTCTACACCCTACACGCTACACTCTACACTCTACACGCTACACGCTACACTCTACACTGTACACCCTACACGCTACACGTTACGCTCTACACCCTATACGCTACACGCTACACGCTACACGCTACACCCTACATGCTACACCCTACACTCTACACCCTACACCCTACACGCTACACGCTACACCCTACACGCTACACCCTACACCCTATACGCTACACTCTACACCCTACACCCTACACGCTACACCCTACACTCTACACTCTACATTCTACACCCTACACTCTACACCCTACACCCTACACTCTACACTCTACACCCTACACCCTACACTCTACACCCTACAATCTACACCCTACACCCTACACTCTACACTCTACGCCCTACACTGTACACCCTACACTCTACACCCTACACCCTACACTCTACACGCTACACTCTACACCTTACACGCTACAACCGACACGCTACACGCTACTCTCTACACCCTACACTCTACACCCTACACCCTACACGCTACACGCTACACGCTACACCCTACACCCTACATGCTACACTCTACACGCTACACTTTACACCATACACGCTACACCCTACACTCTACACCCTACACCCTACACGCTACACCCGACATCCTACACCCTACACGCTACACTCTACACTACACCCTACACGCTACGCGCTACACTCTACACCCTACACGCTACACTCTACACCCTACACCCTACATGCTACATGCTACACACTACACGCAACACTCTTCACACTACACGCTACACCATACACTCTACACCCTACACCCTACACTCTACACGCTACACTCTACACCTTACACGCTACAACCGACACGCTACACGCTACACTCTACACCCTACACTCTACACCCTACACTCTACACGCTACACTCTACACCTTACACGCTACAACCGACACGCTACACGCTACACTCTACACCCTACACTCTACACCCTACACCCTACACGCTACACGCTACACGCTACACCCTACACCCTACATGCTACACTCTACACGCTACACGCTACACTCTACACCATACACGCTACACCCTACACTCTACACCCTACACCCTACACGCTACACCCGACACCCTACACCCTACACGCTACACTCTACACTACACCCTACACGCTACGCGCTACACTCTACACCCTACACGCTACACTCTACACCCTACACCCTACACGCTACATGCTACACACTACACCCTACAAGCTACACGCAACACTCTACACACTACACGCTACACCCTACACTCTACACCCTACACACTACACTCTACACGCTACACGTTACACGCTACACTCTACACCCTACAGCTACACTCTACCCTACACGCTACACCCTACACTCTAAACCCTACACGCTACACGCTACACTCTACACCCTACAGGCTACACGCTACACTCTACACGCTACACTCTACACCCTACACGTTACAGTCTACACACTACACGCTACACGCTACACTCTACACCCTACACGCTACACGCTACACCCTACAAGCTACACGCTACACTCTACACCCTACACACTACACGCTACACGCTACACTCTACACCCTACACGCTACACTCAAAAACGCTACACGCTACACGCTACATGCTACACCCTACACACTACACGTTACACTCTACACTCTACACGCTACACTCTACACCCTACACGCAACACCCTACACGCTACACTCTACACCCTACACACTACACCCTACACTCTACACCCTACACCCTACACGCTACGCGCTACACTCTACACCCTACACGCTACACTCTACACCCTACACCCTACACGCTACATGCTACACACTACACCCTACAAGCTACACGCAACACTCTACACACTACACGCTACACCCTACACTCTACACCCTACACACTACACTCTACACGCTACACGTTACACGCTACACTCTACACCCTACAGCTACACTCTACCCTACACGCTACACCCTACACTCTAAACCCTACACGCTACACGCTACACTCTACACCCTACAGGCTACACGCTACACTCTACACGCTACACTCTACACCCTACACGTTACAGTCTACACACTACACGCTACACGCTACACTCTACACCCTACACGCTACACGCTACACCCTACAAGCTACACGCTACACTCTACACCCTACACACTACACGCTACACGCTACACTCTACACCTTACACGCTACAACCGACACGCTACACGCTACACTCTACACCCTACACTCTACACCCTACACTCTACACGCTACACTCTACACCTTACACGCTACAACCGACACGCTACACGCTACACTCTACACCCTACACTCTACACCCTACACTCTACACGCTACACTCTACACCTTACACGCTACAACCGACACGCTACACGCTACACTCTACACCCTACACTCTACACCCTACACCCTACACGCTACACGCTACACGCTACACCCTACACCCTACATGCTACACTCTACACGCTACACGCTACACTCTACACCATACACGCTACACCCTACACTCTACACCCTACACCCTACACGCTACACCCGACACCCTACACCCTACACGCTACACTCTACACTACACCCTACACGCTACACTCTACACCCTACACCCTACATGCTACATGCTACACACTACACGCAACACTCTACACACTACACGCTACACCATACACTCTACACCCTACACCCTACACTCTACACGCTACACTCTACACCTTACACGCTACAACCGACACGCTACACGCTACACTCTACACCCTACACTCTACACCCTACACTCTACACGCTACACTCTACACCTTACACGCTACAACCGACACGCTACACGCTACACTCTACACCCTACACTCTACACCCTACACCCTACACGCTACACGCTACACGCTACACCCTACACCCTACATGCTACACTCTACACGCTACACGCTACACTCTACACCATACACGCTACACCCTACACTCTACACCCTACACCCTACACGCTACACCCGACACCCTACACCCTACACGCTACACTCTACACTACACCCTACACGCTACGCGCTACACTCTACACCCTACACGCTACACTCTACACCCTACACCCTACACGCTACATGCTACACACTACACCCTACAAGCTACACGCAACACTCTACACACTACACGCTACACCCTACACTCTACACCCTACACACTACACTCTACACGCTACACGTTACACGCTACACTCTACACCCTACAGCTACACTCTACCCTACACGCTACACCCTACACTCTAAACCCTACACGCTACACGCTACACTCTACACCCTACAGGCTACACTCTACACCCTACACGCTACACTCTACACCCTACATGCTGCACCCTACACTCTACACCCTACACGCTACACGCTACATGCTACACTCTACACCCTACACGCTACACGCTACACTCTACACGCTACACTCTACACCCTACACGTTACAGTCTACACACTACACGCTACACGCTACACTCTACACCCTACACGCTACACGCTACACCCTACAAGCTACACGCTACACTCTACACCCTACACACTACACGCTACACGCTACACTCTACACCCTACACGCTACACTCAAAAACGCTACACGCTACACGCTACATGCTACACCCTACACACTACACGTTACACTCTACACTCTACACGCTACACTCTACACCCTACACGCAACACCCTACACGCTACACTCTACACCCTACACACTACACCCTACACTCTACACCCTACACCCTACACGCTAAACGCTACACTCTACACGCTACACGCTACACTCTACACCCTACACGCTACACTCTACACCCTACACGCTACACCCTACACTCTACACCCTACACGCTACACTCTACACCCTACACGCTACTCCCTACACTCTACACCCTACACCCTACACGCTACACGCTACAATCTATACCCTACACACTACACTCTACACCCTACACCCTACAAGCTACACGCTACACGCTACATGCTACACCCTACACTCTACACCCCACACGCTACACGCTACACCCTACACCCTACATGCTACACGCTACACTCTACACCCTACACGCTACACTCTACACCCTACACTCTACACCCTACACCTTACACGCTACACGCTACACCCTACACGCTACACTCTGCACCCTACACGCTACACTCTACACACTACACCCTACACGCTACACCCTACACTCTACACTCTAAATTCTACACCCTACACTCTACACTCTACACCCTACACCCTACACTCTACACTCTACACCCTACACCCTACACTCTACACCCTACATTCTACACCCTACACCCTTCACTCTACACTCTACACCCTACACTCTACACTCTACACCCTACACTCTACACCCTACACCCTACACTCTACACGCTACACTCTACACCTTACACGCTATACCCGACACGCTACACGCTACACTCTACACCCTACACTCTACACCCTACACCCTACACGCTACACGCTACACGCTACACCCTACACCCCACATGCTACACTCTACACGCTACACGCTACACTCCACACCATACACGCTACACCCTACACTCTACACCCTACACCCTACACGCTACACCCGACACCCTACACCCTACACGCTACACTCTACACTACACCCTTCACCCTACACGCTGCGCGCTACACTCTACACCCTACACGCTACACTCTACACCCTACACCCTACACGCTACATGCTACACACTACACCCTACACGCTACACGCAACACTCTACCCACTACACGCTACACCCTACACTCTACACCCTACACCCTACACTCTACACTCTACACGCTACACGTTACACGCTACACTCTACACCCTACAGCTACACTACACCCTACACGCTACACCCTACACTCTAAACCCTACACGCTACACGCTACACTCTACACCCTACAGGCTACACTCTACACCCTACACGCTACACTCTACACCCTACATGCTGCACCTTACACTTTACACCCTACACCCTACACGCTACACGCTACACGCTACACCCTACACCCTACCTGCTACACTCTACACGCTACACGCTACACTCTACACCATACACGCTACACCCTACACTCTACACCCTACACCCTACACGCTACACCCGACACCCTACACCCTACACGCTACACTCTACACTACACCCTACACGCTACGCGCTACACTCTACACCCTACACGCTACACTCTACACCCTACACCCTACACGCTACATGCTACACACTACACCCTACAAGCTACACGCAACACTCTACACACTACACGCTACACCCTACACTCTACACTCTACACGCTACACGTTACACGCTACACTCTACACCCTACAGCTACACTCTACCCTACACGCTACACGCTACACTCTACACCCTACAGGCTACACTCTACACCCTACACGCTACACTCTACACCCTACATGCTGCACCCTACACTCTACACCCTACACGCTACACGCTACATGCTACACTCTACACCCTACACGCTACACGCTACACTCTACACGCTACACTCTACACCCTACACGTTACAGTCTACACACTACACGCTACACGCTACACTCTACACCCTACACGCTACACGCTACACCCTACAAGCTACACGCTACACTCTACACCCTACACACTACACGCTACACGCTACACTCTACACCCTACACGCTACACTCAAAAACGCTACACGCTACACGCTACATGCTACACCCTACACACTACACGTTACACTCTACACTCTACACGCTACACTCTACACCCTACACGCAACACCCTACACGCTACACTCTACACCCTACACACTACACCCTACACTCTACACCCTACACGCTAAACGCTACACTCTACACGCTACACGCTACACTCTACACCCTACACGCTACACTCTACACCCTACACGCTACACCCTACACTCTACACCCTACACGCTACACTCTACACCCTACACGCTACTCCCTACACTCTACACCCTACACCCTACACGCTACACGCTACAATCTATACCCTACACACTACACTCTACACCCTACACCCTACAAGCTACACGCTACACGCTACATGCTACACCCTACACTCTACACCCCACACGCTACACGCTACACGCTACACCCTACACCCTACATGCTACACGCTACACTCTACACCCTACACGCTACACTCTACACCCTACACTCTACACCCTACACCTTACACGCTACACGCTACACCCTACACGCTACACTCTGCACCCTACACGCTACACTCTACACACTACACCCTACACGCTACACCCTACACTCTACACTCTAAATTCTACACCCTACACTCTACACTCTACACCCTACACCCTACACTCTACACTCTACACCCTACACCCTACACTCTACACCCTACATTCTACACCCTACACCCTTCACTCTACACTCTACACCCTACACTCTACACTCTACACTCTACACCCTACACTCTACACGCTACACTCTACACCTTACACGCTATACCCGACACGCTACACGCTACACTCTACACCCTACACTCTACACCCTACACCCTACACGCTACACGCTACACGCTACACCCTACACCCCACATGCTACACTCTACATGCTACACGCTACACTCTACACCATACACGCTACACCCTACACTCTACACCCTACACCCTACACGCTACACCCGACACCCTACACGCTACACTCTACACTACACCCTTCACCCTACACGCTACGCGCTACACTCTACACCCTACACGCTACACTCTACACCCTACACCCTACACGCTACATGCTACACACTACACCCTACACGCTACACGCAACACTCTACACACTACACGCTACACCCTACACTCTACACCCTACACCCTACACTCTACACTCTACACGCTACACGTTACACGCTACACTCTACACCCTACAGCTACACTACACCCTACACGCTACACCCTACACTCTAAACCCTACACGCTACACGCTACACTCTACACCCTACAGGCTACACTCTACACCCTACACGCTACACTCTACACCCTACATGCTGCACCCTACACTTTACACCCTACACGCTACACGCTACATGCTACACTCTACACCCTACACCCTACAAGCTACACGCTACACTCTACACGCTACACTCTACACCCTACACGTTACAGTCTACACACTACACGCTACACACTACACTCTACACCCTACACACTACACGCTATACCCTACACGCTACACGCTACACTCTACACCCTACACGCTACACGCTACACGCTACACTCTACACCCTACACGCTACACTCAAAAACGCTTCACGCTACACGCTACATGCTACACCCTACACACTACACGTTACACTCTACACTCTACACGCTACACTCTACACCCTACACGCAACACCCTACACGCTACACTCTACACCCTACACGCTACACCCTACACTCTACACCCTACACCCTACACGCTAAACGCTACACTCTACACGCTACACGCTACACTCTACACCCTACACGCTACACCCTACACTCTACACCCTACACGCTACACTCTACACCCTACATGCTACTCCCTACACTCTACACCCTACACCCTACACGCTACACGCTACACTCTACACCCTACACACTACACTCTACACCCTACACCCTACAAGCTACACGCTACACGCTACATGCTACACCCTACACTCTACACCCTACACGCTACATGCTACACGCTACAGCCTACACCCTACATGCTACACGCTACACTCTACACCCTACACGCTACACTCTACACCCTACACTCTACACCCTACACCCTACACGCTACACGCTACACCCTACACGCTACACTCTGCACCCTACACGCTACACTCTACACCCTACACGCTGCACGCTACACCCTACACGCTGCAGCCTACACGCTACACGCTACACTCTACACCCTACAAGCTACACGCTACACACTACACCCTACACGCTACACTCTGCACCCTACACGCTACACTCTACACACTACACCCTACACGCTACACCCTACACTCTACACTCTAAATTCTACACCCTACACTCTACACTCTACACCCTACACCCTACACTCTACACTCTACACCCTACACCCTACACTCTACACCCTACATTCTACACCCTACACCCTTCACTCTACACTCTACACCCTACACTCTACACTCTACACTCTACACCCTACACTCTACACCCTACACCCTACACTCTACACGCTACACTCTACACCTTACACGCTATACCCGACACGCTACACGCTACACTCTACACCCTACACTCTACACCCTACACTCTACACGCTACACGCTACACGCTACACCCTACACCCCACATGCTACACTCTACATGCTACACGCTACACTCTACACCATACACGCTACACCCTACACTCTACACCCTACACCCTACACGCTACACCCGACACCCTACACCCTACACGCTACACTCTACACTACACCCTTCACCCTACACGCTACGCGCTACACTCTACACCCTACACGCTACACTCTACACCCTACACGCTACATGCTACACACTACACCCTACACGCTACACGCAACACTCTACACACTACACGCTACACCCTACACTCTACACCCTACACCCTACACTCTACACTCTACACGCTACACGTTACACGCTACACTCTACACCCTACAGCTACACTACACCCTACACGCTACACCCTACACTCTAAACCCTACACGCTACACGCTACACTCTACACCCTACAGGCTACACTCTACACCCTACACGCTACACTCTACACCCTACATGCTGCACCCTACACTTTACACCCTACACGCTACACGCTACATGCTACACTCTACACCCTACACCCTACACGCTACACGCTACACTCTACACGCTACACTCTACACCCTACACGTTACAGTCTACACACTACACGCTACACACTACACTCTACACCCTACACACTACACGCTATACCCTACACGCTACACGCTACACTCTACACCCTACACGCTACACGCTACACTCTACACCCTACACGCTACACTCAAAAACGCTACACGCTACATGCTACACCCTACACACTACACGTTACACTCTACACTCTACACGCTACACTCTACACCCTACACGCAACACCCTACACGCTACACTCTACACCCTACACGCTACACCCTACACTCTACACCCTACACCCTACACGCTAAACGCTACACTCTACACGCTACACGCTACACTCTACACCCTACACGCTACACTCTACACCCTACACGCTACACCCCACACTCTACACCCTACACGCTACACTCTACACCCTACATGCTACTCCCTACACTCTACACCCTACACCCTACACGCTACACGCTACACTCTACACCCTACACACTACACCCTACACCCTACAAGCTACACGCTACACGGTACATGCTACACCCTACACTCTACACCCTACACGCTACATGCTACACGCTACAGCCTACACCCTACATGCTACACGCTACACTCTACACCCTACACGCTACACTCTACACCCTACACTCTACACCCTACACCCTACACGCTACACGCTACACCCTACATGCTACACTCTGCACCCTACACGCTACACTCTACACCCTACACGCTGCACGCTACACCCTACACGCTGCAGCCTACACGCTACACGCTACACTCTACACCCTACAAGCTACACGCTACACACTACACCCTACACTCTACACCCTACACCCTACACGATACACTCTACACCCTACACGCTACACTCTACACCCTACTCGCTACACCCTACACTCTACACCCTACACGCTACACTCTACACCCTAAACGCTACTCCCTACACTCTACACCCTACACCCTGCACGCTACACGCTACACTCTACACCCTACACTCTACACCCTACACCCTACACGCTACACGCTACATGCTACACCCTACACTCTACACTCTACACCCTACACGCTACACGCTACAGCCTACACCATACATGCTACACGCCACACGCTACACTCTACACCCTACACGCTACACTCTACACCCTACAATCTACACCCTACACCCTACACGCTACACGCTACACTCTACACCCTACACGCTACACGCTACACTCTACACCCTACACGCTACACTCTACACCCTACACGCCACACCCTACACGCTACAGCCTACACGCTACACGCTACACTCTACACGATACACTCTACACCCTACACACTACACCCTACACTCTACACCCTACACCCTACATGCTACACGCTACACTCTACATCCTACATGCTACACGCTACACCGTACACCCTACACCCTCCATGCTACACGCTACACGCTGTAGAATGTAGGGTCTTGGGTGTAGGGTGTAGAGTGTAGAGTGTAGGGTGTAGACTGTAGACTGTAGGGTGTAGGGTGTAGACTGTAGACTGTAGGGTGTAGTGGGTAGAATGTAGGGTGTAGAGTGTAGGGTACAGAGAGTAGTGTGTAGGGTGTAGAGTGTAGGGTGTAGAGTGTAGTGTGTAGGGTGTAGAGTGTAGAGTGTAGGGTGTAGAGCATAGAGTGTACACTCTACACCCTACACGCAACACGCTACACTCTACACCTTACACGCTACACTCTACACGTTACACGCTACACTCTACACTCTTCACCCTACACCCTGCACTCTACACGTTACACATTACACGCTACACCCTACACTCTACACCCAACACTCTACACGCTACATGCTACACCTTACACCCTACACGCTACACGCTACACCCTGCACCCTACACGCTACACTCTACACTCTACACCCCACACGCTACACCCTACACTCTACACCCTACACGCTACACCCTACACCCTACACGCAACACGAAACACTCTACACGCTACACGCTACACTCTACACTGTACACCCTACACGCTACACATTACGCTCTACACCCTATACGCTACACGCTACACCCTACATGCTACACCCTACACTCTACACCCTACACCCTACACGCTACACCCTACACGCTACACCCTACACCCTACACGCTACACTCTACACCCTACACCCTACACGCTACACCCTACACTCTACACTCTACATTCTACACCCTACACTCTACACCCTACACCCTACATTCTACACCCTACACCCTACACTCTACACTATACACCCTACACTCTACACCCTACACTCTACACCCTACACCCTACACTCTACACGCTACACTCTACACCTTACACGCTACACCCGACACTCTACACCCTACACCCTACACGCTACACCCGACACCCTACACCCTACACGCTACACTCTACACTACACCCTACACGCTACGCGCTACACTCTACACCCTACACGCTACACTCTACACCCTACACCCTACACGCTACATGCTACACACTACACCCTACAAGCTACACGCAACACTCTACACACTACACGCTACACCCTACACTCTACACTCTACACGCTACACGTTACACGCTACACTCTACACCCTACAGCTACACTCTACCCTACACGCTACACGCTACACTCTACACCCTACAGGCTACACTCTACACCCTACACGCTACACTCTACACCCTACATGCTGCACCCTACACTCTACACCCTACACGCTACACGCTACATGCTACACTCTACACCCTACACGCTACACGCTACACTCTACACGCTACACTCTACACCCTACACGTTACAGTCTACACACTACACGCTACACGCTACACTCTACACCCTACACGCTACACGCTACACCCTACAAGCTACACGCTACACTCTACACCCTACACACTACACGCTACACGCTACACTCTACACCCTACACGCTACACTCAAAAACGCTACACGCTACACGCTACATGCTACACCCTACACACTACACGTTACACTCTACACTCTACACGCTACACTCTACACCCTACACGCAACACCCTACACGCTACACTCTACACCCTACACACTACACCCTACACTCTACACCCTACACGCTAAACGCTACACTCTACACGCTACACGCTACACTCTACACCCTACACGCTACACTCTACACCCTACACGCTACACCCTACACTCTACACCCTACACGCTACACTCTACACCCTACACGCTACTCCCTACACTCTACACCCTACACCCTACACGCTACACGCTACAATCTATACCCTACACACTACACTCTACACCCTACACCCTACAAGCTACACGCTACACGCTACATGCTACACCCTACACTCTACACCCCACACGCTACACGCTACACGCTACACCCTACACCCTACATGCTACACGCTACACTCTACACCCTACACGCTACACTCTACACCCTACACTCTACACCCTACACCTTACACGCTACACGCTACACCCTACACGCTACACTCTGCACCCTACACGCTACACTCTACACACTACACCCTACACGCTACACCCTACACTCTACACTCTAAATTCTACACCCTACACTCTACACTCTACACCCTACACCCTACACTCTACACTCTACACCCTACACCCTACACTCTACACCCTACATTCTACACCCTACACCCTTCACTCTACACTCTACACCCTACACTCTACACTCTACACTCTACACCCTACACTCTACACGCTACACTCTACACCTTACACGCTATACCCGACACGCTACACGCTACACTCTACACCCTACACTCTACACCCTACACCCTACACGCTACACGCTACACGCTACACCCTACACCCCACATGCTACACTCTACATGCTACACGCTACACTCTACACCATACACGCTACACCCTACACTCTACACCCTACACCCTACACGCTACACCCGACACCCTACACGCTACACTCTACACTACACCCTTCACCCTACACGCTACGCGCTACACTCTACACCCTACACGCTACACTCTACACCCTACACCCTACACGCTACATGCTACACACTACACCCTACACGCTACACGCAACACTCTACACACTACACGCTACACCCTACACTCTACACCCTACACCCTACACTCTACACTCTACACGCTACACGTTACACGCTACACTCTACACCCTACAGCTACACTACACCCTACACGCTACACCCTACACTCTAAACCCTACACGCTACACGCTACACTCTACACCCTACAGGCTACACTCTACACCCTACACGCTACACTCTACACCCTACATGCTGCACCCTACACTTTACACCCTACACGCTACACGCTACATGCTACACTCTACACCCTACACCCTACAAGCTACACGCTACACTCTACACGCTACACTCTACACCCTACACGTTACAGTCTACACACTACACGCTACACACTACACTCTACACCCTACACACTACACGCTATACCCTACACGCTACACGCTACACTCTACACCCTACACGCTACACGCTACACGCTACACTCTACACCCTACACGCTACACTCAAAAACGCTTCACGCTACACGCTACATGCTACACCCTACACACTACACGTTACACTCTACACTCTACACGCTACACTCTACACCCTACACGCAACACCCTACACGCTACACTCTACACCCTACACGCTACACCCTACACTCTACACCCTACACCCTACACGCTAAACGCTACACTCTACACGCTACACGCTACACTCTACACCCTACACGCTACACCCTACACTCTACACCCTACACGCTACACTCTACACCCTACATGCTACTCCCTACACTCTACACCCTACACCCTACACGCTACACGCTACACTCTACACCCTACACACTACACTCTACACCCTACACCCTACAAGCTACACGCTACACGCTACATGCTACACCCTACACTCTACACCCTACACGCTACATGCTACACGCTACAGCCTACACCCTACATGCTACACGCTACACTCTACACCCTACACGCTACACTCTACACCCTACACTCTACACCCTACACCCTACACGCTACACGCTACACCCTACACGCTACACTCTGCACCCTACACGCTACACTCTACACCCTACACGCTGCACGCTACACCCTACACGCTGCAGCCTACACGCTACACGCTACACTCTACACCCTACAAGCTACACGCTACACACTACACCCTACACGCTACACTCTGCACCCTACACGCTACACTCTACACACTACACCCTACACGCTACACCCTACACTCTACACTCTAAATTCTACACCCTACACTCTACACTCTACACCCTACACCCTACACTCTACACTCTACACCCTACACCCTACACTCTACACCCTACATTCTACACCCTACACCCTTCACTCTACACTCTACACCCTACACTCTACACTCTACACTCTACACCCTACACTCTACACCCTACACCCTACACTCTACACGCTACACTCTACACCTTACACGCTATACCCGACACGCTACACGCTACACTCTACACCCTACACTCTACACCCTACACTCTACACGCTACACGCTACACGCTACACCCTACACCCCACATGCTACACTCTACATGCTACACGCTACACTCTACACCATACACGCTACACCCTACACTCTACACCCTACACCCTACACGCTACACCCGACACCCTACACCCTACACGCTACACTCTACACTACACCCTTCACCCTACACGCTACGCGCTACACTCTACACCCTACACGCTACACTCTACACCCTACACGCTACATGCTACACACTACACCCTACACGCTACACGCAACACTCTACACACTACACGCTACACCCTACACTCTACACCCTACACCCTACACTCTACACTCTACACGCTACACGTTACACGCTACACTCTACACCCTACAGCTACACTACACCCTACACGCTACACCCTACACTCTAAACCCTACACGCTACACGCTACACTCTACACCCTACAGGCTACACTCTACACCCTACACGCTACACTCTACACCCTACATGCTGCACCCTACACTTTACACCCTACACGCTACACGCTACATGCTACACTCTACACCCTACACCCTACACGCTACACGCTACACTCTACACGCTACACTCTACACCCTACACGTTACAGTCTACACACTACACGCTACACACTACACTCTACACCCTACACACTACACGCTATACCCTACACGCTACACGCTACACTCTACACCCTACACGCTACACGCTA
Source organism: Ranitomeya variabilis (assembly GCF_051348905.1). Taxonomy (NCBI): domain Eukaryota; kingdom Metazoa; phylum Chordata; class Amphibia; order Anura; family Dendrobatidae; genus Ranitomeya; species Ranitomeya variabilis. The sequence continues at coordinate 409,550 of NW_027508080.1, forward strand.
CACTCTACACCCTACACGCTACACTCAAAAACGCTACACGCTACATGCTACACCCTACACACTACACGTTACACTCTACACTCTACACGCTACACTCTACACCCTACACGCAACACCCTACACGCTACACTCTACACCCTACACGCTACACCCTACACTCTACACCCTACACCCTACACGCTAAACGCTACACTCTACACGCTACACGCTACACTCTACACCCTACACGCTACACTCTACACCCTACACGCTACACCCCACACTCTACACCCTACACGCTACACTCCACACCCTACATGCTACTCCCTACACTCTACACCCTACACCCTACACGCTACACGCTACACTCTACACCCTACACACTACACCCTACACCCTACAAGCTACACGCTACACGGTACATGCTACACCCTACACTCTACACCCTACACGCTACATGCTACACGCTACAGCCTACACCCTACATGCTACACGCTACACTCTACACCCTACACGCTACACTCTACACCCTACACTCTACACCCTACACCCTACACGCTACACGCTACACCCTACATGCTACACTCTGCACCCTACACGCTACACTCTACACCCTACACGCTGCACGCTACACCCTACACGCTGCAGCCTACACGCTACACGCTACACTCTACACCCTACAAGCTACACGCTACACACTACACCCTACACTCTACACCCTACACCCTACACGATACACTCTACACCCTACACGCTACACTCTACACCCTACTCGCTACACCCTACACTCTACACCCTACACGCTACACTCTACACCCTAAACGCTACACGCTACATGCTACACCCTACACTCTACACTCTACACCCTACACGCTACACGCTACAGCCTACACCATACATGCTACACGCCACACGCTACACTCTACACCCTACACGCTACACTCTACACCCTACAATCTACACCCTACACCCTACACGCTACACGCTACACTCTACACCCTACACGCTACACGCTACACTCTACACCCTACACGCTACACTCTACACCCTACACGCCACACCCTACACGCTACAGCCTACACGCTACACGCTACACTCTACACGATACACTCTACACCCTACACACTACACCCTACACTCTACACCCTACACCCTACATGCTACACGCTACACTCTACATCCTACATGCTACACGCTACACCGTACACCCTACACCCTCCATGCTACACGCTACACGCTGTAGAATGTAGGGTCTTGGGTGTAGGGTGTAGAGTGTAGAGTGTAGGGTGTAGACTGTAGACTGTAGGGTGTAGGGTGTAGACTGTAGACTGTAGGGTGTAGTGGGTAGAATGTAGGGTGTAGAGTGTAGGGTACAGAGAGTAGTGTGTAGGGTGTAGAGTGTAGGGTGTAGAGTGTAGTGTGTAGGGTGTAGAGTGTAGAGTGTAGGGTGTAGAGCATAGAGTGTACACTCTACACCCTACACGCAACACGCTACACTCTACACCTTACACGCTACACTCTACACGTTACACGCTACACTCTACACTCTTCACCCTACACCCTGCACTCTACACGTTACACATTACACGCTACACCCTACACTCTACACCCAACACTCTACACGCTACATGCTACACCTTACACCCTACACGCTACACGCTACACCCTGCACCCTACACGCTACACTCTACACTCTACACCCCACACGCTACACCCTACACTCTACACCCTACACGCTACACCCTACACCCTACACGCAACACGAAACACTCTACACGCTACACGCTACACTCTACACTGTACACCCTACACGCTACACATTACGCTCTACACCCTATACGCTACACGCTACACCCTACATGCTACACCCTACACTCTACACCCTACACCCTACACGCTACACCCTACACGCTACACCCTACACCCTACACGCTACACTCTACACCCTACACCCTACACGCTACACCCTACACTCTACACTCTACATTCTACACCCTACACTCTACACCCTACACCCTACATTCTACACCCTACACCCTACACTCTACACTATACACCCTACACTCTACACCCTACACTCTACACCCTACACCCTACACTCTACACGCTACACTCTACACCTTACACGCTACACCCGACACGCTACACGCTACACTCTACACCCTACACTCTACACCCTACACGCTACACGCTACACCCTACACCCTACATGCTACACCCTACACCCTACACGCTACACCCGACACCCTACACCCTACACGCTACACTCTACACTACACACTACACGCTACGCGCTACACTCTACACCCTACACCCTACACGCTACATGCTACACACTACACCCTACACGCTACACGCAACACTCTACACACTACACGCTACACCCTACACTCTACACCCTACACCCTACACTCTACACTCTACACGCTACACGTTACACGCTACACTCTACACCCTACAGCTACACTACACCCTACACGCTACACCCTACACTCTAAACCCTACACGCTACACGCTACACTCTACACCCTACAGGCTACACTCTACACCCTACACGCTACACTCTACACCCTACATGCTGCACCCTACACTCTACACCCTACACGCTACACGCTACATGCTACACTCTACACCCTACACGCTACACGCTACACTCTACACGCTACACTCTACACCTAACACGTTACAGTCTACACACTACACTCTACACCCTACACGCTACACGCTACACCCTACACGCTACACGCTACACTCTACACCTTACACGCTACACGCTACACGCTACACTCTACACCCTACACGCTACACTCTACACCATACACCCTACACGCTACACTCTACACCCTACACTCTACACCCTACACCCTACATGCTACACGCTACATGCTACACTCTACACCCTACACGCTACACGCTACACCCTACACCCTACACGCTACACTCAACACCCTACATGCTACACGCTACACTCTACACGCTACACTCTACACTCTACACTCTACACGCTACACGCTACACTCTACACCCTACACCCTGCACGCTACACGCTACACGCTACACTCTACAAGCTACTCCCTACACCCTACACCCTACACGCTACACTCTACACGCTACACGCTACACTCTACACCCTACACGCTACACTCAAAAATGCTACACGCTGCATGCTACACCCTACACCCTACACGCTACACGTTACACTCTACACTCTACACGCTACACTCTACACCCTACACGCAACACCCTACACGCTACACTCTACACCCTACACGCTACAAGCTAAACGCTACACTCTACACGCTACACTCTACACCCTACACGCTACACTCTACACCCTACACGCTACACCCTACACTCTACACCCTGCACGCTACACTCTACACCCTACACGCTACTCCCTACACTCTACACCCTACACCCTACACGCTACACGCTACACGCTACACTCTACACCCTACACTCTACACCCTACACCCTACAAGCTACACGATACACGCTACATGCTACACCCTACACTCTACACCCTACACCCTACACGCTACATGCTACACGCTACAGCCTACACCCTACATGCTACACACTACACTCTACACCCTACACGCTACACTCTACACCCTACACTCTACACCCTACACCCTACACTCTACACGCTACACCCTACACGCTACACGCTACACTCTACACCCTACACGCTACACTCTACACCCTACACGCTGCACGCTACAGCCTACACGCTACACGCTACACTCTACACCCTACAAGCTACACGCTACACGCTACACCCTACACTCTACACCCTACACGCTACACTCTACACCCTACACGCTACACTCTACACCCTACTCGCTACACCCTACACTCTACACCCTACATGCTACACTCTACACCCTACACGCTATTCCCTACACTCTACACCTTACACCCTACATGCTACACGCTACACGCTACACTCTACACCCTACACTCTACACTCTACACCCTACACTCTACACGCTACACGCTACATGCTACACCAAAAGCTCTACACCCTACACCCTACACGCTACACGCTACACTCTACAGCCTACACCCTACATGCTACACGCTACACGCTACACTCTACACCCTACACGCTACACTCTACACCCTACACTCTACACCCTACACCCTACACGCTACACGCTACACTCTACACCCTACACGCTACACTCTACACCCTACACACTACACACTACATGCTACAGCCTACACGCTACACGCTACACTCTACACCCTACAAGCTACACGCTACACGCTACACCCTACACTCTACACCCTACACCCTACACGCTACACTCTACACCCTACACCCTACACTCTACACCCTACACCCTACACTCTACACTCTACACGCTACACGTTACACGCTACACTCTACACCCTACAGCTACACTACACCCTACACGCTACACCCTACACTCTAAACCCTACACGCTACACGCTACACTCTACACCCTACAGGCTACACTCTACACCCTACACGCTACACTCTACACCCTACATGCTGCACCCTACACTCTACACCCTACACGCTACACGCTACATGCTACACTCTACACCCTACACGCTACACGCTACACTCTACACGCTACACTCTACACCTAACACGTTACAGTCTACACACTACACTCTACACCCTACACGCTACACGCTACACCCTACACGCTACACGCTACACTCTACACCTTACACGCTACACGCTACACGCTACACTCTACACCCTACACGCTACACTCTACACCATACACCCTACACGCTACACTCTACACCCTACACTCTACACCCTACACCCTACATGCTACACGCTACATGCTACACTCTACACCCTACACGCTACACGCTACACCCTACACCCTACACGCTACACTCAACACCCTACATGCTACACGCTACACTCTACACGCTACACTCTACACTCTACACTCTACACGCTACACGCTACACTCTACACCCTACACCCTGCACGCTACACGCTACACGCTACACTCTACAAGCTACTCCCTACACCCTACACCCTACACGCTACACTCTACACGCTACACGCTACACTCTACACCCTACACGCTACACTCAAAAATGCTACACGCTGCATGCTACACCCTACACCCTACACGCTACACGTTACACTCTACACTCTACACGCTACACTCTACACCCTACACGCAACACCCTACACGCTACACTCTACACCCTACACGCTACAAGCTAAACGCTACACTCTACACGCTACACTCTACACCCTACACGCTACACTCTACACCCTACACGCTACACCCTACACTCTACACCCTGCACGCTACACTCTACACCCTACACGCTACTCCCTACACTCTACACCCTACACCCTACACGCTACACGCTACAAGCTACACTCTACACCCTACACTCTACACCCTACACCCTACAAGCTACACGATACACGCTACATGCTACACCCTACACTCTACACCCTACACCCTACACGCTACATGCTACACGCTACAGCCTACACCCTACATGCTACACACTACACTCTACACCCTACACGCTACACTCTACACCCTACACTCTACACCCTACACCCTACACTCTACACGCTACACCCTACACGCTACACGCTACACTCTACACCCTACACGCTACACTCTACACCCTACACGCTGCACGCTACAGCCTACACGCTACACGCTACACTCTACACCCTACAAGCTACACGCTACACGCTACACCCTACACTCTACACCCTACACGCTACACTCTACACCCTACACGCTACACTCTACACCCTACTCGCTACACCCTACACTCTACACCCTACATGCTACACTCTACACCCTACACGCTATTCCCTACACTCTACACCTTACACCCTACATGCTACACGCTACACGCTACACTCTACACCCTACACTCTACACTCTACACCCTACACTCTACACGCTACACGCTACATGCTACACCAAAAGCTCTACACCCTACACCCTACACGCTACACGCTACACTCTACAGCCTACACCCTACATGCTACACGCTACACGCTACACTCTACACCCTACACGCTACACTCTACACCCTACACTCTACACCCTACACCCTACACGCTACACGCTACACTCTACACCCTACACGCTACACTCTACACCCTACACACTACACACTACATGCTACAGCCTACACGCTACACGCTACACTCTACACCCTACAAGCTACACGCTACACGCTACACCCTACACTCTACACCCTACACCCTACACGCTACACTCTACACCCTACACGCTACACTCTACACCCTACACCCTACACGCTACACTCTACACCTTACACACTACACCCTACACTCTGCACCCTACACCCTACATGCTACACGCTACACTCTACACCCTACATGCTACACGCTACACGCTACACCGTACACCCTACACCCTACATGCTACACGCTACACCCTGTAGAATGTAGGGTCTTGGGTGTAGGGTGTAGAGTGCAGAGTGTAGGGTGTAGACTGTAGACTGTAGGGTGTAGGGTGTAGACTGTAGACTGTAGGGTGTAGGGTGTAGAGTGTAGGATGTAGAGTGTAGAGTGTAGGGTGTAGAGTGTAGGGTGTAGAGAGTAGTGTGTAGGGTGTAGAGTGTAGGGTGTAGAGTGTAGGGTGTAGGGTGTAGAGTGTAGAGTGTAGGGTGTAGAGTGTAGAGTGTACACTCTACACCCTACACGCAACACGCTACGCTCTACACCCTACACGCTACACTCTACACTATACGCGCTACATGCTACAATCTACACTCTACACCCTACACCCTACACTCTACACGTTACACATTACACGCTACACCCTACACTCTACACCCAACACCCTACACGCTACATGCTACACCTTACACGCTACACGCTACACCCTGCACCCTACACGCTACACTCCACACGCTACACGCTACACTCTACACTCTACACCCCACACGCTACACCCTACACTCTACACCCTACACGCTACACCCTACACCCTACACCCTACATGCTACACCCTACACTCTACACCCTACACCCTACACGCTACACGCTACACGCTACACCCTACACGCTACACCCTACACGCTACACTCTACACCCTACACCCTACACTCTAAACTCTACACTCTACATCCTACACTCTACACTCTACACCCTACACGCTACACCCTACACTCTACATCCTACACGCTACACCCTACACCCTACACGCTACACTCTACACCCTACACCCTACACGCTACACCCTACACTCTACACTCTACATTCTACATGCTACACGCTACACTCTACACCATACACGCTACACCCTACACTCTACACCCTACACGCTACACCCGACACCCTACACGCTACACTCTACACTACACCCTACACCCTACACGCTACACGCTACATTCTACACCCTACACGCTACACTCTACACCCTACACCCTACACGCTACACACTACACCCTACACGCTACACTCTACACCCTACACGCTACACTCTACACCCTACACGCTACACCCTACACTCTACACCCTACACGCTACACACTACACCCTACACGCTACTCCCTACACTCTACACCCTACACCCTACACTCTACACCCTACAAGCTACACGATACACGCTACATGCTACACCCTACACTCTACACCCTACACCCTACACGCTACACGCTACAGCCTACACCCTACATGCTACACACTACACTCTACACCCTACACGCTACACTCTACACCCTACACTCTACACCCTACACCCTACACGCTACACCCTACACGCTACACGCTACACTCTACACCCTACACTCTACACCCTACATGCTGCACGCTACACCCTACACGCTACAGCCTACACGCTACACGCTACACTCTACACCCTACAAGCTACACGCTACACGCTACACCCTACACTCTACACCCTACACGCTACACTCTACACCCTACACGCTACACTCTACACCCTACTCGCTACACCCTACACTCTACACCCTACATGCTACACTCTACACCCTACACGCTATTCCCTACACTCTACACCTTACACCCTACATGCTACACGCTACACGCTACACTCTACACCCTACACTCTACACTCTACACCCTACATTCTACACGCTACACGCTTCATGCTACACCAAACGCTCTACACCCTACACCCTACACGCTACATGCTACACGCTACAGCCTACACCCTACATGCTACACGCTACACGCAACACTCTACACCCTACACGCTACACTCTACACCCTACACTCTACACCCTACACCCTACACGCTACACGCTACACTCTACACCCTACACCCTACACGCTACACTCTACACCCTACACACTACACACTACATGCTACAGCCTACACGCTACACGCTACACTCTACACCCTACAAGCTACACGCTACACGCTACACCCTACACTCTACACCCTACACCCTACACGCTACACTCTACACCATACACGCTACACCCTACACTCTACACCCTACACGCTACACCCGACACCCTACACCTTACACGCTACACTCTACACTACACCCTACACCCTACACGCTACACGCTACATTTTACATCCTACACGCTACACTCTACACCCTACACCCTACACGCTACACACTACACCCTACACGCTACACTCTACACCCTACACGCTACACTCTACACCCTACACGCTACACCCTACACTCTACACCCTACACGCTACACTCTACACCCTACACGCTACTCCCTACACTCTACACCCTACACCCTACACGCTACACGCTACACGCTACACTCTACACCCTACACTCTACACCCTACACCCTACAAGCTACACGATACACGCTACATGCTACACCCTACATGCTACACCCTACACGCTACACGCTACACGCTACAGCCTACACCCTACATGCTACACACTACACTGTACACCCTACACGCTACACTCTACACCCTACACTCTACACCCTACACCCTACACGCTACACGCTACACCCTACACGCTACACGCTACACTCTACACCCTACACTCTACACCCTACACGCTGCACGCTACACCCTACACGCTACAGCCTACACGCTACACGCTACACTCTACACCCTACAAGCTACACGCTACACGCTACACCCTACACTCTACATCCTACACGCTACACTCTACACCCTACACGCTACACTCTACACCCTACTCGCTACACCCTACACTCTACACCCTATATGCTACACTCTACACCCTACACGCTATTCCCTACACTCTACACCTTACACCCTACATGCTACACGCTACACGCTACACTCTACACCCTACACTCTACACTCTAGACCCTACACTCTACACGCTACACGCTTCATGCTACACCAAACGCTCTACACCCTACACCCTACACGCTACACGCTACACGCTACAGCCTACACCCTACATGCTACACGCTACACGCTACACTCTACACCCTACACGCTACACTCTACACCCTACACTCTACACCCTACACCCTACACGCTACACTCTACACCCTACACACTACACACTACATGCTACAGCCTACACGCTACACGCTACACTCTACACCCTACAAGCTACACACTACACGCTACACCCTACACTCTACACCCTATACCCTACACGCTACACTCTACACGCTACACTCTACACCCTACACCCTACACGCTACACTCTACACCTTACACACTACACCCTACACTCTGCACCCTACACCCTACATGCTACACGCTACACTCTCCACCCTACATGCTACACGCTACATGCTACATCGTACACCCTACACCCTACATGCTACACGCTACACCCTGTAGAATGTAGGGTCTTGGGTGTAGGGTGTAGAGTGTAGACTGTAGGGTGTAGGGTGTAGACTGTAGGGTGTAGGGTGTAGAGTGTAGGGTGTAGAGTGTAGAGTGTAGGGTGTAGAGTGTAGGGTGTAGAGAGTAGTGTGTAGGGTGTAGAGTGTAGGGTGTAGAGTGTAGGGTGTAGGGTGTAGAGTGTAGAGTGTAGGGTGTAGAGTGTAGAGTGTGCACTCTACACCCTGCACGCAACACGCTACACTCTACACCCTACACGCAACACGCTACACTCTACACCCTACACGCTACACTCTACACCCTACACGCAACACCCTACACGCTACACTCTACACCCTACACGCTACACTCTACACCCTACACGCTACACTCTACACTCTACACCCTACACGCTACACTCTACACCCCACACGCTACTCCCTACACTCTACACCCTACACCCTACACGCTACACGCTACACTCTGCACCCTACACTCTACACCCTACACCCTACAAGCTACACGATACACGCTACATGCTACACCCTACACTCTACACCCTACACCCTACACGCTACACGCTACACGCTACAGCCTACACCCTACATGCTACACACTACACTCTACACCCTACACTCTACACCCTACACCCTACACGCTACACGCTACACTCTACACCCTACACACTACACACTACATGCTACAGCCTACACGCTACACGCTACAGTCTACACCCTACAAGCTACACGCTACACGCTACACCCTACACTCTACACCCTACACGCTACACTCTACACCATACACGCTACACCCTACACTCTACACCCTACACGCTACACCCGACACCCTACACCCTACACGCTACACTCTACACTACACCCTACACCCTACACGCTACACGCTACATTTTACATCCTACACGCTACACTCTACACCCTACACCCTACACGCTACACACTACACCCTACACGCTACACTCTACACCCTACACGCTACACTCTACACCCTACACGCTACACCCTACACTCTACACCCTACACGCTACACTCTACACCCTACACGCTACTCCCTACACTCTACACCCTACACCCTACACGCTACACGCTACACGCTACACCCTACACCCTACAAGCTACACGATACACGCTACATGCTACACCCTACACGCTACACCCTACACGCTACACGCTACACGCTACAGCCTACACCCTACATGCTACACACTACACTCTACACCCTACACGCTACACTCTACACCCTACACTCTACACCCTACACGCTACACGCTACACCGTACACGCTACACGCTACACTCTACACCCTACACTCTACACCCTACACGCTGCACGCTACACCCTACACGCTACAGTCTACACGCTACACGCTACACTCTACACCCTACAAGCTACACGCTACACCCTACACTCTACATCCTACACGCTGCACTCTACACCCTACACGCTACACTCTACACCCTACTCGCTACACCCTACACTCTACACCCTACATGCTACACTCTACACCCTACACGCTATTCCCTACACTCTACACCTTACACCCTACATGCTACACGCTACACGCTACACTCTACACCCTACACTCTACACTCTACACCCTACACTCTACACGCTACACGCTTCATGCTACACCAAACGCTCTACACCCTACACCCTACACGCTACACGCTACACGCTACAGCCTACACCATACATGCTACACGCTACACGCTACACTCTACACCCTACACGCTACACTCTACACCCTACACTCTACACCCTACACGCTACACTCTACACCCTACACACTACACACTACATGCTACAGCCTACACGCTACACGCTACACTCTACACCCTACAAGCTACACACTACACGCTACACCCTACACTCTACACCCTATACCCTACACGCTACACTCTACACCCTACACGCTACACTCTACACCCTACACCCTACACGCTACACTCTACACCTTACGCACTACACCCTACACTCTACATCCTACACCCTACATGCTACACGCTACACTCTACACCCTACATGCTACACGCTACACGCTACACCGTACACCCTACACCCTACATGCTACACGCTACACCCTGTAGAATGTAGGGTCTTGGGTGTAGGGTGTAGAGTGTAGACTGTAGGGTGTAGACTGTAGACTGTAGGGTGTAGGGTGTAGAGTGTAGGGTGTAGAGTGTAGAGTGTAGGGTGTAGAGTGTAGGGTGTAGAGAGTAGTGTGTAGGGTGTAGAGTGTAGGGTGTAGAGCGTAGGGTGTAGGGTGTAGAGTGTAGAGTGTAGGTTGTAGAGTGTAGAGTGTGCACTCTACACCCTACACGCAACACGCTACACTCTACACCCTACACGCAACACGCTACACTCTACACCCTACACGCTACACTCTACACCCTACACGCAACACCCTACACGCTACACTCTACACCCTACACGCTACACTCTACACACTACACGCTACACCCTACACTCTACACCCTACACGCTACACTCTACACCCCACACGCTACTCCCTACACTCTACACCCTACACCCTACACGCTACACGCTACACTCTGCACCCTACACTCTACACCCTACACCCTACAAGCTACACGATACACGCTACATGCTACACCCTACACTCTACACCCTACACCCTACACGCTACACGCTACACGCTACAGCCTACACCCTACATGCGACACACTACACTCTACACCCTACACGCTACACTGTACACCCTACACTCTACACCCTACACCCTACACACTACACGCTACACCCTACACGCTACACGCTACACTCTACACCCTACACGCTACACTCTACACCCTACACGCTGCATGCTACACCCTTCACGCTACAGCCTACATGCTACATGCTACACTCTACACCCTACAAGCTACACGCTACACGCTACACCCTACAATCTACAACCTACACGCTACACTCTACACCCTACACGCTACACTCTACACTCTACTCGCTACACCCTACACTCTACACCCTACATGCTACACTCTACACCCTACACGCTATTCCCTACACTCTACACCTTACACCCTACATGCTACACGCTACACGCTACACTCTACACCCTACACTCTACACTCTACACCCTACACTCTACACGCTACACGCTACATGCTACACCAAACGCTCAACACCCTACACCCTACACGCTACACGCTACACGCTACAGCCTACACCCTACATGCTACACGCTACACGCTACACTCTACACCCTACACGCTACACTCTACACCCTACACTCTACACCCTACACCCTACACGCTACACGCTACACTCTACACCCTACACGCTACACTCTACACCCTACACACTACACACTACATGCTACAGCCTACACGCTACACGCTACACTCTACACCCTACAAGCTACACGCTACACGCTACGCCCTACATTCTACACCCTACACGCTACACTCTACACCCTACACGCTACACTCTACACCCTACACCCTACACGCTACACTCTACACCTTACACACTACACCCTACACTCTGCACCCTACACCCTACATGCTACACGCTACACTCTACACCCTACATGCTACACGCTACACGCTACACCGTACACCCTACACTCTACATGCTACAAGCTACACCCTGTAGAATGTAGGGTCTTGGGTGTATGGTGTAGAGTGCAGAGTGCACCCTACACGCTACACCCTACACTCTACACTCTACATTCTAAACCCTACACTCTACACTCTACACCCTACACTCTACACTCTACACTCTACATCCTACACTCTACACTCTACACCCTACACCCTACACTCTACACGCTACACTCTACAGCCTACACGCTACACCCGACACACTACATGCTACACTCTACACCCTACACCCTACACCCTACACGCTACACGCTACACCCTACACCCTACATGCTACACTCTACATGCTACACGCTACACTCTACACCATACACGCTACACCCTACACTCTACACCCTACACGCTACACCCGACACCCTACACCCTACACGCTACACTCTACACTACACCCTACACCCTGGGGTGAAGAGTGTAGGGTGCAGAGTGTAGAATATAGGGTGTAGGGTGTAGAATGTAGGGTGTAGAGAGTAGAGTGTAGGATGTACAGTGTAGGGTGTAGATTGTAGGGTGTAGAATGTAGGGTCTTGGGTCTAGGGTGTAGAGTGTAGAGTGTAGGGTGTATACTGTAGACTGTAGGGTGTACAGTGTAGAGTGTAGGGTGTAGAGTGTAGGGTGTAGAGTGTAGAGTGTAGAGTGTAGGGTGTAGGGTGTGAAGTGTAGGGTGTAGAGTGTAGATTGTAGAGTGTAGGGTGTAGAATGTAGAGTGTAGATTGTAGGATGTAGAGTGTAGAGTGTAGGGTGTAGAGTGTAGGGTGTAGGGTGTAGAGTGTAGGGTGTATAGTGTAGAGTGTAGGGTGTAGGGTGTAGGGTGTAGAGTGTAGGATGTAGAGTGTAGAGTGCAGGGGGTAGAGAGTAGAGTGTGGGGTGTAGAGTGTAGGATGTAGAGAGTAGAGTGCAGAGTGTAGGGTGTAGGTTGTAGCGTGTAGAGTGTAGAGTGTAACGTGTAGCGTGTAGATTGTAGCGTGTAGCGTGTAGGGTGTAGAGTGTAGTGTGTAGGGTGTAGTGTGTAGGGTGTAGTGTGTAGGGTGTAGCGTGTAGCGTGTAGGGTGCAGGGTGTAGAGTGTATGGTGTAGCATGTAGGGTGTAGCGTGTAGCGTGTAGAGTGTAGCGTGTAGCGTGTAGCGTATGGGGTGTAGAGTGTAGCATGTAGCATGTAGGGTGTAGAGTGTAGGGTGTAGGGTGTAGCGTATAGGGTGTAGAGTGTAGCGTGTGGGGTGTAGGGTGTAGAGTGTAGGGTGTAGCGTGTAGGGTGTAGAGTGTAGCGTGTAGGGTGTAGAGTGTAGCGTGTAGGGTGCAGGGTTTAGAGTGTAGCGTGTAGCGTGTAGCGTGTAGGGTGTAGGGTGTAGAGTGTAGAGTGTAGCGTGTATGGTGTAGAGTGTAGCGTGTAGAGTGTAGGGTGTAGGGTGTAGAATGTAGCGTGTAGGGTGTAGAGTGTAGCGTGTAGGGTGTAGAGTGTAGCGTGTAGCGTGTAGGATGTAGAGGGTAGGGTGTAGTGTGTAGGGTGTAGAGTGTAGAGCGTAGAGTGTAGCGTGTAGGGTGTAGACTGTAGAGTGTAGAGTGTAGCGTGTAGCTTGTGGCGTGTAGGGTGTAGGGTGTAGAGTGTAGTTGTAGCGTGTAGGGTGTAGCGTGTAGCGTGTAGCGTGTAGGGTGTAGGGTGTAGATTGTGGGGTGTAGCGTGTAGGGTGTAGAGTGTAGCGTGTAGCGTGTAGGGTGTAGGGTGTAGCGTGTAGGGTGTAGAGTGTAGCGTGTAGGGTGTAGAGTGTAGTGTGTAGGGTGTAGCGTGTAGCGTGTAGCGTGTAGGGCGTAGAGTGTAGGGTGTAGTGTGTAGGGTGTAGAGTGTAGCGTGTAGGGTGTAGAGTGTAGCGTGTAGCGTTTAGAGTGTAGCGCGTAGCGTGTAGGGTGTAGGGTGAAGAGTGTTGGGTGTAGCGTGTAGGGTGTAGTGTGTAGCGTGTAGCGTGTAGCGTGTAGGGTGTAGGGTGTAGCGTGTAGGGTGTAGAGTGTAGGGTGTAGAGTGTAATGTGTAGCGTGTAGGGTGTAGGGTGTAGGGTGTAGCGTGTAGCGTGTAGGGTTTAGGGTGTAGAGTGTAGAGTGTAGCGTGTAGCGTGTATGGTGTAGAGTGTAGCGTGTAGAGTGTAGGGTGTAGGGTGTAGAATGTAGCATGTAGGGTGTAGAGTGTAGCGTGTAGGGTGTAGAGTGTAGCGTGTAGCGTGTAGGATGTAGAGTGTAGGGTGTAGTGTGTAGGGTGTAGAATGTAGAG
Organism: Ranitomeya variabilis; assembly: GCF_051348905.1. Taxonomy (NCBI): domain Eukaryota; kingdom Metazoa; phylum Chordata; class Amphibia; order Anura; family Dendrobatidae; genus Ranitomeya; species Ranitomeya variabilis. The sequence continues at coordinate 425,192 of NW_027508080.1, forward strand.
TGTAGAGTGTAGCGTGTAGGGTGTAGAGTGTAGCGTGTAGCTTGTGGCGTGTAGGGTGTAGGGTGTAGAGTGTAGTTGTAGCATGTAGGGTGTAGCGTGTAGCGTGGAGCGTGTAGGGTGTAGGGTGTAGATTGTGGGGTGTAGCGTGTAGGGTGTAGAGTGTAGCATGTAGGGTGTAGAGTGTAGTGTGTAGGGTGTAGCGTGTGGCGTGTAGCGTGTCGGGTTTAGTGTGTAGGGTGTAGAGTGTAGCGTGTAGGGTGTAGAGTGTAGCGTGTAGCGTGTAGAGTGTAGCGCATAGCGTGTAGGGTGTAGGGTGCAGAGTGTTGGGTGTAGCGTGTAGGGTGTAGTGTGTAGCGTGTAGCGTGTAGGGTGTAGGGTGTAGCGTGTAGCATGTAGGGTGTAGGGTGTAGCGTGTAGGGTGTAGAGTGTAGGGTGTAGAGTGTAATGTGTAGCGTGTCGGGTGTAGGGTGTAGTGTGTAGCTTGTAGAGTGTAGGGTGTAGAGTGTAGCGTGTAGCTTGTAGCGTGTAGAGTGTAGGGTGTAGCGTGTAGCGTGTAGGGTGTAGGGTGTAGCGTGTAGCGTGTAGGGTGTAGGGTGTAGAGTGTAGGGTGTAGAGTGTAGGGTGTAGCATGTAGGGTGTAGGGTGTAGCTTGTAGGGTGTAGAGTGTAGCGTGTAGGGTGTAGCGTGTAGAGTGTAACGTGTAGGGTGTAGCGTGTAGCATGTAGGGTGTAAGGTGTAGAGTGTAGCGTGTAAGGGTAGAGTGAGGATGTAGAGTGTAGGGTGTAGGGTGTAGAGTGTAGGGTGTAGCATGTAGGGTGTAGGGTGTAGCGTGTAGGGTGTAGAGTGTAGAGTGTAGGGTGTAGAGTGCACATTTTTCCCCATTTCCCCACTGGGTCATAATTTCTGTTAGAATGATCAGAGGTTGAAATTTTTGGCGTTTTCCTGCTCTTTCCAATGGCCTACAAGCACAAGTGAAGCAGTGAGCAGCAGTCTCTATTAGTATAGGAGATAACAGAAAACATTTCACATTTTTCCCCATTTCCCCATTGGGTCATAACTTCTGTCAGAATGATCAGAGGTTGAAATTTGTTGTGTTTTCCTGCTCTTTCCAATGGCCTACAAGCAAAAGTGAAGTGGTGAGCATCAGTTTCTATTAGTATAGGAGATAACGGAAAACGTGTCACATTTTTCCCCATTTCCCCATTGGGTCATAACTTCTGTTACAGTGATCAGAGGTTGAAATTTTTTGCGTTTTCCTGCTCTTTCCAATGGCCTACAAGCATAAGTGAAGCGGTGAGCAGCAGTTTCTATTAGTATAGGACCCAATGGGGAAATGGGGAAAAATGTGAAATGTTTTCCGTTATCTCCTATACTAATAAAGACTGCTGCTCACCGCTTCACTTATGCTTGTAGGCCATTGGAAAGAGCAGGAAAACGCAAAAAATTTCAACCTCTGATCATTGTAACAGAAGTTATGACCTAATGGGGAAATGGGGAAAAATGTGAAATGTTTTCCGTTATCTCCTATACTAATAGAAACTGCTGCTCACCGCTTCACTTTTGCTTGTAGGCAATTGGAAAGAGCAGGAAAACGCCAAAAATTTCAACCTCTGATCATTGTAACAGAAGTTATGTCCCAATGAGGAAATGGGGAAAATTGTGAAATGTATTCCGTTATCTCCTATACTAATAGAGACTGCTGCTCACCGCTTCATATATGCTTGTAGGCCATTGGAAAGAGCAGGAAAACACAAAAAATTTCAACCTCTGATCATTCTGACAGAAGTTATGACCCAATGGGGAAATAGGGAAAAATGTGAAATGTTTTCTTTTATCTCCTATACTAATAGAGACTGCTGCTCACTGCTTCACTTATGTGTTGTGAATTTACCTTTTGGCTCCCTCTAGTGGCTACTAGTGATTTGAATCTGGGTATGTCATTCATCCCTTGTATGCTCACCTGGGTCGTTAGGTCAGGGGTGTTGCTATATAAGCTCCCTGGACCTTCAGTTCAATGCCTGGCAACGTTGATATCAGAGCTAATCTGTAGTGCTCTTGTCTACTGATCCTGGTTCCTGTTTGATTAAGCTAAGTCTGCTCTCTTGCTTTTTGCTATTTGTTTTTGTTTGCATTTTTGTCCAGCTTGTACATAATCTGTATCCTATCCTTGCTGGAAGCTCTAGGGAGGCTGGTGTTCTCCCCCCGGGCCGTTAGACGGTTCGGGGGTTCTTGAATCTCCAGTGTGGTTTTGTGATAGGGTTTTTGTTGACCATATAAGTTATCTTACTACATTCTGCTATTAGTAAGTGGGCCTCTCTTTGCTAAACCTAGTTCATCTCTGTGTTTGTCATTTCCTCTTACCTCACCGTTATTATTTGTGGGGGGCTTGTATCCAACTTTTGGGGTCTTTTCTCTGGAGGCAAGAGAGGTCTTTGTTTTCCTCTTCTAGGGGTAGTTAGCTCTCCGGCTGGCGCGAGACATCTAGCGACCAACGTAGGCATGTTCCCCGGCTACTTCTAGTGTTGGCGATAGGAGTAGATATATGGTCAACCCAGTTACCACTGCCCTATGAGCTGGATTTTTGTACTTCGCAGACTTGCTGATATCTCTGAGACCCTCGCCATTGGGGTCATAACACTTATGCTTGTAGGCCATTGGAAAGAGGAGGAAACCGCAAAAAAATTCAACCTCTGATCATTCTAACAGAAGTTATGACTAGGGTTGAGCGACTTTCATTTTTTAAAGATCGAGTCGGGTTTTGTGAAACCTGACTTTGTCCAGAGTCGAGTCGAGGGCAGTCGGCCGATTATCGCTAAAAGTCGGGGATCGACCGAAACACGAAACCCAATGCAAGTCAATGGGGAAGCATAGTCGGCAGTGAGTGGAGGCCAGGAAAACACCTACAGTGCCCATTTTAATGCCAAAAACATCCATTCTTGTTTCTGAAGCTTGTCAATCTTAATTAACTTTATAATAATAGTTGTTCATTGGAACTTGGGGGTCATTTGGCAAAAGTTGTGGGGGGTAGGGCTGGTTCAAGGTTTTAGTGGAGTGGGCCCAGGAATTGTGGACTACGTCACGGCGGTGGAGCAGGGAGAGGTAAGTATTTCAACGTTGCAAGTGCTGTGATCCTGAGCAAGCAGGGGGGCCCACTCGTTCGCATTGGCACTGGCACAGGGCCCCTCAAAGTACAGCGGTGTGTTTGCACGGCGGGGGCGCCTCCCACCAGCAGCGACACTTTTGCGTACTCTGAGGGGCCCTGTGCCAGTGACGTCGCCAACGAGTATGCCCCCCCACCTGATGAAGGAACCTGCACTTTCATCTGCACCTTCCTCTTTGTCCCTGTGTAAGGTGGTATAACATGCGGGAAGGGGAACCTTACTTTCAGCAGGGTCAGATTCTGGCTGTGTAGAGTGCAAGGGGAATGTAGTGGTCTAGGTCAATGTACCAGCAGACTCATCTAGCAGTGGCTGGGCAATGGGCAGGATGAGGAGGAAACAGATATAGGGCCAAAGAATAAAGTGGGCTAAATGCAGTTCAAAATTGGTAACAGGACTAAACAGGCGGCATTGCTTTGTTCAGTGGAGTAGCAAACCCAGGAGCAGCAGACACTGTTTTAAGGGCCCAAACACACTAATAGGCCAAATGCAGTTTAATATCTGATACTTTAGGCCAAAAGCCTAAAGACTGAAGTTCAGCTTTATACAGTGGAGGACAACACCAGGGAGGGGCAGACACTGTTAGTAGGCCGTAACCAAAGTTGAAGGCCAAATGCAGTTTAATATCTGATACTATAGGCCGAAAGCCAGAAGGTGGAAGCTCAGCTTTATTCAGTTGAGGGCAAACACCAGGGAGGGGCAGACACCGTTAGTAGGCTGTAACCACCAAGTTTTTTAAAGAACAGCACTTAATAAGAGCCAGAAGGTTGAAGCTCAGCTTTATTCAGTTGAGGCAAACACCAGGGAGCGGCAGACACCGTTAGTAGGCCGTAACCAAAGTTGAAGGCCAAATGCAGTTTAATATCTGATACTATAGGCCAAAAGCCAGAAGGTGGAAGCTCAGCTTTATTCAGTTGAGGGCAAACACCAGGGAGGGGCAGACACCGTTAGTAGGCTGTAACCACCAAGTTTTTTAAAAAACAGCACTTAATGAGAGCCAGAAGGTTGAAGCTCAGCTTTATTCAGTTGAGGACAAACACCAGGGAGGGGCAGACACCGTTAGTAGGCCGTAACCAAAGTTGAAGGCCAAATGCAGTTTAATATCTGATACTATAGGCCGAAAGCCAGAAGGTGGAAGCTCAGCTTTATTCAGTTGAGGACAAACACCAGGGAGCGGCAGACACCGTTAGTAGGCCGTAACCAAAGTTGAAGGCCAAATGCAGTTTAATATCTGATACTATAGGCCGAAAGCCAGAAGGTGGAAGCTCAGCTATATTCAGTTGAGGGCAAACACCAGGGAGGGGCAGACACCGTAAGTAGGCTGTAACCACCAAGTTTTTTAAAAAACAGCACCTAATGAGAGCCAGAAGGTTTAAGCTCAGCTTTATTCAGTTGAGGACAAACACCAGGGAGGGGCAGACACCGTTATTAGGCTGTAATCAAAGTTGAAGGCCAAATGCAGTTTAATATCTGATACTGTAGGCCGAAAGCCAGAAGGTGGAAGCTCAGCTTTATTCAGTTGAGAACAAACACCAGGGAGAGGCAGACACCGTTAGTAGGCCGTAACCAAAGTTGAAGGCCAAATGCAGTTTAATATCTGATACTATAGGCCGAAAGCCAGAAGGTGGAAGCTCAGCTTTATTCAGTTAAGGGCAAACACCAGGGAGGGGCAGACACCGTTGGTAGGCTGTAACCACCAAGTTTTTTAAAAAACAGCACTTAATGAGAGCCAGAAGGTTGAAGCTCAGCTTTATTCAGTTGAGGACAAACACCAGGGAGCGGCAGACACCGTTAGTAGGCTGTAACCAAAGTTGAAGGCCAAATGCAGTTTAATATCTGATACTATAGGCCGAAAGCCAGAAGGTGGAAGCTCAGCTTTATTCAGTTGAGGGCAAACACCAGGGAGGGGCAGATACCGTTAGTAGGCTGTAACCAAAAGTTTTTTTAAAAAACAGCACTTAATGAGAGCCAGAAGGTTGAAGCTCAGCTTTATTCAGTTGAGGACAAACACCAAGGAGGGGCAGACACCGTTAGTAGGCTGTAACCAAAGTTGAAGGCCAAATGCATTTTAATATCTGATACTATAGGCCGAAAGCCAGAAGGTGGAAGCTCAGCTTTATTCAGTTGAGGGCAAACACCAGGGAGGGGCAGACACCATTAGTAGGCCGTAACCACCAATTTTTTAAAAAAACAGCACATAATGAGAGCCAGAAGGTTGAAGCTCAGCTTTATTCAGTTGAGGTCAACACCAGGGAGCAGCAAACAGAGGTATTATGCCCCAACCAGCACTTAAAAAAAAAAAAAAAAAATTAGAGCCAGAAGGTTGAAGCTCAGCTTTATACAGTGGAGAACAACACCAGGGAGCGGCAGACACCGTTAGTAGGTCGTAACCAAAGCTGAAGGCCAAATGCAGTTTAATTTCTGATACTATAGGCCGAAAGCCAGAAGGTTGAAGCTCCGATTTAGATAGTGGAGGACAATTTGAATTAGGGACTGCAGACAGACTTAGTAGGCTGTCCCCTGTGGACCATGCATCCACCACATTAACCCATTGCGCCGTAATGGACACGTAATCTTCCGTGGCCATGCCTACAGGTCCATGCGTCTGTTGTCAGGTGCACCTTTGTACTCACAGATTGCCAGAGTGCATGGACAATGCGGTCTTTTACATGCTGGTGGAGGGTTGGGATGGCTTTTCTCACAAAAGAAGTGTCGACTGGTTAGCTTGTAGCGTGTTACAGCGTAGTCCATCATGGCCTTATTAATAGTAAATAAAATATATAACTAGGCTCTATGAACTTTTAAATAGGTTCCAGGGGTACACGGGCAGCATTGGTGTGGTCAGTGGAGGAGTATTGCAAGTAGGGGCCGCAGACAGGCTATCAAAGGCCTAAAATAACAAACAAAAGGCTCATGGCAGTTTGAAATCGGTTACATGGATACACAGGCAGGCACTCCAGGCAGCATTGTGGTCAGTGGAGGAGTATTGCAAGTAGGGGCCGCAGACAGGCTATCAAAGGCCTAAAATAACAAACAATAGGCTCATGGCAGTTTTAAATCGGTTACATGGATACACAGGCAGGCACTCCAGGCAGCAGTGTGGTCAGTGGAGGAGTATTGCAAGTAGGGGCCGCAGACAGGCTATCAAAGGCCTAAAATAACAAACAATAGGCTCATGGCAGTTTTAAATCGGTTACATGGATACACAGGCAGGCACTCCAGGCAGCATTGTGGTCAGTGGAGGAGTATTGCAAGTAGGGGCCGCAGACAGGCTATCAAAGGCCTAAAATAACAAACAATAGGCTCATGGCAGTTTGAAATCGGTTACATGGATACACAGGCAGGCAGCATTGTGGACAGTGGAGGAGTATTGCAAGAAGTGTCTGACACAGTTAGTACTCCCAAAAAATAAATAGATGTTAATGTCTCGCAAAACAACTATAAATAAAAAAAGGGTGGCATGCTTAGGTACAGGGGTGGGCTCATTTGCAGAGTTTATGACAAAGTAATTTGGCAATAAATTAGTATTTACTGGTGTCAATATAGGACACTGACCCAGACTACTTTAACTAGCATCATAGATGTCAACAAATTGGTATTGTTTGTCAGTGCCAGGCATTGAATGATGTCAGCGCATAGACTAAACATTGGTGGAGCTGTGCGAGATAATTTTGCACGTGGTAGAGCACAGTTTGAGCTGGGGGGGAACTCTCTTGTGGCCGGCGGTACCGCCCCAGGGCCCCTCATGTTACAACGGTGTGTCTGACGTTGGGTGCGCACCACCACCGCCAGAGACACTACATTGTACTATGAGGGACCCAGTGGCAGTGCCGTCGACCAAAAGCGAGCACACCCACCTCTTCTGACAAACAGCACTGTAACTAACGGGTGCTTGCGCCAAGTGTCGAGAGTGAGCCAACGGCCCCGTGGGGGGAGTTTTCCCATTGGGGGATGTGTAAACATGTTGTATGCTGTTCAAACAGCTGCTGCAAATTAAGAGATTTGAACACTCAGTAAGACCACTCCACAAGCAAGACCTTTTTATAGGAAAGCTAGGTGTCAGCGGGAAAGGTGGGGCAAAATAATTTGAAATCCAGGAGTGGTTCATTTTAATGAAGGTGAGATCATCCACATTTTGGGTAGCCAGACGAGTCCTTTTTTTGGTTAATATTGAACCAGCAGCACTGAATACTCTTTCTGATAGCACACTAGCTGCTGGGCAAGCAAGCTCCTGCAGCGCATATTCTGCCAATTCAGGCCAGGTGTCTAATTTGGATGCCCAGTAATCAAATGGGAATGACGGTTGAGGGAGAACATCAATAAGGGCTGAAAAATAGTTAGTAACCATACTGGACAAATGTTGTCTCCTGTCACTTTGAATAGATGCTGCAGTACCTGTCCTGTCTGCGGTCATTGCGAAATCACTCCACAACCTGGTCAGAAAACCCCTCTGTCCAACGCCACTTCTGATCTGTGCACCTCTAACACCTCTGCCATGTAGCCCCCTGCAGCTTGTGTGAGAACCATCACCGGCGCTGTGTGATGGGAATGCCTGAATCAAACGGTCTACAAGAGTAGCTTGTTTGGTTGCTAAGATTTGTTCGAGGTTCTCATGTGGCATAATATTTTGCAATTTGCCTTTATAGCGAGGGTCAAGGATGCAGGCCAACCAGTAATCGTCATCGCTCATCATTTTAATAATGCGTGTGTCCCTTTTGAGGATACGTAAGGCATAATCCGCCATGTGGGCCAAAGTTCCAGTTGTCAAATCTGCGGTTGTGCTTGTTGGAGGGGCAGTTACAGGCAAATCTACGTCACTTGTCTCCCTTAAAAAAACAGAACCCGGCCTTGCAACGCCACTAATTTCTGTTGACCCAGGAGAAGCTTCCTCATTCAAAAAGTACTCATCCCCATCATCCTCCTCGTCCTCCTCCTCCTCTTCGCCCGCTACAGCGTGCTCTACACGGCCCTGACCAGACAATGGCTGACTGTCATCAAGGCTTTCCTCTTCCTCGGCTGCAGACGCCTCCTCCTTTATGTGCGTCAAACTTTGCATCAGCAGACGCATTAGGGGGATGCTCATGCTTATTATGGCGTTGTCTGCACTAACCAGCCATGTGCATTCCTCAAAACACTGAAGGACTTGACACAGGTCTTGTAGCTTCGACCACTGCACACCTGACAACTCCATGTCTGCCATCCAACTGCCTGCCCGTGTATGTGTATCCTCCCACAAAAACATAACAGCACGCCTCTGTTCGCACAGTCTCTGAAGCATGTGCAGTGTGGAGTTCCACCTTGTTGCAACGTCGATGATTAGGCGATGCTGGGGAAGGTTCAAAGACCGCTGATAGTTCTGCATACGGCTGGAGTGTACGGGCGAACGGCGGATATGCAAGCAAAGTCTGCGCACTTTGAGGAGCAGGTCGGGTAGCCCCGGGTAACTTTTCAGGAAGCACTGCACCACCAGGTTTAAGGTGTGAGCCAGGCAAGGAATGTGTTTCAGTTGGGAAAGGGCTATGGCAGCCATGAAATTCCTTCCGTTATCACTCACTACCTTGCCTGCCTCAAGATGTACAGTGCCCAGCCATGACTGAGTTTCATTCTGCAAGAACTCGGACAGAACTTCTGCGGTGTGTCTGTTGTCGCCCAAACACTTCATTGCCAATACAGCCTGCTGACGCTTGCCACTAGCTGTCCCATAATGGCACACCTGGTGTGCAACAGTGGCAGCTGCGGATGGAGTGGATGTGCGACTGCGGTCTGTGGACGAGCTCTCGCTTCTGCATGAGGAGGAGGAAGAGGAGGAGGGGGGCGAACGCCTACAGCCAACTCTTTCCTTGACCGTGGGCTAGGCAGAACTGTCCCAATATTGCTGTCCCCTGTGGACCCTGCATCCACCACATTCAACCAGTGTGCCGTGATGGACACGTAACGTCCCTGGCCATGCCTACTGGTCCATGCATCTGTTGTCAGGTGCACCTTTGTAGTCACAGACTGCCTGAGTGCGTGGACGATGCGGTCTTTAACATGTTGTTGGAGGGCTGGGATGGCTTTTCTAGAAAAGAAGTGTCGACTGGGTAGCTCGTAGCGTGGTACAGCATAGTCCATCAGCGCTTTGAAAGCTTCGCTTTCAACTAACCGGTAGGGCATCATCTCTAATGAGATTAGTCTAGCAATGTGGGCGTTCAAACCCTGTGTACGCGGATGCGAGGATGAGTACTTCCTTTTCCTAACAAGAGTCTCATGTAGGGTGAGCTGGACTGGAGAGCTGGAGATCGTGGAACTAGCGGTGGTGCCGGTGGACATGGGTGACTGAGAGAGGGTTGGAGATGGTATTCTTGCCGGTGCCCTGTGATAGAAATATATATATCATGTAGATCTCACTTGCATGTATACTCCTCTATAATCAAATATATACTTATATGCTCACAGCTAATATATATATTATAATCAATGGTTTAAAATGGCTGACACGAACTGAACTGATATAAGCCTGATATAACCCAGACAGATCATATGGGGTTTTCCACCCCTAAAAGCAGAACAGAGTCAGATGTTTGGTGACTGCTGGTCAGGTGTCTCCACTTTGTCCTAGACAGAGAACTCGAGTTTAGTTGCTTGATCAGCAGTCATATGAGCATTAATCACAATATTCCATATATGTTTAGATAACCAATGACAGAGGAGCTAGACAATATGATAATTAACTAACCACCCCTGACAACCCCTAACCACTCCTTTCTATGTGAAAATATAAAACTATGCATGTACAATAAAGTATCAGTATTGATGGAATGTTGTTCTGTCACAGTTGTGTACAGTCCATTCTTGATGAGCGCTCAAAATACTCAGTCTAATTGGGAGCGGCCACAGCACACACAGGGATATATTTATCCAACCCTAATATTTCCATAACAAATGGCGCCCAACGGCTCGGATGAAACGCACGGGATCCTTCTAACCGGAGATATGGAAGTTATAGCGGTGGCCTGGCACAGGGGCAGGAGACTGCGCAGCTCCATAAGTAAGGTAAGAAAATGTTATCATCTTACCTGAAAGTCCCCTGTGCCCAGTCCTTGTCTATGCCTCTTGCCGGTCAGATGTGGTCACAAATTCCCAGGTAGTGTAAAAAATCCGTAGCCACGAATCCACCCTGGGAGGTGTCTGCTGTGTACCGTGTATATGTATTTGTGTAAAATCCGAGAGAAGAAGGAAAAAGTGACTTTTGTTTGTGGTTGCTGAGAAACAGACCGCAGGAGGTCAAATCGCTCGATAAGTTATTGCAGGATTCCCGTGCATAGGAGGAACACGCAGAGTTCCGGGGCAGGTAGTCCCATGTTCCAGGCACGGGTAGTGATAACTTAAGAGGGCTACTGCAGATTCCCGTAGTGCCGGCGATCCAGTCAGGACGTCCGGACCGGGGTGGTAGATTTCCCGCTTGTTGTGCTTCTCAAGCACTCAGGTGGCCCGGGCGCAGGTGCGTCCAGTGCGATTGGCAGTAGTCTGTTCCCAGCGCAACCTGCATGTGTCACAGAATTTAAAAGGGCATCTCTCGGATTGTCTATCTGTCTGTTTGTGTCATGTACTATTGCCGCTTTAAGAAGCAGAAATAGTTCTCTTAAACTTCCTCCTTTTTCAGCTGAGAGCAGAGAGAGATGCATTGTAAATCAAACTGTCATATCTGGTTTTTTTTTTTTTTGACTGTTTTCAGCTGCAATGCTGGGTATGTGTAGTTTTTTTGTGAAGAAGTGAAATTTAAATTGTATCTATCATTTTTTTGATGTGACCTACGTGTTTTCAGAAATGTGATTTTAGTGACATTTGATATTATTGCAATGGCATACGGAATAAAGAGGAAGTGTGTCTCTGACTGACAGCCGTTTTAATTTTTAATTTTTTTTACTCTCTTAAAGGGTCTTTTTCTTTTTGCGGCATTTTAAAGTTTTTAATTAAGTTTTCCTCAATCTTCAATCTCTTTACCTTTTTATTTTTTTATTTGTTTTATTTTTGAAAAAAAAATTTTTTCCTCTTGTATCAAAGTTTTGAGTTTTTGGTTGTGAACTAAGTTTTTGACGGTTTTTCTTATCGTTTTGGGTTTTTCTTAGAGTTTTATATACTCATTTTTAGAAGTTTTTTTTAGTACTGTTTTCTTTTCTCATTTTTGTGTTTTTTTCATTTTCATTTTTTGCTTTTGCCATGGGGAATAGAGTGGCCGAGCAACAGGAAAGTCTTTTTACTTCCTGATGAGAAAACAGCCCTTAGATAGTGGCAGGACACGAAGGTATTACGTATGTGAAGATTTTGGAAGGTACAGAGTACGTGAAATTCATTAGAATGGCAGATTTCAAGCTGCGGAATGGCATGACGTAGAAAGGAAAATAAGGGAAGTTACAGTAGCTGATGTTAGATTGCTGAATACTAATACATGGTATGAAGTAGCAGCAGAGCTTACATCGTTTAGGTGGTACAGAAAGTTATGTGAGCAAACCAGGAAGTGATTTTTGTGGGTATGAGACGGGAGAATCTGCGCAGTCTGCTTTTAGCAGAATCCATGTTATAGGTAGTTATTTTTGCACAGTATGTGGTGCGCCCCGTCTCTCCCTACAGGGAGAAGGCATAATTGCTCCTCTCTATTATTCTTGTTGTTCTCATCTATCCTCTTTTTTTCTCTGTCAGTCTTTTTCTCTCCGCATTCTCTCTCCTTTCTCTCTCCTCTCTCTCCACATTCTCTCTCTCTCTCTCTTCCCCTCTCTATCTCTCTCCTCCATACCCTCCATCTTCTCCTCCCTCCTTATCCACTCCCCCACACCTTTCTCCTTCTTTTCCTTCTCCACACCCATCTCTACTCCCTCTTCTCCTCACCTTCTTTCTCCCCTCCTTCTCTCTCCTCTCTTCTCCTCCCTCTCTCTCCACATTCTCTCTCCCATCCTACTATTCCTTTGTCTCACTCATCACCCCCTCCTCCTTCTTCTTCCTCTTTTTTCCTCCGTGTTGCCGGCTGGGCCAACGCCCAATTCAAACAATATGGTGCTTACAGCACAAGGTTGCCTCATGCCCCTGGCACAGTCCAGCCATTGCCATTTGTGATATCGGGGAAAGAAGGTGAAAGCCCCCCCTACAGTGGGCAGCCCTAGACACGTCAGGTAGCAGACAGCTCAGCCCTGGGTGCAGAGGGGGGAGGAGTGATATCAGAACGAGCTCACTGACAGATCCTCCGTTACCTCATTTCACAGTCAACAATATTGTAACCCTTAAGGTTTTACATGAACTTTGATATCACCATGTATTGATAATGTACAGCTTCAGTACCGGTCAGAGCTGCCTACATCCACATTCACACCAACATGAAACTATAAGCCTAATCCATCATAGCTTCAGCAAGGGGGGAGACATCCTCACATAAAAAAGCAACTTCTAAGTCCAAAAACAGTCAGTGTACGACCCCAGTACAAGCTATCACAACTATTCCTCTGATGAAGATGAAGAGGGAACATCATACATGCTGTCTAGTACTAGAAAAGAAACCCACAGGCACCAAGAATGCAGGGGCAGATAGAGGCACCGGCATTACACTATGTGCACTGCACTTCAAGTCAGGTGACAATAGTCCAGACCCAGGGATGCATCCCATGCCATTTTACCGAAGAATGTAGCAGAAGCAGTAAACATATGCAGCCAGCTGGAATGATCTCTGGGCCATGAATGAAAATAGAAGCAGGTGATGCACTCTGGCCAATCATGAAGGAACAATTCAAACTTCCAGCAGAATCAGACATACACGCTTGGGAGTCAGGGCCACAGCTAATTGAACAGCTCAGAGAGTGGGCCAAAGGCAGATTTGCAGGACAAGCCATGACATGAGCCAAGATAAGACAGAGTCTGTAAAGAAGTTTCATTGCAGAGTAATGCAAGTATTCCAAGACTTGGGCTTCACCATTCATGACCAGATACACAGGCCTTTGGGCATGGACTGAGACAGCCAATCAGGAAACCACTGATAGTGGCTAGGCCTAGGAACAGGTCAATAGCAGTGGACTGACCCAGAAAAAATGTTTTATGTGCGCCTAGGAGACTGTCTATTGCCGATTGTCTCCAAAACTGCCACCATTATAGCACCACAAAAGAGCACAAAGAAGGAAAAGGGTGACGTGCTGCTGAGAACACCAGAAGGGAAGACAGAGGTGAAGACGCTACAAAGTGCCGATCGACACACCGGAAGAACCGCTGCAGACTCCAGAGAGGAGACACCGACCTCAATAAGGTTAGCAAAGGGGAGAAGCTATGTCGGAGCAGGGGGAAGAAGTGATGGCAGATGCAGCCACAGCCCCTGTAATGCCCCAAGACCTTGGGTTGGATGCAGCCGCCGGTCTCATGGCACCCCCGGGCCTCGCCACGAATGCACCTGCAGGCCCCATCTTACCACCGCAGCTTTAATCAGCAGGCCGGACCCCGCTGCCGCTACAGTGCCCATCATGCCATTGTCCACAGTAGCCAAAGGGACTGAGTCCCAACCAGGATTGCAGAGGACGGCCCCTCTCATGGTGACTACTGACCTGGAAGCGCAACCACCCTACAAAGACAGAAAAAGTGTCAAGTGTTACATCTGTGGCAAGTTTGGCCATTACCAGAACCAGTGCAAAGCACCCACGCCCCCGAGGAGACTGGACCCATGCAACCCAAGAGTTGGTCCAGAGAAACAGGTCAAGGAGGAAGTGCAGAAAGCAGTGAAGTACCCCATCCATAGGACAGAGGCAAGCAAGCCAGGTCCGCAAGACACTACGCTCCTGACATGTAAAACTTCATCTGCAGGACCAATACCTCAAATTACCTTTAAAAGTGGATGGCGTTGTCAGATCCAAAGTGGTGCAGCCAGAAGTGTGATGACACCTGTGGAACTCGCTGATCCCACCTGCCTATCAGAATCCTCTGTGTCTCGCATGGGCATTGATGGTCAAGTCATACATTCTCAGCTTACAAAGCCACTGAGCGTGTGCACTCAGCCAGGACACTCTATCCTGTCCCAGTTTGTGGTGTAAAGGACCTGCCACTCAACCTGCTGGGAGCGAACCTACTGCAGAAGCTGAAGGCAACCACAGTGTTCCAGGAAGATGGGACAGTGACACTTTCTTCATCCCTGACCCAAGAAGAGTCATGCTGGCGGCCCTACAAGAACATTAAGCAACCAATGAGGCCTACTCAAGGAGGTACTGGACATAGTACCAGAAAGTCTATGGTCTAAGGGACCCCAGCACGTGAGAAAACCTCAAGTTGCCCCAGTACGGGTGTCACTCAAGCCATGTACCCCGTTGTTGTGAAATTGGATTTTGGGCTCCCCCGGTGGCCACTGGTGGAATTGAACTTGTGTGCATCATCCCCTCTGTTCACCTGTTCCCATCAGGATGTGGGAGTCGCTATTTAACCTTGCTCCTCTGTCATTTCCATGCCGGTCAACATTGTAATCAGAAGCCTTTCTGTGCATGTTCCTGCTTCTAGACAACTCCCAGCTAAGTCGGACTTTTGTCCTTGTTTGTTTTTTGCATTTTGTTCCAGTTCACAGCTGCAGTTTCGTTTCTGTGTCTGGAAAGCTCTTGTGATCTGAAATTGCCACTCTGATGTTATGAGTTAATACTAGAGTCTTAAAGTAATTTCAGGATGGTGTTTTGATAGGGTTTTCAGCTGACCATGAAAGTGCCCTTTCTGTCTTCCTGCTATCTAGTAAGCGGACCTCGATTTTGCTAAACCTATTTTCATACTACGTTTGTCATTTTCATCTAAAATCACTGCCAATATATGTGGGGGCCTCTGTCTGCCTTTCGGGGAAATTTCTCTAGAGGTGAGCCAGGACTGTATTTTCCTCTGCCAGGATTAGTTAGACCTCCGGCTGGCGCTGAGCGTCTAGGGATAAAACGTAGGCACGCTACCCGGCTACTGTTAGTTGTGCGGCAGGTTTAGTTCATGGTCAGTTTTAGTTTCCATCCTTCCAAGAGCTTGTTCTTATGTATGCTGGGCTATGTTCTCTTGCCATTGAGAACCATAACAGTTTGACCGGCCCACAAAGGGTTAAATTAATTGGCAGAGAAAGGAGAGAAAAAAGAAGTCTGCTGAAAATTTTTTTTTTTCCTTCAGTTCTGAGTGTGCTTTCAATTGAATCACTTGCAAGTCTGCCTATATTGCAGCCTTCCTCTCTCTCTCTCCTTCTAATCCTGGAATGGCTCTGTGTTCACCTGTTTAAAATGGATATTCAGAGTTTAGCTGCAGGTTTGAATAATCTCACCACGAAAGTTCAAAATTTACAAGATTTTGTTGTTCATGTTCCTATATCTGAACCTAGAATTCCTTTGCCTGAATTTTTCTCGGGGAATAGATCTTGCTTTCAAAATTTCAAAAATAATTGCAAGTTGTTTTTGTCCCTGAAATCTCGCTCTGCTGGAGATCCTGCACAGCAGGTCAGGATTGTGATTTCCTTGCTCCGGGGCGACCCTCAAGATTGGGCTTTTGCATTGGCTCCAGGGGATCCTGCGTTGCTCAATGTGGATGCGTTTTTTCTGGCCTTGGGGTTGCTTTATGAGGAACCTCATTTAGAGCTTCAGGCGGAAAAAGCCTTGATGTCCCTATCTCAGGGGCAAGATGAAGTTGAAATATACTGCCAAAAATTCCGTAAATGGTCTGTGCTTACTCAGTGGAATGAGTGCGCCCTGGCGGCGAATTTCAGAGAGGGTCTCTCTGATGCCATTAAGGACGTTATGGTGGGGTTCCCTGTGCCTGCGGGTCTGAATGAGTCCATGACAATGGCTATTCAGATCGATAGACGTCTGCGGGAGCGCAAACCTGTGCACCATTTGGCGGTGTCTACTGAGAAGACGCCAGAGAATATGCAATGTGATAGAATTCTGTCCAGAAGCGAACGGCAGAATTTTAGACGAAAAAATGGGTTGTGCTTTTATTGTGGTGATTCAACTCATGTTATATCAGCATGCTCTAAGCGTACTAAGAAGCTTGATAAGTCAGTTTCAATTGGCACTTTTCAGTCTAAGTTTATTCTATCTGTGACCCTGATTTGTTCTTTATCATCTATTACCGCGGACGCCTATGTCGACTCTGGCGCCGCTTTGAGTCTTATGGATTGGTCCTTTGCCAAACGCTGTGGGTATGATTTAGAGCCTCTTGAAACTCCTATACCTCTGAAGGGGATTGACTCCACCCCATTGGCTAGTAATAAACCACAATACAGGACACAAGTAACTATGCGAATTAATCCGGATCATCAGGAGATTATTCGCTTTCTTGTGCTGTATAATCTACATGATGTGTTGGTGCTTGGATTGCCATGGCTGCAATCTCATAACCCAGTCCTCGACTGGAAAGCTATGTCTGTGTTAAGCTGGGGATGTAAGGGGATGCATGGGGACGTACCTTTGGTTTCCATTTCATCATCTATTCCCTCTGAGATTCCTGAATTCTTGTCTGACTATCGTGACGTTTTTGAAGAACCTAAGCTTGGTTCATTACCTCCGCACCGGGAGTGCGATTGTGCCATAGATTTGATTCCGGGTAGTAAATACCCTAAGGGTCGTTTATTTAATCTGTCTGTGCCTGAACATGCTGCTATGCGAGAATATATAAAGGAGTCCTTGGAAAAGGGACATATTCGTCCTTCGTCATCTCCCTTAGGAGCCGGTTTTTTCTTTGTGTCTAAGAAAGATGGCTCTTTGAGGCCGTGTATTGATTATCGGCTTTT
This sequence comes from Ranitomeya variabilis, assembly GCF_051348905.1. Taxonomy (NCBI): domain Eukaryota; kingdom Metazoa; phylum Chordata; class Amphibia; order Anura; family Dendrobatidae; genus Ranitomeya; species Ranitomeya variabilis. Next base: position 442,091 of record NW_027508080.1, read on the forward strand.
GAATAAAATCACGGTTAAATATCAATATCCGTTGCCACTGCTGACTGATTTGTTTGCTCGCATAAAGGGGGCCAAGTGGTTCTCTAAGATAGATCTCCGTGGGGCGTATAATTTGGTGCGAATTAAGCAGGGGGATGAGTGGAAAACCGCATTTAATACGCCCGAGGGCCACTTTGAGTATTTGGTGATGCCTTTTGGCCTTTCAAATGCCCCTTCAGTCTTTCAGTCCTTTATGCATGACATTTTCCGTGATTATTTGGATAAATTTATGATTGTGTATCTGGATGATATTCTGATTTTTTCGGATGACTGGGACTCTCATGTCCAGCAGGTCAGGAGGGTTTTTCAGGTTTTGCGGTCTAATTCCTTGTGTGTGAAGGGTTCTAAGTGCGTTTTTGGGGTGCAAAAGATTTCCTTCTTGGGATACATTTTTTCCCCCTCTTCCATCGAGATGGATCCTGTCAAGGTTCAGGCTATTTGTGATTGGACGCAACCCTCTTCTCTTAAGAGTCTTCAGAAATTTTTGGGCTTTGCTAACTTTTATCGTCGATTTATTGCTGGTTTTTCTTATGTTGTTAAACCATTGACTGATTTGACTAAGAAGGGTGCTGATGTTGCTGATTGGTCCCCTGCTGCTGTGGAGGCCTTTCGGGAGCTTAAGCGCCGCTTTTCTTCCGCCCCTGTGTTGCGTCAGCCTGATGTTGCTCTTCCTTTTCAGGTTGAGGTCGACGCTTCTGAAATCGGAGCTGGGGCGGTTTTGTCGCAGAGAAGTTCCGACTGCTCCGTGATGAAGCCTTGTGCTTTTTTTTCTCGTAAATTTTCGCCCGCCGAGCGGAATTATGATATTGGGAATCGGGAGCTTTTGGCCATGAAGTGGGCTTTTGAGGAGTGGCGTCATTGGCTTGAGGGGGCTAGACATCAGGTGGTGGTATTGACCGACCACAAAAATTTAATTTATCTTGAGTCCGCCAGACGCCTGAATCCTAGACAGGCGCGCTGGTCGTTGTTTTTCTCTCGGTTTAATTTTGTGGTGTCATACCTACCGGGTTCTAAGAATGTTAAGGCGGATGCCCTTTCTAGGAGTTTTGAGCCTGACTCCCCTGGTAATTCTGAACCTACAGGTATCCTTAAGGATGGAGTGATATTGTCTGCCGTTTCTCCAGACCTGCGGCGGGCCTTGCAGGAGTTTCAGGCGGATAGACCTGATCGTTGCCCACCTGGTAGACTGTTTGTTCCTGATGATTGGACCAGTAAAGTCATTTCTGAGGTTCATTCTTCTGCATTGGCAGGTCATCCTGGAATCTTTGGTACCAGGGATTTGGTGGCAAGGTCCTTCTGGTGGCCTTCCCTGTCACGAGATGTACGAGGCTTTGTGCAGTCTTGTGACGTTTGTGCTCGGGCCAAGCCTTGTTGTTCTCGGGCTAGTGGATTGTTGTTGCCCTTGCCTATCCCGAAGAGGCCTTGGACGCACATCTCGATGGATTTTATTTCGGATCTTCCTGTTTCTCAGAAGATGTCTGTCATCTGGGTGGTGTGTGACCGTTTCTCTAAGATGGTCCATTTGGTTCCCCTGCCTAAGTTGCCTTCTTCTTCCGAGTTGGATCCTCTGTTTTTTCAAAATGTGGTTCGTTTGCATGGTATTCCGGAGAATATCGTTTCTGACAGAGGAACCCAATTCGTGTCTAGATTTTGGCGGGCATTCTGTGCTAGGATGGGCATAGATTTGTCTTTCTCGTCTGCTTTCCATCCTCAGACTAATGGCCAGACCGAGCGGACGAATCAGACCTTGGAGACATATTTGAGGTGTTTTGTGTCTGCAGATCAGGATGATTGGGTTGCTTTTTTGCCTTTAGCGGAGTTTGCCCTCAATAATCGGGCCAGCTCTGCCACCTTGGTGTCTCCTTTTTTCTGTAATTCGGGGTTTCATCCTCGATTTTCCTCCGGTCAGGTGGAATCTTCGGATTGTCCTGGAGTGGATGCTGTGGTGGAGAGGTTGCATCAGATTTGGGGGCAGGTAGTGGACAATTTGAAGTTGTCCCAGGAGAAGACTCAGCTTTTTGCCAACCGCCGGCATCGGGTTGGTCCTCGGCTTTGTGTCGGGGACTTGGTGTGGTTGTCTTCTCGTTTTGTCCCTATGAGGGTTTCTTCTCCTAAGTTTAAGCCTCGGTTCATCGGCCCGTACAAGATATTGGAGATTCTTAATCCTGTGTCCTTCCGTTTGGACCTCCCTGCATCTTTTTCTATTCATAATGTTTTTCATCGGTCATTATTGCGCAGGTATGAGGTACCGGTTGTGCCTTCCGTTGAGCCTCCTGCTCCGGTGTTGGTTGAGGGCGAGTTGGAGTACGTTGTGGAAAAAATCTTGGACTCCCGTGTTTCCAGACGGAAACTCCAGTATCTGGTCAAATGGAAGGGATACGGTCAGGAGGATAATTCCTGGGTGACTGCCTCTGATGTTCATGCCTCCGATCTGGTCCGTGCCTTTCATAGGGCTCATCCTGATCGCCCTGGTGGTTCTGGTGAGGGTTCGGTGCCCCCTCCTTGAGGGGGGGGTACTGTTGTGAAATTGGATTTTGGGCTCCCCCGGTGGCCACTGGTGGAATTGAACTTGTGTGCATCATCCCCTCTGTTCACCTGTTCCCATCAGGATGTGGGAGTCGCTATTTAACCTTGCTCCTCTGTCATTTCCATGCCGGTCAACATTGTAATCAGAAGCCTTTCTGTGCATGTTCCTGCTTCTAGACAACTCCCAGCTAAGTCGGACTTTTGTCCTTGTTTGTTTTTTGCATTTTGTTCCAGTTCACAGCTGCAGTTTCGTTTCTGTGTCTGGAAAGCTCTTGTGATCTGAAATTGCCACTCTGATGTTATGAGTTAATACTAGAGTCTTAAAGTAATTTCAGGATGGTGTTTTGATAGGGTTTTCAGCTGACCATGAAAGTGCCCTTTCTGTCTTCCTGCTATCTAGTAAGCGGACCTCGATTTTGCTAAACCTATTTTCATACTACGTTTGTCATTTTCATCTAAAATCACCGCCAATATATGTGGGGGCCTCTGTCTGCCTTTCGGGGAAATTTCTCTAGAGGTGAGCCAGGACTGTATTTTCCTCTGCCAGGATTAGTTAGACCTCCGGCTGGCGCTGAGCGTCTAGGGATAAAACGTAGGCACGCTACCCGGCTACTGTTAGTTGTGCGGCAGGTTTAGTTCATGGTCAGTTTTAGTTTCCATCCTTCCAAGAGCTTGTTCTTATGTATGCTGGGCTATGTTCTCTTGCCATTGAGAACCATAACACCCCGTACCCTCGTAAGGCCCAGGCCAGGCCTAGAGTCAAGCTGCCTCTGACCAACTGAAGGTCTACCTGGAAATAGGAATCATTGTTCCTCGCACATCGCCTTGCAATACCCCGCTTTCCCCGTCAAGAAAAAGACTGTAAAAGGAGAGCCAGCCAAGTTCAGAATGGTATATAACCTGAGAGCTGTGAATGACGCCACAGTGTTTGAAACTGCAATTATGCCGAATCCGCACACTCTGCTCTCAAATGTGCCTGCCACAGCAAAAGTGTTCACAGTGACCGACCTGGCTAATGTTTTCTCCAGTGTTCCCCTTCATCTGGAAGACCAGTTCCTGTTTGCCTTAATGCACCAGGGGGGACACCACACATGAACAGTGATGCCACAGTGGGCCCAGAAAAGCCATTCACAGTTCACCAAAGCAATGTCCACAGTCTTCACCAACTGGGTCGCAGAACATGCAGAAGTAACGCTGCTACAATACGTGGACGATCTACTCCTTTGTGCAGTTGACTTTGACACGTGTAAAGCCCATTCCTACTCCTACTCTACCTGGCGGAGCAGCACTGCAAGATCTCAAAGAACAAGGTCCAGTGGTGTCTGAAGCAAGTTACGTTCCAGAGACACTGTATTGCTCACCAGGCGAAACACCAGATGACCGGAAGACCACAGTGGAGAAGATGGTCCCTCCGACAACTCCAAAGGTGCTACAGGCCTTCCTTGGTCTAGTTTCATATTACAGAGCCTGGATCCCTGATGCTTCCGTCCTAATGCAGCCTCTGTGTGAATACGTCAGTGTGACCCCGTTCCTCCAGACAGATGTGGCCTTCAGTTCGTTCAAGAAGTTAAAAGGCTCTGTAGTCTCAGCGCCAGCACTAGGCCTATCTGACTACAAGAAGCCATTCCGTCTCTACTTGATGAGAAGAGAAGGCCTTGCTACTGGAGTCCTGACACAGCTTCAGGGGGGAAAGCAGAGACTTTCGGACTACTTTTCAGCTTGCCTGGATCCAGTTGCAAGGGAAGCCTCTTCCTCCCGCATGAGAGCAGCAGTTGCAGCACACGCCCTCCTGGACAGGACTACTGACATCAGTGGAAAAACCATTGGAAATCCTGGCTCTGCATGACATCTCAGCAATCCTCAACCAAACCCAGCTAAAACATCTCTCCACCGCCAGGCATCTTCGCCTCCAGTGCTCTCTACTCCTGCCCAACAATGTCACCATCTCCAGATGCACAGTCCTCAACCCGTCCACTCTACTCCCACTCCCAAGGGGGGATACAGATATGGACCCTTAGATAAAAAGTCTGCATGGGAACTGAATTTGCTCCGGATGGATGACCATGATTGCTTCAGCATCATGCAACAGGAAACAGCAGGACTACCCAAGGTGGCAGAAGAGCCACTGACCAACCCAGAGTTGATCCTCTATGTGGATGGCTCCAGATTTGCAGATGATGAAGGAAGATTCCACACGGGAGGTGCAGCGACCAGCAATCAAGAGATCCTGTGGTCCAGAAGTCTGCCGCCCAGTCTGTCAGCCCAGGAAGCAGAACTGATAGCACTGATGAAGGCCTACCAGATGGCAGAAGACAAGACTGAGAAAATGTATACCGATTCAAGGTACTTGCATGGCATAGCACACGACTTCGGACCCATCTGGGCTGCAAGGGACTTCATAACAGCCAGCGGAACAACCGTGAAGCATCAATGGAGCCATTAAGGACCTGCTGAACACACTTCAACTTCCAAAAGTGGTGACAATGCTAAAAGTCAAAGCGCATGGAAAACTGAACACAGTAGGGGCACGAGGCAACAACATGGCGGATATGGCAGCCAAAGAAACAGTCAAGGGAAGACAATATGGACAAGTGGAAGAGGTCGTAGAGCCAGACGGCTACTACAGGACGGCTGAAGACAGGAAACCTGACAAGATGACATCCTGGGATCTGCTCAAAAAGGTTGCAAGAGCAAGCCCCAAAGGACAAGAAGGAATGCTGGATGCAGAAGTGAGCAACACATGAAGAAGGAAGGGTATACTAAATGGACTACAAACCCTGTTTACCCCGAAGCATGTACCCTATGGTGGTCCAGTGGGCACATGGGCCCACACACAGATTAAAGACACAGATGAATGATCCGATTGGTGCTTACTGGTTCACTCCAGAAATCTCCACCCTAACAGCCAAGTTCATAAACAGCTGTCTGACCTGTGGCAAATGCAACCCTGGGAGAATGAAGAAAGTTCCCACACATCGTCTTGCCAGACCACTGTACCCCCTTCCAGAGGATCCAGATAGACCACATCCAGATGCCGCCAAGTGGAGGATTCGAATATGCCCTTGTGGTCGCGGACGTGTTCTCAGGATGGCCAGAAGCTTTCCCAGTGAGGAACCAGTCAGCAAAGACTACTGCAAAGAAGCTACTCTCAGAGACGAGATATGCAGCTATGGGGTCCCAGAAGTGATAGAGAGTGACCAGGTACCTGCATTCACAGCAAACCTCACATGAGAGATCTAGTCAGCAGTAGGGTCAGACTTAGGCCTACACACTCCCAATCACACTACTCAGTGTTAGGCACACTCCCAGAGGCCCAGGAAAGCTGTTACCATATGAAATTTTGTTTGTGTCTAGTCCCAGGTTAGGGGTATCCTTTCCCTTAGCAGCTGATTATGTAATATGATACTTTGTCTGCTTATGTAATTGAAATCACCAAGAAACTTGCTAACATCCATTCTCGAGTTTTTTTCTTCATTGCCAGATCCAGATTCAGTGTCCGGTATGCACTCCTAGAAGCCAGGAGACTGGGAGTTGGTGGAAAAAAGTTTGTAAGGAGAACACCACTCGATCCCAGATTTGATGGTCCTGCTCAAGTGCTGCTGATGACACCAAACTCTGTGAAACTGGAGGGAAGACTCGCTTGGATCCACTCATCGCATGGCAAGAAAGCTCCCCTACCAGAAGATGACACCCAAGCCAGAATGATGTCGTGGATGCCCTGCCTGACCGAACAGATGACCTACCTGATAAAGACTGCACATCGCTCACTACACATGCTATTGACTAAGAGACTGATTGCAACGAACCCCCGTTAGGGACAGATCTCCTGACCGCCCATTTGCGAAAAGTCTGTATGGAGTGGGGCACAGGCGTTAGGCTTGTGTCAGTTCGCCAACAGCACAAAAGAGTTGCAGCGCTTTGGGACAGGAGGCTAGGATTAGGGCAAGTGATATCTAAGGGGGGCTTGTGATAGAAATATATATATCATGTAGATCTCACTTGCATGTATACTCCTCTATAATCAAATATATACTTATATGCTCACAGCTAATATATATATTATAATCAATGGTTTAAAATGGCTGACACGAACTGAACTGATATGATATGATATGAACTGATATAAGCCTGATCATATGGGGTTTTCCACCCCTAAAAGCAGAACAGAGTCAGATGTTTGGTGACTGCTGGTCAGGTGTCTCCACTTTGTCCTAGACAGAGAACTCGAGTTTAGTTGCTTGATCAGCAGTCATATGAGCATTAATCACAATATTCCATATATGTTTAGATAACCAATGACAGAGGAGCTAGACAATATGATAATTAACTAACCACCCCTGACAACCCCTAACCACTCCTTTCTATGTGAAAATATAAAACTATGCATGTACAATAAAGTATCAGTATTGATGGAATGTTGTTCTGTCACAGTTGTGTACAGTCCATTCTTGATGAGCGCTCAAAATACTCAGTCTAATTGGGAGCGGCCACAGCACACACAGGGATATATTTATCCAACCCTAATATTTCCATAACAGCCCTACATGCAGTGTTTCCTACTACTAACCTGGTGATTCCCTGACTGCTTTGGCCTGGCGACGAAAGCTGCACAGATACTGCAGGTGGTGTGGGAAATGGTCGGCTTACAGGGAGGGAAGGGATGTAGCGTTGCTGACTAGCTTCATTGGCCGAGGGTGCTGCAACCTTTAGGGACGTTTGGTAGTTAGTCCAGGCTTGCAAATGCATGGTGGATAAATGTCTATGCATGCAACTTGTATTTAGACTTTTAAGATTCTGACCTCTGCTTAAGGTTGTTGAACATTTTTGACAGATGACTTTGCGCTGATCATTTGGATGTTGTTTAAAAAAATGCCAGACTGCACTCTTTCTACTATCGGATACCATTTCAGGCATTGCAGACTGAGCTTCTTTAACCGGATGGCCACGCTGTCCTCCAACTGGTTTTGTTTTTGCCACGCGTTTTTGGCCAGATACGGGCCCGGTAGATGGAACCTGTTGTGATGTTGATGCCTGCTGCGGCTCCTCCTCCTCCGCTTCAGAACTACTGCCGCTTGTACCCTGTTCCCCCAATGGCTGCTAATCGGGGTCCACAACTGGGTCATCTATGACCTCCTCTTCTATGTTGTGTGCAATTTCGTCTGTGTCACCGTGTAAGCCGGTGGTATAGCGTTCGTGACAGGGCACCATAGTCTCCGCTGGGTTTGATTCTGCCTCAGTACACTGCGAGGGCAATGTTCTGGTCTGAGTCAAAGGAACAGCATAGTAATCTGGCTGTGGCTGTGCATCTGTGCACTCCATGTCCGATTCAACTTCTAATGGGCATGGCCTGTTAACTGTTTCACTGTCTAACCCAGGAATGGTATGTGTAAAGAGCTCCATGGAGTAACCTGTTGTGTCGACTGACGCATCTTTAACTGTTGTTTTTAGTGAAGGACACAAGGAAGCGACTTGTTCCTGACCGGGAGCATCCACTGACGATGCACTGCTCTGACATTTGGCACTTTCCGAGGAGGAGGCAAAAGAGCTAGAGGCAGAGTCAGCAATGAAAGCCAGTTTTCCTACTCCCAGAAAAGAGAGCGTTCGAGGCCTTGTGTAGCCAGACAACCTGGCTCAACAACTCGAGACTTAGGTGCTGTACTGCTTTTACCATGACCACCTGATGCTCCACCACCACTACCATCATTACCAGCTGACAATGACCGCCCACGGCCACGACCTCTTCCACTAGACTTCCTCATTGTTTGCAAAACGTAACCAAAGTAATGCTATTTGTTACTGTAAAACAACTTATAAGGTGAACTCAAACTTCTGTAGGATTTATATATACCTTTATAGGTGCCTGACACTGAAATGAAAATCAGGCCCAATGTTACACACTAGGTTTTCTGTGGCCCAATAATTTGAGACAGATGGCACACACAGGACCAGCACTCAAGCAGAAATGCCAATCTTAATCTCCCACTATTATTTTTTTTTTTTAAAGGGAGAATGTACCCCCCCAAAAAAATGGCCAAGTATTACACAGTGTTTTCGGTGGCACACAATGAGAGACAGATGCCACACACAGCAATGGCACGGAGGCAGACTTGCCAATATTTATCTCCCACTAACTTTATTTTTTTGAAAAGGGAGAATGTACCCCAAAAAAAAAAAATGGCCAAGTATTACACAGTGTGTAGAGTGTAGCGTGTAGCGTGTAGGGTGTAGAGTGTAGGATGTAGTGTGTAGGGTGTAGAGTGTAGCATGTAGGGTGTAGAGTGTAGCGTGTAGAGTGTAGCGTGTAGCGTGTAGGGTGTAGGGTGTAGAGTGTTGGGTGTAGGGTGTAGGGTGTAGTGTGTAGCATGTAGCGTGTAGCGTGTAGGGTGTAGGGTGTAGAGTGTAGGGTGTAGCGTGTAGGGTGTAGAGTGTAGCGTGTAGCGTGTAGGGTGTAGAGTGTAGCGTGTAGGGTGTAGAGTGTAGCATGTAGGGTGTAGAGTGTAGAGTGTAGCGTGTAGCGTGTAAGTTGTAGAGTGGCACACAATGAGAGACAGATGCCACACACAGCAATGGCACGGAGGCAGACTTGCCAATATTTATCTCCCACTAACTTTTTTTTTTTGAAAAGGGAGAATGTACCCCCCCAAAAAAAATGGCCAAGTATTACACAGTGTTTTCGGTGCCACACAATCAGAGACAGATGCCACACACAGCAATGGCACGGAGGCAGACTTGCCAATATTAATCTCCCACTAACTTTTTTTTTTTGAAAAGGGAGAATGTACCAAAAAAAAAAAATGGCCAAGTATTACACAGTGTGTAGAGTGTAGCGTGTAGGGTGTAGAGTGTAGCATGTAGACTGTAGAGTGTAGAGTGTAGCGTGTAGCGTGTAGGGTGTAGGGTGTAGAGTGTTGGGTGTAGCGTGTAGGGTGTAGTGTGTAGCATGTAGCATGTAGCGTGTAGGGTGTATGGTGTAGAGTGTAGGGTGTAGCGTGTAGGGTGTAGAGTGTAGCGTGTAGGGTGTAGAGTGTAGAGTGTAGCGTGTATCGTGTAAGTTGTAGAGTGTAGCGTGTAGGGTGTAGCGGGTAGCGTGTAGCATGTAGAGTGTAGGGTGTAGCATGTAGAGTGTAGCGTGTAGGGTGTAGCGTGTAAGTTGTAGAGTGTAGCGTGTAGGGTGTAGGGTGTAGGGTGTAGCGTGTAGAGTGTAGCGTGAAGGGTGTAGAGTGTACCATGTAGGGTGTAGCGTGTAGGGTGTAGAGTGTAGCATGTAGCGTGTAGGGTGTAGGGTTTAGAGTGTAGCGTGTAGCATGTAGGGTGTAGGGTGTAGAGTGTAGCGTGTATGGTGTAGAGTGTAGCGTGTAGCGTGTAGCGTGTAGCGTGTAGGGTGTAGGGTGTAGGGTGTAGAGTGTAGGGTGTAGCGTATAGAGTGGAGAGTGTAGCGTGTAGTGTGTAGGGTGTAGAGTGTAGGGTGTAGCATGTAGGGTGTAGAGTGTAGCATGTAGAGTGTAGAGTGTAGCATGTAGGGTGTAGAGTGTAGCGTGTAGCGTGTAGCGTGTAAGTTGTAGAGTGTAGCGTTTAGGGTGTAGGGTGTAGCGGGTAGCGTGTACCGTGTAGAGTATAGGGTGTAGCGTGTAGAGTGTAGCGTGTAGGGTGTAGAGTGTAGCGTGTAGGGTGTAGCGTGTAGGGTGTAGAGTGTAGCATGTAGCGTGTAGGGTGTAGGGTTTAGAGTGTAGCGTGTAGCGTGTAGCGTGTAGGGTGTAGGGTGTAGAGTGTAGAGTGTAGCGTGAATGGTGTAGAGTGTAGCGTGTAGCGTGTAGCGTGTAGCATGTAGGGTGTAGGGTGTAGGGTGTAGAGTGTAGGGTGTAGCATATAGGGTGGAGTGTGTAGCGTGTAGTGTGTAGGGTGTAGAGGGTAGGGTGTAGCGTGTAGGGTGTAGAGTGTAGCGTGTAGGGTGTAGCATGTAGCGTGTAGCGTGTAGGGTGTAGAGTGTAGGGTGTAGTGTGTAGGGTGTAGAGTGTAGTGTGTAGGGTGTAGCGTGTAGCGTGTAGCGTGTAGCGTGTAGCGTGTAAGTTGTAGAGTGTAGCGTTTAGGGTGTAGAGTGTAGCGTGTAGGGTGTAGCATGTAGCGTGTAGCGTGTAGGGTGTAGCATGTAGCGTGTAGCGTGTAGGGTGTAGAGTGTAGAGTGTAGCATGTAGGGTGTAGAGTGTAGCGTGTAGCGTGTAGCGTGTAAGTTGTAGAGTGTAGCGTTTAGGGTGTAGGGTGTAGCGGGTAGCGTGTACCGTGTAGAGTGTAGGGTGTAGCGTGTAGAGTGTAGCGTGTAGGGTTTAGAGTGTAGCGTGTAGGGTGTAGCGTGTAGGGTGTAGAGTGTAGCATGTAGCGTGTAGGGTGTAGGGTTTAGAGTGTAGCGTGTAGCGTGTAGCGTGTAGGGTGTAGGGTGTAGAGTGTAGAGTGTAGCGTGAATGGTGTAGAGTGTAGCGTGTAGCGTGTAGCATGTAGCGTGTAGCGTGTAGGGTGTAGAGTGTAGGGTGTAGTGTGTAGGGTGTAGAGTGTAGGGTGTAGCATATAGGGTGGAGTGTGTAGCGTGTAGTGTGTAGGGTGTAGAGTGTAGGGTGTAGCGTGTAGGGTGTAGAGTGTAGCGTGTAGGGTGTAGCATGTAGCGTGTAGCGTGTAGGGTGTAGAGTGTAGGGTGTAGTGTGTAGGGTGTAGAGTGTAGTGTGTAGGGTGTAGCGTGTAGCGTGTAGGGTGTAGGGTGTAGAGTGTAGGGTGTAGCGTGTAGGGTGTAGCGTGTAGCATGTAGGGTGTAGGGTGTAGAGTGAAGGGTGTAGCGTGTAGGATGTAGAGTGTAGCGTGTAGGGTGTAGAGTGTAGCGTGTAGGGTGTAGAGTGTAGCGTGTAGCGTGTAGCGTGTAGAGTGTAGGGTGTAGTGTGTAGGGTGTAGAGTGTAGCGTGTAGGGTGTAGAGTGTAGCGTGTAGCGTGTAGAGTGTAGCGTGTAGGGTGTAGGGTGTAGAATGTTGGGTGTAGCGTGTAGAGTGTAGTGTGTAGCGTGTAGCGTGTAGCGTGTAGGGTGTAGGGTGTAGAGTGTAGGGTGTAGCGTGTAGGGTGTAGAGTGTAGCGTGTAGCGTGTAGGGTGTAGGGTGTAGCGTGTAGCGTTTAGAGTGTAGCGTGTAGGGTGTAGAGTGTAGCTTGTAGCGTGTAGGGTGTAGAGTGTAGGGTGTAGTGTGTAGGCTGTAGAGTGTAGCGTGTAGGGTGTAGAGTGTAGCGTGTAGCGTGTAGAGTGTAGCGTGTAGCGTGTAGGGTGTAGGGTGTAGAGTGTTGGGTGTAGCGTGTAGAGTGTAGTGTGTAGCGTGTAGCGTGTAGCGTGTAGGGTGTAGGGTGTAGAGTGTAGGGTGTAGCGTGTAGGGTGTAGAGTGTAGCGTGTAGCGTGTAGGGTGTAGGGTGTAGCGTGTAGGGTGTAGAGTGTAGCGTGTAGGGTGTAGAGTGTAACGTGTAGCGTGTAGGGTGTAGCGTGTAGCTTGTAGAGTGCAGCATGTAGGGTGTAGAGTGTAGCGTGTAGCGTGTAGCGTGTAGAGTGTATCGTGTAGGGTGTAGGGTGTAGCGTGTAGCATGTAGGGTGTAGGGTGTAGAGTGTAGGGTGTAGAGTGTAGGGTGTAGCATGTAGGGTGTAGGGTGTAGCGTGTAGGGTGTAGAGTGTAGCGTGTAGGGTGTAGGGTGTAGCGTGTAGCGTGTAGGGTGTAGCGTGTAGGGTGTAGGGTGCAGAGTGTAGCGTGTAAGGGTAGAGTGAGGATGTAGAGTGTTGGGTGTAGGGTGTAGAGTAGAGTGTAGAGTGTAGGGTTTAGAGTGTAGAGTGTAGGGTGTAGAGTGCACATTTTTCCCCATTTCCCCACTGTGTCATAATTTCTGTTAGAATGATCAGAGGTTGAAATTTTTTGCGTTTTCCTTCTCTTTCCAATGGCCTACAAGCAAAAGTGAAGCGGTGAGCAGCAGTTTCTCTTAGTATAGGAGACAACGGAAAACATTTCACATTTTTCCCCATTTCCCCATTGGGTCATAACTTCTGTTACAATGATCAGAGGTTGAAATTTTTTGCGTTTTCCTGCTCTTTCCAATGGCCTACAAGCATAAGTGAAGCAGTGAGCAGCAGTCTCTATTAGTATAGGAGATAACAGAAAACATTTCACATTTTTCCCTATTTCCCCATTGGGTCATAACTTCTGTCAGAATGATCAGAGGTTGAAATTTTTCGTGTTTTCCTGCTCTTTCCAATGGCCTACAAGCATATATGAAGCGGTGAGCAGCAGTCTCTATTAGTATAAGAGATACGCAGGAAAACGCAAAAAATGTCAACCTCTGATCATTCTAACACAAGTTATGACCCAATGGGGAAATGTGGAAAAATGTGAAATGTTTTCCGTTATCTCCTATACTAATAGAAACTGCTGCTCACCGCTTCACTTTTGCTTGTAGGCCATTGGAAAGAGCAGGAAAACGCAAAAAATTTCAACCTCTGATCATTGTAACAGAAGTTATGACCCAATGGGGAAATGGGGAAAATTGTGAAATGTTTTCCGTTATCTCTTATAATAATAGAGACTGCTGCTCACCGCTTCATATATGCTTGTTGTTGTGATCCGCTTTTTGGGCTCCCCTAGTGGTGGCTGGTGGTACTGGAGACTTGTGTGTTCTTTTCTGCCTCAGCTCACCTGCTTCCATCAGTTTTGGGAGTTCCCTATTTAGCCTTGCTCTCCAGTCACTTCCTTGCCGGTCATCATTGTAACCTGAGTCTTTCAGTTGCATGTTCCTGCTACCAGTCTGCTGATCAGCTAAGTGGGCTCTTGTCCTTTTTGTTTTGTATTTTTTGTCCAGTTTACAGTTTGTCATTTCCTGTTACTGGAAGCTCTTGTGGACTGAAATTGCCACTCCTGTGTCATGAGTTGACACAGGAGTCTTAAAGTAATTTCAGGATGGGTTTTTGAAAGGGTTTTTTCAGCTGACCGTGAAGTCCTCTTTTGTATCCTTCCTCTATCTAGTAAGTGGACCTCGCTTTGCTAAATCTACCTTCATACTGTGTATGTCTTTTCCTCTGAACTCACCGTTAATATATGTGGGGGCTACTATCATCTTTGGGGAATTTCACTAGAGGTAAGCCAGGTCTGTTTCTTCCTCTTCCAGGCGTAGTTAGTTCTCCGGCTGGCGCATGGCATCTAGGCAGCCGTAGGAATGCTTCCTGGCTACTGTTAGTTGTGTGGTAGATTTAGGTCACGGTCAGCTTGAGTTTCCATCACCCGAGGGCTAGTCTGTTATTTTGTGTTTCTGATGTTCCCATGCCATTGGGGAATCATGACAGTATGACCGGCCACTGTTAAAGTAATTGGCAGAAGAAAGGAGAGTAAAAGAAGTCTGTAGATTTTTTTTTTTTTTTTCCTCACATGTTTGCTACTTAGTTGGCTCAGTTGTATTTCTGCTCTATTTACAGCCTTGCCTTTCTCTCCTTCTAATCCTTGAATGGCTCTGATCTCTCCGGTGTAAGGATGGACTCTCAGAGTTTGGCTGCAGGTTTAAATAATCTTGCTACGAAGGTTCAGAATTTACAAGATTATGTTATACGTACTCCTATTTCTGAACCTAAGATTCCTACACCTGAGGTATTTTCCGGAGATAGATCTCGGTTTCTGAATTTCAAATGTAATTGTAAATTATTCCTTTCTCTCAGACCTCACTCCTCTGGAGATCCTGTTCAGCAGGTTAAGATTGTGATTTCTTTGCTGCGAGGTGACCCTCAAAATTGGGCATTTTCATTGACACCAGGGGATCCTGCGTTGCTCAATGTGGATGCGTTTTTTCTGGCTTTAGGGTTGCTGTATGAGGAACCTAATTTGGAGATTCAAGCTGAAAAAGCTTTAATAGCCCTGTCTCAAGGGCAAGATGAAGCTGAGATATACTGCCAAAAATTTCGTAAATGGTCTGTGCTTACTCAGTGGAATGAGTGTGCCCTAGCGGCAATTTTCAGAGAAGGCCTTTCTGATGCCGTTAAGGATGTCATGGTGGGGTTTCCTACGCCCACAGGTCTGAATGAGTCCATCACAATGGCGATTCAGATTGATTGGCGTTTGCGGGAGCGCAAACCCATGCACCATTTGGCGGTATCTTCTGAAGGGACGCCAGAGAAAATGCAATGTGACAGAATTCTGTCAAGAAGCAAGCGGCAGAATTATAGGCGCAAAAATGGCTTGTGCTTCTATTGTGGTGATTCCGCGCATGTTATATCAGCATGCTCTAAACGTACTAGGAAGGTTGACAAGTCTGTTTCTATTGGCACTTTACAGTCTAAATTTCTTCTGTCTGTAACTCTGATTTGTTCATTATCAGTTATTACCGTGGATGCCTATGTGGACTCTGGCGCCGCTCTGAGTCTCATGGATTGGTCCTTCGCCAGGCGCTGTGGGTTTGATTTGGAGCCTCTGGAAGTTCCTATACCTCTGAAGGGTATTGATTCTACACCTCTGGCTTGTAATAGACCACAGTTCTGGACGCAAGTGACTATGCGTATGACTCCAGACCATCAGGAGATGATTCGCTTCCTCGTGTTGCATAATTTACATGATAGTGCTTGGATTACCATGGTTGCAATCTCATAACCCAGTACTGGACTGGAAAACTATGTCTGTGTTAAGCTGGGGATGTCGGGGGGCTCATGGGGACATACCTTTGGTTTCTATCTCGTCATCTATTCCCTCTGAGGTTCCGGCATTTTTGTCGGATTTTGGGGATATTTTTGAAGAGCCTAAAATTGGTTCTCTCCCTCCCCACAGAGAGTGTGATTGCGCCATAGATCTGATTCCAGGCAGTAAATTTCCAAAGGGTCTTTTGTTTAACCTATCTGTACCTGAGCATGCTGCCATGCGAGAGTAGGTTAAGGAGTCCCTGGAAAAGGGACATATTCGTCCTTCTTCATCACCTTTAGGAGCTGGGTTTTTCTTTGTCTCTAAAAAGGATGGCTCGCTGAGGCCTTGTATTGATTATCGACTCCTGAATAAAATTACTGTCAAATATCAGTATCCGTTGCCGCTGCTTACTGATTTGTTTGCTCGCATAAGGGGGGCTAAGTGGTTCTCCAAGATTGATCTCCGTGGGGCGTATAATTTGGTGCGAATTAAGCAAGGGGATGAGTGGAAAACCGCATTTAATACGCCTGAGGGCCACTTTGAGTATTTAGTAATGCCTTTCGGCCTTTCTAATGCACCTTCAGTTTTTCAGTCCTTTATGCATGATATTTTCCGTGAATATCTGGATAAATTTATGATTGTGTATTTGGACGATATTTTGATTTTTTCTGAGGACTGGGAGTCTCATGTTCAGCAGGTCAGGAGGGTTTTTCAGGTCTTGCGGGAGAATTCTCTGTGTGTAAAGGGTTCTAAGTGTGTTTTTGGGGTTCAAAAGATTTCCTTTTTGGGGTACATTTTTTCCCCTTCTTCTGTTGAGATGGACCCTGTCAAGGTTCGGGCTATTTGTGACTGGACGCAGCCTACTTCTCTAAAGGGTCTTCAGAAGTTCTTGGGCTTTGCTAATTTTTATCGTCGATTTATAACTGGTTTTTCTGGTGTTGCTAAGCCTCTTACAGATTTGACTAAGAAGGGTGCTGATGTTGCCAATTGGTCCTCTGCCGCTGTGGAGGCCTTTCGGGAACTTAAGCGTCGCCTTTCGTCTGCCCCTGTGTTGCGCCAGCCTGATGTCTCTCTCCCCTTTCAGGTTGAGGTCGATGCTTCCGAGATCGGAGCGGGGGCAGTTTTGTCGCAGAAAAGTTCCGATTGCTCAGTGATGAGACCTTGTGCGTTCTTTTCTCGAAAATTTTCTGCCGCCGAAAGAAATTATGATGTCGGTAATCGGGAGCTTTTGGCCATGAAGTGGGCATTTGAGGAGTGGCGTCATTGGCTTGAGGGTGCTAGACATCAGGTGGTGGTTTTGACTGATCACAAGAATCTGATTTATCTTGAGTCTGCCAGGCGCCTGAATCCTAGACAGGCGCGCTGGTCATTGTTTTTCTCTCGGTTTAATTTTGTGGTCTCATATCTACCAGGTTCTAAGAATGTGAAGGCAGATGCCCTTTCTAGGAGTTTTGAGCCTGATTCCCCTGGTGATTCGGAACCTACAGGTATCCTTAAGGATGGGGTGATATTATCCGCTATTTCCCCAGATCTGCGACGTGCTTTGCAAGAGTTTCAGGCGGATAGACCTGATCGCTGTCCACCTGGTAGACTGTTTGTTCCTGGTGATTGGACCAGTAAAGTCATCTCGGAGGTTCATTCTTCTACGCTGGCGGGTCATCCTGGAATTTTTGGTACCAGGGATTTGGTGGCTAGATCCTTCTGGTGGCCATCTCTGTCTCGAGATGTGCGTGTTTTTGTGCAGGCTTGTGATGTGTGTGCTCGGGCCAAGCCTTGTTGTTCTAGGGTTAGCGGGTTGTTGTTGCCCTTGCCTATTCCGAAGAGGCCTTGGACGCACATCTCGATGGACTTTATTTCTGATCTTCCTGTCTCTCAGAGGATGTCTGTTATCTGGGTGGTGTGTGACCGTTTTTCTAAGATGGTTCATTTGGTGCCATTGCCGAAGTTGCCTTCCTCGTCTGAGTTGGTTCCTTTGTTTTTTCAAAATGTGGTTCGCTTGCATGGTATTCCTGAAAATATCGTTTCTGATAGGGGTACCCAGTTCGTTTCTAGATTTTGGCGGGCATTCTGTGCCAGGTTGGGCATTGATTTGTCTTTTTCGTCTGCCTTCCATCCTCAGACTAATGGCCAGACGGAGCGAACTAATCAGACTTTGGAGACGTATTTGAGGTGTTTTGTGTCTGCGGATCAGGATGATTGGGTTGCCTTTTTGCCGTTGGCGGAGTTTGCTCTTAATAATCGGGCTAGTTCAGCCACTTTGGTTTCCCCTTTCTTTTGCAATTCGGGGTTTCATCCCCGTTTTTCTTCTGGTCAGGCGGAGTCTTCGGATTGTCCTGGAGTAGATGCTGTGGTGGATCGGTTGTATCGGATTTGGGAACAAGTGGTGGACAATTTGAATTTGTCCCAGGAGAGGACTCAGCGGTTTGCTAACCGCCAGCGTCGGGTTGGTCCTCGCCTTCGTGTTGGGGACTTGGTGTGGTTGTCTTCCCGTTTTGTCCCAATGAGGGTTTCTTCTCCTAAATTTAAGCCTCGGTTCATCGGTCCCTATAGGATTTTGGAGATTATTAACCCTGTTTCCATTCGTTTGGACCTCCCGGCATCTTTCGCTATCCATAATGTGTTCCATCGGTCGTTGTTGCGGAGATACGAGGTGCCGGTGGTTCCTTCTGCTGAGCCTCCTGCTCCTGTGCTGGTTGAGGGTGAATTGGAGTACGTTATAGAGAAGATCTTGGACTCCCGTATTTCCAGGCGGAGACTCCAGTATCTGGTTAAATGGAAGGGCTATGGTCAGGAAGATAATTCTTGGGTAACTGCCTCTGATGTTCATGCCTCGGATTTGGTTCGTGCCTTTCATAGGGCTCATCCAGGTCGCCCTGGCGGTTCTTGTGAGGGTTCGGTGCCCCCTCCTTAAGGGGGGGTACTGTTGTGATCCGCTTTTTGGGCTCCCCTAGTGGTGGCTGGTGGTACTGGAGACTTGTGTGTTCTTTTCTGCCTCAGCTCACCTGCTTCCATCAGTTTTGGGAGTTCCCTATTTAGCCTTGCCCTCCAGTCACTTCCTTGCCGGTCATCATTGTAACCTGAGTCTTTCAGTTGCATGTTCCTGCTACCAGTCTGCTGATCAGCTAAGTGGACTCTTGTCCTTTTTGTTTTGTATTTTTTGTCCAGTTTACAGTTTGTCATTTCCTGTTACTGGAAGCTCTTGTGGACTGAAATTGCCACTCCTGTGTCATGAGTTGACACAGGAGTCTTAAAGTAATTTCAGGATGGGTTTTTGAAAGGGTTTTTCAGCTGACCGTGAAGTCCTCTTTTGTATCCTTCCTCTATCTAGTAAGTGGACCTCGCTTTGCTAAATCTACCTTCATACTGTGTATGTCTTTTCCTCTGAACTCACCGTTAAAATATGTGGGGGCTACTATCATCTTTGGGGAATTTCACTAGAGGTAAGCCAGGTCTGTTTCTTCCTCTTCCAGGCGTAGTTAGTTCTCCGGCTGGTGCATGGCATCTAGGCAGCCGTAGGAATGCTTCCTGGCTACTGTTAGTTGTGTGGTAGATTTAGGTCATGGTCAGCTTGAGTTTCCATCACCCGAGGGCTAGTCTGTTATTTTGTGTTTCTGATGTTCCCATGCCATTGGGGAATCATGACAGCTTGTAGGCCATTGGAAAGAGCAGGAAAACGCAAAAAAATTCAACCTCTGATCATTCTGACAGAAGTTATGACCCGATGGGGAAATAGGGAAAAATGTGAAATGTTTTCTGTTATCTCCTATACTAATAGAGACTGCTGCTCACTGCTTCATTATGCTTGTAGGTAGTGTTGAGCGATACTGTCCGATACTTGAAAGTATCGGTATCGGAAAGTATCGGCCGATACCGGCAAAGTATCGGATCTGATCCGATACCGATACCCGATACCAATACAAGTCAATGGGACTCAAGTATTGGAAGGTATCCCTGATGGTTCCCAGGGTCTGAAGGAGAGGAAACTCTCCTTCAGGCCCTGGGATCCATATTAATGTGTAAAATAAAGAATTAAAATAAAAAATATTGATATACTCACCTCTCCGACGCAGCCTGGACCTTACCGCTGTGAACCGGCAGCCTTCTTTGCTTAAAATGAGCGCGTTCAGCACCTTCCATGACATCACGGCTTCTGATTGGTCGCATGCCGCTCATGTGACCGCCACGCGACCAATCAGAAGCCGCGACGTCATCCCTCAGGTCCTAAATTCCTAGAAGGCTTGTGATTGGTCGCGTGGCGTTCAAATGAGCGGCACGCGATCAATCAGAAGCTGTGACGTCATGGAAGGTGCTGAACGCGCTCATTTTAAACAAAGAAGGCTGGCGGTTACCAGCGGTGATGTCCAGGGGCCTCCAGACAGGTGAGTATATCAATATTTTTTATTTTAATTCTTTATTTTACACATTCATATGGATCCCAGGGCCTGAAGGAGAGTTTCCTCTCCTTCAGACCCTGGGAACCATACACTGGAAACTTCCGATCCCGATTCCCGTTATCACAAAAGTATCGGATCTCGGTATCGGAATTCCAATACTGCAAGTATAGGCCGATACCCGATACTTGCGGTATCGGAATGCTCAACACTACTTGTAGGCCATTGGAAAGAGCAGGAAAACACAAAAAATTTCAACCTCTGATCATTCTAACAGAAGTTATGACCCAGTGGGGAAATGGGGAAAAATATGCACTCTACACCCTACACTCTACACCCTACACACTACACTCTACTCTACACCCTACACCCAACACTCTACATCCTCACTCTACCCTTACACCCTACACTCTACATCCTACACTCTACTCTCTTCATCCTACACTCTACACTCTACATCCTACACTCTATACCCTACACTCTACACTATACAACCTACAATCTACACCCTACAAGGTACACTCTACACTCTACATCCTACACTCAACACTCTACACCCTACACTCTACACTCTACACCCTACACCCTACACTCTACACTCTACACTCTACACCCTACACTCTACACTCTACACCCTACAATCTACACTCTACACCCTACACTCCACTCTACATCCTACACTCTACACTCTACACTCTACATCCTACACTCTACACCCTACACTCAACACTCTACACCCAACACTCTACACTCTACACCCTACACGCTACACTCTACACCTTACATGCTACACCTTACACTCTACACCCTACACCCTACACGCTACTCGCTACACTCTACACCCTACACGCTACACGCTACACTCTACACGCAACACGCTACATGCTACACCCTACATTCTACACCCTACACGCTACACCCTAGACGCTACACCCTACACGCTACACTCTACACCCTACTCCCTACACGCTACCCACTACACCCTACACTCTACACGCTAGACGCTACACACTACACGCTACACTCTACACGCTACACGCTACACACTACACCCTACACTCTACACCCTACACCCTACACTCTACAACCTACACGCTACACGCTACACCCTACACGCTACACTCTACACGCTACACGCTACACTCTACACCCTACACCCTACACGCTACACTCTACACCCTACACGCTACACGCTACACTCTACACCCTACACGCTACACTCTACACCCTACACCCTACACGCTACACGCTACATTCTACAGCCTACACGCTACACCCTACACTCTACACCCTACAACTTAGACCCTACACGCTACACTCTACACCCTACACGCTACACCCTACACCCTACACTCTACGCGCTTTAGCTACACGCTACATGCTACACTCTACACCCTACACGCTACACCCTACACTCTACACCCTACAACCTACACACTATACGCTACACGCTACACTCTACACCCTACATGCTACACCCTACACTCTACACCCTACACGCTACACTCTACACCCTACACCCTACACGCTACACGCTACACACTACACGCTACTCGCTACACGCTACACCCTACACTCTACACCCTACACGCTACACGCTACACTCTACACCCTACACGCTACACCCTATACCCTACATGCTACACCCTACACTCTACACCCTACACCCTACAAGCTACACGCTACACTCTACACCCTACACCCTACACACTGCATGCTACACGCTACACGCTACACTCTACACGCTACACCCTACACCCTACACCCTACACGCTACACTCTACACGCTACATGCTACACGCTACACTCTACACCCTACACGCTACACGCTACACTCTACACCCTACACCCTACACGCTACACGTTACACTCTACACCCTACACGCTACACTCTACACCCTACACGCTACACCCTACACGCTACACTCTACTCCCTACACTCTACACTCTACACCCTACAACCTACATGCTACACTCTACACCCTACACTCTACACCCTACACCCTACACGCTACACGCTACATTCTACACCCTACACGCTACACCCTACACTCTACACCCTACACCCTACACGCTACACGCTGCACTCTACACCCTACACCCTAAATGCTACACGCTACACGCTACACTCAACACGCTACACCCTACACGCTACACTCTACACCCTACACGCTACATGCTGCACGCTACACCATTCACGCTACACGCTACACTCTACACCCTACACGCTACACGCTACACTCTACACCCTACACGCTACACTCTGCACCCTACAACCTACATGCTACACTCTACACCCTACACTCTACACCCTACACCCTACACGCTACACCCTACACCCTACACTCTACACCCTACATGCTACACGCTAAAGGCTACACGCTACACTCTACACCCTACACACTACATTCTACACTCTACACCCTACACCCTACACGCTACACTCTACCCTACACGCTACACGCTACACTATACACGCTACACGCTACACTCTACACGCTGCACGCTACACTCTACACGCTACACCCTACACCCCATACCCTACACTGTACACTCTACACCCTACATTCTACTCACTACACTCTACACTATACACTCTACTCTCTACCTTCTACACCCCACACTCTACACTCTACACCCTACACCCTACACGCTACATGCTACACTCTACACCCTACACGCTACACCCTACACTCTACACCCTACACGCTACACCCTACACTCTACACCCTACACGCTACACCCTACACCCCACACGCTACATTCTGCACCCTACATTTCACATTTTTCCCCATTTCCCCATTGGGTCATAACTTGTGTTAGAATGATCAGAGGTTGAAATTTTTTGTGTTTTCCTGCTCTTTCCAATGGCCTACAAGCATATATGAAGCGGTGAGCAGCAGTCTCTATTAGTATAAGAGATACGCAGGAAAACGCTTCACTTTTGCTTGTAGGCCATTGGAAAGAGCAGGAAAACGCAAAAAATGTCAACCTCTGATCATTGTAACAGAAGATATGTCCCAATGAGGAAATGGGGAAAATTGTGAAATGTTTTCCGTTATCTCCTATACTAATAGAGACTGCTGTTCACCGCTTCATATATGCTTGTAGGCCATTGGAAAGAGCAGGAAAATGCAAAAAATTTCAACCTCTGATCATTCTAACACAAGTTATGACCCAATGGGGAAATGGGGAAAAATGTGAAATGTTTTCCGTTATCTCCTATACTAATAGAAACTGCTGCTCACCGCTTCACTTTTGCTTGTAGGCCATTGGAAAGAGCAGGAAAACGCAAAAAATGTCAACCTCTGATCATTGTAACAGAAGTTATGACCCAATGAGGAAATGGGGAAAATTGTGATATGTTTTCCGTTATCTCTTATAATAATAGAGACTGCTGCTCACCGCTTCATATATGCTTGTAGGCCATTGGAAAGAGCAGAAAAACGCAAAAAATTTCAACCTCTGATCATTGTAACAGAAGTTATGACCCAATGGGGAAATGGGGAAAAATTTGAAATGTTTTCTGTTATCTCCTATACTAATAGAGACTGCTGCTCACTGCTTCACTTATGCTTGTAGGTAGTGTTGAGCGATACTGTCCGATACTTGAAAGTATCGGTATCGGAAAGTATCGGCCGATACCGGCAAAGTATCGGATCTGATCCGATACCGATACCCGATACCAATACAAGTCAATGGGACTCAAGTATCGGAAGGTATCCCTGATGGTTCCCAGGGTCTGAAGTAGAGAAACTCTCCTTAAGGCCCTGGGATCCATATTAATGTGTAAAATAAAGAATTAAAATAAAAAATATTGATATACTCATCTCTCGGACGCAGCCTGGACCTTACCGCTGTGAACCGGCAGCCTTCTATGCTTAAAATGAGCGCGTTCAGCACCTTCCATGAGGTCACGGCTTCTGATTGGTCGCATGCCGCTCATGTGACCGCCACGCGACCAATCAGAAGCCGCGACGTCATTCCTCAGGTCCTAAATTCCTAGAAGGGAACACTCTACACCCTACACTCTACACTCTACACCCTACACCCTACACTCTACAATCTACACCCTACACTCTACACCCTACACTCCACTCTACATCCTACACTCTACACTCTACATCCTACACTCTACACCCTACACTCAACACTCTACACCCTACACTCTACACCCTACACTCTACACTCTACACTCTACACCCTACACGCTACACCCTACACCCTACATGCTACACCCTACACTCTACACCCTACACCCTGCACGCTACACGCTACACTCTACACTCTACACCCTACACGCTACACGCTACACGCTACACTCTACACGCTACACCCTACACTCTACACCCTACACACTACACCCTAGACGCTACACCCTACACGCTACACCCTACACCCTACGCGCTACACGCTACGCCCTACACTCTACACCCTACACCCTACACTCTACACTCTACACCCTACACGCTACACGCTACACTCTACGCCCTACACACTACACCCTACACTTTACACCCCACACCCTACACTCTACATTCTACACCCTACACGCTACACCCTACACCCTACACTGTACACCCTACACGCTACACTCTACACCCTACACGCTACACCCTACACTCTACACCCTACACGCTACACTCTACACCCTACACCCTACACGCTACACGCTACACTCTACAGCCTACACGCTACACCCTACACTCTACACCCTACACCTTAGACCCTACACGCTACACTCTACACCCTACACGCTACACCCTACACGCTATACGCTACACGCTACACTCTACACCCTACACGCTACACCCTACACTCTACACCCTACACGCTACATGCTACACTCTACACCCTACACGCTACACCCTACACCCTACATGCTACACCCTACACTCTACACCCTACACGCTACACGCTACACTCTTCACCCTACACGCTACACTCTACACCCTACACCCTACACGCTACACGCTACACGCTACACCATACACGCTACTCGCTACACGCTACACCCTACACTCTACACCCTACACGCTACACGCTTCACTCTACACCCTACACGCTACACCCTACACCCTACATGCTACACCCTACACTCTACACCCTACATCCTACACGCTACACACTACACTCTACACCCTACACCCTACACACTACACGCTACACGCTACATGCTACACTCTACACCCTACACGCTTCACTCTACACCCTACACGCTACACCCTACACCCTACATGCTACACCCTACACTCTACACCCTACATCCTACACGCTACACACTACACTCTACACCCTACACCCTACACACTACACGCTACACGCTACATGCTACACGCTACACCCTACACTCTACACGCTACACTCTACACGCTACATGCTACACGCTACACCCTACACGCTACACGCTACACCCTACACCCTACACGCTACACGTTACACTCTACACCCTACACGCTACACTCTACACCCTACATGCTACACCCTACACGCTACCCGCTACACTCTACACCCTACACGCTACACCCTACACTCTACACCCTACACCCTACACGCTACACGCTACACTCTACACCCTACACGCTACACCCAACACTCTATACCCTACACTCTACACTATACAACCTACAATCTACACCCTACAAGGTACACTCTACACTCTACACCCTACACTCAACACTCTACACCCTACACTCTACACTCTACACCCTACACCCTACACTCTACACTCTACACCCTACACTCTACACTCTACACCCTACACCCTACACTCTACAATCTACACCCTACACTCTACACCCTACACTCCACTCTACATCCTACACTCTACACTCTACATCCTACACTCTACACCCTACACTCAACACTCTACACCCTACACTCTACACCCTACACTCTACACTCTACACTCTACACCCTACACGCTACACCCTACACCCTACATGCTACACCCTACACTCTACACCCTACACCCTGCACGCTACACGCTACACTCTACACTCTACACCCTACACGCTACACGCTACACGCTACACTCTACACGCTACACCCTACACTCTACACCCTACACACTACACCCTAGACGCTACACCCTACACGAAACACCCTACACCCTACGCGCTACACGCTACGCCCTACACTCTACACCCTACACCCTACACTCTACACTCTACACCCTACACGCTACACGCTACACTCTACGCCCTACACACTACACCCTACACTTTACACCCCACACCCTACACTCTACATTCTACACCCTACACGCTACACCCTACACCCTACACTGTACACCCTACACGCTACACTCTACACCCTACACGCTACACCCTACACTCTACACCCTACACGCTACACTCTACACCCTACACCCTACACGCTACACGCTACACTCTACAGCCTACACGCTACACCCTACACTCTACACCCTACACCTTAGACCCTACACGCTACACTCTACACCCTACACGCTACACCCTACACGCTATACGCTACACGCTACACTCTACACCCTACACGCTACACCCTACACTCTACACCCTACACGCTACATGCTACACTCTACACCCTACACGCTACACCCTACACCCTACATGCTACACCCTACACTCTACACCCTACACGCTACACGCTACACTCTTCACCCTACACGCTACACTCTACACCCTACACCCTACACGCTACACGCTACACGCTACACCCTACACGCTACTCGCTACACTCTACACCCTACACGCTACACTCTAAACCCTACACCCTACACGCTACACGCTACACGCTACACTCTACAGCCTACACGCTACACCCTACACTCTACACCCTACACCTTAGACCCTACACGCTACACTCTACACCCTACACGCTACACCCTACACTCTACACGCTACACCCTACACGCTACACTCTACACTCTACACCCTACACCCTACACGCTACACGCTACACCCTACACGCTACTCGCTACACGCTACACCCTACACTCTACACCCTACACGCTACATGCTACACTACACCCTACACCCTACATGCTACACCCTACACTCTACACCCTACATCCTACACGCTACACACTACACTCTACACCCTACACCCTATACGCTACACGCTACACGCTACACGCTACACTCTACACGCTACACCCTACACTCTACACGCTACACTCTACACGCTACATGCTACACGCTACACTCTACACCCTACACGCTACACGCTACACCCTACACCCTACACGCTACACGTTACACTCTACACCCTACACGCTACGCTCTACACCCTACATGCTACACCCTACACGCTACACGCTACACTCTACACCCTACACGCTACACCCTACACTCTACACCCTACACCCTAAACGCTACACGCTACACTCTACACCCTACATGCTACACCCAACACTCTACACCCTACACCCTACACGATACACTCTACACGCTACACTCTACACCCTACACGCTACACTCTACACCCTACATGCTACACTCTACACCCTACACTCTACACTCTACACCCTACATTCTACACCCTACACTCTACACCCTGCACGCTACACACTACACTCTACACCCTACACCCTACAAGCTACACGCTAAACGCTACACTCAACACGCTACACCCTACACGCTACACTCTACACGCTACACCCTACATGCTACACGCTACACTCTACAACCTACACCCTACACGCTACACTCTACACCCTACACCCTACACGCTACACTCTACACCCTACAACCTACATGCTACACTCTACACCCTACACTCTACACCCTACACCCTACACGCTACACGCTACACTCTACACCCTACACGCTACACGCTACACCCTACAACCTACATGCTACACGCTACAGGCTACACGCTACACTCTACACCCTATACACTATACCCTACACTCTACACCCTACACCTTACACCCTACATGCTACATGCTACACTCTATACTCTACACCCTACACCCTACACGCTACACGCTACACGCTACACCCTACACTCTAAAACCTACACCCTACACGCTACATGCTACACTCTACACCCTACACCCTACACGCAACACTCTACACCCTACACGCTACACTCTACACGCTACACCCTACACGCTACACGCTACCCGCTACACCCTACACCCTACACGCAACACGCTACACGCTACACGCTGCACTCTACACCCTACAAGATACACGCTACACGCTACACACTACACCCTACACGCTACACTCTACACCCTACACGCCACACTCTACACCCTACACGCTACACCCTACACTCTACACCCTACACCCTACACGCTACACTCTACACCCTATATGCTACACCATACACCCTACACTCTACACCCTACAAGCTACATCCTACACTCTACTCCCTTCATCCTACACTCTACACTCTACATCCTACACTCTATACCCTACACTCTACACTATACAACCTACAATCTACACCCTACAAGGTACACTCTGCACTCTACACCCTACACTCAACACTCTACAGCCTACACTCTACACTCTACACCCTACACCCTACACTCTACACTCTACACCATACACTCTACACCCTACATCCTACACTCTACACCCTACACTCTACACCCTACACTCCACTCTACATCCTACACTCTACACTCTACATCCTACACTCTACACCCTACACTCTACACTCTACACCCTATACGCTACACCATACACCCTACACTCTACACCCTACATGCTACATCATACACTCTACTCCTTTCTTCCTACACTCTACACTCTACATCCTACACTCTATACCCTACACTCTACACTATACAACCTACAATCTACACCCTACAAGGTACACTCTGCACTCTACACCCTACACTCAACACTCTACACCCTACACTCTACACTCTACACCCTACACCCAACACTCTACACTCTACACCCTACACTCTACACCCTACATCCTACACTCTACAACCTACACTCTACACCCTACACTCCACTCTACATCCTACACTCTACACTCTACACTCTACATCCTACACTCTACACCCTACACTCTACACTCTACACCCTATACGCTACACCATTCACCCTACACTCTACACCCTACATGCTACATCATACGCTCTACTCCCTTCATCCTACACTCTACACTCTACATCCTACACTACACACTACACGCTACACGCTACATGCTACACTCTACACTCTACACGCTACACGCTACACGCTACACCCTACACCCTAAACGCTACACCCTACACGCTACACCCTACACTCTACTCCCTAAACGCTACACCCTACACGCTACACTCTACACGCTACACGCTACACTCTACACCCTACACCCTACACCCTACTCTACACGCTACATGCTACATGCTACACGCTACACTCTACACCCTACACGCTACACCCTACACTCTACACCCTGCACCCTACATGCTACACGCTACACACTACATGCTACACTCTACAACCTACACGCTACACCCTACACTCTACACCCCACACCCTACACGCTACACTCTACACTCTACACGCTACACCCTACACTCTACACCCTACACCCTACACGCTACACGCTACACGCTACACTCTGCACCCCACACGCTACACCCTACACTCTACACCCTAAACCCTACACTCTACACCCTACAGGCTACGTGCTACACTCTACACCCTACACGCTACACCCTACACCCTACATGCTACACCCTACACTCTACACCCTACAATCTACACACTATACGCTACACTCTACACCCTACATGCTACACTCAACACACTACACCCTACTCGCTACACGCTACACGCTACACCCTACACGCTACACCCTACACTCTACACCCTACACCCTACACGCTACACGCTACTCTCTACACCCTACACGCTACACCCTACATGCTACACCCTACACTCTACACCCTACACCCTACACGCTACACGCTACACTCTACACCCTACACCCTACACGCTACACTCCACACGCTACACCCTACACCTTACACCCTACACCCTACACGCTACACTCTACACGCTACATGCTACACTCTATACCCTACACACTACACGCTACACCCTACACCCTACACGTTACACGTTACTTTCTACACCCTACACGCTACACTCTACGCCCTACACGCTACACCCTACACCCTACACGCTACACTCTACACCCTACACGCTACACCCTACACTCTACACCCTACACCCTACATGCTACGCGCTACACTCTACACCCTACACGCTACATTCTACACTCTACACCCTACACCCTACACGCTACACGCTACACTCTACACGCTACATGCTACATGCTACACTCTACTCTCTACATCCTTCACCCTACACCCCACACTCTACACTCTACACCCTACACCCTATACTCTACACTCTAGGTGTAGAGTGTAGGGTGTAGGGTGTAGAGTGTAGAGTGTAGAGTGTTGGGTTTAGAGTGTAGAATGTAGAGTGTACAGTGTAGGGTGTAAGGTGTAGAGTGTAGGGTGTTGAGTGTAGGGTGCAGAATGTAGGGTGCAGAGTGTTGAATACAGGGTGTAGGGTGTAGAATGTAGGGTGTAGAGAGTAGAGTGTAGGATGTACAGTGTAGGGTGTAGAGTGTAGATTGTAGAATGTAGGGTCTTTGGTGTAGGGTGCAGAGTGTAGATTGTAGGGTGTAGACTGTAGACTGTAGGGTGTAGGGGGTAGACTGTAGACTGCAGGGTGTAGAGTGAAGGGTGTAGATTGTAGAGTGTAGAGTGTGGGGTGTAGAGAGTAGTGTGTAGGGTGTAGAGTGTAGGGTGTAGAGTGTAGAGTGTAGGGTGTAGGTTGTAGAGTGTAGAGTTTAGGGTGTAGAGTGTAGAGTGTAGGGTTTAGAGTGTAGAGTGTAGAGTGTTGGGTGTAGGGTGTAGATTGTAGGGTGTAGAGTGTAGAGTGTAGAGTGTAGGGTGTAGGGTGTAGAGTGTAGGGTGTAGAGTGTAGAGTGCAGGGTGTAGGGTGTAGAGTGTAGAGTGTAGGATGTAGAAAGTAGAGTGTAGGGTTTAGAGTGTAGAGTGTAGAGTGTTGGGTTTAGAGTGTAGAGTGTAGAGTGTACAGTGTAGGGTGTATGGTGTAGAGTGTAGTGTGTAGATTGTAGGATGTAGAATGTAGGGTGTAGGGTGTAGAGTAGGGTGTTGAGTGTAGGGTGCAGAGTGTAGAATATAGGGTGTAGGGTGTAGAATGTAGGGTGTAGAGTGTAGAGTGTGTGGTGTAGAGAGTAGTGTGTAGGGTGTAGAGTGTAGGGTGTAGAGTGTAGAGTGTAGGGTGTAGAGTGTATGGTGTATGGAGTAGGGTGTAGAGTGTAGGGTGTAGGGTGTAGAGTGTAGAGTGTAGGGTTTAGAGTGTAGAGTGTAGAGTGTAGAGTGTATAGTGTAGAGTGTACAGTGTAGGGTGTAAGGTGCAGAGTGTGGGGTGTAGAGAGTAGTGTGTAGGGTGTAGAGTGTAGGGTGTAGAGTGTAGAGTGTAGGGTGTAGAGTGTAGAGTGTAGGTTGTAGGGTGTAGAGTGTAGAGTGTAGGATGTAGAGTGTAGAGTGTAGGGTGTAGGGTGTGGAGTGTGGGGTGTAGAGAGTAGTGTGTAGGGTGTAGAGTGTAGGGTGTAGAGTGTAGAGTGTAGAGTGTAGGGTGTAGAGTGTAGAGTGTCAGGTGTAGAGTGTAGGGTGTAAAGTGTAAAGTGTAGGTTGTAGGGTGTAGAGTGTAGAGTGCAGGATGTAGACTGTAGAGTGTAGGGTGTAGAGTGTAGAATGTAGAGTGTAGGGTGTAGAGTGTAGGGTGTAGAGTGTAGAGTGTAGGGTGTAGGGTGTAGAGTGTAGAGTGTAGGATGTAGAGTGTAGAGTGTAGGGTGTAGGGTGTGGGGTGTAGAGAGTAGTGTGTAGGGTGTAGAGTGTAGGGTGTAGAGTGTAGAGTGTAGGGTGTAGAGTGTAGAGTGTAGAGTGTACAGTGTAGGTTGTAAAGTGTAGAGTGTAGTGTGTAGATTGTAGGATGTAGAGTGTAGGGTGTAGGGTGTAGAGTGTAGGGTGTAGGGTGTTGAGTGTAGGATGCAGAGTGTAGGGTGCAGAGTGTATAATATAGGGTGTAGGGTGTAGAATGTAGGGTGTAGAGTGTAGAGTGTGGGGTGTAGAGTGTAGGGTGTAGGGTGTAGGGTGTAGAGTGTACAGTGTAGGATGTAGAGTGTAGAGTGTAGGGTGTAGGGTGTAGAGTGTACAGTGTGGAGTGTAGGGTTTAGAGTGTAGAGTGTACAGTGTAGAGTGTACAGTGTAGGGTGTAAGGTGTAAAGTGTGGGGTGTAGAGAGTAGTGTGTAGGGTGTAGAGTGTAGGGTGTAGAGTGTAGAGTGTAGGGTGTAGAGTGTAGGGTGTAGGGTGTAGAGTTTAGGGTGTAGAGTGTAGAGTGTAGGGTGTAGGGTGTAGAGTGTGGGGTGTAGAGAGTAGTGTGTAGGGTGTAGAGTGTAGGGTGTAGAGTGTAGAGTGTAGGGTGTAGAGTGTAGGGTGTAGGGTGTAGGGTGTAGAGTGTAGAGTGTAGAGTGTAGGGTGTAGAGTGTAGATTGTCGGGTGTAGAGTGTAGGGTGTAAAGTGTAAAGTGTAGGTTGTAGGGTGTAGAGTGTAGAGTGCACGATGTAGACTGTAGAGTGTAGGGTGTAGAGTGTAGAATGTAGAGTGTAGGGTGTAGAGTGTAGGGTGTAGAGTGTAGAGTGTAGGGTGTAGGGTGTAGAGTGTAGAGTGTAGGATGTAGAGTGTAGAGTGTAGGGTGTAGGGTGTAGAGTGTAGAGTGTAGAGAGTAGAGTGTAGGGTGTAGGGTGTAGAGTGTAGAGTGTAGAGTGTACAGTGTAGGTTGTAAAGTGTAGAGTGTAGTGTGTAGATTGTAGGATGTAGAGTGTAGGGTGTAGGGTGTAGAGTGTAGGGTGTAGGGTGTTGAGTGTAGGATGCAGAGTGTAGGGTGCAGAGTGTATAATATAGGGTGTAGGGTGTAGAATGTAGGGTGTAGAGTGTGGGGTGTAGAGAGTAGTGTGTAGGGTGTAGAGTGTAGGGTGTAAAGTGTAGAGTGTAGGGTGTAGAGTGTAGGGTGTAGGGTGTAGGGTGTAGAGTGTAGAGAGTAGGGTGTAGGGTGTAGAGTGTAGAGTGTAGGATGTAGAGTGTAGAGTGTAGGGTGTAGGGTGTAGAGTGTACAGTGTGGAGTGTAGGGTTTAGAGTGTAGAGTGTAGAGTGTACAGTGTAGAGTGTACAGTGTAGGGTGTAAGGTGTAAAGTGTGGGGTGTAGAGAGTAGTGTGTAGGGTGTAGAGTGTAGAGTGTAGGGTGTAGAGTGTAGGGTGTAGGGTGTAGAGTGTAGGGTGTAGAGTGTAGAGTGTAGGGTGTAGGGTGTAGAGTGTGGGGTGTAGAGAGTAGTGTGTAGGGTGTAGAGTGTAGGGTGTAGAGTGTAGAGTGTAGGGTGTAGAGTGTAGGGTGTAGGGTGTAGGGTGTAGGGTGTAGAGTGTAGAGTGTAGGGTGTAGGGTGTAGAGTGTAGAGTGTAGAGTGTAGGATGTAGAGTGTAGAGTGTAGGGTGTAGGGTGTAGAGTGTACAGTGTGGAGTGTAGGGTTTAGAGTGTAGAGTGTAGAGTGTACAGTGTAGAGTGTACAGTGTAGGGTGTAAGGTGTAAAGTGTGGGGTGTAGAGAGTAGTGTGTAGGGTGTAGAGTGTAGGGTGTAGAGTGTAGAGTGTAGGGTGTAGAGTGTAGGGTGTAGGGTGTAGAGTGTAGGGTGTAGGGTGTAGAGTGTGGGGTGTAGAGAGTAGTGTGTAGGGTGTAGAGTGTAGGGTGTAGAGTGTAGAGTTTAGGGTGTAGAGTGTAGGGTGTAGAGTGTAGGGTGTAGAGTGTAGAGTATAGAGTGTAGGGTGTAGAGTGTAGAGTGTAGGGTGTAGGGTGTAGAGTGTAGAGAGTAGTGTGTAGGGTGTAGGGTGTAGATTGTAGGGTTTAGAGTGTAGAGTGTAAGGTGTAGGGTGTAGAGTGTAGAGTGTAGAGTGTACAGTGTAGGGTGTAAGGTGTAGAGTGTAGTGTGTAGATTGTAGGATGTAGAGTGTAGGGTGTAGGGTGTAGAGTGTAGGGTGTAGGGTGTAGAGTGTAGGGTGTAGGGTGTTGAGTGTAGGGTGCAGAGTGTAGGGTGCAGAGTGTAGAATATAGGGTGTATGGTGTTATGACCTGGTGGTTACAGAGCGGTGCTGAGATGACCTGGTGGGTAAAACAAATCATGGACAAGCTCAGAGGAGGTGGCAGCTCCACAGACAGAAATCACTGATATGACCTAGTGATTACTGAGCAGCACTGAAATGACCTGGTGGGTAAAACAAATAATGTACAAGCTCTGAGGAGGTGGTAGCTTTACTGACCGCAATCCCTACTCCTAACACCAACACTAGAAATAGCTGTGGAGCGTTCCTATCTCTGCCTAGACGCCTCTTCACAGCCTAAGAAGTAGCTACCCCTGAAGATGGAAATGGAAAACTATCTCGCCTCAAAGAAACCCCCAAAGGAAGAATAGCCCCCCACAAATATTGACGGTGAGTGAAGAGGGAAATTACAAACTCAGAAATGAAACTAGATTTTAGCAAAGGAGGCCAATACTATCTAAATAGACAGAGATAGAAAAGGCTACTGTGCGGTCAGTATAAAAACTAAATGTCCATGCAGAGTTTACAAAAATAACCTCCACACCGACTTACGGTGTGGAGGGGCTAATCTGCAACCCCAAAGCTTCCAACTAGCCGGAATATTTCATAATTTACATAGTTACATAGTTACATAGTTATTGAGGTTGAAGGAAGACTTTAAGTCCATCTAGTTCAACCCATAGCCTAACCTAACATGCCCTAACATGTTGATCCAGAGGAAGGCAAAAAAAACCCATGTGGCAAAGAGTAACTCCACCATGGGGAAAAAAATTCCTTCCCGACTCCACATACGGCAATCAGACTAGTTCCCTGGATCAACGCCTTATCAAGGAATCTAGTGTATATACCCTGTAATATTATACTTTTCCAGAAAGGTATCCAGTCCCCTCTTAAATTTAATTAATGAATCACTCATTACAACATCATACGGCAGAGAGTTCCATAGTCTCACTGCTCTTACAGTAAAGAATCCGCGTCTGTTATTATGCTTAAACCTTCTTTCCTCCAGACGTAGAGGAGTGTAGAGTGTAGAGTGTACAGTGTAGAGTGTACAGTGTAGGGTACACTCTACACAAGCTGGACAAAAGAGACATAACTTAAACTGAACAGAAGGTCAAAAGCAGGGAAACACCCAAAAACTAGGAGAACTTACCTTAAGCTGAAATGGACTGGCCAACAGAGAACTTCCAGGAAAGGACTGAATCCACAGGAAGAAACATTGACAGCTGGCATCAACTACAGCCAAAAGCCCAGTTAAATAACAAGGCCAGGGAACCGATTAGTGAAAGCAGCTGCTAAGGTCCACTTGAAACCACCAGAGGGAGCCCAAGAGCAGAACTCCCAAAAATACAATTCGCAACCACAGGATGGAGCCCAAGAACGGAATTCACAACAGTAGGGTGTAGAATGTAGGGTGTAGAGAGTAGAGTGTAGGATGTACAGTGTAGGGTGTAGAGTCTAGGGTGTAGAATGTAGGGTCTTGGGTGTAGGGTGTAGAGTGTAGAGTGTAGGGTGTAGACTGTAGACTGTAGGGTGTAGGGGGTAGACTGTAGACTGTAGGGTGTACAGTGTAGAGTGTAGAGTGTAGAGTGTAGAGTGTGGGGTGTAGAGAGTAGTGTGTAGGGTGTAGAGTGTAGGGTGTAGAGTGTAGAGTGTAGGGTGTAGAGTGTATAGTGTAGGGTGTAGGGTGTAGCGTATAGGGTGTAGAGTGTAGCGTGTAGCGTGTAGGGTGTAGAGTGTAGGGTGTAGCATGTAGGGTGTAGAGTGTAGCGTGTAGGGTGTAGAGTGTAGCGTGTAGGGTGCAGAGTGTAGCGTGTAGCATGTAGGGTGTAGGGTGAAGTGTGTAGCGTGTAGCGTGTAGCGTGTAGGGTGTAGGGTGTAGAGTGTAGCGTGTAAGGGTAGAGTGAGGATGTAGAGTGTTGGGTGTCGGGTGTAGAGTAGAGTGTAGAGTGTAGGGTGTAGAGTGTAGAGTGTAGAGTGTAGGATGTAGAGTGGAGTGTAGGGTGTAGCATGTAGGGTGTAGGGTGTAGCGTGTAGGGTGTAGAGTGTAGCGTGTAGGGTGTATGGTGTAGAGTGTAGCGTGTAAGGGTAGAGTGAGGATGTAGAGTGTTGGGTGTAGGGTGTAGAGTAGAGTGAAGAGTGTAGGGTGTAGAGTGTAGAGTGTAGGGTGTAGAGTGCACATTTTTCCCCATTTCCCCACTGGGTCAGAACTTCTGTCAGAATGATCTGAGGTTGAAATTTTTTGCGTTTTCCTGCTCTTTTCAATGGCCTACAAGCATATATGAAGCGCTGAGCAGCAGTTTCTATTAGTATAGGAGATAACGGAAAACATTTCACATTTTTCCACATTTCCCCATTGGGTCATAATAACTTGTGTTAGAATGATCAGAGGTTGAAATTTTTTGTGTTTTTCTGCTCTTTCCAATGGCCTACAAGCATATATGAAGAGGTGAGCAGCAGTCTCTATTAGTATAGGAGATAACGGAAAACATTTCACAATTTTCCCCATTTCCCCATTGGGTCATAACTTCTGTTACAATGATCAGAGGTTGAAATTTTTTGCGTTTTCCTGCTCTTTCCAATGGCAATTCCAATGGCCTACAAGCAAAAGTTATGCGGTGAGCAGCAGTTTCTATTAGTATAGGAGATAACGGAAAACATTTCACATTTTTCCCCATTTCCCCATTGGGTCATAACTTGTGTTAGAACCATCAGAGGTTGAAATTTTTTGCGTTTTCGTGCTCTTTCCAATGGCCTACAAGCATAAGTGAAGTGGTGAGCAGCAGTTTCTATTAGTATAGGACCCAATGGGGAAATGGGGAAAAATGTGAAATGTTTTCCGTTATCTCCTATACTAATAGAGACTGCTGCTCACCGCTTCACTTATGCTTGTAGGCCATTGGAAAGAGCACGAAAACGCAAAAAATTTCAACCTCTGATCATTGTAACAGAAGTTTGGTCCCAATGAGGAAATGGGGAAAATTGTGAAATGTTTTCCGTTATCTCCTATACTAATAGAGACTGCAGCTCACCGCTTCAGATATGCTTGTAGGCCATTGGAAAGAGCAGGAAAACGCAAAAAATTTCAACCTCTGATGGTTCTAACACAAGTTATGACCCAATGGGGAAATGGGGAAAAATGTGAAATGTTTTCCGTTATCTCCTATACTAATAGAAACTGCTGCTCACCGCATAACTTTTGCTTGTAGGCCATTAAAAAGAGCAGGAAAACGCAAAAAAATTCAACCTCTGATCATTGTAACAGAAGTTATGACTAGTGTTGAGCATTCCGATACCTGTTATGACCCCAATGGCGAGGGTCTCAGAGATATCAGCAAGTCTGCGAAGTACAAAAATCCAGCTCATAGGGCAGTGGTAACTGGGTTGACCATATATCTACTCCTAACGCCAACTCTAGAAGTAGCCGGGGAACATGCCTACGTTGGTCGCTAGATGTCTCGCGCCAGCCGGAGAGCTAACTACCCCTAGAAGAGGAAAACAAAGACCTCTCTTGCCTCCAGAGAAAAGACCCCAAAAGTTGGATACAAGCCCCCCACAAATAATAACGGTGAGGTAAGAGGAAATGACAAACACAGAGATGAACTAGGTTTAGCAAAGAGAGGCCCACTTACTAATAGCAGAATGTAGTAAGATAACTTATATGGTCAACAAAAACCCTATCACAAAACCACACTGGAGATTCAAGAACCCCCGAACCGTCTAACGGCCCGGGGGGAGAACTCCAGCCTCCCTAGAGCTTCCAGCAAGGATCGGATACAGATTATGTACAAGCTGGACAAAAATGCAAACAAAAACAAATAGCAAAAAGCAAGAGAGCAGACTTAGCTTAATCACGCAGGAACCAGGATCAGTAGACAAGAGCACTACAGATTAGCTCTGATATCAACGTTGCCAGGCATTGAACTGAAGGTCCAGGGAGCTTATATAGCAACACCCCTGACCTAACGACCCAGGTGAGCATACAAGGGATGAATGACATACCCAGAGTCAAATCACTAGTAGCCACTAGAGGGAGCCAAAAGGTAAATTCACAACAGTACCCCCCCCCTTAGTGAGGGGTCACCGAACCCTCAACAAGACCACCAGGGCGATCAGGATGAGCGGCGTGAAAGGCACGAACTAAATCAGCCGCATGCACATCAGAGGCGACCACCCAGGAATTATCCTCCTGACCATAGCCCTTCCACTTGACCAGGTACTGAAGCCTCCGCCTGGAGAGACGAGAATCTAAGATCTTCTCCACCACGTACTCCAACTCGCCTTCAACCAACACCGGAGCAGGAGGCTCAGCAGAAGGAACCACAGGCACAACGTACCGCCGCAACAAGGACCTATGAAATACGTTGTGAATGGCAAACGACACCGGAAGATCCAGGCGAAAGGATACAGGATTAAGGATCTCCAATATCTTGTAAGGACCAATGAATCGAGGCTTAAATTTGGGAGAGGAGACCTTCATAGGAACAAATCGAGAAGACAGCCATACCAAATCCCCAACACGAAGTCGGGGACCCACACCGCGGCGGCGGTTGGCAAAACGCTGAGCCTTCTCCTGTGACAACTTCAAGTTGTCCACCACATGATTCCAGATCCGCTGCAACCT
The DNA here is from genome assembly GCF_051348905.1 of Ranitomeya variabilis. NCBI lineage: Eukaryota > Metazoa > Chordata > Amphibia > Anura > Dendrobatidae > Ranitomeya > Ranitomeya variabilis. The sequence continues at coordinate 480,464 of NW_027508080.1, forward strand.
ATCCACCACAGAATCCACTCCAGGACAGTCAGAAGGCTCCACATGTCCCGAGGAAAAACGAGGATGGAAACCGGAGTTGCAGAAAAATGGCGAAACCAAGGTGGCAGAACTAGCCCGATTATTAAGGGCAAATTCAGCCAACGGCAAGAAGGTCACCCAATCATCCTGATCAGAAGAGACAAAACACCTCAAATAAGCCTCCAGAGTCTGATTAGTTTGCTCCGTTTGTCCGTTAGTCTGGGGATGGAAAGCGGATGAAAACGACAACTCAATGCCCATCCTACCACAAAAGGATCGCCAGAACCTGGAAACAAACTGGGATCCTCTGTCCGACACAATATTCTCAGGAATGCCGTGCAAACGAACCACGTTCTGGAAGAACACAGGAACCAGATCAGAAGAGGAAGGCAGCTTAGGCAAAGGAACCAGATGGACCATCTTGGAGAAACGATCACATATCACCCAGATGACAGACATGCCCTGAGACCCCGGAAGATCCGAAATGAAATCCATAGAGATGTGTGTCCAAGGTCTCTTCGGGACAGGCAAGGGCAAGAGCAACCCGCTGGCACGAGAACAGCAAGGCTTAGCTCGAGCACAAGTACCACAGGACTGCACAAATGACCGCACATCCCTTGACAAGGAAGGCCACCAAAAGGACCTGGCCACCAGATCTCTGGTGCCAAAAATTCCCGGGTGCCCTGCCAACACTGAGGAATGAACCTCAGAAATGACTCTGCTGGTCCATTTAGCAGGCACAAACAATCTGTCAGGTGGACAAGAGTCAGGCCTACCAGCCTGAAATCTCTGCAACACACGTCGCAGATCTGGAGAAATAGCAGACAAGATAACTCCTTCCTTAAGAATACCCACAGGTTCAGCGACTCCAGGAGCATCAGGCACAAAGCTCCTAGACAGAGCATCGGCCTTCACATTCTTAGAACCTGGTAAATACGAGACCACAAAGTCAAAACGGGAGAAAAACAATGACCAGCGGGCCTGTCTAGGATTCAGGCGTTTAGCAGACTCGAGATACATCAGATTTTTGTGATCAGTCAAGACCACCACACGATGCTTAGCACCCTCGAGCCAATGACGCCACTCCTCAAATGCCCACTTCATGGCCAACAACTCCCGATTGCCCACATCATAATTTCGCTCTGCCGGCGAAAACTTCCTAGAGAAGAAGGCACAAGGTCTCATAGTAGAGCAACCAGGGCCTCTCTGCGACAAAACGGCCCCTGCCCCAATCTCCGAAGCATCCACCTCAACCTGAAAGGGAAGTGAGACGTCAGGCTGGCACAAAACAGGCGCCGAAGTAAACCGGCGTTTCAACTCCTGGAAAGCCTCCACGGCAGCAGGAGCCCAGTTAGCTACATCAGAGCCTTTCTTGGTCATATCCGTCAGCGGTTTAACAACGCTAGAGAAATTTGCAATAAAACGACGGTAGAAGTTAGCAAAACCCAAGAATTTCTGAAGACTCTTAACAGACGAGGGTTGAGTCCAATCATGAATAGCTCGGACCTTGACTGGATCCATCTCCACAGCAGAAGGGGAAAAAATGAACCCCAAAAAGGGAACCTTCTGTACACCAAAGAGACACTTTGAGCCTTTTACAAACAAAGAATTTTCACGCAAAATCTCAAAAACCATCCTGACCTGCTCCACATGCGAGTCCCAATCATCAGAAAAAACCAGAATATCATCCAGATAAACAATCAAAAATTTATCCAGATACTTCCGGAAAATGTCATGCATGAAGGACTGAAAAACTGAAGGTGCATTAGAGAGCCCAAATGGCATCACCAAGTACTCAAAATGACCTTCGGGCGTATTGAATGCGGTTTTCCATTCATCGCCCTGCCTAATGCGCACAAGGTTGTACGCACCACGAAGGTCTATCTTGGTGAACCACTTGGCACCTTTAATCCGGGCAAACAAATCTGACAACAGCGGCAAAGGATACTGAAATTTGACAGTGATCTTATTTAAAAGCCGATAGTCAATACAAGGCCTCAAAGATCCGTCCTTTTTGGCCACAAAAAAGAATCCCGCACCAAGAGGGGAAGAAGAAGGACGGATATGCCCCTTCTCAAGAGACTCCTTGATATATGAACGCATCGCGGTATGTTCAGGTACTGACAGATTAAACAGTCTCCCCTTAGGAAACTTACTGCCAGGAATCAAATCTATTGCACAGTCACATTCCCTATGAGGAGGCAGTGCACTGGACTTAGACTCGCTGAAGACATCCTGATAATCAGACAAATACGCCGGAACTTCCGAAGGCGTAGAAGAAGCAATAGACAAGGGCAGGGAATCTCCATGAATTCCATGGCAGCCCCAACTTGACACTGACATAGCCTTCCAGTCCAAGACTGGATTATGGGTCTGTAACCATGGCAAACCCAAAACAACCAAATCATGCATTTTATGCAGAACAAGAAAACGTATTACCTCCCGATGTTCGGGAGTCATGCACATGGTAACCTGTGTCCAAAACTGCGGTTTATTTTTTGCCAATGGCGTAGAATCAATACCCCTAAGAGGGATAGGATTCTCCAATGGCTCAAGAACAAATCCGCAGCGCTTGGCAAATGACAGATCCATAAGGCTCAGGGCAGCACCTGAGTCCACAAACGCCATGACAGGATACGATGACAGTGAGCAAATCAAAGTTACAGATAGAATAAATTTAGGTTGCAAATTACCAATGGTGACCGGACTAACAACCTTAGTAAGACGTTTAGAGCATGCTGAGATAACATGTGTAGAATCACCACAGTAGTAACACAAGCCATTCTGGCGTCTATGAATTTTCCGCTCATTTCTAGTCAGGATTCTATCACATTGCATTAAATCAGGTGCCTGTTCAGACAACACCATGAGGGACTTTGCGGTTTTGCGCTCCCGCAACCGCCGGTCGATTTGAATAGCCAGGGCCATAGAATCATTCAGACTTGTGGGAATGGGAAAACCCACCATCACATTCTTAATGGCTTCAGAAAGGCCATTTCTAAAATTTGCAGCCAATGCACACTCGTTCCACTGGGTCAGCACGGACCATTTCCGAAATTTTTGGCAATACACTTCAGCCTCGTCCTGGCCCTGAGACATAGCCAGCAAGGCTTTTTCTGCCTGAATCTCAAGATTGGGTTCCTCATAAAGCAAACCGAGCACCAGAAAAAACGCATCAATGTTAGCCAATGCCGGATCTCCTGGCGCCAGCGAGAAGGCCCAATCCTGAGGGTCGCCCCGTAAAAAAGAAATAACAATTTTTACTTGCTGAGCGGAGTCTCCAGATGAACAGGGTCTCAGAGACAAAAACAATTTACAATTATTCCTGAAATTTCTAAATTTAAATCGGTCTCCGGAAAACAGTTCAGGAATCGGTATCTTAGGTTCTGACATAGGATTTCTAGTAACATAATCTTGTATGCCCTGCACACGAGCAGCAAGCTGGTCCACACTTGTAATCAAGGTCTGAACATTCATGTCTGCAGCAAACACAAGCCACTCAGAGGTAAAGGGGAAAAGAAAAAAAAAAAATGAGAGAGAGAAAAAAAAACTCAGAATTTTCTTTCTTATAATCCCGCTTCTGCAATGCATTTAACATTTAATACTGGCCTGGCAAACTGTTATGACCCCAATGGCGAGGGTCTCAGAGATATCAGCAAGTCTGCGAAGTACAAAAATCCAGCTCATAGGGCAGTGGTAACTGGGTTGACCATATATCTACTCCTAACGCCAACTCTAGAAGTAGCCGGGGAACATGCCTACGTTGGTCGCTAGATGTCTCGCGCCAGCCGGAGAGCTAACTACCCCTAGAAGAGGAAAACAAAGACCTCTCTTGCCTCCAGAGAAAAGACCCCAAAAGTTGGATACAAGCCCCCCACAAATAATAACGGTGAGGTAAGAGGAAATGACAAACACAGAGATGAACTAGGTTTAGCAAAGAGAGGCCCACTTACTAATAGCAGAATGTAGTAAGATAACTTATATGGTCAACAAAAACCCTATCACAAAACCACACTGGAGATTCAAGAACCCCCGAACCGTCTAACGGCCCGGGGGGAGAACTCCAGCCTCCCTAGAGCTTCCAGCAAGGATCGGATACAGATTATGTACAAGCTGGACAAAAATGCAAACAAAAACAAATAGCAAAAAGCAAGAGAGCAGACTTAGCTTAATCACGCAGGAACCAGGATCAGTAGACAAGAGCACTACAGATTAGCTCTGATATCAACGTTGCCAGGCATTGAACTGAAGGTCCAGGGAGCTTATATAGCAACACCCCTGACCTAACGACCCAGGTGAGCATACAAGGGATGAATGACATACCCAGAGTCAAATCACTAGTAGCCACTAGAGGGAGCCAAAAGGTAAATTCACAACAGATACCGCAAGTATCAGGTATCGGCCGATACTTAGCGGTATCGGAATTCCGATACCGAGATCCGATATTTGCCGCGTATCGGATACCGGAATCGGAAGTTCCCAGGATTCAAACTGCACAACTTTGTACGAAATCAGCCAATGAGACTGATTCCAAGTGTGATCCATAATGTAAAAAAGAGGACAGCGCCACAACGGTCAGTGATAAGAAAAAACTTACAGCTTTAATCTGCCAACTGCGGCGACGTTTCGGTATAAACCTTTATCAAGCACTTGATAAAGTGCTTGATAAAGGTTTATACCGAAACGACGCCGCAGTTGGCAGATTAAAGCTGTAAGTTTTTTCTTATCACTGACCGTTGTGGCGCTGTCCTCTTTTTTACATTATGGATTGGACTTTTTAGCTGGGCTGACCCCCTGGCAAGGACTTGCGTCCACAGGCCTAGGAAGGCTATAAGGGACATAGGGTGCGGTTTAACCTATTTTTTGGATTTGATTCCAAGTGTGGGCACATCCTGTTCAGCATGGAGGGCCTGAAACTACTGGCAAGGCTGTGATTGGCTGCTGAAATGATGTCATGATGCAGTTTAAAAGTCACAAGCACCATTTTGCGCTCACTCTGCTGTGAATTCAGTTAGTGACAGGATGCTGTTTGCTGACTGAGGGCCAGTTTAGAGATAGCGATTTGCTTCTTTGTGCTTTTCCAAGGCTAATTTAGCAACCGCTGTGTTCACCTACTAATCACCTTGCTTTTGCCTTGTAGTGCTGTTTTCACAGCGATCTGCAAGGTCTGTGTGTGTGTGTGTGAGTGCAGCCCACTCTGTAGTCTGAGTGCAGCCACATAGGCCATCCATAGCTGGTTGTATTCAGTTCAGGGAGGGTGGTTCATTGCCTCATACTGTTCTTTTTTTTTTTTTTTTTCCAAGTAGTGTAGTCTGCTGCTAATTTTTTCAAAAAATTCCTATTAGTGTCTTTCCACCCGTCTCCAGCTAACTTGTGGAAAAACACTACATAGGATAACGTAGAGGAGGGTTTTTGGGCCTTGCAGCGCCGTTTACGGCTGTCTGCACGGTCTCCGTGTGACTGCAGCTCGCCCTGTAGTCTGTGAGCAGCCATAGCCTGGTTGTCTCCAGCTCAGGGTTCTTCACTGCGTCATACCGTAAAATCAATTTTCCTTTTGTTTTAAGTAGTGCAGGCTGCTGCACATTTTTTCAAAAAATTCCTATTAGTGTCTTTCCACCCGTCTCCAGCTAACTTGTGGAAAAACACTACATAGGATAACGTAGAGGAGGGTTTTTGGGCCTTGCAGCGCCGTTTACGGCTGTCTGCACGGTCTCCGTGTGACTGCAGCTCTCTCTGTTGTCAGTTCAGTCCCCAAAAAATAAATAAATAATAAAGTTCACCAAACACACCAGTGACACCACTTAACATTTGTGTAGGCCACATTAGCTCATATTAAAGTCTAGTCCACACTTTAGAAAATTAGTGTTTCTTATACCTGTTAGGAGTTGTTCAGGAATAAGCACACAAAGCTGTTAGTACTTTTCTGCTTATCTTTATCAGTCAACCAAGATGAAGAAGGCAGTGAGTAAGGCACGTGGGCGTGGGCGCAGAACAGGGAGAGGACGTGGGGATTCTGTGCCTGCTGCGGGCACCGGTTAATCATCAGCACCCACTTTCACCAGGGAACAGTCATTCATGCGCAGCTTTGTCGCAGAGCGCCGTACACCGCTGCTGCGTGAAGACCAAATTGAAGCCGTTGTCGGATGGATGGCAGCTAATGCATCAACTTCAATTAGTGCCACATCCTCTCAGACACAGAGCACTGGAGAGCAGCCATCTGCCAAATTGCCCAGGCAGACAGAGAGCCCAGGACAGGAGCCGTCTCTACTTCTGTTCTCTGAATCTGTTGGCTTGGAAACAGGGGGCCAGCCAAGCAGCATTGGAGAAATGGAAGAAGAGGCAGGGTGCAGTGATGCCCAACAGCTTTTTCTCTCTTCCTCTGAAGAGGCGGGTGGGCCAGTGCTTCCGGTCACCACATCGCAGGCCGCATCCGCTGATGATGACACTCAGGTGCCACTTTCTGGTGCATGCTCTGCTGCTGAGACTACCCAGGAGGAGCAGTTGGGGGCAGAGGGTAGTGTAGATGATGAGGTCCTTGACCCATCTTGGCGTGAGGGACAGGAAGGTGGTGGGAGCAGCTCAGAGGAAGAGATTCCCCGTACGGCCCAAAGAGGGAGAGGGAGGGGGAAGACTGCGGATCCTGCAGCCTCCGCTTTGGCACCCGTTAGGAGCATGTCTCTTCCAAAAGCCAAAAAGGGCGCTCCCAAGACTTGCAGTGCCTGGTCCTTTTTTGACACAGTTGCAGATGACATTTGCTATGTCAAATGCAAGGTGTGTCATCACAAAGTAAAAAGAGGTCGAAATGTCAGCAACCTCAATACCTCCAACATGTGGAAACATGTGCGCAACAGGCACGCGGCGGAGTTAGAAAAACACACTTAAGAGCTAGGCCAAACAACAGCGGCAGCTACCACCGCTTCAGCTCGTGTTGCCTCTTCCTCCAGCTCACACGCAGCTGGTTCGGCTTCCTCCCAGGATCGCCGTGGAAGAACCTCTGGCCCTGTTGTCCAGAGACCCGCTGTAATTCCACCCGCAGCACCACGTTCCCAGTCATCCACACACTCCCAGCCCAGTGCTCTCACTGCAGGCATTGCCAAACTTCTGTCACTGGAAATGCTGTCATTCAGGCTGGTGGAGACTGACAGCTTCCATGACTTGATGTCATTGGCAGTCCCACAGTACAATGTGCCCAGCCGCTTTTACTTCAGCAGGCAAGCCGTCCCTGCCCTGCACAAGCATGTGGAGGGACACATAAAACACGCGCTACTGAATGCCGTCAGTAGCAAGGTCCACCTCACCACCGATGCGTGGACCAGTCAACATGGACAGGGGCGATACCTTTCCCTCACTGCCCATTGGGTTAATGTCGTTGAGCCGGGTACAGATCGTGCGAGTGGCACAAAACGTGTCATGCCCACTCCAAGGATTGCAGGAATCCATTCTGTACGCATTGACTCCTCCTCTTACACCAGTTCCTCAGAATCATCGCTGCAGGAGCCGTCACAGTCCACCTCCACATGGACCCGTGATGAACGTTTACCTGTTACGACCGACATGAGCACAGCCGTGGCCAAACGTCAACAGGCCGTCTTGAAATTAATTTCTTTGGGGAATCGAAGCCACACAGCGCAGGAGCTCTGGAATGCCATCAAGCAGGAGAGCGATGTGTGGTTTGTGCCAGCGAATCTCCAGCCAGGCATGGTAGTGTGTGATAATGGCCGAAATCTGGTGGCAGCTCTGGGCCTCGGCAACCTCACTCACATCCCATGTCTGGCACATGTGCTCAATTTGGTCGTGCAGAGTTTTTTGAGGGACTATCCAGATCTTGATGCACTGCTGCACAAGGTCCGCCTAGAGTGTGCTCACTTGCGGCGTTCCAGCACGGCAAAAACGCGCATTGCGGATCTGCAGCGCCGACACCGCCTGCCGGAACATCGCATCATATGTGACCTACCTACCAGGTGGAATTCCACGTTACATATGTTGGAGCGGATGAAGGGAGTAGAGTGTAGGATGTAGCGTGTAGGGTGTAGAGTGTAGGGTGTAGCGTGTAGCGTGTAGGGTGTAGAGTGTAGCGTGTAGCGTGTAGGGTGTAGGGTGTAGAGTGTAGCGTGTAGCGTGTAGGGTGTAGTGTGAAGCGTGTAGGGTGTAGAGCGTAGCGTGTAGCGTGTAGCGTGTAGGGTGTAGAGTGTAGCGTGTAGCGTGTAGGGTGTAGCGGGTAGCGTGTAGCGTGTAGAATGTAGGGTGTAGCGTGTAGAGTGTAGCGTGTAGGGTGTAGAGTGTAGCGTGTAGGGTGTAGCGTGTAGGGTGTAGAGTGTAGCATGTAGGGTGTAGGGTTTAGAGTGTAGGGTGTCGCGTGTAGCGTGTGAGGTGTAGGGTGTAGAATGTAGGGTGTAGCGTATGGGGTGTAGAGTGTAGCGTGTAGGGTGTAGGGTGTAGCGTGTAGCGTGTAGTGTGTAGGGTGTAGAGTGTAGGGTGTAGTGTAGGGTGTAGGGTGTAGCGTGTAGGGTGTAGAGTGTAGCGTGTAGCAAGTAGCGTGTAGCGTGTACAATGTAGCGTGTAGCGTGTAGGGTGTAGAGTGTATGGTTTAGCGTGTAGCGCGTAGTGTGTAGGGTGTAGAGTGTAGGGTGTACTGTGTAGGGTGTAGAGTGTAGCGTGTAGGGTGTAGAGTGTAGGGTGTAGCGTGTAGGGTGTAGCATGTAGCGTGTAGAGTGTAGCGTGTAGGGTGTAGGGTGTAGGGTGTAGCGTGTAGGGTGTAGGGTGTAGCGGGTAGCGTGTAGTGTGTAGAGTGTAGGGTGTAGGGTGTAGCGTGTAGAGTGTAGCGTGTAGGGTGTAGAGTGTAGCGTGAAGGGTGTAGCGTGTAGAGTGTAGAGTGTAGGGTGTAGAGTGTAGGGTCATAGCGTGTAGCGTGTAGAGTGTAGCGTGTAGAGTATAGCGTGTAGGGTGTAGAGTGTAGGGTCATAGCGTGTAGGGTGTAGAGTGTAGAGTGTAGCATGTAGCGTGTAGCGTGTAGGGTGTAGGGTGTAGAGTGTAGGGTGTAGCATGTAGGGTGTAAGGTGTAGAGTGTAGGGTGTAGAGTGTAGAGTGTAGGGTGTAGAGTGTAGAGTGTAGGGTGTAGAGTGTAGGGTGTAGAGTGTAGAGTGTAGAGTGTAGGGTGTAGAGTGTTGAGTGTAGGGTGTAGAGTGTAGGATGTAGAGTGTAGGGTGTAGGGTGTAGAGTGTAGAGTGTAGAGTGTAGAGTGTAGGGTGTAGAGTGTAGAGTGTAGGGTGTAGAGTGTAGGGTGTAGGGTGTAGAGTGTAGAGTGTAGGGTGTAGAGTGTTGAATGTAGGGTGTAGAGTGTAGGATGTAGAGTGTAGAGTGTAGGGTGTAGGGTGTAGGGTGTAGCGGTAGCATGTAGCGTGTAGAGTGTAGGGTGTAGGGTGTAGCGTGTAGAGTGTAGCGTGTAGGGTGTAGAGTGTAGAGTGTAGGGTGTAGCGTGTAGGATGTAGAGTGTAGCATGTAGCGTGTAGGGTGTAGGGTTTAGAGTGTAGGGTGTTGCGTGTAGCATGTAGCGTGTGAGGTGTAGGGTGTAGAATGTAGGGTGTAGCGTATAGGGTGTAGAGTGTAGCGTGTAGGGTGTAGGGTGTAGAGTGTAGGGTGTAGCGTGTAGGGTGTAGAGTGTAGCGTGTAGGGTGTTGAGTGTAGCGTGTAGCGTGTAGGGTGTAGAGTGTAGGGTGTAGTGTGTAGGGTGTAGAGTGTAGTGTGTAGGGTGTAGAGTGTAGCGTGTAGCGTGTAGAGTGTAGCATGTAGCGTGTAGGGTGTAGAGTGTAGGGTGTAGCGTGTAGGGTGTAGAGTGTAGCGTGTAGGGTGTAGGGTGTAGGGTGTAGAGTGTAGGGTGTACTGTGTAGGGTGTAGAGTATAGCGTGTAGCATGTAGGGTGTAGGGTGTAGCGTGTAGTGTGTAGTGTGTAGCGTGTAGCGTGTAGTGTGTAGGGTGTAGGGTGTAGAGTGTAGGGTGTAGAGTGTAGGGTGTAGCATGTAGGGTGTAGGGTGTAGCGTGTAGGGTGGAGTGTAGGGTGTAGAGTGTAGAGTGTAGGGTGTAGAGTGTAGAGTGTAGGGTGTAGGGTGTAGAGTGTAGGGTGTAGGGTGTAGAGTGTAGACTGTAGGGTGTAGAGTGGAGTGTAGGGTGTAGAGTGTAGAGTGTAGGGTGTAGAGTGTAGAGTGTAGGGTGTAGGGTGTAGAGTATACCTTGTAGGGTTTAGATTGTAGGTTGTATAGTGTAGAGTGTAGGGTATAGAGTGTAGGATGTAGAGTGTAGAGTGTAGGATGAAGGGAGTAGAGTGTAGGATGTAGCGTGTAGGGTGTAGAGTGTAGGGTGTAGCGTATAGGGTGTAGATTGTAGCATGTAGGGTGTAGGGTGTAGAGTGTAGCGTGTAGGGTGTAGGGTGTAGAGTGTAGGGTGTAGCGTGTAGGGTGTAGAGTGTAGCGTGTAGGGTGTTGAGTGTAGCGTGTAGGGTGTAGACTGTAGCGTGTAGCGTGTAGGGTGTAGAGTGTAGGGTGTAGTGTGTAGGGTGTAGAGTGTAGTGTGTAGGGTGTAGAGTGTAGCGTGTAGCGTGTAGAGTGTAGCATGTAGCGTGTAGGGTGTAGAGTGTAGGGAGTACCGTGTAGGGTGTAGAGTGTAGCGTGTAGAGTGTAGGGTGTAGGGTGTAGAGTGTAGGGTGTAGCATGTAGGGTGTAGGGTGTAGCGTGTAGGGTGGAGTGTAGGGTGTAGAGTGTAGAGTGTAAGGTGTAGAGTGTAGAGTGTAGGGTGTAGGGTGTAGAGTGTAGGGTGTAGGGTGTAGAGTGTAGACTGTAGGGTGTAGAGTGGAGTGTAGGGTGTAGAGTGTAGAGTGTAGGGTGTAGAGTGTAGAGTGTAGGGTGTAGGGTGTAGAGTGTACCTTGTAGGGTTTAGATTGTAGGTTGTATAGTGTAGAGTGTAGGGTATAGAGTGTAGGATGTAGAGTGTAGAGTGTAGGATGAAGGGAGTAGAGTGTAGGATGTAGCGTGTAGGGTGTAGAGTGTAGGGTGTATCGTATAGGGTGTAGATTGTAGCGTGTAGGGTGTAGAGTGTAGCGTGTAGGGTGCAGAGTGAGGCGTGTAGGGTGTAGAGTGTAGCGTGTAGCGTGTAGGGTGTAGAGTGTGACATGTAGCGTGTAGGGTGTAGCGGTAGCGTGTAGCGTGTAGAGTGTAGGGTGTAGGGTGTAGCGTGTAGAGTGTAGCGTGTAGGGTGTAGAGTGTAGCGTGTAGGGTGTAGCGTGTAGGATGTAGAGTGTAGCATGTAGCGTGTAGGGTGTAGGGTTTAGAGTGTAGGGTGTCGCGTGTAGCGTGTAGCATGTGAGGTGTAGGGTGTAGAATGTAGAGTGTAGCGTATAGGGTGTAGAGTGTAGCGTGTAGGGTGTAGGGTGTAGAGTGTAGGGTGTAGCGTGTAGGGTGTAGAGTGTAGCGTGTAGGGTGTAGAGTGTAGCGTGTAGCATGTAGCGTGTAGGGTGTAGAGTGTAGGGTGTAGTGTGTAGGGTGTAGAGTGTAGTGTGTAGGGTGTAGAGTGTAGCGTGTAGCGTGTAGAGTGTAGCGTGTAGCGTGTAGGGTGTAGAGTGTAGGGTGTAGCGTGTAGGGTGTAGAGTGTAGCGTGTAGGGTGTAGGGTATAGGGTGTAGAGTGTAGGGTGTACTGTGTAGGGTGTAGAGTATAGCGTGTAGCGTGTAGGGTGTAGGGTGTAGCGTGTAAGGTGTAGCGTGTAGCGTGTAGAGTGTAGCGTGTAGGGTGTAGGGTGTAGAGTGTAGCGTGTAGTGTGTAGGGTGTAGATTGTTGGTTGTATAGTGTAGAGTGTAGGGTATAGAGTGTAGGATGTAGAGTGTAGAGTGTAGGATGAAGGGAGTAGAGTGTAGGATGTAGGGTGTAGGGTGTAGAGTGTAGGATGTAGGGTGTAGCGTATAGGGTGTAGAGTGTAGCGTGTAGGGTGTAGAGTGTAGGTGTAGCGTTTAGGGTGTAGAGTGTAGCGTGTAGGGTGTAGAGTGTAGCGTGTAGGGTGTAGAGTGTAGCGTGTAGCGTGTAGCGTGCAGGGTGTAGATTGTAGCGTGTAGCGTGTAGCGTGTATGGTGCAGCGGGTAGCGTGTAGCGTGTAGAGTGTAGGGTGTAGGGTGTAGGGTGTAGCATGTAGAGTGTAGAGTGTAGGGTGTAGAGTGTAGCGTGTAGGGTGTAACGTGTAGGGTGTAGAGTGTAGCATGTAGCGTGTAGGGTGTAGGGTTTAGAGTGTAGGGTGTTGCGTGTAGCATGTAGGGTGTAGGGTGTACAGTGTAGAGTGTAGCGTGTAGGGTGTAGAGTGTAGCGTGTAGGGTGTAGGGTGTAGAATGTAGGGTGTAGCGTATAGGGTGTAGAGTGTAGCGTGTAGCGTGTAGGGTGTAGGGTGTAGAGTGTAGGGTGTAGCGTGTAGGGTGTAGAGAGTAGCGTGTAGGGTGTAGAGTGTAGCGTGTAGCGTGTAGGGTGTAGAGTGTAGGGTGTAGTGTGTAGGGTGTAGAGTGTAGCGTGTAGGGTGTAGAGTGTAGCGTGTAGCGTGTAGAGTGTAGCGTGTAGGGTGTAGAGTGTAGGGTGTAGCGTGTAGGGTGTAGCGTGTAGCGTGTAGAGTGTAGCATGTAGGGTGTAGGGTGTAGCGTGTAGCGTGTAGGGTGTAGGGTGTAGAGAGTAGCGTGTAGCGTGTAGGGTGTAGGGTGTAGAGTGTAGGGTGTAGAGTGTAGGGTGTAGCATGTAGGGTGTAGGGTGTAGCGTGTAGGGTGTAGAGTGTAGCGTGTAGCGTGTAGGGTGTAGGGTGTAGCGTGTAGCGTGTAGGGTGTAGCGTGTAGCGTGTAGGGTGTAGAGTGTAGCGTGTAAGTGTAGAGTGAGGATGTAGAGTGTTGGGTGTAGGGTGTAGAGTAGAGTGTAGGGTGTAGAGTGTAGGGTGTAGAGTGCACATTTTTCCCCATTTCCCCACTGGGTCATAACTTCTGTTAGACTGATCAGAGGTGGAAATTTTTTGCGTTTTCCTGCTCTTTCCAATGGCCTACAAGCAAAAGTGAAGCGGTGAGCAGCAGTTTCTATTAGTATAGGAGATAACGGAAAACATTTCACATTTTTCCCCATTTCCCCATTGGGTCATAACTTCTGTTACAATGATCAGAGGTTGAAATTTTTTGCGTTTTCCTGCTCTTTCCAATGGCCTACAAGCAAGGGAGTAGAGTGTAGGATGTAGGGTGTAGGGTGTAGAGTGTAGGGTGTAGCGTATAGGGTGTAGAGTGTAGCGTGTAGGGTGTAGGGTGAAGAGTGTAGGGTGTAGCGTGTAGGGTGGAGAGTGTAGCGTGTAGGGTGTAGAGTGTAGCGTGTAGGGTGTAGAGTGTAGCGTGTAGCGTGTAGCGTGTAGGGTGTAGATTGTAGCGTGTAGCGTGTAGGGTGTAGCGGGTAGCGTGTAGAGTGTAGGGTGTAGAGAGTAGCGTGTAGAGTGTAGAGTGTAGCGTGTAGGGTGTAGAGTGTAGCGTTTAGCGTGTAGGGTGTAACGTGTAGGGTGTAGAGTGTAGCATGTAGCGTGTAGGGTGTAGGGTTTAGAGTGTAGGGTGTTGCGTGTAGCGTGTAGGGTGTAGGGTGTAGAATGTAGGGTGTAGCGTATAGGGTGTAGAGTGTAGCGTGTAGCGTGTAGGGTGTAGGGTGTAGAGTGTAGGGTGTAGCGTGTAGGGTGTAGAGAGTAGCGTGTAGGGTGTAGAGTGTAGCGTGTAGCGTGTAGGGTGTAGAGTGTAGGGTGTAGTGTGTAGGGTGTAGAGTGTAGCGTGTAGGGTGTAGAGTGTAGCGTGTAGCATGTAGAGTGTAGCGTGTAGGGTGTAGAGTGTAGGGTGTAGCGTGTAGGGTGTAGCGTGTAGCGTGTAGAGTGTAGCATGTAGGGTGTAGGGTGTAGCGTGTAGCGTGTAGGGTGTAGGGTGTAGAGAGTAGCGTGTAGCGTGTAGGGTGTAGGGTGTAGAGTGTAGGGTGTAGAGTGTAGGGTGTAGCATGTAGGGTGTAGGGTGTAGCGTGTAGGGTGTAGAGTGTAGCGTGTAGCGTGTAGGGTGTAGGGTGTAGCGTGTAGCGTGTAGGGTGTAGCGTGTAGCGTGTAGGGTGTAGAGTGTAGCGTGTAAGTGTAGAGTGAGGATGTAGAGTGTTGGGTGTAGGGTGTAGAGTAGAGTGTAGGGTGTAGAGTGTAGGGTGTAGAGTGCACATTTTTCCCCATTTCCCCACTGGGTCATAACTTCTGTTAGACTGATCAGAGGTGGAAATTTTTTGCGTTTTCCTGCTCTTTCCAATGGCCTACAAGCAAAAGTGAAGCGGTGAGCAGCAGTTTCTATTAGTATAGGAGATAACGGAAAACATTTCACATTTTTCCCCATTTCCCCATTGGGTCATAACTTCTGTTACAATGATCAGAGGTTGAAATTTTTTGCGTTTTCCTGCTCTTTCCAATGGCCTACAAGCAAGGGAGTAGAGTGTAGGATGTAGGGTGTAGGGTGTAGAGTGTAGGGTGTAGCGTATAGGGTGTAGAGTGTAGCGTGTAGGGTGTAGGGTGAAGAGTGTAGGGTGTAGCGTGTAGGGTGGAGAGTGTAGCGTGTAGGGTGTAGAGTGTAGCGTGTAGGGTGTAGAGTGTAGCGTGTAGCGTGTAGCGTGTAGGGTGTAGATTGTAGCGTGTAGCGTGTAGGGTGTAGCGGGTAGCGTGTAGAGTGTAGGGTGTAGAGAGTAGCGTGTAGAGTGTAGAGTGTAGCGTGTAGGGTGTAGAGTGTAGCGTTTAGCGTGTAGGGTGTAACGTGTAGGGTGTAGAGTGTAGCATGTAGCGTGTAGGGTGTAGGGTTTAGAGTGTAGGGTGTTGCGTGTAGCGTGTAGCGTGTAGGGTGTAGGGTGTAGGGTGTAGGGTGTAGAGTGTAGCGTGTAGGGTGTAACGTGTAGGGTGTAGAGTGTAGCATGTAGCGTGTAGGGTGTAGGGTTTAGAGTGTAGGGTGTAGGGTGTAGCTTATAGGGTGTAGAGTGTAGTGTGTAGCGTGTAGGGTGTAACGTGTAGGGTGTAGAGTGTAGCATGTAGCGTGTAGGGTGTAGGGTTTAGAGTGTAGGGTGTTGCGTGTAGCGTGTAGGGTGTAGGGTGTACAGTGTAGAGTGTAGCGTGTAGGGTGTAGGGTGTAGGGTGTAGAATGTAGGGTGTAGCGTATAGGGTGTAGAGTGTAGCGTGTAGCGTGTAGGGTGTAGAGTGTAGGGTGTAGGGTGTAGGGTGTAGAGTGTAGGGTGTAGCGTGTAGGGTGTAGAGTGTAGCGTGTAGGGTGTAGAGAGTAGCGTGTAGCGTGTAGGGTGTAGGGTGTAGAGTGTAGCGTGTAGGGTGTAGGGTGTAGAGTGTAGGGTGTAGAGCGTAGGGTGTAGCATGTAGGGTGTAGGGTGTAGCGTGTAGGGTGTAGGGTGTAGGGTGTAGCGTGTAGCGTGTAGGGTGTAGCGTGTAGCATGTAGGGTGTAGGGTGTAGAGTGTAGCGTGTAAGTGTAGAGTGAGGATGTAGAGTGTTGGGTGTAGGGTGTAGAGTAGAGTGTAGAGTGTAGGGTGTAGAGTGTAGGGTGTAGAGTGCACATTTTTCCCCATTTCCCCACTGGGTCATAACTTCTGTTACAATGATCAGAGGTTGAAATTTTTTGCGTTTTCCTGCTCTTTCCAATGGCCTACAAGCAAAAGTGAAGCGGTGAGCAGCAGTTTCTATTAGTATAGGAGATAACTGAAAACATTTCACATTTTTCCCCATTTCCCCATTGGGTCATAACTTCTGTTACAATGATCAGAGGTTGAAATTTTTTGCGTTTTCCTGCTCTTTCCAATGGCCTACAAGCAAAAATGAAGCGGTGAGCAGCAGTTTCTATTAGTATGGGAGATAACGGAAAACATTTCACATTTTTCCCCATTTCCCCACTGGGTCATAACTTCTGTTAGAATGATCAGAGGTTGAAATTTTTTGCGTTTTCCTGCTCTTTCCAATGGCCTACAAGCAAAAGTGAAGCGGTGAGCAGCAGTTTCTATTAGTATAGGAGATAACGGAAAACATTTCACATTTTTCCCCATTTCCCCATTGGGTCATAACTTCTGTTACAATGATCAGAGGTTGAAATTTTTTGCGTTTTCCTGCTCTTTCCAATGGCCTACAAGCAAGGGAGTAGAGTGTAGGATGTAGGGTGTAGGGTGTAGAGTGTAGGGTGTGGCGTATAGGGTGTAGAGTGTAGCGTGTAGGGTGTAGGGTGAAGAGTGTAGGGTGTAGCGTGTAGGGTGGAGAGTGTAGCGTGTAGGGTGTAGAGTGTAGCGTGTAGGGTGTAGAGTGTAGCGTGTAGCGTGTAGCGTGTAGGGTGCAGATTGTAGCGTGTAGCGTGTAGGGTGTAGGGTGCAGCGGGTAGCGTGTAGAGTGTAGGGTGTAGGGTGTAGGGTGTAACGTGTAGGGTGTAGAGTGTAGCATGTAGCGTGTAGGGTGTAGGGTCTGGAGTGTAGAATGTCGCGTGTAGGGTGTAGGGTGTACAGTGTAGAGTGTAGCGTGTAGGGTGTAGAGTGTAGCGTGTAGCGTGTAGGGTGTAGGGTGTAGAATGTAGGGTGTAGCGTATAGGGTGTAGAGTGTAGCGTGTAGGGTGTAGGGTGTAGAGTGTAGGGTGTAGCGTGTAGGGTGTAGAGTGTAGAGTGTAGGGTGTAGAGAGTAGCGTGTAGCGTGTAGGGTGTAGGGTGTAGAGTGTAGCGTGTAGCGTGTAGGGTGTAACGTGTAGGGTGTAGAGTGTAGCATGTAGCGTGTAGGGTGTAGGGTTTAGAGTGTAGGGTGTAGGGTGTAGCGTATAGGGTGTAGAGTGTAGCGTGTAGCGTGTAGGGTGTAACGTGTAGCGTGTAGGGCTTAGAGTGTAGAATGTTGCGTGTGGCGTGTAGGGTGTAGGGTGTACAGTGTAGAGTGTAGCATGTAGGGTGTAGGGTGTAGGGTGTAGAATGTAGGGTGTAGCGTATAGGGTGTAGAGTGTAGCGTGTAGGGTGTAGAGTGTAGGGTGTAGGGTGTAGGGTGTAGAGTGTAGGGTGTAGCGTGTAGGGTGTAGCGTGTAGCGTGTAGGGTGTAGGGTGTAGAGTGTAGCGTGTAGGGTGTAGGGTGTAGAGTGTAGGGTGTAGAGTGTAGGGTGTAGCATGTAGGGTGTAGGGTGTAGCGTGTAGGGTGTAGAACGTAGCGTGTAGCATGTAGGGTGTAGGGTGTAGCGTGTAGCGTGTAGCGTGTAGGGTGTAGCGTGTAGCGTGTAGGGTGTAGAGTGTAGCATGTAAGTGTAGAGTGAGGATGTAGAGTGTTGGGTGTAGGGTGTAGAGTAGAGTGTAGAGTGTAGGGTGTAGAGTGTAGGGTGTAGAGTGCACATTTTTCCCCATTTCCCCACTGGGTCATAACTTCTGTTACAATGATCAGAGGTTGAAATTTTTGGCGTTTTCCTGCTCTTTCCAATGGCCTACAAGCAAAAGTGAAGCGGTGAGCAGCAGTTTCTATTAGTATAGGAGATAACGGAAAACATTTCACATTTTTCCCCATTTCCCCTTTGGGTCATAACTTCTGTTACAATGATCAGAGGTTGAAATTTTTTGCGTTTTCCTGCTCTTTCCAATGGCCTACAAGCAAGGGAGTAGAGTGTAGGATGTATGGTGTAGGGTGTAGAGTGTAGGGTGTAGGGTGTAGAGTGTAGCGTGTAGCGTGTAGCGTGTAGGGTGTAGATTGTAGCGTGTAGCGTGTAGGGTGTAGGTTGTAGCGGGTAGCGTGTAGAGTGTAGGGTGTAGGGTGTAGAGTGTAGCGTGTAGGGTGTAGAGTGTAGTGTGTAGGGTGTAGAGTGTAGCGTGTAGCATGTAGCGTGTAGGGTGTAGATTGTAGCGTGTAGCGTGTAGGGTGTAGGTTGTAGCGGGTAGCGTGTAGAGTGTAGGGTGTAGGGTGTAGAGTGTAGCGTGTAGGGTGTAGAGTGTAGCATGTAGCGTGTAGGGTTTAGAGTGTAGAATGTCGCGTGTAGGGTGTACAGTGTAGAGTGTAGCGTGTAGGGTGTAGAGTGTAGCGTGTAGCGTGTAGGGTGTAGGGTGTAGAATGTAGGGTGTAGCGTATAGGGTGTAGAGTGTAGCGTGTAGGGTGTAGAGTGTAGGGTGTAGCGTGTAGGGTGTAGAGTGTAGAGTGTATTGTGTAGAGAGTAGCGTGTATAGTGTAGAGTGTAGCGTGTAGCGTGTAGGGTGTAGAGTGTAGGGTGTAGTGTGTAGGGTGTAGAGTGTAGCGTGTAGAGTGTAGAGTGTAGCGTGTAGCGTGTAGCGTGTAGCGTGTAGGGTGTAGAGTGTAGGGTGTAGCGTGTAGGGTGTAGCGTGTAGGGTGTAGGGTGTAGAGTGTATGGTGTACTGTGTAGGGTGTAGAGTATAGCGTGTAGCGTGTAGGGTGTAGGGTGTAGCGTGTAGCGTGTAGCGTGTAGAGTGTAGCGTGTAGGGTGTAGGGTGTAGCGTGTAGGGTGTACGGTGTAGAGTGTAGCGTGTAGCGTGTAGGGTGTAGGGTGTAGAGTGTAGGGTGTAGAGTGTAGGGTGTAGCATGTAGGTTGTAGGGTGTAGCGTGTAGGGTGTAGAGTGTAGCGTGTAGCGTGTAGGGTGTAGGGTGCTGCGTGTAGCGTGTAGCGTGTAGGGTGTAGGGTGTAGAGTGTAGCGTGTAAGGGTAGAGTGAGGATGTAGAGTGTTGGGTGTAGGGTGTAGAGTAGAGTGTAGAGTGTAGGGTGTAGAGTGTAGGGTGTAGAGTGCACATTTTTCCCCATTTCCCCACTGGGTCATAACTTCTGTTAGAATGATCAGAGGTTGAAATGTTTTGCGTTTTCCTGCTCTTTCCAATGGCCTACAAGCATAAGTGAAGCGGTGAGCAGCAGTCTCTATTAGTATAGGAGATAACAGAAAACATTTCACAATTTTCCCCATTTCCCAATTGGGTCATAACTTCTATTACAATGATAAGAGGTTGAAATTTTTAGCGTTTTCCTGCTCTTTCCAATGGCCTACAAGCAAAAGTGAAGCGGTGAGCAGCAGTTTCTATTAGTATAGGAGATAACGGAAAACATTTCACATTTTTCCCCATTTCACCATTGGGTCATAACTTCTGTTACAATGATCAGAGGTTGAAATTTTTTGCGTTTTCCTGCTCTTTCCAATGGCCTACAAGCAAGGGAGTAGAGTGTAGGATGTAGGGTGTAGGGAGTAGAGTGTAGGGTGTAGCGTATAGGGTGTAGAGTGTAGCGTGTAGGGTGTAGGGTGTAGAGTGTAGGGTGTAGCGTGTAGGGTGTAGAGTGTAGCATGTAGGGTGTAGAGTGTAGCGTGTAGGGTGTAGCGTGTAGCGTGTAGCGTGTAGGGTGTAGATTGTAGCGTGTAGCGTGTAGGGTGTAGGGTGTAGCGGGTAGCGTGTAGTGTGTAGGGTGTAGAGTGTAGCGTGTAAGGTGTAGAGTGTAGCGTGTAGCGTGTAGGGTGTAGGGTGTAGCGGGTAGCGTGTAGCGTGTAGGGTGTAGCGTGTAGAGTGTAGCGTGTAGGGTGTAGAGTGTAGTGTGTAGGGTGTAGCGTGTAGGGTGTAGAGTGTAGCATGTAGCGTGTAGGGTGTAGGGCTTAGAGTGTAGGATGTCGCGTGTAGCGTGTGAGGTGTAGGGTGTAGAATGTAGGTTGTAGCATATAGGGTGTAGAGTGTAGCGTGTAGGGTGTAGGGTGTAGCATGTAGCGTGTAGTGTGTAGGGTGTAGTGTGTAGGGTGTAGTGTGTAAAGTGTAGGGTGTAGCGTGTAGGGTGTAGAGTGTAGCGTGTAGCAAGTAGCGTGTAGCGTGTAGAATGCAGCGTGTAGCGTGTAGGGTGTAGAGTGTAGGGTGTAGCGTGTAGCGCGTAGCGTGTAGGGTGTAAAGTGTAGGGTGTACTGTGTAGGGTGTAGAGTGTAGCTTGTAGGGTGTAGAGTGTAGGTTGTAGCGTGTAGGGTGTAGCGTGTAGCATGTAGAGTAAAGCGTGTATGGTGTAGGGTGTAGGGTGTAGGGTGTAGGGTGTAGCGGGTAGCGTGTAGTGTGTAGAGTGTAGGGTGTAGGGTGTAGCGTGTAGAGTGTAGCGTGTAGGGTGTAGAGTGTAGCGTGTAGAGTGTAGCGTGTAGAGTGCAGCGTGTAGAGTGTAGGGTGTAGAGTGTAGGGTCATAGCGTGTAGCTTGTAGCGTGTAGAGTGTAGCGTGTAGCGTATAGCGTGTAGGGTGTAGAGTGTAGCATGTAGTGTGTAGCGTGTAGCGTGTAGGGTGTAGGGTGTAGAGTATAGGGTGTAGCATGTAGGGTGTAAGGTGTAGAGTGTAGGGTGTAGAGTGTAGAGTGTAGGGTGTAGAGTGTAGAGTGTAGGGTGTAGAGTGTAGGGTGTAGGGTGTAGAGTGTAGAGTGTAGGGTGTAGAGTGTTGAGTGTAGGGTGTAGAGTGTAGGATGTAGAGTGTAGAGTGTAGGGTGTAGGGTGTAGAGTGTAGAGTGTACCTTGTAGGGTTTAGATTGTAAGTTGTATTGTGTAGGATGAAGGGAGTAGAGTGTAGGATGTAGCGTGTAGGGTGTAGAGTGTAGGGTGTAGCGTATAGGGTGTAGATTGTAGCGTGTAGGGAGTAGAGTGTAGAATGTAGCGTGTAGGGCGTAGAGTGAAGCGTGTAGGGTGTAGAGTGTAGCGTGTAGCGTGTAGGGTGTAGAATGTAGCGTGTAGCGTGTATAGTGTAGGGTGTAGCGGTAGCGTGTAGCGTGTAGGGTGTAGGGTGTAGCGTGTAGAGTGTAGCGTGTAGGGTGTAGAGTGTAGCGTGTAGCATGTAGCGTGTAGGGTGTAGGGTTTAGAGTGTAGGGTGTCGCGTGTAGCGTGTAGCGTGTGAGGTGTAGGGTGTAGAATGTAGGGTGTAGCGTGTAGGGTGTAGAGTGTAGCATGTAGGGTGTAGGGTGTAGAGTGTAGGGTGTACTGTGTAGGGTGTAGAGTATAGCGTGTAGCGTGTAGGGTGTAGGGTGTAGCGTGTAGGGTGTAGCGAGTAGCGTGTAGCGTGTAGCATGTAGAGTGTAGCGTGTAGGGTGTAGCGTGTAGCGTGTAGGGTGTAGGGTGTAGAGTGTAGCGTGTAGTGTGTAGGGTGTAGGGTGTAGAGTGTAGAGTGTAGAGTGTAGAGTGTAGGGTGTAGCATGTAGGGTGTAGCGTGTAGGGTGGAGTGTAGGGTGTAGAGTGTAGAGTGTAGGGTGTAGAGTGTAGAGTGTAGGGTGTAGGGTGTAGAGTGTAGGGTGTAGGGTGTAGAGTGTAGAGTGTAGGGTGTAGAGTGGAGTGTAGGGTGTAGAGTGTAGAGTGTAGGGTGTAGAGTGTAGAGTGTAGGGTGTAGGGTGTAGAGTGTAGAGTGTAGGGTGTAGAGTGTAGAGTGTAGGGTGTAGGGTGTAGAGTGTAGGGTGTAGAGTGTTGAGTGTAGGGTGTAGAGTGTAGAGTGTAGGGTGTAGCGTGTAGGGTGTAGAGTGTAGCATGTAGCGTGTAGGGTGTAGGGTTTAGAGTGCAGGGTGTCGCGTGTAGCGTGTAGGGTGTAGAGTGTAGAGTGTAGGATGAAGGGAGTAGAGTGTAGGATGTAGCGTGTAGGGTGTAGAGTGTAGGGTGTAGGGTGTAGTGTATAGGGTGTAGAGTGTAGCGTGTAGGGTGTAGGGTGTAGAGTGCAGCGTGTAGGGTGTTGAGTGTAGCGTGTACGGTGTAGTGTGTAGCGTGTAGCGTGTAGCATGTAGGGTGTAGATTGTAGCGTGTAGCGTGTAGCGTATAGGGTGTAAGGTGTAGCGGGTAGCGTGTAGAGTGTAGGGTGTAGGGTGCAGCGTGTAAAGTATAGCATGTAGGGTGTAGAGTGTAGCGTGTAGGGTGTAGCGTGTAGGGTGTAGAGTGTAGCATGTAGCGTGTAGGGTGTAGGGTTTAGAGTGCAGGGTGTCGCGTGTAGCGTGTAGGGTGTAGAGTGTAGAGTGTAGCGTGTAGGGTGTAGAGTGTAGCGTGTAGCGTGTAGGGTGTAGAATGTAGGGTGTAGCGTATAGGGTGTAGAGTGTAGCGTGTAGGGTGTAGGGTGTAGAGTGTAGGGTGTAGCATGTAGAATGTAGAGTGTAGCGTTTAGGGTGTAGAGTGTAGCATGTAGGGTGTAGAGTGTAGCGTGTAGCATGTAGCGTGTAGGGTGTAGAGTGTAGGGTGTAGTGTGTAGGGTGTAGAGTGTAGCGTGTAGGGTGTAGAGTGTAGCGTGTAGCATGTAGAGTGTAGCGTGTAGAGTGTAGGGTGTAGCGTATAGGGTGTAGAGTGTAGCGTGTAGGGTGTAGTTTGTAGAGTGTAGGGTGTAGCGTGTAGGGTGTAGAGTGTAGCGTGTAGGGTGTAGAGTGTAGCGTGTAGCATGTGGCGTGTAGGGTGTAGAGTGTAGGGTGTAGTGTGTAGGGTGTAGAGTGTAGCGTGTAGGGGGTAGGGTGTAAAGTGTAGGGTGTAGCGTGTAGGGTGTAGGGTGTAAGGTGTAGAGTGTAGGGTGTACAGTGTAGGGTGTAGAGTGTAGCGTGTAGCGTGTAGGGTGTAGGGTGTAGCGTGTAGGGTGTAGCGTGTAGCTTGTAGCGTGTAGAGTGTAGCGTGTAGGGTGTAGAGTGTAGCGTGTAGCGTGTAGAGTGCAGGGTGTAGCGTGTAGGGTGTAGAGTGCAGCGCGTAGGGTGTAGAGTGTAGGGTGTAGCGTGTAAGGTGTAGAGTGTAGTGTGTAGAGTGTAGCGTGTAGGGTGTAGAGTGTAGGGTGTAGCGTGTAGTGTGTAGAGTGTAGCGTGTAGTGTGTAGCGTGTAGAGTGTAGGGTGTAGAGTGTCGGGTGTAGAGTGTAGTGTGTAGGGTGTAGGTTGTAGAGTGTACCTTGTAGCGTTTAGATTGTAGGTTGATAGTGTAGAGTGTAGGGTATAGAGTGTAGGATGTAGAGTGTAGAGTGTAGGATGAAGGGAGTAGAGTGTAGGATGTAGCGTGTAGGGTGTAGCGTATAGGGTGTAGATTGTAGCGTGTAGGGTGTAGGGTGTAGAGTGTAGGGTGTAGCGTGTAGGGTGTAGAGTGTAGCGTGTAGCATGTGGCGTGTAGGGTGTAGAGTGTAGGGTGTAGTGTGTAGGGTGTAGAGTGTAGCGTGTAGGGGGTAGGGTGTAAAGTGTAGGGTGTAGCGTGTAGGGTGTAGGGTGTAAGGTGTAGAGTGTAGGGTGTACAGTGTAGGGTGTAGAGTGTAGCGTGTAGCGTGTAGGGTGTAGGGTGTAGCGTGTAGGGTGTAGCGTGTAGCTTGTAGCGTGTAGAGTGTAGCTTGTAGGGTGTAGAGTGTAGCGTGTAGCGTGTAGAGTGCAGGGTGTAGCGTGTAGGGTGTAGAGTGCAGCGCGTAGGGTGTAGAGTGTAGGGTGTAGCGTGTAAGGTGTAGAGTGTAGTGTGTAGCGTGTAGCGTGTAGGGTGTAGAGTGTAGGGTGTAGCGTGTAGTGTGTAGAGTGTAGCGTGTAGTGTGTAGCGTGTAGAGTGTAGGGTGTAGAGTGTCGGGTGTAGAGTGTAGTGTGTAGGGTGTAGGTTGTAGAGTGTACCTTGTAGCGTTTAGATTGTAGGTTGATAGTGTAGAGTGTAGGGTATAGAGTGTAGGATGTAGAGTGTAGAGTGTAGGATGAAGGGAGTAGAGTGTAGGATGTAGCGTGTAGGGTGTAGCGTATAGGGTGTAGATTGTAGCGTGTAGGGTGTAGGGTGTAGAGTGTAGGGTGTAGCGTGTAGGGTGTAGAGTGTAGCGTGTAGGGTGTAGAGTGAAGTGTGTAGGGTGTAGAGTGTAGCGTGTAGCGTGTAGCGTGCAGGGTGTAGAGTGTAGAGTGTAGCGTGTAGCGTGTAGGGTGTAGGGTGTAGCGGGTAGCGTGTAGGGTGTAGGGTGTAGCGTGTAGAGTGTAGCGTGTAGGGTGTAGAGTGTAGCGTGTAGGGTGTAGCGTGTAGTGTGTAGAGTGTAGCATGTAGCGTGTAGGGTGTAGGGTTTAGAGTGTAGGGTGTCGCGTGTAGCGTGTGAGGTGTAGGGTGTAGCGTATAGGGTGTAGAGTGAAGTGTGTAGGGTGTAAGGTGTAGAGTGTATGGTGTAGCGTGTAGGGTGTAGAGTGTAGCGTGTAGGGTGTAGAGTGTAGCGTGTAGCGTGTAGGGTGTAGAGTGTAGTGTTTAGCGTGTAGGGTGTAGCGCGTAGCGTGTAGGGTGTAGGGTGTAGAGTGTAGGGTGTACTGTGTAGGGTGTAGAGTGTAGCGTGTAGGGTGTACAGTGTAGGGTGCAGCGTGTAGGGTGTAGCGTGTAGGGTGTAGAGTGTAGAGTGTAGCGTGTAGCGTGTAGGGTGTAGCGGGTAGCGGGTAGCGTGTAGGGTGTAGGGTGTAGCGTGTAGAGTGTAGCGTGTAGGGTGTAGAGTGTAGCGTGTAGGGTGTAGTGTGTAGAGTGTAGCATGTAGCGTGTAGGGTGTAGAGTTTAGAGTGTAGGGTGTCTCGTGTAGCGTGTGAGGTGTAGGGTGTAGAATGTAGGGTGTAGCGTATAGGGTGTAGAGTGTAGGGTGTAGAGTGTAGGGTGTAGTGTGTAGGGTGTAGCGTGTAGGGTGTAGAGTGTATCGTGTAGCGTGTAGAGTGTGGCGTGTAGCATGTAGGGTGTAGAGTGTAGGGTTTAGCGTGTAGGGTGTAGCGCGTAGCGTGTAGGGTGTAGGGTGTAGAGTGTAGGGTGTACTGTGTAGGGTGTAGAGTGTAGCGTGTAGGGTGTAGAGTGTAGGGTGTAGCGCGTAGGGTGTAGCGTGTAGCGTGTAGGGTGTAGCGTGTAGGGTGTAGGGTGTAGCGTGTAGGGTGTAGGGTGTAGCGGGTAGCGTGTAGTGTGTAGAGTGTAGGGTGTAGGGTGTAGCGTGTAGCGTGTAGCGTGTAGGGTGTAGAGTGTAGCGTGTAGGGTGTAGCGTGTAGAGTGTTGGGTGTAGGGTGTAGAGTGTAGGGTGTAGCGTGTAGCGTGTAGAGTGTAGCATGTAGCGTATAGCGTGTAGGGTGTAGAGTGTAGAGTGTAGCATGTAGCGAGTAGCGTGTTGCGTGTAGGGTGTAGAGTGTAGGGTGTAGCATGTAGGGTGTAAGGTGTAGCGTGTAGGGTGCAGAGTGTAGAGTGTAGGGTGTAGAGTGTAGAGTGTAGGGTGTAGAGTGTAGGGTGTAGGGTGTAGAGTGTAGAGTGTAGGGTGTAGAGTGTTGAGTGTAGAGTGTAGGGTGTTGAGTGTAGGGTGTAGAGTGTAGAGTGTACCTTGTAGGGTGTAGATTGTAGGTTGTATAGTGCAGAGTGTAGGGTATAGAGTGTAGGATGTAGAGTGTAGAGTGTAGAGTGTAGGATGTAGAGTGGAGTGTAGGGTGTAGAGTGTAGAGTGTAGGGTGTAGAGTGTAGGGTGTAGGGTGTAGAGTGTAGAGTGTAGGATGTAGAGTGTAGAGTGTAGGGTGTAGGGTGTAGAGTGTAGAGTGTAGGGTGTTGAGTGTAGGGTGTAGAGTGTAGAGTGTACCTTGTAGGGTGTAGATTGTAGGTTGTATAGTGCAGAGTGTAGGGTATAGAGTGTAGGATGTAGAGTGTAGAGTGTAGGATGAAGGGAGTAGAGTGTAGAGTGTAGGGTGTAGCGTGTTGAGTGTAGGGTGTAGAGTGTAGAGTGTACCTTGTAGGGTGTAGATTGTTGGTTGTATAGTGTAGAGTGTAGGGTATAGAGTGTAGGATGTAGAGTGTAGAGTGTAGGATGAAGGGAGTAGAGTGTAGGATGTAGGGTGTAGGGTGTAGAGTGTAGGATGTAGGGTGTAGCGTATAGGGTGTAGAGTGTAGAGTGTAGGGTGTAGAGTGTAGGGTGTAGCGTGTAGGGTGTAGAGTGTAGCGTGTAGGGTTTAGAGTGTAGCGTGTAGGGTGTAGAGTGTAGCGTGTAGCGTGTAGGGTGTAGATTGTAGCGTGTAGCGTGTAGGGTGTAGGGTGTAGCGGGTAGCGTGTAGCGTGTAGAGTGTAGGGTGTAGAGTGTAGCATGTAGCGTGTAGGGTGTAGGTTTTAGAGTGTAGGGTGTTGCGTGTAGCGTGTAGGGTGTAGGGTGTACAGTGTAGAGTGTAGGGTGTAGAGTGTAGCGTGTAGCGTGTAGGGTGTAGGGTGTAGGGTGTAGAATGTAGGGAGTAGCGTATAGGGTGTAGAGTGTAGCGTGTAGCGTGTAGGGTGTAGAGAGTAGGGTGTAGGGTGTAGGGTGTAGAGTGTAGGGTGTAGCGTGTAGGGTGTAGAGTGTAGCGTGTAGGGTGTAGAGAGTAGCGTGTAGGGTGTAGAGTGTAGCGTGTAGCGTGTAGCGTGTAGGGTGTAGAGTGTAGGGTGTAGCGTGTAGGGTGTAGAGTGTAGCGTGTAGGGTGTAGAGTGTAGCGTGTAGGGTGTAGAGTGTAGCGTGTTGCGTGTAGAGTGTAGCGTGTAGCATGTAGGGTGTAGAGTGTAGGGTGTAGCGTGTAGGGTGTAGCGTGTAGCGTGTAGGGTGTAGGGTATAGAGTGTAGGGTGTACTGTGTAGGGTGTAGAGTATAGCGTGTAGCGTGCAGGGTGTAGGGTGTAGCGTGTAGGGTGTAGCGTGTAGCATGTAGAGTGTAGCGTGTAGGGTGTAGGGTGTAGCGTGTAGCGTGTAGCGTGAAGGGTGTAGGGTGTAGAGTGTAGCGTGTAGGGTGTAGGGTGTAGAGTATAGGGTGTAGAGTGTAGGGTGTAGCATGTAGGGTGTATTGTGTAGCGTGTAGGGTGTAGAGTGTAGCGTGTAGCGTGTAGGGTGTAGGGTGTAGCGTGTAGCGTGTAGCGTGTAGGGTGTAGGGTGTAGAGTGTAGCGTGTAAGTGTAGAGTGAGGATGTAGAGTGTTGGGTGTAGGGTGTAGAGTAGAGTGTAGAGTGTAGGGTGTAGAGTGTAGGGTGTAGAGTGCACAGTATTCCCCATTTCCCCACTGGGTCAGAACTTCTGTTAAAATGATCAGAGGTTGAAATGTTTTGCGTTTTCCTGCTCTTTCCAATGGCCTACAAGCATAAGTGAAGCAGTGAGCAGCAGTCTCTATTAGTATAGGAGATAACAGAAAACATTTCACAATTTTCCCCATTTCCCAATTGGGTCATAAATTCTGTTACAATGATAAGAGGTTGAAATTTTTTGCGTTTTCCTGCTCTTTCCAATGGCCTACAAGCAAAAGTGAAGCGGTGAGCAGCAGTTTCTATTAGTATAGAAGATAACGGAAAACATTTCACATTTTTCCCCATTTCCCCATTGGGTCATAACTTCTGTTACAATGATCAGAGGTTGAAATTTTTTACGTTTTCCTGCTCTTTCCAATGGCCTACAAGCAAGGGAGTAGAGTGTAGGATGTAGGGTGTAGGGTGTAGAGTGTAGGGTGTAGGGTGTAGCGTATAGGGTGTAGAGTGTAGCGTGTAGGGTGTAGGGTGTAGAGTGTAGGGTGTAGCTTGTAGGGTGTAGAGTGTAGCGGGTAGGGTGTAGAGTGTAGCGTGTAGGGTGCAGAGTGTAGCGTGTAGCGTGTAGCGTGTAGGGTGTAGATTGTAGCGTATAGCGTGTAGGGTGTAGGGTGTAGCGGGTAGCGTGTAGGGTGTAACGTGTAGGGTGTAGAGTGTAGCATGTAGCGTGTAGGGTGTAGGGTTTAGAGTGTAGGGTGTCGCGTGTAGGGTGTAGGGTGTACAGTGTAGAGTGTAGCGTGTAGGGTGTAGAGTGTAGCGTGTAGCGTGTAGCGTGTAGGGTGTAGGGTGTAGATTGTAGGGTGTAGCGTATAGGGTGTAGAGTGTAGCGTGTGGGGTGTAGGGTGTAGAGTGTAGGGTGTAGCGTGTAGGGTGTAGAGTGTAGAGAGTAGCGTGTAGAGTGTAGAGTGTAGCGTGTAGCGTGTAGGGTGTAGAGTGTAGGGTGTAGTGTGTAGGGTGTAGAGTGTAGCGTGTAGGGTGTAGAGTGTAGCGTGTAGCGTGTAGAGTTTAGCGTGTAGCGTGTAGGGTGTAGAGTGTAGGGTGTAGCGTGTAGGGTGTAGCGTGTAGGGTGTATGGTGTAGGGTGTAGAGTGTATGGTGTACTGTGTAGGGTGTAGAGTATAGCGTGTAGCGTGTAGGGTGTAGGGTGTAGCGTGTAGCATGTAGCGTGTAGCGTGTAGAGTGTAGCGTGTAGGGTGTAGGGTGTAGGGTGTAGCGTGTAGCGTGTAGGGTGTAGAGTGTAGCGTGTAGCGTGTAGGGTGTAGGGTGTAGAGTGTAGGGTGTAGAGTGTAGGGTGTAGCATGTAGGTTGTAGGGTGTAGCGTGTAGGGTGTAGAGTGTAGCGTGTAGCGTGTAGGGTGTAGGGTGTAGCATGTAGCATGTAGGGTGTAGCGTGTAGCCTGTAGCGTGTAGGGTGTAGAGTGTAGCGTGTAAGGGTAGAGTGAGGATGTAGAGTGTTGGGTGTAGGGTGTAGAGTGTAGGGTGTAGAGTGCACATTTTTCCCCATTTCCCCACTGGGTCATAACTTCTGTTAGAATGATCAGAGGTTGAAATGTTTTGCGTTTTCCTGCTCTTTCCAATGGCCTACAGGCATAAGTGAAGCAGTGAGCAGCAGTCTCTATTAGTATAGGAGATAACAGAAAACATTTCACAATTTTCCCCATTTCCCAATTGGGTCATAACTTCTGTTACAATGATAAGAGGTTGAAATTTTTTGCGTTTTCCTGCTCTTTCCAATGGCCTACAAGCAAAAGTGAAGCGGTGAGCAGCAGTTTCTATTAGTATAGGAGATAACGGAAAACATTTCACATTTTTCCCCATTTCCCAATTGGGTCATAACTTCTGTTACAATGATCAGAGGTTGAAATTTTTTGCGTTTTCCTGCTCTTTCCAATGGCCTACAAGCAAAAGTGAAGCGGTGAGCAGCAGTTTCTATTAGTATAGGAGATAACGGAAAACATTTCACATTTTTCCCCATTTCACCATTGGGTCATAACTTCTGTTACAATGATCAGAGGTTGAAATGTTTTGCGTTTTCCTGCTCTTTCCAATGGCCTACAGGCATAAGTGAAGCAGTGAGCAGCAGTCTCTATTAGTATAGGAGATAACAGAAAACATTTCACAATTTTCCCCATTTCCCAATTGGGTCATAACTTCTGTTACAATGATAAGAGGTTGAAATTTTTTGCGTTTTCCTGCTCTTTCCAATGGCCTACAAGCAAAAGTGAAGCGGTGAGCAGCAGTTTCTATTAGTATAGGAGATAACGGAAAACATTTCACATTTTTCCCCATTTCCCAATTGGGTCATAACTTCTGTTACAATGATCAGAGGTTGAAATTTTTTGCGTTTTCCTGCTCTTTCCAATGGCCTACAAGCAAAAGTGAAGCGGTGAGCAGCAGTTTCTATTAGTATAGGAGATAACGGAAAACATTTCACATTTTTCCCCATTTCACCATTGGGTCATAACTTCTGTTACAATGATCAGAGGTTGAAATTTTTTGCGTTTTCCTGCTCTTTCCAATGGCCTACAAGCAAGGGAGTAGAGTGTAGGATGTAGGGTGTAGGGTGTAGAGTGTAGGGTGTAGGGTGTAGCGTATAGGGTGTAGAGTGTAGCATGTAGGGTGTAGGGTGTAAAGTGTAGGGTGTAGCGTGTAGGGTGTAGAGTGTAGCGTGTAGGGTGTAGAGTGTAGCGTGTAGGGTGTATAGTGCAGCGTGTAGCGTGTAGGGTGTAGATTGTAGCGTGTAGCGTGTAGGGTGTACGGTGTAGCGGGTAGCGTGTAGAGTGTAGAGTGTAGGGTGTAGGGTGTAGAGTGTAGCGTGTAGGGTGTAGAGTGTAGCGTGTAGGGTGTAACGTGTAGGGTGTAGAGTGTAGCATGTAGCGTGTAGGGTGTAGGGTTTAGAGTGTAGGGTGTCACGTGTAGCGTGTAGGGTGTAGGGTGTACAGTGTAGAGTGCAGCGTGTAGGGTGTAGAGTGTAGCGTGTAGCGTGTAGGGTGTAGGGTGTAGAATGTAGGGTGTAGCATATAGGGTGTAGAGTGTAGCGTGTAGGGTGTAGGGTGTAGAGTGTAGGGTGTAGCGTGTAGGGTGTAGAGTGTAGCGTGTAAGGTGTAGAGTGTAGAGTGTAGCGTGTAGCGTGAAGGGTGTAGAGTGTAGGGTGTAGTGTGTAGGGTGTAGAGTGTAGCGTGTAGGGTGTAGAGTGTAGCGTGTAGCGTGTAGAGTGTAGCGTGTAGCGTGTAGGGTGTAGAGTGTAGGGTGTAGCGTGTAGGGTGTAGCGTGTAGGGTGTAGGGTTTATGGTGTAGAGTGTAGGGTGTACTATGTAGGGTGTAGAGTATAGCGTGTAGCGTGTAGGGTGTAGGGTGTAGCGTGTAGCGTGTAGCGTGTAGAGTGTAGCGTGTAGGGTGTAGGGTGTAGAGTGTAGGGTGTAGCATGTAGGGTGTATTGTGTAGCGTGTAGGGTGTAGAGTGTAGCGTGTAGCGTGTAGCGTGTAGGGTGTAGGGTGTAGAGTGTAGCGTGTAGGGTGTAGGGTGTAGAGTGTAGGGTGTAGAGTGTAGGGTGTAGCATGTAGGGTGTATTGTGTAGCGTGTAGGGTGTAGAGTGTAGCGTGTAGCGTGTAGCGTGTAGGGTGTAGGGTGTAGCGTGTAGCGTGTAGGGTGTAGCGTGTAGCGTGTAGGGTGTAGAGTGTAGCGTGTAAGTGTAGAGTGAGGATGTAGAGTGTTGGGTGTAGGGTGTAGAGTAGAGTGTAGAGTGTAGGGTGTAGAGTGTAGGGTGTAGAGTGCACATTATTCCCCATTTCCCCACTGGGTCAGAACTTCTGTTAGAATGATCAGAGGTTGAAATGTTTTGCGTTTTCCTGCTCTTTCCAATGGCCTACAAGCATAAGTGAAGCAGTGAGCAGCAGTCTCTATTAGTATAGGAGATAACAGAAAACATTTCACAATTTTCCCCATTTCCCAATTGGGTCATAACTTCTGTTACAATGATAAGAGGTTGAAATTTTTTGCGTTTTCCTGCTCTTTCCAATGGCCTACAAGCAAAAGTGAAGCGGTGAGCAGCAGTTCCTATTAGTATAGAAGATAACGGAAAACATTTCACATTTTTCCCCATTTCCCCATTGGGTCATAACTTCTGTTACAATGATCAGAGGTTGAAATTTTTTACGTTTTCCTGCTCTTTCCAATGGCCTACAAGCAAGGGAGTAGAGTGTAGGATGTAGGGTGTAGGGTGTAGAGTGTAGGGTGTAGGGTGTAGCGTATAGGGTGTAGGGTGTAGCGTGTAGGGTGTAGGGTGTAGAGTGTAGGGTGTAGCGTGTAGGGTGTAGAGTGTAGCGTGTAGGGTGTAGAGTGTAGCGTGTAGGGTGTAGAGTGTAGCGTGTAGGGTGCAGAGTGTAGCGTGTAGCGTGTAGCGTGTAGGGTGTAGATTGTAGCGTATAGCGTGTAGGGTGTAGGGTGTAGCGGGTAGCGTGTAGGGTGTAGGGTGTAGAGTGTAGCGTGTAGGGTATAGAGTGTAGCGTGTAGGGTGTAACGTGTAGGGTGTAGAGTGTAGCATGTAGCGTGTAGGGTGTAGGGTTTAGAGTGTAGGGTGTCGCGTGTAGGGTGTAGGGTGTACAGTGTAGAGTGTAGCGTGTAGGGTGTAGAGTGTAGCGTGTAGCGTGTAGCGTGTAGGGTGTAGGGTGTAGATTGTAGGGTGTAGCGTATAGGGTGTAGAGTGTAGCGTGTGGGGTGTAGGGTGTTGAGTGTAGGGTGTAGCGTGTAGGGTGTAGAGTGTAGGGTGTAGAGAGTAGCGTGTAGAGTGTAGAGTGTAGCGTGTAGCGTGTAGGGTGTAGAGTGTAGGGTGTAGTGTGTAGGGTGTAGAGTGTAGCGTGTAGGGTGTAGAGTGTAGCGTGTAGCGTGTAGAGTTTAGCGTGTAGCGTGTAGGGTGTAGAGTGTAGGGTGTAGCGTGTAGGGTGTAGCGTGTAGGGTGTATGGTGTAGGGTGTAGAGTGTATGGTGTACTGTGTAGGGTGTAGAGTATAGCGAGTAGCGTGTAGGGTGTAGGGTGTAGCGTGTAGCATGTAGCGTGTAGCGTGTAGAGTGTAGCGTGTAGGGTGTAGGGTGTAGGGTGTAGCGTGTAGCGTGTAGGGTGTAGGGTGTAGAGTGTAGCGTGTAGCGTGTAGGGTGTAGGGTGTAGAGTGTAGGGTGTAGAGTGTAGGGTGTAGCATGTAGGTTGTAGGGTGTAGCGTGTAGGGTGTAGAGTGTAGCGTGTAGCGTGTAGGGTGTAGGGTGTAGCATGTAGCATGTAGGGTGTAGCGTGTAGCCTGTAGCGTGTAGGGTGTAGAGTGTAGCGTGTAAGGGTAGAGTGAGGATGTAGAGTGTTGGGTGTAGGGTGTAGAGTGTAGGGTGTAGAGTGCACATTTTTCCCCATTTCCCCACTGGGTCATAACTTCTGTTAGAATGATCAGAGGTTGAAATGTTTTGTGTTTTCCTGCTCTTTCCAATGGCCTACAAGCATAAGTGAAGCAGTGAGCAGCAGTCTCTATTAGTATAGGAGATAACAGAAAACATTTCACAATTTTCCCCATTTCCCAATTGGGTCATAACTTCTGTTACAATGATAAGAGGTTGAAATTTTTTGCGTTTTCCTGCTCTTTCCAATGGCCTACAAGCAAAAGTGAAGCGGTGAGCAGCAGTTTCTATTAGTATAGGAGATAACGGAAAACATTTCACATTTTTCCCCATTTCCCAATTGGGTCATAACTTCTGTTACAATGATCAGAGGTTGAAATTTTTTGCGTTTTCCTGCTCTTTCCAATGGCCTACAAGCAAAAGTGAAGCGGTGAGCAGCAGTTTCTATTAGTATAGGAGATAACGGAAAACATTTCACATTTTTCCCCATTTCACCATTGGGTCATAACTTCTGTTACAATGATCAGAGGTTGAAATTTTTTGCGTTTTCCTGCTCTTTCCAATGGCCTACAAGCAAGGGAGTAGAGTGTAGGATGTAGGGTGTAGGGTGTAGAGTGTAGGGTGTAGGGTGTAGCGTATAGGGTGTAGAGTGTAGCATGTAGGGTGTAGGGTGTAAAGTGTAGGGTGTAGCGTGTAGGGTGTAGAGTGTAGCGTGTAGGGTGTAGAGTGTAGCGTGTAGGGTGTATAGTGCAGCGTGTAGCGTGTAGGGTGTAGATTGTAGCGTGTAGGGTGTACGGTGTAGCGGGTAGCGTGTAGAGTGTAGAGTGTAGGGTGTAGGGTGTAGAGTGTAGCGTGTAGGGTGTAGAGTGTAGCGTGTAGGGTGTAACGTGTAGGGTGTAGAGTGTAGCATGTAGCGTGTAGGGTGTACGGTTTAGAGTGTAGGGTGTCGCGTGTAGCGTGTAGGGTGTAGGGTGTACAGTGTAGAGTGCAGCGTGTAGGGTGTAGAGTGTAGCGTGTAGCGTGTAGGGTGTAGGGTGTAGAATGTAGGGTGTAGCGTATAGGGTGTAGAGTGTAGCGTGTAGGGTGTAGGGTGTAGAGTGTAGGGTGTAGCGTGTAGGGTGTAGAGTGTAGCGTGTAAGGTGTAGAGTGTAGAGTGTAGCGTGTAGCGTGAAGGGTGTAGAGTGTAGGGTGTAGTGTGTAGGGTGTAGAGTGTAGCGTGTAGGGTGAAGAGTGTAGCGTGTAGCGTGTAGAGTGTAGCGTGTAGCGTGTAGGGTGTAGAGTGTAGGGTGTAGCGTGTAGGGTGTAGCGTGTAGGGTGTAGGGTTTATGGTGTAGAGTGTAGGGTGTACTATGTAGGGTGTAGAGTATAGCGTGTAGCGTGTAGGGTGTAGGGTGTAGCGTGTAGCGTGTAGCGTGTAGAGTGTAGCGTGTAGGGTGTAGGGTGTAGCGTGTAGCATGTAGCATGTAGGGTGTAGGGTGTAGAGTGTAGCGTGTATGGTGTAGGGTGTAGAGTGTAGGGTGTGGAGTGTAGGGTGTAGCATGTAGGTTGTAGGGTGTAGCGTGTAGGGTGTAGAGTGTAGCGTGTAGCGTGTAGGGTGTAGGGTGTAGCGTGTAGCGTGTAGGGTGTAGCGTGTAGCGTGTAGCTTGTAGGGTGTAGGGTGTAGAGTGTAGCGTGTAAGGGTAGAGTGAGGATGTAGAGTGTTGGGTGTAGGGTGTAGAGTAGAGTGTAGAGTGTAGGGTGTAGAGTGTAGGTTGTAGAGTGCACATTTTTCCCCATTTCCCCACTGGGTCATAACTTCTGTTAGAATGATCAGAGGTTGAAATGTTTTGCGTTTTCCTGCTCTTTCCAATGGCCTACAAGCATAACTGAAGCAGTGAGCAGCAGTCTCTATTAGTATAGGAGATAACAGAAAACATTTCACAATTTTCCCCATTTCCCAATTGGGTCATAACTTCTGTTACAATGATAAGAGGTTGAAATTTTTTGCGTTTTCCTGCTCTTTCCAATGGCCTACAAGCAAAAGTGAAGCGGTGAGCAGCAGTTTCTATTAGTATAGGAGATAACGGAAAACATTTCACATTTTTCCCCATTTCCCAATTGGGTCATAACTTCTGTTACAATGATCAGAGGTTGAAATTTTTTGCGTTTTCCTGCTCTTTCCAATGGCCTACAAGCAAAAGTGAAGCGGTGAGCAGCAGTTTCTATTAGTATAGGAGATAACGGAAAACATTTCACATTTTTCCCCATTTCACCATTGGGTCATAACTTCTGTTACAATGATCAGAGGTTGAAATGTTTTGCATTTTCCTGCTCTTTCCAATGGCCTACAGGCATAAGTGAAGCAGTGAGCAGCAGTCTCTATTAGTATAGGAGATAACAGAAAACATTTCACAATTTTCCCCATTTCCCAATTGGGTCATAACTTCTGTTACAATGATAAGAGGTTGAAATTTTTTGCGTTTTCCTGCTCTTTCCAATGGCCTACAAGCAAAAGTGAAGCGGTGAGCAGCAGTTTCTATTAGTATAGGAGATAACGGAAAACATTTCACATTTTTCCCCATTTCCCAATTGGGTCATAACTTCTGTTACAATGATCAGAGGTTGAAATTTTTTGCGTTTTCCTGCTCTTTCCAATGGCCTACAAGCAAAAGTGAAGCGGTGAGCAGCAGTTTCTATTAGTATAGGAGATAACGGAAAACATTTCACATTTTTCCCCATTTCACCATTGGGTCATAACTTCTGTTACAATGATCAGAGGTTGAAATTTTTTGCGTTTTCCTGCTCTTTCCAATGGCCTACAAGCAAGGGAGTAGAGTGTAGGATGTAGGGTGTAGGGTGTAGAGTGTAGGGTGTAGGGTGTAGCGTATAGGGTGTAGAGTGTAGCATGTAGGGTGTAGGGTGTAAAGTGTAGGGTGTAGCGTGTAGGGTGTAGAGTGTAGCGTGTAGGGTGTAGAGTGTAGCGTGTAGGGTGTATAGTGCAGCGTGTAGCGTGTAGGGTGTAGATTGTAGCGTGTAGCGTGTAGGGTGTACGGTGTAGCGGGTAGCGTGTAGAGTGTAGAGTGTAGGGTGTAGGGTGTAGAGTGTAGCGTGTAGGGTGTAGAGTGTAGCGTGTAGGGTGTAACGTGTAGGGTGTAGAGTGTAGCATGTAGCGTGTAGGGTGTAGGGTTTAGAGTGTAGGGTGTCGCGTGTAGCGTGTAGGGTGTAGGGTGTACAGTGTAGAGTGCAGCGTGTAGGGTGTAGAGTGTAGCGTGTAGCGTGTAGGGTGTAGGGTGTAGAATGTAGGGTGTAGCATATAGGGTGTAGAGTGTAGCGTGTAGGGTGTAGGGTGTAGAGTGTAGGGTGTAGCGTGTAGGGTGTAGAGTGTAGCGTGTAAGGTGTAGAGTGTAGAGTGTAGCGTGTAGCGTGAAGGGTGTAGAGTGTAGGGTGTAGTGTGTAGGGTGTAGAGTGTAGCGTGTAGGGTGTAGAGTGTAGCGTGTAGCGTGTAGAGTGTAGCGTGTAGGGTGTAGAGTGTAGGGTGTAGCGTGTAGGGTGTAGCGTGTAGGGTGTAGGGTTTATGGTGTAGAGTGTAGGGTGTACTATGTAGGGTGTAGAGTATAGCGTGTAGCGTGTAGGGTGTAGGGTGTAGCGTGTAGCGTGTAGCGTGTAGAGTGTAGCGTGTAGGGTGTAGGGTGTAGGGTGTAGAGTGTAGGGTGTAGCATGTAGGGTGTATTGTGTAGCGTGTAGGGTGTAGAGTGTAGCGTGTAGCGTGTAGCGTGTAGGGTGTAGGGTGTAGAGTGTAGCGTGTAGGGTGTAGGGTGTAGAGTGTAGGGTGTAGAGTGTAGGGTGTAGCATGTAGGGTGTATTGTGTAGCGTGTAGGGTGTAGAGTGTAGCGTGTAGCGTGTAGCGTGTAGGGTGTAGGGTGTAGCGTGTAGCGTGTAGGGTGTAGCGTGTAGCGTGTAGGGTGTAGAGTGTAGCGTGTAAGTGTAGAGTGAGGATGTAGAGTGTTGGGTGTAGGGTGTAGAGTAGAGTGTAGAGTGTAGGGTGTAGAGTGTAGGGTGTAGAGTGCACATTATTCCCCATTTCCCCACTGGGTCAGAACTTCTGTTAGAATGATCAGAGGTTGAAATGTTTTGCGTTTTCCTGCTCTTTCCAATGGCCTACAAGCATAAGTGAAGCAGTGAGCAGCAGTCTCTATTAGTATAGGAGATAACAGAAAACATTTCACAATTTTCCCCATTTCCCAATTGGGTCATAACTTCTGTTACAATGATAAGAGGTTGAAATTTTTTGCGTTTTCCTGCTCTTTCCAATGGCCTACAAGCAAAAGTGAAGCGGTGAGCAGCAGTTCCTATTAGTATAGAAGATAACGGAAAACATTTCACATTTTTCCCCATTTCCCCATTGGGTCATAACTTCTGTTACAATGATCAGAGGTTGAAATTTTTTACGTTTTCCTGCTCTTTCCAATGGCCTACAAGCAAGGGAGTAGAGTGTAGGATGTAGGGTGTAGGGTGTAGAGTGTAGGGTGTAGGGTGTAGCGTATAGGGTGTAGGGTGTAGCGTGTAGGGTGTAGGGTGTAGAGTGTAGGGTGTAGCGTGTAGGGTGTAGAGTGTAGCGTGTAGGGTGTAGAGTGTAGCGTGTAGGGTGTAGAGTGTAGCGTGTAGGGTGCAGAGTGTAGCGTGTAGCGTGTAGCGTGTAGGGTGTAGATTGTAGCGTATAGCGTGTAGGGTGTAGGGTGTAGCGGGTAGCGTGTAGGGTGTAGGGTGTAGAGTGTAGCGTGTAGGGTATAGAGTGTAGCGTGTAGGGTGTAACGTGTAGGGTGTAGAGTGTAGCATGTAGCGTGTAGGGTGTAGGGTTTAGAGTGTAGGGTGTCGCGTGTAGGGTGTAGGGTGTACAGTGTAGAGTGTAGCGTGTAGGGTGTAGAGTGTAGCGTGTAGCGTGTAGCGTGTAGGGTGTAGGGTGTAGATTGTAGGGTGTAGCGTATAGGGTGTAGAGTGTAGCGTGTGGGGTGTAGGGTGTTGAGTGTAGGGTGTAGCGTGTAGGGTGTAGAGTGTAGGGTGTAGAGAGTAGCGTGTAGAGTGTAGAGTGTAGCGTGTAGCGTGTAGGGTGTAGAGTGTAGGGTGTAGTGTGTAGGGTGTAGAGTGTAGCGTGTAGGGTGTAGAGTGTAGCGTGTAGCGTGTAGAGTTTAGGGTGTAGCGTGTAGGGTGTAGAGTGTAGGGTGTAGCGTGTAGGGTGTAGCGTGTAGGGTGTATGGTGTAGGGTGTAGAGTGTATGGTGTACTGTGTAGGGTGTAGAGTATAGCGTGTAGCGTGTAGGGTGTAGGGTGTAGCGTGTAGCATGTAGCGTGTAGCGTGTAGAGTGTAGCGTGTAGGGTGTAGGGTGTAGGGTGTAGCGTGTAGCGTGTAGGGTGTAGGGTGTAGAGTGTAGCGTGTAGCGTGTAGGGTGTAGGGTGTAGAGTGTAGGGTGTAGAGTGTAGGGTGTAGCATGTAGGTTGTAGGGTGTAGCGTGTAGGGTGTAGAGTGTAGCGTGTAGCGTGTAGGGTGTAGGGTGTAGCATGTAGCATGTAGGGTGTAGCGTGTAGCCTGTAGCGTGTAGGGTGTAGAGTGTAGCGTGTAAGGGTAGAGTGAGGATGTAGAGTGTTGGGTGTAGGGTGTAGAGTGTAGGGTGTAGAGTGCACATTTTTCCCCATTTCCCCACTGGGTCATAACTTCTGTTAGAATGATCAGAGGTTGAAATGTTTTGTGTTTTCCTGCTCTTTCCAATGGCCTACAAGCATAAGTGAAGCAGTGAGCAGCAGTCTCTATTAGTATAGGAGATAACAGAAAACATTTCACAATTTTCCCCATTTCCCAATTGGGTCATAACTTCTGTTACAATGATAAGAGGTTGAAATTTTTTGCGTTTTCCTGCTCTTTCCAATGGCCTACAAGCAAAAGTGAAGCGGTGAGCAGCAGTTTCTATTAGTATAGGAGATAACGGAAAACATTTCACATTTTTCCCCATTTCCCAATTGGGTCATAACTTCTGTTACAATGATCAGAGGTTGAAATTTTTTGCGTTTTCCTGCTCTTTCCAATGGCCTACAAGCAAGGGAGTAGAGTGTAGGATGTAGGGTGTAGGGTGTAGAGTGTAGGGTGTAGGGTGTAGCGTATAGGGTGTAGAGTGTAGCATGTAGGGTGTAGGGTGTAAAGTGTAGGGTGTAGCGTGTAGGGTGTAGAGTGTAGCGTGTAGGGTGTAGAGTGTAGCGTGTAGGGTGTATAGTGCAGCGTGTAGCGTGTAGGGTGTAGATTGTAGCGTGTAGGGTGTACGGTGTAGCGGGTAGCGTGTAGAGTGTAGAGTGTAGGGTGTAGGGTGTAGAGTGTAGCGTGTAGGGTGTAGAGTGTAGCGTGTAGGGTGTAACGTGTAGGGTGTAGAGTGTAGCATGTAGCGTGTAGGGTGTAGGGTTTAGAGTGTAGGGTGTCGCGTGTAGCGTGTAGGGTGTAGGGTGTACAGTGTAGAGTGCAGCGTGTAGGGTGTAGAGTGTAGCGTGTAGCGTGTAGGGTGTAGGGTGTAGAATGTAGGGTGTAGCGTATAGGGTGTAGAGTGTAGCGTGTAGGGTGTAGGGTGTAGAGTGTAGGGTGTAGCGTGTAGGGTGTAGAGTGTAGCGTGTAAGGTGTAGAGTGTAGAGTGTAGCGTGTAGCGTGAAGGGTGTAGAGTGTAGGGTGTAGTGTGTAGGGTGTAGAGTGTAGCGTGTAGGGTGAAGAGTGTAGCGTGTAGCGTGTAGAGTGTAGCGTGTAGCGTGTAGGGTGTAGAGTGTAGGGTGTAGCGTGTAGGGTGTAGCGTGTAGGGTGTAGGGTTTATGGTGTAGAGTGTAGGGTGTACTATGTAGGGTGTAGAGTATAGCGTGTAGCGTGTAGGGTGTAGGGTGTAGCGTGTAGCGTGTAGCGTGTAGAGTGTAGCGTGTAGGGTGTAGGGTGTAGCGTGTAGCATGTAGCATGTAGGGTGTAGGGTGTAGAGTGTAGCGTGTATGGTGTAGGGTGTAGAGTGTAGGGTGTGGAGTGTAGGGTGTAGCATGTAGGTTGTAGGGTGTAGCGTGTAGGGTGTAGAGTGTAGCGTGTAGCGTGTAGGGTGTAGGGTGTAGCGTGTAGCGTGTAGGGTGTAGCGTGTAGCTTGTAGGGTGTAGGGTGTAGAGTGTAGCGTGTAAGGGTAGAGTGAGGATGTAGAGTGTTGGGTGTAGGGTGTAGAGTAGAGTGTAGAGTGTAGGGTGTAGAGTGTAGGTTGTAGAGTGCACATTTTTCCCCATTTCCCCACTGGGTCATAACTTCTGTTAGAATGATCAGAGGTTGAAATGTTTTGCGTTTTCCTGCTCTTTCCAATGGCCTACAAGCATAACTGAAGCAGTGAGCAGCAGTCTCTATTAGTATAGGAGATAACAGAAAACATTTCACAATTTTCCCCATTTCCCAATTGGGTCATAACTTCTGTTACAATGATAAGAGGTTGAAATTTTTTGCGTTTTCCTGCTCTTTCCAATGGCCTACAAGCAAAAGTGAAGCGGTGAGCAGCAGTTTCTATTAGTATAGGAGATAACAGAAAACATTTCACATTTTTCCCCATTTCCCCATTGGGTCTGTTGTGAATTTGTTTTTTGGGCTCCCCCGGTGGTCACTGGTGGTACTGGTCTTGTGTGCTTCACTTTCTCTGTTCACCTGTTTCCATCAGGATATGGGAGTATCCTATTTAGCCTTGCTGCTCAGTTATTCTAGTGCCGGCCATCAATGTAACCAGAGCCTTTCTGTTGCATGTTCCTGCTTCTAGACTACTATCAGCTAAGTTGGACTCTTAGTCCTAAGTTTGTTTTGCATTTTTGTTCCAGTTCACAGTTATGTTATTTTTCTGTAGCTGGAAGCTCTTGTGGGCCGAAATTGCCACTCCGGTGTCATGAGTTGACACATGAGTCTTAAAGTAATTTCGGGATGGTATTTTAATAGGGTTTTCAGCTGACCGTGAAGTTCCCTATTGTATCTTCTTGCTATCTAGTAAGCGGACCTCGCTTTGCTGAACCTACCTTCATACTACGTATGTCTTTTCCTCTGAACTCACCGTCAATATATGTGGGGGGCTTCTGTCTCCTTTTTGGGGGAATTTCCCTAGAGGTAAGCCAGGTCTGTCTTTTCCTCTATTAGGGTTAGTTAGTCCTCCGGCTGGCGCTGGGCGTCTAGGGATAAAACGTAGGTACGTCACCCGGCCACTGTTAGTTGTGTGATAGGTTTGGCTCATGGTCAGCTCGAGATTCCATCACCCAGGAGCTGTTCTGTTATTTATGTTCTCTGACTTTCCCTTGCCATTGGGAACCATGACAGTATGGCCGGCCAAGGGTTAAAACCGTTGGCAGAAGAAAGGAGAGAAAAAGAAGTCTGCAGATTTTTTTTTTTTTTTTTTTTCCTCTGAGCTTGCTTTTTAGTTGACTCAGTTGCATTTCTGCTCTAATTGCAGCCTTTGTCTCTCTCTCTCCTTCTAATCCTTGAATGGCTCTGATCTCACCTGATTAAAATGGATCCTCAGAGTGTGGCTACAGGTTTGAATAATCTTGCTATGAAGGTTCAAAATTTACAGGATTTTGTTATTCATGCTCCTATATCTGAACCTAGAATTCCTATACCAGAATTTTTCTCCGGGGATAGATCTCGTTTCCTGAATTTCAAAAATAATTGTAAATTATTTCTTTCCCTGAGATCTCGCTCCGCTGGAGATCCCGCACAGCAGGTTAAGATAGTAATTTCCTTGCTGCGGGGTGACCCTCAAAACTGGGCATTTGCATTGGCACCCGGGGATCCTGCGTTGCTCAATGTGGATGCGTTTTTTCTGGCTTTGGGGTTGCTTTATGAGGAACCTAACTTAGGGCCATCAAGGCTTTTTCAGCCTGAATCTCTATCTCAAGGGCAAGATGAAGCTGAAATATACTGCCAAAAATTTCGTAAATGGTCTGTGCTTACTCAGTGGAATGAGTGCGCCCTGGCGGCGAATTTCAGAGAGGGTCTCTCTGATGCCATTAAAGATGTTATGGTGGGGTTCCCTGCACCTACAGGTCTGAATGAGTCCATGACAATGGCTATTCAGATTGATCGGCGTTTGCGGGAGCGCAAACCTGTGCACCATTTGGCGGTGTCTTCTGAGAAGGCTCCAGAAAATATGCAATGTGATAGAATTCTGTCCAGAAGCGAACGGCAGAATTTTAGGCGAAAAAATGGGTTGTGCTTCTATTGTGGTGATTCAACTCATGTTATATCAGCATGCTCTAAACGTACAAAAAAGGTTGATAAGTCTATTTCAATTGGCACTTTACAGTCTAAGTTTATTCTGTCTGTGACCTTGATTTGTTCATTATCGTCAATTACTGCGGATGCCTATGTCGACTCTGGCGCCGCTTTGAGTCTAATGGATTGGTCCTTTGCCAGGTGCTGTGGGTTTGATCTAGAGCCTCTGGAAGTTCCTATACCTCTGAAGGGTATTGACTCTACACCATTGGCTAGTAATAAACCACAATACTGGACACAAGTGACTATGCGTATGAATCCAGACCATCAGGAGATGATTCGCTTCCTTGTGTTGTACAATCTACATGACGTTTTGGTGCTCGGATTACCATGGTTACAAGCTCATAACCCAGTCCTTGACTGGAAAGCAATGTCTGTGTTAAGCTGGGGATGTCAGGGGGCTCATGGGGACGTACCTTTGGTTTCCATTTCGTCATCTATTCCCTCTGAGATTCCGGAATTTTTATCTGATTATCGTGATGTTTTTGAGGAGCCTAAGCTTGGTTCACTACCTCCTCACAGAGATTGCGATTGTGCCATAGATCTGATTCCGGGCAGTAAATTTCCAAAGGGTCGTTTATTTAATCTATCTGTACCTGAACATGCTGCTATGCGAGAATATATTAAGGAGTCCCTGGAAAAGGGACATATTCGTCCTTCTTCATCTCCCTTAGGAGCCGGATTTTTCTTTGTATCTAAAAAAGATGGCTCTTTGAGGCCGTGTATTGATTATCGACTCTTGAATAAAATTACAGTCAAATATCAGTATCCTCTGCCACTGCTTACTGATTTGTTTGCTCGAATAAAAGGGGCTAAGTGGTTCTCTAAGATTGATCTCCGTGGGGCGTATAATTTGGTGCGAATTAAGCAGGGGGATGAGTGGAAAACCGCATTTAATACGCCCGAGGGCCAATTTGAGTATTTAGTAATGCCTTTTGGTCTTTCAAATGCCCCTTCAGTCTTTCAGTCCTTTATGCATGACATTTTCCGTGAATATTTGGATAAATTTATGATCGTGTATCTGGATGATATTTTGATTTTTTCGGATGACTGGGATTCTCATGTCCAACAGGTCAGGAGGGTTTTTCAGGTTTTGTGGGCTAATTCCTTGTGTGTGAAGGGTTCTAAGTGTATTTTTGGGGTTCAAAAGATTTCTTTTTTGGGGTACATTTTTTCCCCCTCTTCCATTGAGATGGATCCTGTCAAGGTTCGGGCTATTTGTGATTGGACGCAACCTTCTTCTCTTAAGAGCCTTCAGAAATTT
This sequence comes from Ranitomeya variabilis, assembly GCF_051348905.1. Lineage (NCBI taxonomy): Eukaryota > Metazoa > Chordata > Amphibia > Anura > Dendrobatidae > Ranitomeya > Ranitomeya variabilis. The sequence goes on from NW_027508080.1 coordinate 523,364, forward strand.
TTGGGCTTTGCTAATTTTTATCGTCGATTTATAACTGGTTTTTCTGATGTTGCTAAACCTTTGACTGATTTGACCAAAAAGGGTGCTGATGTTGCTGATTGGTCCCCTGCTGCTGTGGAGGCCTTTCGGGAGCTTAAGCGCCGCTTTTCTTCCGCCCCTGTGTTGCGTCAGCCTGATGTTACTCTTCCTTTTCAGGTTGAGGTCGATGCTTCCGAGATCGGAGCTGGGGCGGTCTTGTCGCAGAAAAGTTCCGACTGCTCCGTGATGAGACCTTGTGCGTTCTTTTCTCGAAAATTTTCGCCCGCCGAGCGAAATTATGATATTGGTAATCGGGAGCTTTTGGCTATGAAGTGGGCTTTTGAGGAGTGGCGTCATTGGCTTGAGGGGGCAAGACATCAGGTGGTGGTATTGACCGATCACAAGAATTTGATTTATCTTGAGTCTGCCAGGCGCTTGAATCCTAGACAGGCGCGCTGGTCGTTGTTTTTCTCTCGGTTTAATTTTGTGGTCTCATACTTACCGGGTTCTAAAAATGTGAAGGCGGATGCCCTTTCTAGGAGTTTTGAGCCTGATTCCCCTGGTGATTCTGAACCTACAGGTATCCTTAAGGATGGGGTGATATTATCTGCTGTTTCCCCAGACCTGCGACGGGATTTGCAGGAGTTTCAGGCGGATAGACCTGATCGTTGCCAGCCTGGTAGACTGTTTGATCCTGATGATTGGACCAGTAGAGTCATCTCGGAGGTTCATTCTTCTGTGTTGGCAGGTCATCCCGGGATCTTTGGTACCAGGGATTTGGTGGCTAGGTCCTTCTGGTGGCCTTCCCTGTCTCGAGATGTACAAGTTTTTGTGCAGTCTTGTGATGTTTGTGCTCGGGCCAAACCTTGTTGTTCTCGGGCTAGCGGATTGTTGTTATCTTTGCTTATTCCGAAGAGGCCTTGGACTCACATCTCTATGGATTTTATTTCTGATCTCCCTGTTTCTCACAAAATGTCTGTCATCTGGGTGGTGTGTGACCGTTTTTCAAAGATGGTTCATTTGGTGCCCTTGCCTAAGTTGCCTTCCTCATCCGAGTTGGTTCCTCTGTTTTTTCAAAATGTGGTTCGCTTGCATGGTATTCCGGAGAATATCGTTTCTGACAGGGGGACCCAGTTCGTGTCTAGATTTTGGCGGGCGTTCTGTGCTAGGATGGGCATTGATTTGTCTTTTTCGTCTGCGTTCCATCCTCAGACTAATGGCCAGACTGAGCGAACTAATCAGACCTTGGAGACTTATTTGAGGTGTTTTGTGTCTGCAGATCAGGATGACTGGGTTGCCTTTTTGCCGTTGGCGGAGTTTGCCCTCAATAATCGGGCTAGTTCTGCCACTTTGGTTTCTCCTTTTTTTTGCAATTCGGGGTTTCATCCTCATTTTTCTTCCGGTCAGGTGGAGTCTTCGGATTGTCCTGGAGTGGATACTGTGGTGGATAGGTTACATCAGATTTGGGGACAGGTGGTGGACAATTTGAAGTTGTCCCAGGAAAAGACTCGGCATTTTGCTAACCGCCGTCGTCGTGTTGGTCCTCGTCTTCGTGTTGGGGACTTGGTGTGGTTGTCTTCTCGTTTTGTCCCTATGAGGGTTTCTTCTCCTAAGTTTAAGCCTCGGTTCATCGGCCCGTATAAGATTTTGGAGATTCTTAACCCCGTGTCCTTTCGATTGGACCTCCCAGCATCTTTTTCTATCCATAATGTCTTCCATCGGTCATTATTGCGCAGGTATGAGGTACCGGTTGTGCCTTCTGTTGAGCCTCCCGCTCCGGTGTTGGTTGAGGGTGAATTGGAGTACGTTGTGGAGAAGATCTTGGACTCCCGTGTTTCCAGACGGAAACTTCAGTATCTGGTCAAGTGGAAGGGCTACGGTCAGGAGGATAATTCTTGGGTGACAGCCTCTGATGTTCATGCCTCTGATTTGGTCCGTGCCTTTCATAGGGCTCATCCTGATCGCCCTGGTGGTTCTTGTGAGGGTTCGGTGCCCCCTCCTTGAGGGGGGGGTACTGTTGTGAATTTGGTTTTTGGGCTCCCCCGGTGGTCACTGGTGGTACTGGACTTGTGTGCTTCACTTTCTCTGTTCACCTGTTTCCATCAGGATATGGGAGTATCCTATTTAGCCTTGCTGCTCAGTTATTCTAGTGCCGGCCATCAATGTAACCAGAGCCTTTCTGTTGCATGTTCCTGCTTCTAGACTACTATCAGCTAAGTTGGACTCTTAGTCCTAAGTTTGTTTTGCATTTTTGTTCCAGTTCACAGTTATGTTATTTTTCTGTAGCTGGAAGCTCTTGTGGGCCGAAATTGCCACTCCGGTGTCATGAGTTGATACATGAGTCTTAAAGTAATTTCGGGATGGTATTTTAATAGGGTTTTCAGCTGACCGTGAAGTTCCCTATTGTATCTTCTTGCTATCTAGTAAGCGGACCTCGCTTTGCTGAACCTACCTTCATACTACGTATGTCTTTTCCTCTGAACTCACCGTCAATATATGTGGGGGGCTTCTGTCTCCTTTTTGGGGGAATTTCCCTAGAGGTAAGCCAGGTCTGTCTTTTCCTCTATTAGGGTTAGTTAGACCTCCGGCTGGCGCTGGGCGTCTAGGGATAAAACGTAGGTACGTCACCCGGCCACTGTTAGTTGTGTGATAGGTTTGGCTCATGGTCAGCTCGAGATTCCATCACCCAGGAGCTGTTCTGTTATTTATGTTCTCTGACTTTCCCTTGCCATTGGGAACCATGACATGGGTCATAACTTCTGTTACAATGATCAGAGGTTGAAATTTTTTGCGTTTTCCTGCTCTTTCCAATGGCCTACAAGCAAGGGAGTAGAGTGTAGGATGTAGGGTGTAGGGTGTAGAGTGTAGGGTGTAGGGTGTAGCGTATAGGGTGTAGAGTGTAGCATGTAGGGTGTAGGGTGTAGAGTGTAGGGTGTAGCGTGTAGGGTGTAGAGTGTAGCGTGTACGGTGTAGAGTGTAGCGTGTAGAGTGTACAGTGTAGCGTGTAGCGTGTAGGGTGTAGATTGTAGCATGTAGCGTGAAGGGTGTAGGGTGTAGCGGGTAGCATGTAGAGTGTAGGGTGTAGGGTGTAGCGTGTAGAGTGTAGCGTGTAGGGTGTAGAGTGTAGCATGTAGGGTGTAGAGTGTAGCATGTAGCGTGTAGGGTGTAGGGTTTAGAGTGTAGGGTGTCACGTGTATCGTGTAGGGTGTAGAGTGTAGAGTGTAGCATGTAGGGTGTAGACTGTAGCTTGTAGCTTGTAGGGTGTAGGGTGTAGAATGTAGGGTGTAGCGTATAGGGTGTAGGGTAGAGTGTAGCGTGTAGGGTGTAGGGTGTAGAATGTAGGGTGTAGAGTGTAGGGTGTAGCGTGTAGGGTGTAGAGTGTAGCGTGTAGGGTGTAGAGAGTAGCTTGTAGGGTGTAGAGTGTAGCGTGTAGCGTGTAGGGTGTAGAGTGTAGGGTGTAGTGTGTAGGGTGTAGAGTGTAGCGTGTAGGGTGCAGAGTGTAGCATGTAAAGTGTAGCGTGTAGAGTGTAGAGTGTAGGGTGTAGCGTGTAGGGTGTAGCGTGTAACGTGTAGGGTGTAGCGTGTAGCGTGTAGCGTGTAGAGTGTAGCGTGTAGGGTGTAGGGTGTAGCGTGTAGAGTGTAGCGTGTAGCGTGTAGCTTGTAGCGTGTAGCTTGTAGCGTGTAGGGTGTAGGGTGTAGAGTGTAGCGTGTAGCGTGTAGCGTGTAGCGTGTAGGGTGTAGGGTGTAGAGTGTAGGGTGTAGATTGCAGGGTGTAGCATGTAGGGTGTAGGGTGTAGCGTGTAGGGTGTAGAGTGTAGCGTGTAGGGTGTAGCGTGTAGCGTGTAGCGTGTAGGGTGTAGAGTGTAGGGTGTAGAGTGCAGGGTGTAGCATGTAGGGTGTAGGGTGTAGCGTGTATGGTGTAGAGTGTAGCGTGTAGGGTGTAGCGTGTAGCGTGTAGCGTGTAGGGTGTAGGGTGTAGCGTGTAGGATGTAGGGTGTAGAGTGTAGCGTGTAAATGTAGAGTGAGGATGTAGAGTGTTGGGTGTAGGGTGTAGAGTAGAGTGTAGAGTGTAGGGTGTAGAGTGTAGGGTGTAGAGTGCACATTTTTCCCCATTTCTCCACTGGGTCATAACTTCTGTTACAATGATAAGAGGTTGAAATTTTTTGCGTTTTCCTGCTCTTTCCAATGGCCTACAAGCAAAAGTGAAGCGGTGAGCAGCAGTTTCTTTTAGTATAGGAGATAACGGAAAACATTTCACATTTTTCCCCATTTCCCCATTGGGTCATAACTTCTGTTACAGTGATCAGAGGTTGAAACTTTTTGCATTTTCCTGCTCTTTCCAATGGCCTACAAGCAAGGGAGTAGAGTGTAGGATGTAGGGTGTAGGGTGTAGAGTGTAGGGTGTAGGGTGTAGCGTATAGGGTGTAGAGTGTAGCGTGCAGGGTATAGGGTGTAGAGTGTAGGGTGTAGCGTGTAGGGTATAGAGTGTAGCATGTAGGGTGTAGAATGTAGCGTGTAAAGTGTAGAGTGTAGCGTGTAGCGTGTAGCGTGTAGCGTGTAGGGTGTAGATTGTAGCGTGTAGCGTGTAGGGTGTAGCGGGTAGCGTGTAGAGTGAAGGGTGTAGGGTGTAGCGTGTAGAGTGTAGCGTGTAGGGTGTAGAGTGTAGCGTGTAGGGTGTAACGTGTAGGGTGTAGAGTGTAGCATGTAGCGTGTAGGGTGTAGGGTTTAGAGTGTAGGGTGTCACGTGTAGCGTGTAGGGTGTAGGGTGTACAGTGCAGAGTGTAGCGTGTAGGGTGTAGAGTGTAGCTTGTAGCGTGTAGGGTGTAGGGTGTAGAATGTAGGGTGTAGCGTATAGGGTGTAGAGTGTAGCGTGTAGGGTGTAGGGTGTAGAGTGTAGGGTGTAGCGTGCAGGGTGTAGAGTGTAGGGTGTAGAGAGTAGCGTGTAGGGTGTAGAGTGTAGCGTGTAGCATGTAGCGTGTAGGGTGTAGAGTGTAGGGTGTAGTGTGTAGGGTGTAGAGTGTAGCGTGTAGGGTGTAGAGTGTAGGGCGTAGCGTGTAGCGTGTAGCTTGTAGGGTGTAGAGTGTAGCGTGTAGCGTGTAGGCTGTAGCATGTAGTGTGTAGTGTGTAGGGTGTAGAGTGTAGCGTGTAGGGTGTAGAGTGTAGCGTGTAGGGTGTAGCGTGTAGCGTGTAGGGTGTAGGGTGTAGGGTGTAGAGTGTAGGGTGTACTGTGTAGGGTGTAGAGTATAGCGTGTAGGGTGTAGGGTGTATCGTGTAGGGTGTAGCTTGTAGCGTGTAGAGTGTAGCGTGTAGGGTGCAGGGTGTAGAGTGTAGGGTGTAGCGTGTAGGGTGTAGCGTGTAGCGTGTAGGGTGTAGCGTGTAGCGTGTAGCGTGTAGGGTGTAGGGTGTAGGGTGTAGAGTGTAGGGTGTACTGTGTAGGGTGTAGAGTATAGCGTGTAGGGTGTAGGGTGTATCGTGTAGGGTGTAGCTTGTAGCGTGTAGAGTGTAGCGTGTAGGGTGCAGGGTGTAGAGTGTAGGGTGTAGCGTGTAGGGTGTAGAGTGTAGCGTGTAGGGTGTAGAGTGTAGCGTGTAGGGTGTAGAGTGTAGCGTGTAGCGTGTAGGGTGTAGATTGTAGCGTGTAGCGTGAAGTGGGTAGGGTGTAGCGGGTAGCGTGTACGGTGTAGGGTTTAGAGTGTAGGGTGTCGCGTGTAGCGTGTAGGGTGTAGGGTGTAGGGTGTACAGTGTAGAGTGTAGCGTGTAGGGTGCAGAGTGCAGCATGTAGCGTGTAGGGTGTAGAGTGTAGCGTGTAGGGTGTAGGGTGTAGAGTGTAGGGTGTAGCGTGTAGGGTGTAGCGTGTAGCGTGTAGGGTGTAGAGTGTAGCGTGTAGGGTGTAGAGTGTAGGGTGTAGCGTGTAGGGTGTAGAGTGTAGCGTGTAGGGTGTAGGGTGTAGAGTGTAGAGTGTAGGGTGTAGCACATAGGGTGTAGAGTGTAGCATGTAGCGTGTAGCGTGTAGGGTGTAGGGTGTAGAGTGTAGCGTGTAGCGTGTAGGTTGTATCGTGTAGGGTGTAGAGTGTAGCGTGTAGGGTGTAGCGTGTAGGGTGTAGCGTGTAGGGTGTAGAGTGTAGAGTGTAGGGTGTATCGTGTAGCGTGTAGGGTGTAGAGTGTAGCGTGTAGAGTGTAGCGGGTAGGGTGTAGAGTGTAGCGTGTAGGGTGTAGGGTGTAGGGTGTGGAGTGTAGTGTGTAGGTTGTAGCGTGTAGCTTGTAGAGTGTAGGGTGTAGCGTGTAGGGTGTAGAGTGTAGCGTGTAGCGTGTAGGGTGTAGGGTGTAGAGTGTAGGGTGTAGCGTGTAGGGTGTAGAGTGTAGCGTGTAGGGTGTAGAGTGCAGAGTGTAGCGTGTAGGGTGTAGAGTGTAGCGTGTAGGGTGTAGGGTGTAGCGTGTAGGGTGTAGAGTGTAGCGTGTAATGTGTAGAGTGTAACGTGTAGCATGTAGGGTGTAGGGTGTAGCGTGTAGCGTGTAGGGTGTGGAGTGTAGCGTGTAGGGTGTAGGGTGTAGCGTGTAGGTTGTAGAGTGTAGCGTGTAGGGTGTAGAGTGTAACGTGTAGCGTGTAGGGTGTAGGGTGTAGCGTGCAGCGTATAGCGTGTAGCGTGTAGGTTGTAGAGCGTAGCGTGTAGCGTGTAGAGTGTAGCGTGTAGATTGTAGGGTGTAGGGTGTAGCGTGTAGAGTGTAGCGTGTAGCGTGTAGCGTGTAGCATGTAGCGTGTAGGGTGCAGGGTGTAGAGTGTAGCGTGTAGCGTGTAGCGTGTAGGGTGTAGGGTGTAGAGTGTAGGGTGTAGCGTGTAGGGTGTAGGGTGTAGCGTGTAGGGTGTATCGTGAAGCGTGTGGGGTGTAGCGTGTAGCGTGTAGTGTGTAGGGTGTAGGGTGTAGCATGTAGGGTGTAGCGTGTAGGGTGTAGAGTGTAGCATGTAGCGTGTAGGGTGTAAAGTGTAGAGTGTAGCGTGTAGGGTGTAGAGTGTAGCGTGTAGGGTGTAGGGTGTAGGGTGTAGCATGTAGGGTGTAGCGTGTAGGGTGTAGAGTGTAGCATGTAGCGTGTAGGGTGTAAAGTGTAGGGCGTAGCGTGTAGGGTGTACAGTGTAGCGTGTAGCATGTAGGGTGTAGAGTGTAGGGTGTAGCGTGTAGGGTGTAGGGTGTAGCGTGTAGGTTGTAGAGTGTAGCGTGTAGGGTGTAGAGTGTAACGTGTAGCGTGTAGGGTGTAGGGTGTAGCGTGTAGCGTATAGCGTGTAGCGTGTAGGGTGTAGAGCGTAGCGTGTAGCGTGTAGAGTGTAGCGTGTAGCGTGTAGCGTATAGAGTGTAGCGTGTAGCGTGTAGCGTGTAGGGTGTAGGGTGTAGCCTGTAGGGTGTAGAGTGTAGCGTGTAGGGTGTAGGGTGTAGCGTGTAGGGTGTATCGTGTAGCGTGTAGCGTGTGGGGTGTAGCGTGTAGCGTGTAGTGTGTAGGGTGTAGGGTGTAGAGTGTAGCGTGTAGGGTGTAGAGTGTAGCGTGTAGCGTGTAGGGTTTAGGGTGTAGCATGTAGTGTGTAGCGTGTAGGGTGTAGAGTGTAGCATGTAGCGCGTAGGGTGTAAAGTGTAGGGTGTAGCGTGTAGGGTGTAGAGTGTAGCGTGTAGGGTGTAGAGTGTACGGTGTAGCGTGTAGGGTGTAGCGTGTAGGGTGTAGTGTGTAGCGTGTAGGGTGTAGCGTGTAGCGTGTAGCGTGTAGGGTGTACGGTGTAGCGTGTAGGGTGTAGAGTGTAGGGTGTAGCGTGTAGGGTGTAGCATGTAGGGTGTAGGGTGTTGCTTGTAGGGTGTAGAGTGTAGCGTGTAAGGTGTAGCGTGTAGGGTGTAGCGTGTAGCATGTAGGGTGTAGCGTGTAGGGTGTACGGAGTAGAGTGTAGGGTGTAGAGTGTAGCGTGTAGCGTGTAAGGTGTAGGGTTTAGAGTGCAGGGTGTAGCATGTAGGGTGTAAAGAGTAGCGTGTAGAGTGTAGCATGTAGCGTGTAGGGTGTAAAGAGTAGGGTGTAGCGTGTAGGGTGTAGAGTGTAGCGTGTAGCGTGTAGGGTGTAGAGTGTAGGGTGTAGCGTGTAGGGTGTAGAGTGTAGCATGTAACGTGTAGCGTGTAGAGTGTAGGGTGTAGGGTGTAGAGTGTAGGGTGTATCATGTAGGGTGTAGTGTGTAGCGTGTATAGTGTAGGGTGTAGCGTGTAGGGTGTAGAGTGTAATGTGTAGCGTGTAGGGTGTAGGGTGCAGCATGTAGCGTGTAGAGTGTAGGGTGTAGCGTGTAGGGTGTAGAGTGTAGCGTGTAGGGTGTAGGGTGTAGCGCGTAGGGTGTAGAGTGTATCGTGTAGGGTGTAGAGTGTAGCGTGTATAGTGTAGGGTGTAGCGTGTAGGGTGTAGAGTGTAGCATGTAGCGTGTAGGGTGTAGAGTGTAGCGTGTAGGGTGTAGAGTGCAGCGCGTAGCGTGTAGGGTGTAGAGTGTAGCGTGTAGGGTGTAGGGTGTAGAGAGTAGCGTGTAGGGTGTAGGGTGCAGAGTGTAGGGTGTAGCTTGTAGGGTGTAGAGTGTAGCGTGCAGCATGTAGCGTGTAGCGTGTAGAGTGTAGGGTGTAGCGTGTAGGGTGTAGAGTGTAGCGTGTAGCGTGTAGGGTGTAGGGTGTAGTGTGTAGGGTGTAGAGTGTAGCGTGTAGGGTGTAGAGTGTAATGTGTAGGGTGTAGCGTGTAGCGTGTAGTGTGCAGGGTGTAGAGTGTAGCGTGTAGCGTGTAGAGTGTAGCGTGTAGAGTGTAGGGTGTAGGGTGTAGCCTGTAGAGTGTAGCGTGTAGAATGTAGGGTGTAAAGTGTAGCGTGCAGCGTGTAGAGTGTAGCGTGTAACATGTAGGGTGTAGGGTGTCGCGTGTAGGGTGTAGAGTGTAGCGTGTAGCGTGTAGGGTGTAGCGTGTAGCGTGTAGCGTGTAGCGTGTAGCGTGCAGGGTGTACGGTGTAGAGTGTAGCGTGTAGGGTGTAGAGTGTAGCGTGTAGGGTGTAGGGTGTAGAGTGTAGGGTGTAGCATGTAGGGTGTAGCGTGTAGCGTGTAGGGTGTAGGGTGTAGCGTGTAGGGTGTAGAGTGTAGCGTGTAGGGTGTAGAGTGTAATGTGTAGGGTGTAGGGTGTAGCGTGTAGCGTGTAGAGTGTAGCGTGTAGAGTGTAGGGTGTAGGGTGTAGCCTGTAGAGTGTAGCGTGTAGCGTGTGGCGTGTAGCGTGTAGGGTGTAAGGTGTAGAGTGTAGCGTGTAGCGTGTAGTGTGTAGGGTGTAGAGTGTAGGGGTGTAGCATGTAGGGTGTAGGGTGTAGCGTGTAGGGTGTAGAGTGTAGCGTGTAGCGTGTAGCGTGTAGCGTGTAGGGTGTAGCGTGTAGGGTGTAGCGTGTAGCGTGTAGGGTGTACGGTGTAGAGTGTAGGGTGTAGCATGTAGGGTGTAGGGTGTAGCGTGCAGAGTGTAGCATGTAGCGTGTAGGGTGTAAAGTGTAGGGTGTAGCGTGTAGGGTGTAGAGTGTAGCGTGTAGCGTGTAGGGTGTAGAGTGTAGCGTGTAGCGTGTAGGGTGTAGGGTGTAGCGTGTAGAGTGTAGGGTGTAGCGTGTAGGGTGTAGAGTGTAGCGTGTAGGGTGTAGGGTGTAGAGTGTAGAGTGCAGCGTGTAGGGTGTAGAGTGTAGCATGTAGCGTGTAGCGTGTAGGGTGTAGGGTGTAGAGTGTAGCGTGTAGCGTGTAGAATGTAGGGTGTAGGGTGTAGAGTGTAGCGTGTAGGGTGTAGAGTGTAGCGTGTAAGGTGTAGAGTGTAGAGTGTAGCGTGTAGCGTGAAGGGTGTAGAGTGTAGGGTGTAGTGTGTAGGGTGTAGAGTGTAGCGTGTAGGGTGTAGAGTGTAGCGTGTAGGGTGTAGAGTATAGCGTGTAGCGTGTAGGGTGTAGGGTGTAGCGTGTAGCATGTAGCGTGTAGCGTGTAGAGTGTAGCGTGTAGGGTGTAGGGTGTAGGGTGTAGCGTGTAGCGTGTAGCGTGAAGGGTGTAGAGTGTAGGGTGTAGAGTGTAGGGTGTAGCGTGTAAGGTGTAGAGTGTAGAGTGTAGCGTGTAGCGTGAAGGGTGTAGAGTGTAGGGTGTAGTGTGTAGGGTGTAGAGTGTAGCGTGTAGGGTGTAGAGTGTAGCGTGTAGCGTGTAGAGTGTAGCGTGTAGCGTGTAGGGTGTAGAGTGTAGGGTGTAGCGTGTAGGGTGTAGCGTGTAGGGTGTAGGGTTTATGGTGTAGAGTGTAGGGTGTACTATGTAGGGTGTAGAGTATAGCGTGTAGCGTGTAGGGTGTAGCGTGTAGCGTGTAGCGTGTAGAGTGTAGCGTGTAGGGTGTAGGGTGTAGAGTGTAGGGTGTAGCATGTAGGGTGTATTGTGTAGCGTGTAGGGTGTAGAGTGTAGCGTGTAGCGTGTAGCGTGTAGGGTGATAAGAGGTTGAAATTTTTTGCGTTTTCCTGCTCTTTCCAATGGCCTACAAGCAAAAGTGAAGCGGTGAGCAGCAGTTTCTATTAGTATAGAAGATAACGGAAAACATTTCACATTTTTCCCCATTTCCCCATTGGATCATAACTTCTGTTACAATGATCAGAGGTTGAAATTTTTTACGTTTTCCTGCTCTTTCCAATGGCCTACAAGCAAGGGAGTAGAGTGTAGGATGTAGGGTGTAGGGTGTAGAGTGTAGGGTGTAGGGTGTAGCGTATAGGGTGTAGAGTGTAGCGTGTAGGGTGTAGGGTGTAGAGTGTAGGGTGTAGCGTGTAGGGTGTAGAGTGTAGCGTGTAGGGTGTAGAGTGTAGCGTGTAGGGTGCAGAGTGTAGCGTGTAGCGTGTAGCGTGTAGGGTGTAGATTGTAGCGTATAGCGTGTAGGGTGTAGGGTGTAGCTGGTAGCGTGTAGGGTGTAGGGTGTAGAGTGTAGCGTGTAGGGTATAGAGTGTAGCGTGTAGGGTGTAACGTGTAGGGTGTAGAGTGTAGCATGTAGCGTGTAGGGTGTAGGGATTAGAGTGTAGGGTGTCGCGTGTAGGGTGTAGGGTGTACAGTGTAGAGTGTAGCGTGTAGGGTGTAGAGTGTAGCGTGTAGCGTGTAGCGTGTAGGGTGTAGGGTGTAGATTGTAGGGTGTAGCGTATAGGGTGTAGAGTGTAGCGTGTGGGGTGTAGGGTGTAGAGTGTAGGGTGTAGCGTGTAGGGTGTAGAGTGTAGGGTGTAGAGAGTAGCGTGTAGAGTGTAGAGTGTAGCGTGTAGCGTGTAGGGTGTAGAGTGTAGGGTGTAGTGTGTAGGGTGTAGAGTGTAGCGTGTAGGGTGTAGAGTGTAGCGTGTAGCGTGTAGAGTTTAGCGTGTAGCGTGTAGGGTGTAGAGTGTAGGGTGTAGCGTGTAGGGTGTAGCGTGTAGGGTGTATGGTGTAGGGTGTAGAGTGTATGGTGTACTGTGTAGGGTGTAGAGTATAGCGTGTAGCGTGTAGGGTGTAGGGTGTAGCGTGTAGCATGTAGCGTGTAGCGTGTAGAGTGTAGCGTGTAGGGTGTAGGGTGTAGGGTGTAGCGTGTAGCGTGTAGGGTGTAGGGTGTAGAGTGTAGGGTGTAGAGTGTAGGGTGTAGCATGTAGGTTGTAGGGTGTAGCGTGTAGGGTGTAGAGTGTAGCGTGTAGCGTGTAGGGTGTAGGGTGTAGCATGTAGCATGTAGGGTGTAGCGTGTAGCCTGTAGCGTGTAGGGTGTAGAGTGTAGGGTGTAGAGTGTAGCGTGTAAGGGTAGAGTGAGGATGTAGAGTGTTGGGTGTAGGGTGTAGAGTGTAGGGTGTAGAGTGCACATTTTTCCCCATTTCCCCACTGGGTCATAACTTCTGTTAGAATGATCAGAGGTTGAAATGTTTTGTGTTTTCCTGCTCTTTCCAATGGCCTACAAGCATAAGTGAAGCAGTGAGCAGCAGTCTCTATTAGTATAGGAGATAACAGAAAACATTTCACAATTTTCCCCATTTCCCAATTGGGTCATAACTTCTGTTACAATGATAAGAGGTTGAAATTTTTTGCGTTTTCCTGCTCTTTCCAATGGCCTACAAGCAAAAGTGAAGCGGTGAGCAGCAGTTTCTATTAGTATAGGAGATAACGGAAAACATTTCACATTTTTCCCCATTTCCCAATTGGGTCATAACTTCTGTTACAATGATCAGAGGTTGAAATTTTTTGCGTTTTCCTGCTCTTTCCAATGGCCTACAAGCAAAAGTGAAGCGGTGAGCAGCAGTTTCTATTAGTATAGGAGATAACGGAAAACATTTCACATTTTTCCCCATTTCACCATTGGGTCATAACTTCTGTTACAATGATCAGAGGTTGAAATTTTTTGCGTTTTCCTGCTCTTTCCAATGGCCTACAAGCAAGGGAGTAGAGTGTAGGATGTAGGGTGTAGGGTGTAGAGTGTAGGGTGTAGGGTGTAGCGTATAGGGTGTAGAGTGTAGCATGTAGGGTGTAGGGTGTAAAGTGTAGGGTGTAGCGTGTAGGGTGTAGAGTGTAGCGTGTAGGGTGTAGAGTGTAGCGTGTAGGGTGTATAGTGCAGCGTGTAGCGTGTAGGGTGTAGATTGTAGCGTGTAGCGTGTAGGGTGTACGGTGTAGCGGGTAGCGTGTAGAGTGTAGAGTGTAGGGTGTAGGGTGTAGAGTGTAGCGTGTTAGGGTGTAGAGTGTAGCGTGTAGGGTGTAACGTGTAGGGTGTAGAGTGTAGCATGTAGCGTGTAGGGTGTAGGGTTTAGAGTGTAGGGTGTCGCGTGTAGCGTGTAGGGTGTAGGGTGTACAGTGTAGAGTGCAGCGTGTAGGGTGTAGAGTGTAGCGTGTAGCGTGTAGGGTGTAGGGTGTAGAATGTAGGGTGTAGCGTATAGGGTGTAGAGTGTAGCGTGTAGGGTGTAGGGTGTAGAGTGTAGGGTGTAGCGTGTAGGGTGTAGAGTGTAGCGTGTAAGGTGTAGAGTGTAGAGTGTAGCGTGTAGCGTGAAGGGTGTAGAGTGTAGGGTGTAGTGTGTAGGGTGTAGAGTGTAGCGTGTAGGGTGTAGAGTGTAGCGTGTAGCGTGTAGAGTGTAGCGTGTAGCGTGTAGGGTGTAGAGTGTAGGGTGTAGCGTGTAGGGTGTAGCGTGTAGGGTGTAGGGTTTATGGTGTAGAGTGTAGGGTGTACTATGTAGGGTGTAGAGTATAGCGTGTAGCGTGTAGGGTGTAGGGTGTAGCGTGTAGCGTGTAGCGTGTAGAGTGTAGCGTGTAGGGTGTAGGGTGTAGCGTGTAGCATGTAGCATGTAGGGTGTAGGGTGTAGAGTGTAGCGTGTATGGTGTAGGGTGTAGAGTGTAGGGTGTGGAGTGTAGGGTGTAGCATGTAGGTTGTAGGGTGTAGCGTGTAGGGTGTAGAGTGTAGCGTGTAGCGTGTAGGGTGTAGGGTGTAGAGTGTAGCGTGTAAGGGTAGAGTGAGGATGTAGAGTGTTGGGTGTAGGGTGTAGAGTAGAGTGTAGAGTGTAGGGTGTAGAGTGTAGGTTGTAGAGTGCACATTTTTCCCCATTTCCCCACTGGGTCATAACTTCTGTTAGAATGATCAGAGGTTGAAATGTTTTGCGTTTTCCTGCTCTTTCCAATGGCCTACAAGCATAACTGAAGCAGTGAGCAGCAGTCTCTATTAGTATAGGAGATAACAGAAAACATTTCACAATTTTCCCCATTTCCCAATTGGGTCATAACTTCTGTTACAATGATAAGAGGTTGAAATTTTTTGCGTTTTCCTGCTCTTTCCAATGGCCTACAAGCAAAAGTGAAGCGGTGAGCAGCAGTTTCTATTAGTATAGGAGATAACAGAAAACATTTCACATTTTTCCCCATTTCCCCATTGGGTCTGTTGTGAATTTGTTTTTTGGGCTCCCCCGGTGGTCACTGGTGGTACTGGTCTTGTGTGCTTCACTTTCTCTGTTCACCTGTTTCCATCAGGATATGGGAGTATCCTATTTAGCCTTGCTGCTCAGTTATTCTAGTGCCGGCCATCAATGTAACCAGAGCCTTTCTGTTGCATGTTCCTGCTTCTAGACTACTATCAGCTAAGTTGGACTCTTAGTCCTAAGTTTGTTTTGCATTTTTGTTCCAGTTCACAGTTATGTTATTTTTCTGTAGCTGGAAGCTCTTGTGGGCCGAAATTGCCACTCCGGTGTCATGAGTTGACACATGAGTCTTAAAGTAATTTCGGGATGGTATTTTAATAGGGTTTTCAGCTGACCGTGAAGTTCCCTATTGTATCTTCTTGCTATCTAGTAAGCGGACCTCGCTTTGCTGAACCTACCTTCATACTACGTATGTCTTTTCCTCTGAACTCACCGTCAATATATGTGGGGGGCTTCTGTCTCCTTTTTGGGGGAATTTCCCTAGAGGTAAGCCAGGTCTGTCTTTTCCTCTATTAGGGTTAGTTAGTCCTCCGGCTGGCGCTGGGCGTCTAGGGATAAAACGTAGGTACGTCACCCGGCCACTGTTAGTTGTGTGATAGGTTTGGCTCATGGTCAGCTCGAGATTCCATCACCCAGGAGCTGTTCTGTTATTTATGTTCTCTGACTTTCCCTTGCCATTGGGAACCATGACAGTATGGCCGGCCAAGGGTTAAAACCGTTGGCAGAAGAAAGGAGAGAAAAAGAAGTCTGCAGATTTTTTTTTTTTTTTTTTCCTCTGAGCTTGCTTTTTAGTTGACTCAGTTGCATTTCTGCTCTAATTGCAGCCTTTGTCTCTCTCTCTCCTTCTAATCCTTGAATGGCTCTGATCTCACCTGATTAAAATGGATCCTCAGAGTGTGGCTACAGGTTTGAATAATCTTGCTATGAAGGTTCAAAATTTACAGGATTTTGTTATTCATGCTCCTATATCTGAACCTAGAATTCCTATACCAGAATTTTTCTCCGGGGATAGATCTCGTTTCCTGAATTTCAAAAATAATTGTAAATTATTTCTTTCCCTGAGATCTCGCTCCGCTGGAGATCCCGCACAGCAGGTTAAGATAGTAATTTCCTTGCTGCGGGGTGACCCTCAAAACTGGGCATTTGCATTGGCACCCGGGGATCCTGCGTTGCTCAATGTGGATGCGTTTTTTCTGGCTTTGGGGTTGCTTTATGAGGAACCTAACTTAGGGCCATCAAGGCTTTTTCAGCCTGAATCTCTATCTCAAGGGCAAGATGAAGCTGAAATATACTGCCAAAAATTTCGTAAATGGTCTGTGCTTACTCAGTGGAATGAGTGCGCCCTGGCGGCGAATTTCAGAGAGGGTCTCTCTGATGCCATTAAAGATGTTATGGTGGGGTTCCCTGCACCTACAGGTCTGAATGAGTCCATGACAATGGCTATTCAGATTGATCGGCGTTTGCGGGAGCGCAAACCTGTGCACCATTTGGCGGTGTCTTCTGAGAAGGCTCCAGAAAATATGCAATGTGATAGAATTCTGTCCAGAAGCGAACGGCAGAATTTTAGGCGAAAAAATGGGTTGTGCTTCTATTGTGGTGATTCAACTCATGTTATATCAGCATGCTCTAAACGTACAAAAAAGGTTGATAAGTCTATTTCAATTGGCACTTTACAGTCTAAGTTTATTCTGTCTGTGACCTTGATTTGTTCATTATCGTCAATTACTGCGGATGCCTATGTCGACTCTGGCGCCGCTTTGAGTCTAATGGATTGGTCCTTTGCCAGGTGCTGTGGGTTTGATCTAGAGCCTCTGGAAGTTCCTATACCTCTGAAGGGTATTGACTCTACACCATTGGCTAGTAATAAACCACAATACTGGACACAAGTGACTATGCGTATGAATCCAGACCATCAGGAGATGATTCGCTTCCTTGTGTTGTACAATCTACATGACGTTTTGGTGCTCGGATTACCATGGTTACAAGCTCATAACCCAGTCCTTGACTGGAAAGCAATGTCTGTGTTAAGCTGGGGATGTCAGGGGGCTCATGGGGACGTACCTTTGGTTTCCATTTCGTCATCTATTCCCTCTGAGATTCCGGAATTTTTATCTGATTATCGTGATGTTTTTGAGGAGCCTAAGCTTGGTTCACTACCTCCTCACAGAGATTGCGATTGTGCCATAGATCTGATTCCGGGCAGTAAATTTCCAAAGGGTCGTTTATTTAATCTATCTGTACCTGAACATGCTGCTATGCGAGAATATATTAAGGAGTCCCTGGAAAAGGGACATATTCGTCCTTCTTCATCTCCCTTAGGAGCCGGATTTTTCTTTGTATCTAAAAAAGATGGCTCTTTGAGGCCGTGTATTGATTATCGACTCTTGAATAAAATTACAGTCAAATATCAGTATCCTCTGCCACTGCTTACTGATTTGTTTGCTCGAATAAAAGGGGCTAAGTGGTTCTCTAAGATTGATCTCCGTGGGGCGTATAATTTGGTGCGAATTAAGCAGGGGGATGAGTGGAAAACCGCATTTAATACGCCCGAGGGCCAATTTGAGTATTTAGTAATGCCTTTTGGTCTTTCAAATGCCCCTTCAGTCTTTCAGTCCTTTATGCATGACATTTTCCGTGAATATTTGGATAAATTTATGATCGTGTATCTGGATGATATTTTGATTTTTTCGGATGACTGGGATTCTCATGTCCAACAGGTCAGGAGGGTTTTTCAGGTTTTGTGGGCTAATTCCTTGTGTGTGAAGGGTTCTAAGTGTATTTTTGGGGTTCAAAAGATTTCTTTTTTGGGGTACATTTTTTCCCCCTCTTCCATTGAGATGGATCCTGTCAAGGTTCGGGCTATTTGTGATTGGACGCAACCTTCTTCTCTTAAGAGCCTTCAGAAATTTTTGGGCTTTGCTAATTTTTATCGTCGATTTATAACTGGTTTTTCTGATGTTGCTAAACCTTTGACTGATTTGACCAAAAAGGGTGCTGATGTTGCTGATTGGTCCCCTGCTGCTGTGGAGGCCTTTCGGGAGCTTAAGCGCCGCTTTTCTTCCGCCCCTGTGTTGCGTCAGCCTGATGTTACTCTTCCTTTTCAGGTTGAGGTCGATGCTTCCGAGATCGGAGCTGGGGCGGTCTTGTCGCAGAAAAGTTCCGACTGCTCCGTGATGAGACCTTGTGCGTTCTTTTCTCGAAAATTTTCGCCCGCCGAGTGAAATTATGATATTGGTAATCGGGAGCTTTTGGCTATGAAGTGGGCTTTTGAGGAGTGGCGTCATTGGCTTGAGGGGGCAAGACATCAGGTGGTGGTATTGACCGATCACAAGAATTTGATTTATCTTGAGTCTGCCAGGCGCTTGAATCCTAGACAGGCGCGCTGGTCGTTGTTTTTCTCTCGGTTTAATTTTGTGGTCTCATACTTACCGGGTTCTAAAAATGTGAAGGCGGATGCCCTTTCTAGGAGTTTTGAGCCTGATTCCCCTGGTGATTCTGAACCTACAGGTATCCTTAAGGATGGGGTGATATTATCTGCTGTTTCCCCAGACCTGCGACGGGATTTGCAGGAGTTTCAGGCGGATAGACCTGATCGTTGCCCGCCTGGTAGACTGTTTGATCCTGATGATTGGACCAGTAGAGTCATCTCGGAGGTTCATTCTTCTGTGTTGGCAGGTCATCCCGGGATCTTTGGTACCAGGGATTTGGTGGCTAGGTCCTTCTGGTGGCCTTCCCTGTCTCGAGATGTACAAGTTTTTGTGCAGTCTTGTGATGTTTGTGCTCGGGCCAAACCTTGTTGTTCTCGGGCTAGCGGATTGTTGTTATCTTTGCTTATTCCGAAGAGGCCTTGGACTCACATCTCTATGGATTTTATTTCTGATCTCCCTGTTTCTCACAAAATGTCTGTCATCTGGGTGGTGTGTGACCGTTTTTCAAAGATGGTTCATTTGGTGCCCTTGCCTAAGTTGCCTTCCTCATCCGAGTTGGTTCCTCTGTTTTTTCAAAATGTGGTTCGCTTGCATGGTATTCCGGAGAATATCGTTTCTGACAGGGGGACCCAGTTCGTGTCTAGATTTTGGCGGGCGTTCTGTGCTAGGATGGGCATTGATTTGTCTTTTTCGTCTGCGTTCCATCCTCAGACTAATGGCCAGACTGAGCGAACTAATCAGACCTTGGAGACTTATTTGAGGTGTTTTGTGTCTGCAGATCAGGATGACTGGGTTGCCTTTTTGCCGTTGGCGGAGTTTGCCCTCAATAATCGGGCTAGTTCTGCCACTTTGGTTTCTCCTTTTTTTTGCAATTCGGGGTTTCATCCTCATTTTTCTTCCGGTCAGGTGGAGTCTTCGGATTGTCCTGGAGTGGATACTGTGGTGGATAGGTTACATCAGATTTGGGGACAGGTGGTGGACAATTTGAAGTTGTCCCAGGAAAAGACTCGGCATTTTGCTAACCGCCGTCGTCGTGTTGGTCCTCGTCTTCGTGTTGGGGACTTGGTGTGGTTGTCTTCTCGTTTTGTCCCTATGAGGGTTTCTTCTCCTAAGTTTAAGGCTCGGTTCATCGGCCCGTATAAGATTTTGGAGATTCTTAACCCCGTGTCCTTTCGATTGGACCTCCCAGCATCTTTTTCTATCCATAATGTCTTCCATCGGTCATTATTGCGCAGGTATGAGGTACCGGTTGTGCCTTCTGTTGAGCCTCCCGCTCCGGTGTTGGTTGAGGGTGAATTGGAGTACGTTGTGGAGAAGATCTTGGACTCCCGTGTTTCCAGACGGAAACTTCAGTATCTGGTCAAGTGGAAGGGCTACGGTCAGGAGGATAATTCTTGGGTGACAGCCTCTGATGTTCATGCCTCTGATTTGGTCCGTGCCTTTCATAGGGCTCATCCTGATCGCCCTGGTGGTTCTTGTGAGGGTTCGGTGCCCCCTCCTTGAGGGGGGGGTACTGTTGTGAATTTGGTTTTTGGGCTCCCCCGGTGGTCACTGGTGGTACTGGACTTGTGTGCTTCACTTTCTCTGTTCACCTGTTTCCATCAGGATACGGGAGTATCCTATTTAGCCTTGCTGCTCAGTTATTCTAGTGCCGGCCATCAATGTAACCAGAGCCTTTCTGTTGCATGTTCCTGCTTCTAGACTACTATCAGCTAAGTTGGACTCTTAGTCCTAAGTTTGTTTTGCATTTTTGTTCCAGTTCACAGTTATGTTATTTTTCTGTAGCTGGAAGCTCTTGTGGGCCGAAATTGCCACTCCGGTGTCATGAGTTGATACATGAGTCTTAAAGTAATTTCGGGATGGTATTTTAATAGGGTTTTCAGCTGACCGTGAAGTTCCCTATTGTATCTTCTTGCTATCTAGTAAGCGGACCTCGCTTTGCTGAACCTACCTTCATACTACGTATGTCTTTTCCTCTGAACTCACCGTCAATATATGTGGGGGGCTTCTGTCTCCTTTTTGGGGGAATTTCCCTAGAGGTAAGCCAGGTCTGTCTTTTCCTCTATTAGGGTTAGTTAGTCCTCCGGCTGGCGCTGGGCGTCTAGGGATAAAACGTATGTACGTCACCCGGCCACTGTTAGTTGTGTGATAGGTTTGGCTCATGGTCAGCTCGAGATTCCATCACCCAGGAGCTGTTCTGTTATTTATGTTCTCTGACTTTCCCTTGCCATTGGGAACCATGACATGGGTCATAACTTCTGTTACAATGATCAGAGGTTGAAATTTTTTGCGTTTTCCTGCTCTTTCCAATGGCCTACAAGCAAGGGAGTAGAGTGTAGGATGTAGGGTGTAGGGTGTAGAGTGTAGGGTGTAGGGTGTAGCGTATAGGGTGTAGAGTGTAGCATGTAGGGTGTAGGGTGTAGAGTGTAGGGTGTAGCGTGTAGGGTGTAGAGTGTAGCGTGTACGGTGTAGAGTGTAGCGTGTAGAGTGTACAGTGTAGCGTGTAGCGTGTAGGGTGTAGATTGTAGCATGTAGCGTGAAGGGTGTAGGGTGTAGCGGGTAGCATGTAGAGTGTAGGGTGTAGGGTGTAGCGTGTAGAGTGTAGCGTGTAGGGTGTAGAGTGTAGCGTGTAGGGTGTAGAGTGTAGCATGTAGCATGTAGGGTGTAGGGTTTAGAGTGTAGGGTGTCACGTGTATCGTGTAGGGTGTAGAGTGTAGAGTGTAGCATGTAGGGTGTAGACTGTAGCGTGTAGCTTGTAGGGTGTAGGGTGTAGAATGTAGGGTGTAGCGTATAGGGTGTAGGGTAGAGTGTAGCGTGTAGGGTGTAGGGTGTAGAATGTAGGGTGTAGAGTGTAGGGTGTAGCGTGTAGGGTGTAGAGTGTAGCGTGTAGGGTGTAGAGAGTAGCTTGTAGGGTGTAGAGTGTAGCGTGTAGCGTGTAGGGTGTAGAGTGTAGGGTGTAGTGTGTAGGGTGTAGAGTGTAGCGTGTAGGGTGCAGAGTGTAGCATGTAAAGTGTAGCGTGTAGAGTGTAGAGTGTAGGGTGTAGCGTGTAGGGTGTAGCGTGTAACGTGTAGGGTGTAGCGTGTAGCGTGTAGCGTGTAGAGTGTAGCGTGTAGGGTGTAGGGTGTAGCGTGTAGAGTGTAGCGTGTAGCGTGTAGCTTGTAGCGTGTAGCTTGTAGCGTGTAGGGTGTAGGGTGTAGAGTGTAGCGTGTAGCGTGTAGCGTGTAGGGTGTAGGGTGTAGAGTGTAGGGTGTAGATTGCAGGGTGTAGCATGTAGGGTGTAGGGTGTAGCGTGTATGGTGTAGAGTGTAGCGTGTAGGGTGTAGCGTGTAGCGTGTAGCGTGTAGGGTGTAGGGTGTAGCGTGTAGGATGTAGGGTGTAGAGTGTAGCGTGTAAATGTAGAGTGAGGATGTAGAGTGTTGGGTGTAGGGTGTAGAGTGTAGAGTGTAGGGTGTAGAGTGTAGGGTGTAGAGTGCACATTTTTCCCCATTTCTCCACTGGGTCATAACTTCTGTTACAATGATAAGAGGTTGAAATTTTTTGCGTTTTCCTGCTCTTTCCAATGGCCTACAAGCAAAAGTGAAGCGGTGAGCAGCAGTTTCTTTTAGTATAGGAGATAACGGAAAACATTTCACATTTTTCCCCATTTCCCCATTGGGTCATAACTTCTGTTACAGTGATCAGAGGTTGAAACTTTTTGCATTTTCCTGCTCTTTCCAATGGCCTACAAGCAAGGGAGTAGAGTGTAGGATGTAGGGTGTGTGGTGTAGAGTGTAGGGTGTAGGGTGTAGCGTATAGGGTGTAGAGTGTAGCGTGCAGGGTATAGGGTGTAGAGTGTAGGGTGTAGCGTGTAGGGTATAGAGTGTAGCATGTAGGGTGTAGAATGTAGCGTGTAAAGTGTAGCGTGTAGCGTGTAGCGTGTAGCGTGTAGGGTGTAGATTGTAGCGTGTAGCGTGTAGGGTGTAGCGGGTAGCGTGTAGAGTGAAGGGTGTAGGGTGTAGCGTGTAGAGTGTAGCGTGTAGGGTGTAGAGTGTAGCGTGTAGGGTGTAACGTGTAGGGTGTAGAGTGTAGCATGTAGCGTGTAGGGTTTAGAGTGTAGGGTGTCACGTGTAGCGTGTAGGGTGTAGGGTGTACAGTGCAGAGTGTAACGTGTAGGGTGTAGAGTGTAGCTTGTAGCGTGTAGGGTGTAGGGTGTAGAATGTAGGGTGTAGCGTATAGGGTGTAGAGTGTAGCGTGTAGGGTGTAGGGTGTAGAGTGTAGGGTGTAGCGTGCAGGGTGTAGAGTGTAGGGTGTAGAGAGTAGCGTGTAGGGTGTAGAGTGTAGCGTGTAGCATGTAGTGTGTAGGGTGTAGAGTGTAGGGTGTAGTGTGTAGGGTGTAGAGTGTAGCGTGTAGGGTGTAGAGTGTAGCGTGTAGCGTATAGCGTGTAGAGTGTAGAGTGTAGGGTGTAGCGTGTAGGGTGTAGCGTGTAGCGTGTAGGGTGTAGGGTGTAGGGTGTAGAGTGTAGGGTGTACTGTGTAGGGTGTAGAGTATAGCGTGTAGGGTGTAGGGTGTAGCGTGTAGGGTGTAGCTTGTAGCGTGTAGAGTGTAGCGTGTAGGGTGCAGGGTGTAGAGTGTAGGGTGTAGCGTGTAGGGTGTAGAGTGTAGCGTGTAGGGTGTAGAGTGTAGCGTGTAGGGTGTAGAGTGTAGCGTGTAGCGTGTAGGGTGTAGATTGTAGCGTGTAGCGTGAAGTGGGTAGGGTGTAGCGGGTAGCGTGTACGGTGTAGGGTTTAGAGTGTAGGGTGTCGCGTGTAGCGTGTAGGGTGTAGGGTGTAGGGTGTACAGTGTAGAGTGTAGCGTGTAGGGTGCAGAGTGCAGCATGTAGCGTGTAGGGTGTAGAGTGTAGCGTGTAGGGTGTAGGGTGTAGAGTGTAGGGTGTAGCGTGTAGGGTGTAGCGTGTAGCGTGTAGGGTGTAGAGTGTAGCGTGTAGGGTGTAGAGTGTAGGGTGTAGCGTGTAGAGTGTAGAGTGTAGCGTGTAGGGTGTAGGGTGTAGAGTGTAGAGTGTAGGGTGTAGCACGTAGGGTGTAGAGTGTAGCATGTAGCGTGTAGCGTGTAGGGTGTAGGGTGTAGAGTGTAGCGTGTAGCGTGTAGGTTGTATCGTGTAGGGTGTAGAGTGTAGCGTGTAGCGTGTAGGGTGTAGCGTGTAGGGTGTAGAGTGTAGCGTGTAGGGTGTAGAGTGTAGCGTGTAGCGTGTAGGGTGTAGGGTGTAGAGTGTAGGGTGTAGCGTGTAGGGTGTAGAGTGTAGCGTGTAGGGTGTAGAGTGCAGAGTGTAGCGTGTAGGGTGTAGAGTGTAGCGTGTAGGGTGTAGCGTGTAGGGTGTAGAGTGTAGCGTGTAATGTGTAGAGTGTAACGTGTAGCGTGTAGGGTGTAGGGTGTAGCGTGTAGCGTGTAGGGTGTGGAGTGTAGCGTGTAGGGTGTAGGGTGTAGCGTGTAGGTTGTAGAGTGTAGCGTGTAGGGTGTAGAGTGTAACGTGTAGCGTGTAGGGTGTAGGGTGTAGCGTGCAGCGTATAGCGTGTAGCGTGTAGGTTGTAGAGCGTAGCGTGTAGCGTGTAGAGTGTAGCGTGTAGATTGTAGGGTGTAGGGTGTAGCGTGTAGAGTGTAGCGTGTAGCGTGTAGCGTGTAGCATGTAGCGTGTAGGGTGCAGGGTGTAGAGTGTAGCGTGTAGCGTGTAGCGTGTAGGGTGTAGGGTGTAGAGTGTAGGGTGTAGCGTGTAGGGTGTAGGGTGTGGCGTGTAGGGTGCAGAGTGTAGCGTGTAGCGTGTAGGGTGTAGGGTGTAGCGTGTAGGGTGTATCGTGAAGCGTGTGGGGTGTAGCGTGTAGCGTGTAGTGTGTAGGGTGTAGGGTGTAGCATGTAGGGTGTAGCGTGTAGGGTGTAGAGTGTAGCATGTAGCGTGTAGGGTGTAAAGTGTAGGGTGTAGCGTGTAGGGTGTAGAGTGTAGCTTGTAGCGTGTAGGGTGTAGGGTGTAGGGTGTAGCATGTAGGGTGTAGCGTGTAGGGTGTAGAGTGTAGCATGTAGCGTGTAGGGTGTAAAGTGTAGGGCGTAGCGTGTAGGGTGTACAGTGTAGCGTGTAGCATGTAGGGTGTAGAGTGTAGGGTGTAGCGTGTAGGGTGTAGGGTGTAGCGTGTAGGTTGTAGAGTGTAGCGTGAAGGGTGTAGAGTGTAACGTGTAGCGTGTAGGGTGTAGGGTGTAGCGTGTAGCGTATAGCGTGTAGCGTGTAGGGTGTAGAGCGTAGCGTGTAGCGTGTAGAGTGTAGCGTGTAGCGTGTAGCGTGTAGAGTGTAGCGTGTAGCGTGTAGCGTGTAGGGTGTAGAGTGTAGGGTGTAGCGTGTAGGGTGTAGAGTGTAGCGTGTAGCGTGTAGGGTGTAGGGTGTAGCGTGTAGGGTGTATCGTGTAGCGTGTAGCGTGTGGGGTGTAGCGTGTAGCGTGTAGTGTGTAGGGTGTAGGGTGTAGAGTGTAGCGTGTAGGGTGTAGAGTGTAGCGTGTAGCGTGTAGGGTTTAGGGTGTAGCATGTAGTGTGTAGCGTGTAGGGTGTAGAGTGTAGCATGTAGCGCGTAGGGTGTAAAGTGTAGGGTGTAGCGTGTAGGGTGTAGAGTGTAGCGTGTAGGGTGTAGAGTGTACGGTGTAGCGTGTAGGGTGTAGCGTGTAGGGTGTAGTGTGTAGCGTGTAGGGTGTAGCGTGTAGCGTGTAGCGTGTAGGGTGTACGGTGTAGCGTGTAGGGTGTAGAGTGTAGGGTGTAGCGTGTAGGGTGTAGCATGTAGGGTGTAGGGTGTTGCTTGTAGGGTGTAGAGTGTAGCGTGTAAGGTGTAGCGTGTAGGGTGTAGCGTGTAGCATGTAGGGTGTAGCGTGTAGGGTGTACGGAGTAGAGTGTAGGGTGTAGAGTGTAGCGTGTAGCGTGTAGGGTGTAGGGTTTAGAGTGCAGGGTGTAGCATGTAGGGTGTAAAGAGTAGCGTGTAGAGTGTAGCATGTAGCGTGTAGGGTGTAAAGAGAAGGGTGTAGCGTGTAGGGTGTAGAGTGTAGCGTGTAGCGTGTAGGGTGTAGAGTGTAGGGTGTAGCGTGTAGGGTGTAGAGTGTAGCATGTAACGTGTAGCGTGTAGAGTGTAGGGTGTAGGGTGTAGAGTGTAGGGTGTATCATGTAGGGTGTAGAGTGTAGCGTGTATAGTGTAGGGTGTAGCGTGTAGGGTGTAGAGTGTAGTGTGTAGCGTGTAGGGTGTAGAGTGTAGGGTGCAGCATGTAGCGTGTAGAGTGTAGGGTGTAGCGTGTAGGGTGTAGAGTGTAGCGTGTAGGGTGTAGGGTGTAGCGCGTAGGGTGTAGAGTGTATCGTGTAGGGTGTAGAGTGTAGCGTGTATAGTGTAGGGTGTAGCGTGTAGGGTGTAGAGTGTAGCATGTAGCGTGTAGGGTGTAGAGTGTAGCGTGTAGGGTGTAGGGTGTAGAGTGCAGCGCGTAGCGTGTAGGGTGTAGAGTGTAGCGTGTAGGGTGTAGGGTGTAGAGAGTAGCGTGTAGCGTGTAGGGTGTAGGGTGCAGAGTGTAGGGTGTAGCTTGTAGGGTGTAGAGTGTAGCGTGCAGCATGTAGCGTGTAGCGTGTAGAGTGTAGGGTGTAGCGTGTAGGGTGTAGAGTGTAGCGTGTAGCGTGTAGGGTGTAGGGTGTAGTGTGTAGGGTGTAGAGTGTAGCGTGTAGGGTGTAGAGTGTAATGTGTAGGGTGTAGCGTGTAGCATGTAGTGCGCAGGGTGTAGAGTGTAGCGTGTAGCGTGTAGAGTGTAGCGTGTAGAGTGTAGGGTGTAGGGTGTAGCCTGTAGAGTGTAGCGTGTAGAATGTAGGGTGTAGAGTGTAGCGTGCAGCGTGTAGAGTGTAGCGTGTAACATGTAGGGTGTAGGGTGTCGCGTGTAGGGTGTAGAGTGTAGCGTGTAGCGTGTAGGGTGTAGCGTGTAGGGTGTAGCGTGTAGCGTGCAGGGTGTACGGTGTAGAGTGTAGCGTGTAGGGTGTAGAGTGTAGCGTGTAGGGTGTAGGGTGTAGAGTGTAGGGTGTAGCATGTAGGGTGTAGCGTGTAGCGTGTAGGGTGTAGGGTGTAGCGTGTAGGGTGTAGAGTGTAGCGTGTAGGGTGTAGAGTGTAATGTGTAGGGTGTAGGGTGTAGCGTGTAGCGTGTAGAGTGTAGCGTGTAGAGTGTAGGCTGTAGGGTGTAGCCTGTAGAGTGTAGCGTGTAGCGTGTGGCGTGTAGCGTGTAGGGTGTAAGGTGTAGAGTGTAGCGTGTAGCGTGTAGTGTGTAGGGTGTAGAGTGTAGGGGTGTAGCATGTAGGGTGTAGGGTGTAGCGTGTAGGGTGTAGAGTGCAGCGTGTAGCGTGTAGGGTGTAGGGTGTAGCGTGTAGGGTGTAGCGTGTAGCGTGTAGGGTGTACGGTGTAGAGTGTAGGGTGTAGCATGTAGGGTGTAGGGTGTAGCGTGCAGAGTGTAGCATGTAGCGTGTAGGGTGTAAAGTGTAGGGTGTAGCGTGTAGGGTGTAGAGTGTAGCGTGTAGCATGTAGGGTGTAGCGTGTAGGGTGTAGAGTGTAGCGTGTAGCGTGTAGGGTGTAGGGTGTAGCGTGTAGAGTGTAGGGTGTAGCGTGTAGGGTGTAGAGTGTAGCGTGTAGGGTGTAGGGTGTAGAGTGTAGAGTGTAGCGTGTAGGGTGTAGAGTGTAGCATGTAGCGTGTAGGGTGTAGAGTGTAGCGTGTAGGGTGTAGGGTGTAGGGTGTGGAGTGTAGTGTGTAGGGTGTAGCGTGTAGCGTGTAGGGTGTAGAGTGTAGGGTGTAGGGTGTAGCGTGTAGGGTGTAGAGTGTAGCATGTAGCGTGTAGGGTGTAGGGTGTAGAGTGTAGGGTGTAGAGTGCAGAGTGTTGCGTGTAGGGTGTAGAGTGTAGCGTGTAGGGTGTAGGGTGTAGCGTGTAGGGTGTAGAGTGTAGCGTGTATGGTGTAGAGTGTAGCGTGTAGGGTGTAGCGTGTAGCGTGTAGCGTGTAGGGTGTAGGGTGTAGCGTGTAGGATGTAGGGTGTAGAGTGTAGCGTGTAAATGTAGAGTGAGGATGTAGAGTGTTGGGTGTAGGGTGTAGAGTAGAGTGTAGAGTGTAGGGTGTAGAGTGTAGGGTGTAGAGTGCACATTTTTCCCCATTTCTCCACTGGGTCATAACTTCTGTTACAATGATAAGAGGTTGAAATTTTTTGCGTTTTCCTGCTCTTTCCAATGGCCTACAAGCAAAAGTGAAGCGGTGAGCAGCAGTTTCTTTTAGTATAGGAGATAACGGAAAACATTTCACATTTTTCCCCATTTCCCCATTGGGTCATAACTTCTGTTACAGTGATCAGAGGTTGAAACTTTTTGCATTTTCCTGCTCTTTCCAATGGCCTACAAGCAAGGGAGTAGAGTGTAGGATGTAGGGTGTAGGGTGTAGAGTGTAGGGTGTAGGGTGTAGCGTATAGGGTGTAGAGTGTAGCGTGCAGGGTATAGGGTGTAGAGTGTAGGGTGTAGCGTGTAGGGTATAGAGTGTAGCATGTAGGGTGTAGAATGTAGCGTGTAAAGTGTAGAGTGTAGCGTGTAGCGTGTAGCGTGTAGGGTGTAGATTGTAGCGTGTAGCGTGTAGGGTGTAGCGGGTAGCGTGTAGAGTGAAGGGTGTAGGGTGTAGCGTGTAGAGTGTAGCGTGTAGGGTGTAGAGTGTAGCGTGTAGGGTGTAACGTGTAGGGTGTAGAGTGTAGCATGTAGCGTGTAGGGTGTAGGGTTTAGAGTGTAGGGTGTCACGTGTAGCGTGTAGGGTGTAGGGTGTACAGTGCAGAGTGTAGCGTGTAGGGTGTAGAGTGTAGCTTGTAGCGTGTAGGGTGTAGGGTGTAGAATGTAGGGTGTAGCGTATAGGGTGTAGAGTGTAGCGTGTAGGGTGTAGGGTGTAGAGTGTAGGGTGTAGCGTGCAGGGTGTAGAGTGTAGGGTGTAGAGAGTAGCGTGTAGGGTGTAGAGTGTAGCGTGTAGCATGTAGCGTGTAGGGTGTAGAGTGTAGGGTGTAGTGTGTAGGGTGTAGAGTGTAGCGTGTAGGGTGTAGAGTGTAGCGTGTAGCGTATAGCGTGTAGAGTGTAGAGTGTAGGGTGTAGCGTGTAGGGTGTAGCGTGTAGCGTGTAGGGTGTAGGGTGTAGGGTGTAGAGTGTAGGGTGTACTGTGTAGGGTGTAGAGTATAGCGTGTAGGGTGTAGGGTGTAGCGTGTAGGGTGTAGCTTGTAGCGTGTAGAGTGTAGCGTGTAGGGTGCAGGGTGTAGAGTGTAGGGTGTAGCGTGTAGGGTGTAGAGTGTAGCGTGTAGGGTGTAGAGTGTAGCGTGTAGGGTGTAGAGTGTAGCGTGTAGCGTGTAGGGTGTAGATTGTAGCGTGTAGCGTGAAGTGGGTAGGGTGTAGCGGGTAGCGTGTACGGTGTAGGGTTTAGAGTGTAGGGTGTCGCGTGTAGCGTGTAGGGTGTAGGGTGTAGGGTGTACAGTGTAGAGTGTAGCGTGTAGGGTGCAGAGTGCAGCATGTAGCGTGTAGGGTGTAGAGTGTAGCGTGTAGGGTGTAGGGTGTAGAGTGTAGGGTGTAGCGTGTAGGGTGTAGCGTGTAGCGTGTAGGGTGTAGAGTGTAGCGTGTAGGGTGTAGAGTGTAGGGTGTAGCGTGTAGGGTGTAGAGTGTAGCGTGTAGGGTGTAGGGTGTAGAGTGTAGAGTGTAGGGTGTAGCACGTAGGGTGTAGAGTGTAGCATGTAGCGTGTAGCGTGTAGGGTGTAGGGTGTAGAGTGTAGCGTGTAGCGTGTAGGTTGTATCGTGTAGGGTGTAGAGTGTAGCGTGTAGCGTGTAGGGTGTAGCGTGTAGGGTGTAGCGTGTAGGGTGTAGAGTGTAGAGTGTAGGGTGTATCGTGTAGCGTGTAGGGTGTAGAGTGTAGCGTGTAGAGTGTAGCGTGTAGGGTGTAGAGTGTAGCGTGTAGGGTGTAGGGTGTAGGGTGTGGAGTGTAGTGTGTAGGTTGTAGCGTGTAGCTTGTAGAGTGTAGGGTGTAGCGTGTAGGGTGTAGAGTGTAGCGTGTAGCGTGTAGGGTGTAGGGTGTAGAGTGTAGGGTGTAGCCTGTAGGGTGTAGAGTGTAGCGTGTAGGGTGTAGAGTGCAGAGTGTAGCGTGTAGGGTGTAGAGTGTAGCGTGTAGGGTGTAGGGTGTAGCGTGTAGGGTGTAGAGTGTAGCGTGTAATGTGTAGAGTGTAACGTGTAGCGTGTAGGGTGTAGGGTGTAGCGTGTAGCGTGTAGGGTGTGGAGTGTAGCGTGTAGGGTGTAGGGTGTAGCGTGTAGGTTGTAGAGTGTAGCGTGTAGGGTGTAGAGTGTAACGTGTAGCGTGTAGGGTGTAGGGTGTAGCGTGCAGCGTATAGCGTGTAGCGTGTAGGTTGTAGAGCGTAGCGTGTAGCGTGTAGAGTGTAGCGTGTAGATTGTAGGGTGTAGGGTGTAGCGTGTAGAGTGTAGCGTGTAGCGTGTAGCGTGTAGCATGTAGCGTGTAGGGTGCAGGGTGTAGAGTGTAGCGTGTAGCGTGTAGCGTGTAGGGTGTAGGGTGTAGAGTGTAGGGTGTAGCGTGTAGGGTGTAGGGTGTAGCGTGTAGGGTGCAGAGTGTAGCGTGTAGCGTGTAGGGTGTAGGGTGTAGCGTGTAGGGTGTATCGTGAAGCGTGTGGGGTGTAGCGTGTAGCGTGTAGTGTGTAGGGTGTAGGGTGTAGCATGTAGGGTGTAGCGTGTAGGGTGTAGAGTGTAGCATGTAGCGTGTAGGGTGTAAAGTGTAGGGTGTAGCGTGTAGGGTGTAGAGTGTAGCATGTAGCGTGTAGGGTGTAGGGTGTAGGGTGTAGCATGTAGGGTGTAGCGTGTAGGGTGTAGAGTGTAGCATGTAGCGTGTAGGGTGTAAAGTGTAGGGCGTAGCGTGTAGGGTGTACAGTGTAGCGTGTAGCATGTAGGGTGTAGAGTGTAGGGTGTAGCGTGTAGGGTGTAGGGTGTAGCGTGTAGGTTGTAGAGTGTAGCGTGTAGGGTGTAGAGTGTAACGTGTAGCGTGTAGGGTGTAGGGTGTAGCGTGTAGCGTATAGCGTGTAGCGTGTAGGGTGTAGAGCGTAGCGTGTAGCGTGTAGAGTGTAGCGTGTAGCGTGTAGCGTGTAGAGTGTAGCGTGTAGCGTGTAGCGTGTAGGGTGTAGAGTGTAGGGTGTAGCGTGTAGGGTGTAGAGTGTAGCGTGTAGCGTGTAGCGTGTGGGGTGTAGCGTGTAGCGTGTAGTGTGTAGGGTGTAGGGTGTAGCGTGTAGCGTGTAGGGTGTAGAGTGTAGGGTGTAGCGTGTAGGGTGTAGAGTGTAGCATGTAACGTGTAGCGTGTAGAGTGTAGGGTGTAGGGTGTAGAGTGTAGGGTGTATCATGTAGGGTGTAGAGTGTAGCGTGTATAGTGTAGGGTGTAGCGTGTAGGGTGTAGAGTGTAGTGTGTAGCGTGTAGGGTGTAAAGAGAAGGGTGTAGCGTGTAGGGTGTAGAGTGTAGCGTGTAGCGTGTAGGGTGTAGAGTGTAGGGTGTAGCGTGTAGGGTGTAGAGTGTAGCATGTAACGTGTAGCGTGTAGAGTGTAGGGTGTAGGGTGTAGAGTGTAGGGTGTATCATGTAGGGTGTAGAGTGTAGCGTGTATAGTGTAGGGTGTAGCGTGTAGGGTGTAGAGTGTAGTGTGTAGCATGTAGGGTGTAGAGTGTAGGGTGTAGCGTGTAGGGTGTAGAGTGTAGCGTGTAGGGTGTAGGGTGTAGTGCGTAGGGTGTAGAGTGTATCGTGTAGGGTGTAGAGTGTAGCGTGTATAGTGTAGGGTGTAGCGTGTAGGGTGTAGAGTGTAGCATGTAGCGTGTAGGGTGTAGAGTGTAGCGTGTAGGGTGTAGGGTGTAGAGTGCAGCGCGTAGCGTGTAGGGTGTAGAGTGTAGCGTGTAGGGTGTAGGGTGTAGAGAGTAGCGTGTAGCGTGTAGGGTGTAGGGTGCAGAGTGTAGGGTGTAGCTTGTAGGGTGTAGAGTGTAGCGTGCAGCATGTAGCGTGTAGCGTGTAGAGTGTAGGGTGTAGCGTGTAGGGTGTAGAGTGTAGCGTGTAGCGTGTAGGGTGTAGGGTGTAGTGTGTAGGGTGTAGAGTGTAGCGTGTAGGGTGTAGAGTGTAATGTGTAGGGTGTAGCGTGTAGCATGTAGTGTGCAGGGTGTAGAGTGTAGCGTGTAGCGTGTAGAGTGTAGCGTGTAGAGTGTAGGGTGTAGGGTGTAGCCTGTAGAGTGTAGCGTGTAGAATGTAGGGTGTAGAGTGTAGCGTGCAGCGTGTAGAGTGTAGCGTGTAACATGTAGGGTGTAGGGTGTCGCGTGTAGGGTGTAGAGTGTAGCGTGTAGCGTGTAGGGTGTAGCGTGTAGCGTGTAGGGTGTAGCGTGTAGCGTGTAGCGTGCAGGGTGTACGGTGTAGAGTGTAGCGTGTAGGGTGTAGAGTGTAGCGTGTAGGGTGTAGGGTGTAGAGTGTAGGGTGTAGCATGTAGGGTGTAGCGTGTAGCGTGTAGGGTGTAGGGTGTAGCGTGTAGGGTGTAGAGTGTAGCGTGTAGGGTGTAGAGTGTAATGTGTAGGGTGTAGGGTGTAGCGTGTAGCGTGTAGAGTGTAGCGTGTAGAGTGTAGGCTGTAGGGTGTAGCCTGTAGAGTGTAGCGTGTAGCGTGTGGCGTGTAGCGTGTAGGGTGTAAGGTGTAGAGTGTAGCGTGTAGCGTGTAGTGTGTAGGGTGTAGAGTGTAGGGGTGTAGCATGTAGGGTGTAGGGTGTAGCGTGTAGGGTGTAGAGTGCAGCGTGTAGCGTGTAGGGTGTAGGGTGTAGCGTGTAGGGTGTAGCGTGTAGCGTGTAGGGTGTACGGTGTAGAGTGTAGGGTGTAGCATGTAGGGTGTAGGGTGTAGCGTGCAGAGTGTAGCATGTAGCGTGTAGGGTGTAAAGTGTAGGGTGTAGCGTGTAGGGTGTAGAGTGTAGCGTGTAGCATGTAGGGTGTAGCGTGTAGGGTGTAGAGTGTAGCGTGTAGCGTGTAGGGTGTAGGGTGTAGCGTGTAGAGTGTAGGGTGTAGCGTGTAGGGTGTAGAGTGTAGCGTGTAGGGTGTAGGGTGTAGAGTGTAGAGTGTAGCGTGTAGGGTGTAGAGTGTAGCATGTAGCGTGTAGGGTGTAGAGTGTAGCGTGTAGGGTGTAGGGTGTAGGGTGTGGAGTGTAGTGTGTAGGGTGTAGCGTGTAGCGTGTAGGGTGTAGAGTGTAGGGTGTAGGGTGTAGCGTGTAGGGTGTAGAGTGTAGCATGTAGCGTGTAGGGTGTAGGGTGTAGAGTGTAGGGTGTAGAGTGCAGAGTGTTGCGTGTAGGGTGTAGAGTGTAGCGTGTAGGGTGTAGGGTGTAGCGTGTAGGGTGTAGAGTGTAGCGTGTATGGTGTAGAGTGTAGCGTGTAGGGTGTAGCGTGTAGCGTGTAGCGTGTAGGGTGTAGGGTGTAGCGTGTAGGATGTAGGGTGTAGAGTGTAGGGTGTAGAGTGTAGCGTGTAGGGTGTAGGGTGTAGAGTGTAGAGTGTAGGGTGTAGCACGTAGGGTGTAGAGTGTAGCATGTAGCGTGTAGCGTGTAGGGTGTAGGGTGTAGAGTGTAGCGTGTAGCGTGTAGGTTGTATCGTGTAGGGTGTAGAGTGTAGCGTGTAGCGTGTAGGGTGTAGCGTGTAGGGTGTAGCGTGTAGGGTGTAGAGTGTAGAGTGTAGGGTGTATCGTGTAGCGTGTAGGGTGTAGAGTGTAGCGTGTAGAGTGTAGCGTGTAGGGTGTAGAGTGTAGCGTGTAGGGTGTAGGGTGTAGGGTGTGGAGTGTAGTGTGTAGGTTGTAGCGTGTAGCTTGTAGAGTGTAGGGTGTAGCGTGTAGGGTGTAGAGTGTAGCGTGTAGCGTGTAGGGTGTAGGGTGTAGAGTGTAGGGTGTAGCCTGTAGGGTGTAGAGTGTAGCGTGTAGGGTGTAGAGTGCAGAGTGTAGCGTGTAGGGTGTAGAGTGTAGCGTGTAGGGTGTAGGGTGTAGCGTGTAGGGTGTAGAGTGTAGCGTGTAATGTGTAGAGTGTAACGTGTAGCGTGTAGGGTGTAGGGTGTAGCGTGTAGCGTGTAGGGTGTGGAGTGTAGCGTGTAGGGTGTAGGGTGTAGCGTGTAGGTTGTAGAGTGTAGCGTGTAGGGTGTAGAGTGTAACGTGTAGCGTGTAGGGTGTAGGGTGTAGCGTGCAGCGTATAGCGTGTAGCGTGTAGGTTGTAGAGCGTAGCGTGTAGCGTGTAGAGTGTAGCGTGTAGATTGTAGGGTGTAGGGTGTAGCGTGTAGAGTGTAGCGTGTAGCGTGTAGCGTGTAGCATGTAGCGTGTAGGGTGCAGGGTGTAGAGTGTAGCGTGTAGCGTGTAGCGTGTAGGGTGTAGGGTGTAGAGTGTAGGGTGTAGCGTGTAGGGTGTAGGGTGTAGCGTGTAGGGTGCAGAGTGTAGCGTGTAGCGTGTAGGGTGTAGGGTGTAGCGTGTAGGGTGTATCGTGAAGCGTGTGGGGTGTAGCGTGTAGCGTGTAGTGTGTAGGGTGTAGGGTGTAGCATGTAGGGTGTAGCGTGTAGGGTGTAGAGTGTAGCATGTAGCGTGTAGGGTGTAAAGTGTAGGGTGTAGCGTGTAGGGTGTAGAGTGTAGCATGTAGCGTGTAGGGTGTAGGGTGTAGGGTGTAGCATGTAGGGTGTAGCGTGTAGGGTGTAGAGTGTAGCATGTAGCGTGTAGGGTGTAAAGTGTAGGGCGTAGCGTGTAGGGTGTACAGTGTAGCGTGTAGCATGTAGGGTGTAGAGTGTAGGGTGTAGCGTGTAGGGTGTAGGGTGTAGCGTGTAGGTTGTAGAGTGTAGCGTGTAGGGTGTAGAGTGTAACGTGTAGCGTGTAGGGTGTAGGGTGTAGCGTGTAGCGTATAGCGTGTAGCGTGTAGGGTGTAGAGCGTAGCGTGTAGCGTGTAGAGTGTAGCGTGTAGCGTGTAGCGTGTAGAGTGTAGCGTGTAGCGTGTAGCGTGTAGGGTGTAGAGTGTAGGGTGTAGCGTGTAGGGTGTAGAGTGTAGCGTGTAGCGTGTAGCGTGTGGGGTGTAGCGTGTAGCGTGTAGTGTGTAGGGTGTAGGGTGTAGCGTGTAGCGTGTAGGGTGTAGAGTGTAGGGTGTAGCGTGTAGGGTGTAGAGTGTAGCATGTAACGTGTAGCGTGTAGAGTGTAGGGTGTAGGGTGTAGAGTGTAGGGTGTATCATGTAGGGTGTAGAGTGTAGCGTGTATAGTGTAGGGTGTAGCGTGTAGGGTGTAGAGTGTAGTGTGTAGCGTGTAGGGTGTAAAGAGAAGGGTGTAGCGTGTAGGGTGTAGAGTGTAGCGTGTAGCGTGTAGGGTGTAGAGTGTAGGGTGTAGCGTGTAGGGTGTAGAGTGTAGCATGTAACGTGTAGCGTGTAGAGTGTAGGGTGTAGGGTGTAGAGTGTAGGGTGTATCATGTAGGGTGTAGAGTGTAGCGTGTATAGTGTAGGGTGTAGCGTGTAGGGTGTAGAGTGTAGTGTGTAGCATGTAGGGTGTAGAGTGTAGGGTGTAGCGTGTAGGGTGTAGAGTGTAGCGTGTAGGGTGTAGGGTGTAGTGCGTAGGGTGTAGAGTGTATCGTGTAGGGTGTAGAGTGTAGCGTGTATAGTGTAGGGTGTAGCGTGTAGGGTGTAGAGTGTAGCATGTAGCGTGTAGGGTGTAGAGTGTAGCGTGTAGGGTGTAGGGTGTAGAGTGCAGCGCGTAGCGTGTAGGGTGTAGAGTGTAGCGTGTAGGGTGTAGGGTGTAGAGAGTAGCGTGTAGCGTGTAGGGTGTAGGGTGCAGAGTGTAGGGTGTAGCTTGTAGGGTGTAGAGTGTAGCGTGCAGCATGTAGCGTGTAGCGTGTAGAGTGTAGGGTGTAGCGTGTAGGGTGTAGAGTGTAGCGTGTAGCGTGTAGGGTGTAGGGTGTAGTGTGTAGGGTGTAGAGTGTAGCGTGTAGGGTGTAGAGTGTAATGTGTAGGGTGTAGCGTGTAGCATGTAGTGTGCAGGGTGTAGAGTGTAGCGTGTAGCGTGTAGCGTGTAGAGTGTAGGGTGTAGGGTGTAGCCTGTAGAGTGTAGCGTGTAGAATGTAGGGTGTAGAGTGTAGCGTGCAGCGTGTAGAGTGTAGCGTGTAACATGTAGGGTGTAGGGTGTCGCGTGTAGGGTGTAGAGTGTAGCGTGTAGCGTGTAGGGTGTAGCGTGTAGCGTGTAGGGTGTAGCGTGTAGCGTGTAGCGTGCAGGGTGTACGGTGTAGAGTGTAGCGTGTAGGGTGTAGAGTGTAGCGTGTAGGGTGTAGGGTGTAGAGTGTAGGGTGTAGCATGTAGGGTGTAGCGTGTAGCGTGTAGGGTGTAGGGTGTAGCGTGTAGGGTGTAGAGTGTAGCGTGTAGGGTGTAGAGTGTAATGTGTAGGGTGTAGGGTGTAGCGTGTAGCGTGTAGAGTGTAGCGTGTAGAGTGTAGGGTGTAGGGTGTAGCCTGTAGAGTGTAGCGTGTAGCGTGTGGCGTGTAGCGTGTAGGGTGTAAGGTGTAGAGTGTAGCGTGTAGCGTGTAGTGTGTAGGGTGTAGAGTGTAGGGGTGTAGCATGTAGGGTGTAGGGTGTAGCGTGTAGGGTGTAGAGTGTAGCGTGTAGCGTGTAGGGTGTAGGGTGTAGCGTGTAGGGTGTAGCGTGTAGCGTGTAGGGTGTACGGTGTAGAGTGTAGGGTGTAGCATGTAGGGTGTAGGGTGTAGCGTGCAGAGTGTAGCATGTAGCGTGTAGGGTGTAAAGTGTAGGGTGTAGCGTGTAGGGTGTAGAGTGTAGCGTGTAGCATGTAGGGTGTAGCGTGTAGGGTGTAGAGTGTAGCGTGTAGCGTGTAGGGTGTAGGGTGTAGCGTGTAGAGTGTAGGGTGTAGCGTGTAGGGTGTAGAGTGTAGCGTGTAGGGTGTAGGGTGTAGAGTGTAGAGTGTAGCGTGTAGGGTGTAGAGTGTAGCATGTAGCGTGTAGCATGTAGGGTGTAGGGTGTAGAGTGTAGCGTGTAGCGTGTAGGTTGTAGCGTGTAGGGTGTAGAGTGTAGCGTGTAGCGTGTAGGATGTAGGGTGTAGCGTGTAGGGTGTAGCGTGTAGCGTGCAGGGTGTAGAGTGTAGCGTGTAGAGTGTAGGGTGTAGCGTGTAGGGTGTAGAGTGTAGCGTGTAGGGTGTAGAGTGTAGAGTGTAGGGTGTATCGTGTAGGGTGTAGAGTGTAGCGTGTAGCGTGTATAGTGTAGGGTGTAGCGTGTAGGGTGTAGAGTGTAGCGTGTAGCGTGTAGGGTGTAGAGTGTAGCGTGTAGGGTGTAGGGTGTGGAGTGTAGTGTGTAGGGTGTAGCGTGTAGCGTGTAGGGTGTAGAGTGTAGGGTGTAGGGTGTAGCGTGTAGGGTGTAGAGTGTAGCATGTAGCGTGTAGGGTGTAGGGTGTAGAGTGTAGGGTGTAGAGTGCAGAGTGTTGCGTGTAGGGTGTAGAGTGTAGCGTGTAGGGTGTAGGGTGTAGCGTGTAGGGTGTAGAGTGTAGCGTGTAGGGTGTAGAGTGTAACGTCTAGGGTGTAGGGTGTAGCGTGTAGCGTGTAGGGTGTAGAGTGTAGCGTGTAGGGTGTAGGGTGTAGCGTGTAGGTTGTAGAGTGTAGCGTGTAGGGTGTAGAGTGTAACGTGTAGCGTGTAGGGTGTAGCATGTAGCGTATAGCGTGTAGCGTGTAGGGTGTAGAGCGTAGCGTGTAGCGTGTAGAGTGTAGCGTGTAGATTGTAGGGTGTAGGGTGTAGCGTGTAGAGTGTAGCGTGTAGCGTGTAGCGTGTAGGGTGTAGGGTGTAGAGTGTAGCGTGTAGCGTGTAGGGTGTAAGGTGTAGAGTGTAGGTGTAGCGTGTAGAGTGTAGCGTGTAGCGTGTAGCGTGTAGGGTGTAGGGTGTAGAGTGTAGCGTGTAGCGTGTAGGGTGTAAGGTGTAGAGTGTAGGGTGTAGCGTGTAGGGTGTAGCGTGTAGGGTGTAGCGTGTAGCGTATAGCGTGTAGGGTGTAGGGTGTAGCGTGTAGGGTGTATCGTGTAGCGTGTGGGGTGTAGCGTGTAGCGTGTAGTGTGTAGGGTGTAGGGTGTAGAGTGTAGCGTGTAGGGTGTAGCGTGTAGCGTGTAGGGTGTAGGGTGTAGCATGTAGGGTGTAGCGTGTAGGGTGTAGAGTGTAGCATGTAGCGTGTAGGGTGTAAAGTGTAGAGTGTAGCGTGTAGGGTGTAGAGTGTAGCGTGTAGCGTGTAGGGTGTAGAGTGTAGGGTGTAGCGTGTAGCGTGTAGGATGTAGGGTGTAGCGCGTAGGGTGTAGCGTGTAGCGTGTAGGGTGTAGAGTGTAGCGTGTAGCGTGTAGAGTGTAGGGTGTAGCGTGTAGGGTGTAGAGTGTAGCGTGTATAGTGTAGGGTGTAGCGTGTAGGGTGTAGAGTGTAGCATGTAGCGTGTAGGGTGTAGGGTGTAGAGTGCAGCGCGTAGCGTGTAGGGTGTAGAGTGTAGCGTGTAGGGTGTAGGGTGTAGAGAGTAGCGTGTAGCGTGTAGGGTGTAGGGTGCAGAGTGTAGGGTGTAGCTTGTAGGGTGTAGAGTGTAGCGTGCAGCATGTAGCGTGTAGCGTGTAGAGTGTAGGGTGTAGCGTGTAGGGTGTAGAGTGTAGCGTGTAGCGTGTAGCGTGTAGGGTGTAGGGTGTAGTGTGTAGGGTGTAGAGTGTAGCGTGTAGGGTGTAGAGTGTAATGTGTAGGGTGTAGCGTGTAGCGTGTAGTGTGCAGGGTGTAGAGTGTAGCGTGTAGCGTGTAGAGTGTAGCGTGTAGAGTGTAGGGTGTAGGGTGTAGCCTGTAGAGTGTAGCGTGTAGAATGTAGGGTGTAGAGTGTAGCGTGCAGCGTGTAGAGTGTAGCGTGTAACATGTAGGGTGTAGGGTGTCGCGTGTAGGGTGTAGAGTGTAGCGTGTAGCGTGTAGGGTGTAGCGTGTAGCGTGTAGGGTGTAGCGTGTAGCGTGTAGCGTGCAGGGTGTACGGTGTAGAGTGTAGCGTGTAGGGTGTAGAGTGTAGCGTGTAGGGTGTAGGGTGTAGAGTGTAGGGTGTAGCATGTAGGGTGTAGCGTGTAGCGTGTAGGGTGTAGGGTGTAGCGTGTAGGGTGTAGAGTGTAGCGTGTAGGGTGTAGAGTGTAATGTGTAGGGTGTAGGGTGTAGCGTGTAGCGTGTAGAGTGTAGCGTGTAGAGTGTAGGGTGTAGGGTGTAGCCTGTAGAGTGTAGCGTGTAGCGTGTGGCGTGTAGCGTGTAGGGTGTAAGGTGTAGAGTGTAGCGTGTAGCGTGTAGTGTGTAGGGTGTAGAGTGTAGGGGTGTAGCATGTAGGGTGTAGCGTGTAGCGTGTAGGGTGTACGGTGTAGAGTGTAGGGTGTAGCATGTAGGGTGTAGGGTGTAGCGTGCAGAGTGTAGCATGTAGCGTGTAGGGTGTAAAGTGTAGGGTGTAGCGTGTAGGGTGTAGAGTGTAGCGTGTAGCATGTAGGGTGTAGCGTGTAGGGTGTAGAGTGTAGCGTGTAGCGTGTAGGGTGTAGGGTGTAGCGTGTAGAGTGTAGGGTGTAGCGTGTAGGGTGTAGAGTGTAGCGTGTAGGGTGTAGGGTGTAGAGTGTAGAGTGTAGCGTGTAGGGTGTAGAGTGTAGCATGTAGCGTGTAGCGTGTAGGGTGTAGGGTGTAGAGTGTAGCGTGTAGCGTGTAGGTTGTAGCGTGTAGGGTGTAGAGTGTAGCGTGTAGCGTGTAGGATGTAGGGTGTAGCGTGTAGGGTGTAGCGTGTAGCGTGCAGGGTGTAGAGTGTAGCGTGTAGAGTGTAGGGTGTAGCGTGTAGGGTGTAGAGTGTAGCGTGTAGGGTGTAGAGTGTAGAGTGTAGGGTGTATCGTGTAGGGTGTAGAGTGTAGCGTGTAGCGTGTATAGTGTAGGGTGTAGCGTGTAGGGTGTAGAGTGTAGCGTGTAGCGTGTAGGGTGTAGAGTGTAGCGTGTAGGGTGTAGGGTGTAGGGTGTGGAGTGTAGTGTGTAGGGTGTAGCGTGTAGCATGTAGGGTGTAGAGTGTAGGGTGTAGGGTGTAGCGTGTAGGGTGTAGAGTGTAGCATGTAGCGTGTAGGGTGTAGGGTGTAGAGTGTAGGGTGTAGAGTGCAGAGTGTTGCGTGTAGGGTGTAGAGTGTAGCGTGTAGGGTGTAGGGTGTAGCGTGTAGGGTGTAGAGTGTAGCGTGTAGGGTGTAGAGTGTAACGTCTAGGGTGTAGGGTGTAGCGTGTAGCGTGTAGGGTGTAGAGTGTAGCGTGTAGGGTGTAGGGTGTAGCGTGTAGGTTGTAGAGTGTAGCGTGTAGGGTGTAGAGTGTAACGTGTAGCGTGTAGGGTGTAGCGTGTAGCGTATAGCGTGTAGCGTGTAGGGTGTAGAGCGTAGCGTGTAGCGTGTAGAGTGTAGCGTGTAGATTGTAGGGTGTAGGGTGTAGCGCGTAGAGTGTAGCGTGTAGCGTGTAGCGTGTAGGGTGTAGGGTGTAGAGTGTAGCGTGTAGAGTGTAGGGTGTAAGGTGTAGAGTGTAGGGTGTAGAGTGTAGCGTGTAGCGTGTAGCGTGTAGGGTGTAGGGTGTAGAGTGTAGCGTGTAGGGTGTAAGGTGTAGAGTGTAGGGTGTAGCGTGTAGGGTGTAGCGTGTAGGGTGTAGCGTGTAGCGTATAGCGTGTAGGGTGTAGGGTGTAGCGTGTAGGGTGTATCGTGTAGCGTGTGGGGTGTAGCGTGTAGCGTGTAGTGTGTAGGGTGTAGGGTGTAGAGTGTAGCGTGTAGGGTGTAGCGTGTAGCGTGTAGGGTGTAGGGTGTAGCATGTAGGGTGTAGCGTGTAGGGTGTAGAGTGTAGCATGTAGCGTGTAGGGTGTAAAGTGTAGAGTGTAGCGTGTAGGGTGTAGCGTGTAGCGTGTAGCGTGTAGGGTGTAGAGTGTAGGGTGTAGCGTGTAGCGTGTAGGATGTAGGGTGTAGCGCGTAGGGTGTAGCGTGTAGCGTGTAGGGTGTAGAGTGTAGCGTGTAGCGTGTAGAGTGTAGGGTGTAGCGTGTAGGGTGTAGGGTGTAGAGTGTAGAGTGTAGGGTGTATCGTGTAGGGTGTAGAGTGTAGCGTGTAGCATGTATAGTGTAGGGTGTAGCGTGTAGGGTGTAGAGTGTAGGGTGTAGCGTATAGGGTGTAGAGTGTAGCGTGTAGGGTGTAGGGTGTAGCGTGTAGGGTGTAGAGTGTAGCGTGTAGGGTGTAGAGTGTAGGGTGTAGCGTGTAGGGTGTAGAGTGTAGCGTGTAGCGTGTAGGGTGTAGGGTGTAGCGTGTAGGGTGTATCGTGTAGCGTGTAGCGAGTGGGGTGTAGCGTGTAGCATTTAGTGTGTAGGGTGTAGGGTGTAGAGTGTAGCGTGTAGGGTGTAGAGTGTAGCGTGTAGCGTGTAGGGTGTAGGGTGTAGGGTGTAGCATGTAGCGCGTAGGGTGTAAAGTGTAGGGTGTAGCGTGTAGGGTGTAGCGTGTAGCGTGTAGCGTGTAGCGTGTAGGGTGTAGGGTGTAGAGTGTAGCGTGTAGGGTGTATAGTGTAGGGTGTAGCGTGTAGGGTGTAGAGTGTAGCGTGTAGGGTGTAGAGTGTAGCGTGTAGGGTGTAGGGTGTGGAGTGTAGTGTGTAGGGTGTAGCGTGTAGTGTGTAGAGTGTAGGGTGTAGGGTGTAGCGTGTAGGGTGTAGGGTGTAGAGTGTAGCATGTAGCGTGTAGGGTGTAGAGTGTAGCGTGTAGGATGTAGGGTGTAGCGTGTAGGGTGTAGAGTGTAGCGTGTAGGGTGTAGAGTGTAACGTCTAGCGTGTAGGGTGTAGGGTGTAGTGTGTAGCGTGTAGGGTGTAGAGTGTAGCGTGTAAGGTGTAGGGTGTAGGGTGTAGTGTGTAGGTTGTAGAGTGTAGCGTGTAGGGTGTAGAGTGTAACGTGTAGCGTGTAGGGTGTAGGGTGTAGCGTGTAGCGTATAGCGTGTAGCGTGTAGGGTGTAGAGCGTAGCGTGTAGCGTGTAGAGTGTAGCGTGTAGATTGTAGGGTGTAGGGTGTAGCATGTAGAGTGTAGCGTGTAGCGTGTAGCGTGTAGGGTGTAGGGTGTAGAGTGTAGCAAGTAGGGTGTAGGGTGTAGAGTGTAGGGTGTAGCGTGTAGGGTGTAGGGTGTAGCGTGTAGGGTGTAGAGTGTAGCGTGTAGCATGTAGGGTGTAGGGTGTAGCGTGTAGGGTGTAGCGTGTAGGGTGTAGGGTGTAGAGTGTAGCGTGTAGGGTGTAGCGTGTAGCGTTTAGTGTGTAGGGTGTAGAGTGTAGAGTGTAGCGTGTAGGGTGTAGAGTGTAGGGTGTAGGGTGTAGGGTGTAGAGTGTAGCGTGTAGCGTGTAGGGTGTAGGGTGTAGCGTGTAGGGTGTAGCGTGTAGCGTGTAGTGTGTAGGGTGTAGGGTGTAGAGTGTAGCGTGTGGGGTGTAGCGTGTAGCGTGTAGTGTGTAGGGTGTAGGGTGTAGAGTGTAGCGTGTAAGGTGTAGCGTGTAGCGTGTAGGGTGTAGGGTGTAGCATGTAGGGTGTAGCGTGTAGGGTGTAGAGTGTAGCATGTAGCGTGTAGGGTGTAAAGTGTAGGGTGTAGCGTGTAGGGTGTAGAGTGTAGCGTGTAGCGTGTAGGGTGTAGAGTGTAGGGTGTAGCGTGTAGGGTGTAGGGTGTAGCGTGTAGGTTGTGGAGTGTAGCGTGTAGGGTGTAGAGTGTAACGTGTAGCGTGTAGGGTGTAGGGTGTAGCGTGTAGCGTATAGCGTGTAGCGTGTAGGGTGTAGAGTGTAGCGTGTAGCGTGTAGAGTGTAGCGTGTAGATTGTAGCGTGTAGATTGTAGCGTGTAGGGTGTAGCGTGTAGAGTGTAGCGTGTAGCGTGTAGCGTGTAGCGTGTAGAGTGTAGCGTGTAGCGTGTAGCGTGTAGGGTGTAGAGTGTCGGGTGTAGCGTATAGGGTGTAGAGTGTAGCGTGTAGCGTGTAGGGTGTAGGGTGTAGCGTGTAGGGTGTATCGTGTAGCGTGTAGCATGTGGGGTGTAGCGTGTAGCGTGTAGTGTGTAGGGTGTAGGGTGTAGAGTGTAGCGTGTAGGGTGTAGAGTGTAGCGTGTAGCGTGTAGGGTGTAGGGTGTAGCATGTAGTGTGTAGCGTGTAGGGTGTAGAGTGTAGCATGTAGTGCGTAGGGTGTAAAGTGTAGGGTGTAGCGTGTAGGGTGTAGCGTGTAGCGTGTAGAGTGTAGGGTGTAGCGTGTAGGGTGTAGAGTGTAGCGTGTAGGGTGTAGGGTGTAGAGTGTAGAGTGTAGGGTGTAGAGTGTAGCATGTAGCGTTTAGCGTGTAGGGTGTAGAGTGTAGCGTGTAGCGTGTAGGTTGTAGCGTGTAGGGTGTAGCGTGTAGCGTGTAGCGTGTAGAGTGTAGGGTGTAGCGTGTAGGGTGTAGAGTGTAGCGTGTAGGGTGTAGGGTGTAGAGTGTAGAGTGTAGGGTGTATCGTGTAGGGTGTAGAGTGTAACGTGTAGCGTGTATAGTGTAGGGTGTAGCGTGTAGGGAGTAGAGTGTAGGGTGTAGCGTATAGGGTGTAGAGTGTAGCGTGTAGGGTGTAGCGTGTAGCGTGTAGTGTGTAGGGTGTAGGGTGTAGAGTGTAGCGTGTAGGGTGTAGAGTGTAGCGTGTAGGGTGTAGGGTGTAGCATGTAGTGTGTAGCGTGTAGGGTGTAGAGTGTAGCATGTAGCGCGTAGGGTGTAAAGTGTAGGGTGTAGCGTGTAGCGTGTAGCTTGTAGAGTGTAGGGTGTAGCGTGTAGGGTGTAGAGTGTAGCGTGTAGGGTGTAGGGTGTAGAGTGTAGCGTGTAGCGTGTAGCGTGTAGGGTGTAGGGTGTAGGGTGTAGCATGTAGCGTGTAGCGTGTAGGGTGTAGGGTGTAGAGTGTAGCGTGTAGCGTGTAGGTTGTAGCGTGTAGGGTGTAGAGTGTAGCGTGTAGCGTGTAGGATGTAGGGTGTAGCGTGTAGGGTGTAGCGTGTAGGGTGTAGAGTGTAGCGTGTAGCGTGTAGAGTGTAGGGTGTAGCGTGTAAAGTGTAGAGTGTAGCGTGTAGGGTGTAGAGTGTAGGGTGTAGAGTGTAGCGTGTAGCGAGTAGGGTGTAGAGTGTAGCGTGTAGGGTGTAGGGTGTAGGGTGTGGAGTGTAGTGTGTAGGGTGTAGCGTGTAGCGTGTAGAGTGTAGGGTGTAGCGTGTAGGGTGTAGAGTGTAGCGTGTAGCGAGTAGGGTGTAGAGTGTAGCGTGTAGGGTGTAGGGTGTAGGGTGTGGAGTGTAGTGTGTAGGGTGTAGCGTGTAGCGTGTAGAGTGTAGGGTGTAGGGTGTAGCGTGTAGAGTGTAGCATGTAGCGTGTAGCGTGTAGGGTGTAGGGTGTAGAGTGTAGGGTGTAGCGTGTAGGGTGTAGAGTGTAGTGTGTAGGGTGTAGAGTGCAGAGTGTAGCGTGTAGGGTGTAGAGTGTAGCGTGTAGGGTGTAGAGTGTAGCGTGTAGGGTGTAGAGTGTAACGTGTAGCGTGTAGGGTGTAGCGTGTAGCGTGTAGGGTGTAGAGTGTAGCGTGTAGGGTGTAGGGTGTAGCGTGTAGGTTGTAGAGTGTAGTGTGTAGGGTGTAGAGTGTAACGTGTAGCGTGTAGGGTGTAGGGTGTAGCGTGTAGCGTATAGCGTGTAGCGTGTAGCGTGTAGGGTGTAGAGCGTAGCGTGTAGCGTGTAGAGTGTAGCGTGTAGATTATAGGGTGTAGGGTGTAGCGTGTAGCGTGTAGGGTGTAGGGTGTAGAGTTTAGCGTGTAGCGTGTAGGGTGTAGGGTGTAGAGTGTAGGGTGTAGCGTGTAGGGTGT
The DNA here is from genome assembly GCF_051348905.1 of Ranitomeya variabilis. Classification (NCBI taxonomy): domain Eukaryota; kingdom Metazoa; phylum Chordata; class Amphibia; order Anura; family Dendrobatidae; genus Ranitomeya; species Ranitomeya variabilis. The sequence continues at coordinate 566,628 of NW_027508080.1, forward strand.
AGGGTGTAGCGTGTAGGGTGTAGTGTGTAGCGTGTAGCGTGTAGGGTGTAGGGTGTAGCGTGTAGGGTGTATCGTGTAGCGTGTGGAGTGTAGCGTGTAGCGTGTAGTGTGTAGGGTGTAGGGTGTAGAGTGTAGCGTGTAGGGTGTAGAGTGTAGCGTGTAGGGTGTAGGGTGTAGGGTGTAGCGTGTAGGGTGTAGAGTGTAGCATGTAGCGTGTAGGGTGTAAAGTGTAGGGTGTAGCGTGTAGGGTGTAGAGTGTAGTGTGTAGCGTGTAGGGTGTAGAGTGTAGGGTATAGCGTGTAGGGTGTAGGGTGTAGGGTGTAGCGTGTAGGTTGTAGAGTGTAGCATGCAGGGTGTAGAGTGTAACGTGTAGCGTGTAGGGTGTAGGGTGTAGAGCGTAGCGTGTAGCGTGTAGAGTGTAGCGTGTAGATTGTAGCGTGTAGGGTGTAGCGTGTAGAGTGTAGCGTGTAGCGTGTAGGGTTTAGGGTGTAGAGTGTAGCGTGTAGCGTGTAGCGTGTAGGGTGTAGGGTGTAGAGTGTAGGGTGTAGCGTGTAGAGTGTAGCGTGTAGCGTGTAGGGTGTAGGGTGTAGGGTGTAGCATGTAGTGTGTAGCGTGTAGGGTGTAGAGTGTAGCATGTAGCGTGTAGGGTGTAAAGTGTAGGGTGTAGCGTGTAGAGTGTAGCGTGTAGGGTGTAGAGTGTAGGGTGTAGCGTGTAGGATGTAGCGTGTAGGGTGTAGCGTGTAGGGTGTAGCGTGAAGCGTGTAGCGTGTAGGGTGTAGGGTGTAGCGTGTAGGGTGTAGCATGTAGGGTGTAGGGTGTAGCGTGTAGGGTGTAGAGTGTAGCGTGTAGCGTGTAGGGTGTAGCGTGTAGCGTGTAGGGTGTAGCGTGTAGGGTGTACGGTGTAGAGTGTAGGGTGTAGAGTGTAGAGTGTAGCGTGTAGGGTTTAGAGTGTAGGGTGTAGCATGTAGGGTGTAGGGAGTAGCGTGTAGAGTGTAGCATAAAGCGTGTAGGGTGTAAAGTGTAGGGTGTAGCGTGTAGGGTGTAGGGTGTAGCGTGTAGGTTGTAGAGTGTAGCGTGCAGGGTGTAGAGTGTAACGTGTAGCGTGTAGGGTGTAGGGTGTAGCTGTAGCGTATAGCGTGTAGCATGTAGGGTGTAGAGCGTAGCGTGTAGCGTGTAGAGTGTAGCGTGTAGATTGTAGCATGTAGGGTGTAGCGTGTAGAGTGTAGCGTGTAGCGTGTAGGGTGTAGGGTGTAGAGTGTAGCGTGTAGCGTGTAGCGTGTAGCGTGTAGGGTGTAGGGTGTAGAGTGTAGGGTGTAGCGTGTAGAGTGTAGCGTGTAGGGTGTAGGGTGTAGCGTGTAGGGTGTATCGTGTAGCATGTGGGGTGTAGCGTGTAGCGTGTAGTGTGTAGGGTGTAGGGTGTAGAGTGTAGCGTGTAGGGTGTAGAGTGTAGCGTGTAGCGTGTAGGGTGTAGGGTGTAGGGTGTAGCATGTAGTGTGTAGCGTGTAGGGTGTAGAGTGTAGCATGTAGCGCGTAGGGTGTAAAGTGTAGGGTGTAGCGTGTAGGGTGTAGAGTGTAGCGTGTAGGGTGTAGAGTGTAGGGTGTAGCGTGTAGGATGTAGCGTGTAGGGTGTAGCGTGTAGCGTGTAGGGTGTAGCGTGAAGCGTGTAGCGTGTAGGGTGTAGGGTGTAGCGTGTAGGGTGTAGCATGTAGGGTGTAGGGTGTAGCGTGTAGGGTGTAGAGTGTAGCGTGTAGCTTGTAGGGTGTAGCGTGTAGGGTGTAGCGTGTAGCATGTAGGGTGTAGCGTGTAGGGTGTACGGTGTAGAGTGTAGGGTGTAGAGTGTAGAGTGTAGCGTGTAGGGTGTAGGGTTTAGAGTGTAGGGTGTAGCGTGTAGGGTGTAGAGTGTAGCGTGTAGGGTGTAGAATGTAGGGTGTAGCATGTAGGGTGTAGAGTGTAGTGTGTAGGGTGTAGGGTGTAGAGTGTAGGGTGTAGCGTGTAGGGTGTAGAGTGTAGCATGTAGCGTGTAGCGTGTAGGGTGTAGGGTGTAGAGTGTAGGGTGTATCATGTAGGGTGTAGAGTGTATCGTGTATAGTGTAGGGTGTAGCGTGTAGGGTGTAGAGTGTAGCGTGTAGCGTGTAGGGTGTAGAGTGTAGGGTGCAGCATGTAGCGTGTAGCGTGTAGAGTGTAGGGTGTAGCGTGTAGGGTGTAGAGTGTAGCGTGTAGCGTGTAGGGTGTAGGGTGTAGCGTGTAGGGTGTAGAGTGTATCGTGTAGGGTGTAGAGTGTAGTGTGTATAGTGTAGGGTGCAGCGTGTAGGGTGTAGAGTGTAGCATGTAGCGTGTAGGGTGTAGAGTGTAGCGTGTAGGGTGTAGGGTGTAGAGTGTATCGTGTAGGGTGTATAGTGTAGGGTGTAGCGTGTAGGGTGTAGAGTGTAGCGTGTAGGGTGTAGAGTGTAGCGTGTAGGGTGTAGGGTGTTGGGTGTAGAGTGTAGGGTGTAGCGTGTAGGGTGTAGAGAGTAGCGTGTAGCGTGTAGGGTGTAGGGTGCAGAGTGTAGGGTGTAGCGTGTATTGTGTAGAGTGTAGCGTGCAGCATGTAGCGTGTAGCGTTTAGAGTGTAGGGTGTAGCGTGTAGGGTGTAGAGTGTAGCGTGTAGCGTGTAGGGTGTAGAGTGTAATGTGTAGGGTGTAGGGTGTAGCATGTAGCGTGTAGTGTGCAGGGTGTAGAGTGTAGCGTGTAGCGTGTAGAGTGTAGCGTGTAGGGTGTAGGGTGTAGCCTGTAGAGTGTAGCGTGTAGGGTGTAGGGTGTAGAGTGTAGCGTGTAGGGTGTAGACTGTAGGGTGTAACATGTAGGGTGTAGGGTGTAGCGTGTAGTGTGTAGAGTGTAGCGTGTAGCGTGTAGGGTGTAGCGTGTAGCATGTAGGGTGTAGCGTGTAGGGTGTACGGTGTAGAGTGTAGCGTGTAGGGTGTAGAGTGTAGCGTGTAGGGTGTAGGGTGTAGAGTGTAGGGTGTAGCATGTAGGGTGTAGGGTGTAGCGTGTAGAGTGTAGCATGTAGCATGTAGGGTGTAAAGTGTAGGGTGTAGCGTGTAGGGTGTAGAGTGTAGCGTGTAGCGTGTAGGGTGTAGAGTGTAGCGTGTAGCGTATAGCGTGTAGGGTGTAGAGTGTAGAGTGTAGCGTGTAGCGTGTAGCGTGTTGCGTGTAGGGTGTAGGGTTTAGAGTGTAGGGTGTAGCATGTAGGGTGTAAGGTGTAGCGTGTAGGGTGTAGAGTGTAGAGTGTAGGGTGTAGAGTGTAGGGTGTAGAGTGTAGAGTGTAGGGTGTAGAGTGTAGGGTGTAGGGTGTAGAGTGTAGGATGTAGAGTGTAGGGTGTAGAGTGTAGGGTGTAGGGTGTAGAGTGTAGAGTGTAGGGTGTTGAGTGTAGGGTGTGGAGTGTAGAGTGTACCTTGTAGGGTGTAGATTGTAGGTTGTATAGTGCAGAGTGTAGGGTATAGAGTGTAGGATGTAGAGTGTAGAGTGTAGGATGAAGGGAGTAGAGTGTAGGGTGTAGCGTGTTGAGTGTAGGGTGTAGAGTGTAGAGTGTACCTTGTAGGGTGTAGATTGTTGGTTGTATAGTGTAGAGTGTAGGGTATAGAGTGTAGGATGTAGAGTGTAGAGTGTAGGATGAAGGGAGTAGAGTGTAGGATGTAGGGTGTAGGGTGAAGAGTGTAGGATGTAGGGTGTAGCGTATAGGGTGTAGAGTGTAGCGTGTAGGGTGTAGAGTGTAGGGTGTAGCGTGTAGGGTGTAGAGTGTAGCGTGTAGGGTGTAGAGTGTAGCGTGTAGTGTGTAGAGTGTAGCGTGTAGCGTGTAGGGTGTAGATTGTAGCGTGTAGCATGTAGCGTGTAGGGTGTAGGGTGTAGCTGTAGCGTATAGCGTGTAGCATGTAGGGTGTTGAGCGTAGCGTGTAGCGTGTAGAGTGTAGCGTGTAGATTGTAGCGTGTAGGGTGTAGCGTGTAGAGTGTAGCGTGTAGCGTGTAGCATGTAGGGTGTAGGGTGTAGAGTGTAGCGTGTAGCGTGTAGGGTGTAGGGTGTAGAGTGTAGGGTGTAGCGTGTAGAGTGTAGCGTGTAGCGTGTAGGGTGTAGGGTGTAGCGTGTAGGGTGTATCGTGTAGCGTGTGGGGTGTAGCGTGTAGTGTGTAGTGTGTAGGGTGTAGGGTGTAGAGTGTAGCGTGTAGGGTATAGAGTGTAGCGTGTAGCGTGTAGGGTGTAGGGTGTAGGGTGTAGCATGTAGTGTGTAGAGTGTAGGGTGTAGAGTGTAGCATGTAGCGCGTAGGGTGTAAAGTGTAGGGTGTAGCGTGTAGGGTGTAGAGTGTAGCGTGTAGGGTGTAGAGTGTAGGGTGTAGCGTGTAGGATGTAGCGTGTAGGGTGTAGCGTGTAGGGTGTACGGTGTAGAGTGTAGGGTGTAGAGTGTAGAGTGTAGCGTGTAGGGTGTAGGGTTTAGAGTGTAGGGTGTAGCGTGTAGGGTGTAGAGTGTAGCGTGTAGGGTGTAGAGTGTAGGGTGTAGCATGTAGGGTGTAGAGTGTAGTGTGTAGGGTGTAGGGTGTAGAGTGTAGGGTGTAGCGTCTAGGGTGTAGAGTGTAGCATGTAGCGTGTAGCGTGTAGGGTGTAGGGTGTAGAGTGTAGGGTGTATCATGTAGGGTGTAGAGTGTATCGTGTATAGTGTAGGGTGTAGCGTGTAGGGTGTAGAGTGTAGCGTGTAGCGTGTAGGGTGTAGAGTGTAGGGTGCAGCATGTAGCGTGTAGCGTGTAGAGTGTAGGGTGTAGCGTGTAGGGTGTAGAGTGTAGCGTGTAGCGTGTAGGGTGTAGGGTGTAGCGTGTAGGGTGTAGAGTGTATCGTGTAGGGTGTAGAGTGTAGCGTGTATAGTGTAGGGTGCAGCGTGTAGGGTGTAGAGTGTAGCATGTAGCGTGTAGGGTGTAGAGTGTAGCGTGTAGGGTGTAGGGTGTAGAGTGTATCGTGTAGGGTGTATAGTGTAGGGTGTAGCGTGTAGGGTGTAGAGTGTAGCGTGTAGGGTGTAGAGTGTAGCGTGTAGGGTGTAGGGTGTTGGGTGTAGAGTGTAGGGTGTAGCGTGTAGGGTGTAGAGAGTAGCGTGTAGCGTGTAGGGTGTAGGGTGCAGAGTGTAGGGTGTAGCGTGTATTGTGTAGAGTGTAGCGTGCAGCATGTAGCGTGTAGCGTTTAGAGTGTAGGGTGTAGCGTGTAGGGTGTAGAGTGTAGCGTGTAGCGTGTAGGGTGTAGAGTGTAATGTGTAGGGTGTAGGGTGTAGCATGTAGCGTGTAGTGTGCAGGGTGTAGAGTGTAGAGTGTAGCGTGTAGCGTGTAGAGTGTAGCGTGTAGGGTGTAGGGTGTAGCCTGTAGAGTGTAGCGTGTAGGGTGTAGGGTGTAGAGTGTAGCGTGTAGGGTGTAGACTGTAGGGTGTAACATGTAGGGTGTAGGGTGTAGCGTGTAGTGTGTAGAGTGTAGCGTGTAGCGTGTAGGGTGTAGCGTGTAGCATGTAGGGTGTAGCGTGTAGGGTGTACGGTGTAGAGTGTAGCGTGTAGGGTGTAGAGTGTAGCGTGTAGGGTGTAGGGTGTAGAGTGTAGGGTGTAGCATGTAGGGTGTAGGGTGTAGCGTGTAGAGTGTAGCATGTAGCATGTAGGGTGTAAAGTGTAGGGTGTAGCGTGTAGGGTGTAGAGTGTAGCATGTAGCATGTAGGGTGTAAAGTGTAGGGTGTAGCGTGTAGGGTGTAGAGTGTAGCGTGTAGCGTGTAGGGTGTAGAGTGTAGCGTGTAGCGTATAGCGTGTAGGGTGTAGAGTGTAGAGTGTAGCGTGTAGCGTGTAGCGTGTTGCGTGTAGGGTGTAGGGTTTAGAGTGTAGGGTGTAGCATGTAGGGTGTAAGGTGTAGCGTGTAGGGTGTAGAGTGTAGAGTGTAGGGTGTAGAGTGTAGGGTGTAGAGTGTAGAGTGTAGGGTGTAGAGTGTAGGGTGTAGGGTGTAGAGTGTAGGATGTAGAGTGTAGGGTGTAGAGTGTAGGGTGTAGGGTGTAGAGTGTAGAGTGTAGAGTGTAGGGTGTTGAGTGTAGGGTGTGGAGTGTAGAGTGTACCTTGTAGGGTGTAGATTGTAGGTTGTATAGTGCAGAGTGTAGGGTATAGAGTGTAGGATGTAGAGTGTAGAGTGTAGGATGAAGGGAGTAGAGTGTAGAGTGTAGGGTGTAGCGTGTTGAGTGTAGGGTGTAGAGTGTAGAGTGTACCTTGTAGGGTGTAGATTATTGGTTGTATAGTGTAGAGTGTACGGTATAGAGTGTAGGATGTAGAGTGTAGAGTGTAGGATGAAGGGAGTAGAGTGTAGGATGTAGGGTGTAGGGTGAAGAGTGTAGGATGTAGGGTGTAGCGTATAGGGTGTAGAGTGTAGCGTGTAGGGTGTAGAGTGTAGGGTGTAGCGTGTAGGGTGTAGAGTGTAGCGTGTAGGGTGTAGAGTGTAGCGTGTAGTGTGTAGAGTGTAGCGTGTAGCGTGTAGGGTGTAGATTGTAGCGTGTAGCATGTAGCGTGTAGGGTGTAGGGTGTAGCTGTAGCGTATAGCGTGTAGCATGTAGGGTGTAGAGCGTAGCGTGTAGCGTGTAGAGTGTAGCGTGTAGATTGTAGCGTGTAGGGTGTAGCGTGTAGAGTGTAGCGTGTAGCATGTAGGGTGTAGGGTGTAGAGTGTAGCGTGTAGCGTGTAGGGTGTAGGGTGTAGAGTGTAGGGTGTAGCGTGTAGAGTGTAGCGTGTAGCGTGTAGGGTGTAGGGTGTAGCGTGTAGAGTGTAGCGTGTAGCGTGTAGCGTGTAGCATGTAGCGTGTAGGGTGCAGGGTGTAGAGTGTAGCGTGTAGCGTGTAGCGTGTAGGGTGTAGGGTGTAGAGTGTAGGGTGTAGCGTGTAGGGTGTAGGGTGTAGCGTGTAGGGTGTATCGTGAAGCGTGTGGGGTGTAGCGTGTAGCGTGTAGTGTGTAGGGTGTAGGGTGTAGCATGTAGGGTGTAGCGTGTAGGGTGTAGAGTGTAGCATGTAGCGTGTAGGGTGTAAAGTGTAGGGTGTAGCGTGTAGGGTGTAGAGTGTAGCGTGTAGCGTGTAGGGTGTAGGGTGTAGGGTGTAGCATGTAGGGTGTAGCGTGTAGGGTGTAGAGTGTAGCATGTAGCGTGTAGGGTGTAAAGTGTAGGGCGTAGCGTGTAGGGTGTACAGTGTAGCGTGTAGCATGTAGGGTGTAGAGTGTAGGGTGTAGCGTGTAGGGTGTAGGGTGTAGCGTGTAGGTTGTAGAGTGTAGCGTGTAGGGTGTAGAGTGTAACGTGTAGCGTGTAGGGTGTAGGGTGTAGCGTGTAGCGTATAGCGTGTAGCGTGTAGGGTGTAGAGCGTAGCGTGTAGCGTGTAGAGTGTAGCGTGTAGCGTGTAGCGTATAGAGTGTAGCGTGTAGCGTGTAGCGTGTAGGGTGTAGGGTGTAGCCTGTAGGGTGTAGAGTGTAGCGTGTAGGGTGTAGGGTGTAGCGTGTAGGGTGTATCGTGTAGCGTGTAGCGTGTGGGGTGTAGCGTGTAGCGTGTAGTGTGTAGGGTGTAGGGTGTAGAGTGTAGCGTGTAGGGTGTAGAGTGTAGCGTGTAGCGTGTAGGGTTTAGGGTGTAGCATGTAGTGTGTAGCGTGTAGGGTGTAGAGTGTAGCATGTAGCGCGTAGGGTGTAAAGTGTAGGGTGTAGCGTGTAGGGTGTAGAGTGTAGCGTGTAGGGTGTAGAGTGTACGGTGTAGCGTGTAGGGTGTAGCGTGTAGGGTGTAGTGTGTAGCGTGTAGGGTGTAGCGTGTAGCGTGTAGCGTGTAGGGTGTACGGTGTAGCGTGTAGGGTGTAGAGTGTAGGGTGTAGCGTGTAGGGTGTAGCATGTAGGGTGTAGGGTGTTGCTTGTAGGGTGTAGAGTGTAGCGTGTAAGGTGTAGCGTGTAGGGTGTAGCGTGTAGCATGTAGGGTGTAGCGTGTAGGGTGTACGGAGTAGAGTGTAGGGTGTAGAGTGTAGCGTGTAGCGTGTAAGGTGTAGGGTTTAGAGTGCAGGGTGTAGCATGTAGGGTGTAAAGAGTAGCGTGTAGAGTGTAGCATGTAGCGTGTAGGGTGTAAAGAGTAGGGTGTAGCGTGTAGGGTGTAGAGTGTAGCGTGTAGCGTGTAGGGTGTAGAGTGTAGGGTGTAGCGTGTAGGGTGTAGAGTGTAGCATGTAACGTGTAGCGTGTAGAGTGTAGGGTGTAGGGTGTAGAGTGTAGGGTGTATCATGTAGGGTGTAGTGTGTAGCGTGTATAGTGTAGGGTGTAGCGTGTAGGGTGTAGAGTGTAATGTGTAGCGTGTAGGGTGTAGGGTGCAGCATGTAGCGTGTAGAGTGTAGGGTGTAGCGTGTAGGGTGTAGAGTGTAGCGTGTAGGGTGTAGGGTGTAGCGCGTAGGGTGTAGAGTGTATCGTGTAGGGTGTAGAGTGTAGCGTGTATAGTGTAGGGTGTAGCGTGTAGGGTGTAGAGTGTAGCATGTAGCGTGTAGGGTGTAGAGTGTAGCGTGTAGGGTGTAGAGTGCAGCGCGTAGCGTGTAGGGTGTAGAGTGTAGCGTGTAGGGTGTAGGGTGTAGAGAGTAGCGTGTAGGGTGTAGGGTGCAGAGTGTAGGGTGTAGCTTGTAGGGTGTAGAGTGTAGCGTGCAGCATGTAGCGTGTAGCGTGTAGAGTGTAGGGTGTAGCGTGTAGGGTGTAGAGTGTAGCGTGTAGCGTGTAGGGTGTAGGGTGTAGTGTGTAGGGTGTAGAGTGTAGCGTGTAGGGTGTAGAGTGTAATGTGTAGGGTGTAGCGTGTAGCGTGTAGTGTGCAGGGTGTAGAGTGTAGCGTGTAGCGTGTAGAGTGTAGCGTGTAGAGTGTAGGGTGTAGGGTGTAGCCTGTAGAGTGTAGCGTGTAGAATGTAGGGTGTAAAGTGTAGCGTGCAGCATGTAGAGTGTAGCGTGTAACATGTAGGGTGTAGGGTGTCACGTGTAGGGTGTAGAGTGTAGCGTGTAGCGTGTAGGGTGTAGCGTGTAGCGTGTAGCGTGTAGCGTGTAGCGTGCAGGGTGTACGGTGTAGAGTGTAGCGTGTAGGGTGTAGAGTGTAGCGTGTAGGGTGTAGGGTGTAGAGTGTAGGGTGTAGCATGTAGGGTGTAGGGTGTAGCGTGTAGAGTGTAGCATGTAGCATGTAGGGTGTAAAGTGTAGGGTGTAGCGTGTAGGGTGTAGAGTGTAGCGTGTAGCGTGTAGGGTGTAGAGTGTAGCGTGTAGCGTATAGCGTGTAGGGTGTAGAGTGTAGAGTGTAGCGTGTAGCGTGTAGCGTGTTGCGTGTAGGGTGTAGGGTTTAGAGTGTAGGGTGTAGCATGTAGGGTGTAAGGTGTAGCGTGTAGGGTGTAGAGTGTAGAGTGTAGGGTGTAGAGTGTAGGGTGTAGAGTGTAGAGTGTAGGGTGTAGAGTGTAGGGTGTAGGGTGTAGAGTGTAGGATGTAGAGTGTAGGGTGTAGAGTGTAGGGTGTAGGGTGTAGAGTGTAGAGTGTAGAGTGTAGGGTGTTGAGTGTAGGGTGTGGAGTGTAGAGTGTACCTTGTAGGGTGTAGATTGTAGGTTGTATAGTGCAGAGTGTAGGGTATAGAGTGTAGGATGTAGAGTGTAGAGTGTAGGATGAAGGGAGTAGAGTGTAGAGTGTAGGGTGTAGCGTGTTGAGTGTAGGGTGTAGAGTGTAGAGTGTACCTTGTAGGGTGTAGATTATTGGTTGTATAGTGTAGAGTGTACGGTATAGAGTGTAGGATGTAGAGTGTAGAGTGTAGGATGAAGGGAGTAGAGTGTAGGATGTAGGGTGTAGGGTGAAGAGTGTAGGATGTAGGGTGTAGCGTATAGGGTGTAGAGTGTAGCGTGTAGGGTGTAGAGTGTAGGGTGTAGCGTGTAGGGTGTAGAGTGTAGCGTGTAGGGTGTAGAGTGTAGCGTGTAGTGTGTAGAGTGTAGCGTGTAGCGTGTAGGGTGTAGATTGTAGCGTGTAGCATGTAGCGTGTAGGGTGTAGGGTGTAGCTGTAGCGTATAGCGTGTAGCATGTAGGGTGTAGAGCGTAGCGTGTAGCGTGTAGAGTGTAGCGTGTAGATTGTAGCGTGTAGGGTGTAGCGTGTAGAGTGTAGCGTGTAGCATGTAGGGTGTAGGGTGTAGAGTGTAGCGTGTAGCGTGTAGGGTGTAGGGTGTAGAGTGTAGGGTGTAGCGTGTAGAGTGTAGCGTGTAGCGTGTAGGGTGTAGGGTGTAGCGTGTAGAGTGTAGCGTGTAGCGTGTAGCGTGTAGCATGTAGCGTGTAGGGTGCAGGGTGTAGAGTGTAGCGTGTAGCGTGTAGGGTGTAGGGTGTAGAGTGTAGGGTGTAGCGTGTAGGGTGTAGGGTGTAGCGTGTAGGGTGTATCGTGAAGCGTGTGGGGTGTAGCGTGTAGCGTGTAGTGTGTAGGGTGTAGGGTGTAGCATGTAGGGTGTAGCGTGTAGGGTGTAGAGTGTAGCATGTAGCGTGTAGGGTGTAAAGTGTAGGGTGTAGCGTGTAGGGTGTAGAGTGTAGCGTGTAGCGTGTAGGGTGTAGGGTGTAGGGTGTAGCATGTAGGGTGTAGCGTGTAGGGTGTAGAGTGTAGCATGTAGCGTGTAGGGTGTAAAGTGTAGGGCGTAGCGTGTAGGGTGTACAGTGTAGCGTGTAGCATGTAGGGTGTAGAGTGTAGGGTGTAGCGTGTAGGGTGTAGGGTGTAGCGTGTAGGTTGTAGAGTGTAGCGTGTAGGGTGTAGAGTGTAACGTGTAGCGTGTAGGGTGTAGGGTGTAGCGTGTAGCGTATAGCGTGTAGCGTGTAGGGTGTAGAGCGTAGCGTGTAGCGTGTAGAGTGTAGCGTGTAGCGTGTAGCGTATAGAGTGTAGCGTGTAGCGTGTAGCGTGTAGGGTGTAGGGTGTAGCCTGTAGGGTGTAGAGTGTAGCGTGTAGGGTGTAGGGTGTAGCGTGTAGGGTGTATCGTGTAGCGTGTAGCGTGTGGGGTGTAGCGTGTAGCGTGTAGTGTGTAGGGTGTAGAGTGTAGCGTGTAGGGTGTAGAGTGTAGCGTGTAGCGTGTAGGGTTTAGGGTGTAGCATGTAGTGTGTAGCGTGTAGGGTGTAGAGTGTAGCATGTAGCGCGTAGGGTGTAAAGTGTAGGGTGTAGCGTGTAGGGTGTAGAGTGTAGCGTGTAGGGTGTAGAGTGTACGGTGTAGCGTGTAGGGTGTAGCGTGTAGGGTGTAGTGTGTAGCGTGTAGGGTGTAGCGTGTAGCGTGTAGCGTGTAGGGTGTACGGTGTAGCGTGTAGGGTGTAGAGTGTAGGGTGTAGCGTGTAGGGTGTAGCATGTAGGGTGTAGGGTGTTGCTTGTAGGGTGTAGAGTGTAGCGTGTAAGGTGTAGCGTGTAGGGTGTAGCGTGTAGCATGTAGGGTGTAGCGTGTAGGGTGTACGGAGTAGAGTGTAGGGTGTAGAGTGTAGCGTGTAGCGTGTAAGGTGTAGGGTTTAGAGTGCAGGGTGTAGCATGTAGGGTGTAAAGAGTAGCGTGTAGAGTGTAGCATGTAGCGTGTAGGGTGTAAAGAGTAGGGTGTAGCGTGTAGGGTGTAGAGTGTAGCGTGTAGCGTGTAGGGTGTAGAGTGTAGGGTGTAGCGTGTAGGGTGTAGAGTGTAGCATGTAACGTGTAGCGTGTAGAGTGTAGGGTGTAGGGTGTAGAGTGTAGGGTGTATCATGTAGGGTGTAGTGTGTAGCGTGTATAGTGTAGGGTGTAGCGTGTAGGGTGTAGAGTGTAATGTGTAGCGTGTAGGGTGTAGGGTGCAGCATGTAGCGTGTAGAGTGTAGGGTGTAGCGTGTAGGGTGTAGAGTGTAGCGTGTAGGGTGTAGGGTGTAGCGCGTAGGGTGTAGAGTGTATCGTGTAGGGTGTAGAGTGTAGCGTGTATAGTGTAGGGTGTAGCGTGTAGGGTGTAGAGTGTAGCATGTAGCGTGTAGGGTGTAGAGTGTAGCGTGTAGGGTGTAGAGTGCAGCGCGTAGCGTGTAGGGTGTAGAGTGTAGCGTGTAGGGTGTAGGGTGTAGAGAGTAGCGTGTAGGGTGTAGGGTGCAGAGTGTAGGGTGTAGCTTGTAGGGTGTAGAGTGTAGCGTGCAGCATGTAGCGTGTAGCGTGTAGAGTGTAGGGTGTAGCGTGTAGGGTGTAGAGTGTAGCGTGTAGCGTGTAGGGTGTAGGGTGTAGTGTGTAGGGTGTAGAGTGTAGCGTGTAGGGTGTAGAGTGTAATGTGTAGGGTGTAGCGTGTAGCGTGTAGTGTGCAGGGTGTAGAGTGTAGCGTGTAGCGTGTAGAGTGTAGCGTGTAGAGTGTAGGGTGTAGGGTGTAGCCTGTAGAGTGTAGCGTGTAGAATGTAGGGTGTAAAGTGTAGCGTGCAGCGTGTAGAGTGTAGCGTGTAACATGTAGGGTGTAGGGTGTCGCGTGTAGGGTGTAGAGTGTAGCGTGTAGCGTGTAGGGTGTAGCGTGTAGCGTGTAGCGTGTAGCGTGTAGCGTGCAGGGTGTACGGTGTAGAGTGTAGCGTGTAGGGTGTAGAGTGTAGCGTGTAGGGTGTAGGGTGTAGAGTGTAGGGTGTAGCATGTAGGGTGTAGCGTGTAGCGTGTAGGGTGTAGGGTGTAGCGTGTAGGGTGTAGAGTGTAGCGTGTAGGGTGTAGAGTGTAATGTGTAGGGTGTAGGGTGTAGCGTGTAGCGTGTAGAGTGTAGCGTGTAGAGTGTAGGGTGTAGGGTGTAGCCTGTAGAGTGTAGCGTGTAGCGTGTGGCGTGTAGCGTGTAGGGTGTAAGGTGTAGAGTGTAGCGTGTAGCGTGTAGTGTGTAGGGTGTAGAGTGTAGGGGTGTAGCATGTAGGGTGTAGGGTGTAGCGTGTAGGGTGTAGAGTGTAGCGTGTAGCGTGTAGCGTGTAGCGTGTAGGGTGTAGCGTGTAGGGTGTAGCGTGTAGCGTGTAGGGTGTACGGTGTAGAGTGTAGGGTGTAGCATGTAGGGTGTAGGGTGTAGCGTGCAGAGTGTAGCATGTAGCGTGTAGGGTGTAAAGTGTAGGGTGTAGCGTGTAGGGTGTAGAGTGTAGCGTGTAGCGTGTAGGGTGTAGAGTGTAGCGTGTAGCGTGTAGGGTGTAGGGTGTAGCGTGTAGAGTGTAGGGTGTAGCGTGTAGGGTGTAGAGTGTAGCGTGTAGGGTGTAGGGTGTAGAGTGTAGAGTGCAGCGTGTAGGGTGTAGAGTGTAGCATGTAGCGTGTAGCGTGTAGGGTGTAGGGTGTAGAGTGTAGCGTGTAGCGTGTAGAATGTAGGGTGTAGGGTGTAGAGTGTAGCGTGTAGGGTGTAGAGTGTAGCGTGTAAGGTGTAGAGTGTAGAGTGTAGCGTGTAGCGTGAAGGGTGTAGAGTGTAGGGTGTAGTGTGTAGGGTGTAGAGTGTAGCGTGTAGGGTGTAGAGTGTAGCGTGTAGGGTGTAGAGTATAGCGTGTAGCGTGTAGGGTGTAGGGTGTAGCGTGTAGCATGTAGCGTGTAGCGTGTAGAGTGTAGCGTGTAGGGTGTAGGGTGTAGGGTGTAGCGTGTAGCGTGTAGCGTGAAGGGTGTAGAGTGTAGGGTGTAGAGTGTAGGGTGTAGCGTGTAAGGTGTAGAGTGTAGAGTGTAGCGTGTAGCGTGAAGGGTGTAGAGTGTAGGGTGTAGTGTGTAGGGTGTAGAGTGTAGCGTGTAGGGTGTAGAGTGTAGCGTGTAGCGTGTAGAGTGTAGCGTGTAGCGTGTAGGGTGTAGAGTGTAGGGTGTAGCGTGTAGGGTGTAGCGTGTAGGGTGTAGGGTTTATGGTGTAGAGTGTAGGGTGTACTATGTAGGGTGTAGAGTATAGCGTGTAGCGTGTAGGGTGTAGCGTGTAGCGTGTAGCGTGTAGAGTGTAGCGTGTAGGGTGTAGGGTGTAGAGTGTAGGGTGTAGCATGTAGGGTGTATTGTGTAGCGTGTAGGGTGTAGAGTGTAGCGTGTAGCGTGTAGCGTGTAGGGTGATAAGAGGTTGAAATTTTTTGCGTTTTCCTGCTCTTTCCAATGGCCTACAAGCAAAAGTGAAGCGGTGAGCAGCAGTTTCTATTAGTATAGAAGATAACGGAAAACATTTCACATTTTTCCCCATTTCCCCATTGGATCATAACTTCTGTTACAATGATCAGAGGTTGAAATTTTTTACGTTTTCCTGCTCTTTCCAATGGCCTACAAGCAAGGGAGTAGAGTGTAGGATGTAGGGTGTAGGGTGTAGAGTGTAGGGTGTAGGGTGTAGCGTATAGGGTGTAGAGTGTAGCGTGTAGGGTGTAGGGTGTAGAGTGTAGGGTGTAGCGTGTAGGGTGTAGAGTGTAGCGTGTAGGGTGTAGAGTGTAGCGTGTAGGGTGCAGAGTGTAGCGTGTAGCGTGTAGCGTGTAGGGTGTAGATTGTAGCGTATAGCGTGTAGGGTGTAGGGTGTAGCTGGTAGCGTGTAGGGTGTAGGGTGTAGAGTGTAGCGTGTAGGGTATAGAGTGTAGCGTGTAGGGTGTAACGTGTAGGGTGTAGAGTGTAGCATGTAGCGTGTAGGGTGTAGGGATTAGAGTGTAGGGTGTCGCGTGTAGGGTGTAGGGTGTACAGTGTAGAGTGTAGCGTGTAGGGTGTAGAGTGTAGCGTGTAGCGTGTAGCGTGTAGGGTGTAGGGTGTAGATTGTAGGGTGTAGCGTATAGGGTGTAGAGTGTAGCGTGTGGGGTGTAGGGTGTAGAGTGTAGGGTGTAGCGTGTAGGGTGTAGAGTGTAGGGTGTAGAGAGTAGCGTGTAGAGTGTAGAGTGTAGCGTGTAGCGTGTAGGGTGTAGAGTGTAGGGTGTAGTGTGTAGGGTGTAGAGTGTAGCGTGTAGGGTGTAGAGTGTAGCGTGTAGCGTGTAGAGTTTAGCGTGTAGCGTGTAGGGTGTAGAGTGTAGGGTGTAGCGTGTAGGGTGTAGCGTGTAGGGTGTATGGTGTAGGGTGTAGAGTGTATGGTGTACTGTGTAGGGTGTAGAGTATAGCGTGTAGCGTGTAGGGTGTAGGGTGTAGCGTGTAGCATGTAGCGTGTAGCGTGTAGAGTGTAGCGTGTAGGGTGTAGGGTGTAGGGTGTAGCGTGTAGCGTGTAGGGTGTAGGGTGTAGAGTGTAGGGTGTAGAGTGTAGGGTGTAGCATGTAGGTTGTAGGGTGTAGCGTGTAGGGTGTAGAGTGTAGCGTGTAGCGTGTAGGGTGTAGGGTGTAGCATGTAGCATGTAGGGTGTAGCGTGTAGCCTGTAGCGTGTAGGGTGTAGAGTGTAGCGTGTAAGGGTAGAGTGAGGATGTAGAGTGTTGGGTGTAGGGTGTAGAGTGTAGGGTGTAGAGTGCACATTTTTCCCCATTTCCCCACTGGGTCATAACTTCTGTTAGAATGATCAGAGGTTGAAATGTTTTGTGTTTTCCTGCTCTTTCCAATGGCCTACAAGCATAAGTGAAGCAGTGAGCAGCAGTCTCTATTAGTATAGGAGATAACAGAAAACATTTCACAATTTTCCCCATTTCCCAATTGGGTCATAACTTCTGTTACAATGATAAGAGGTTGAAATTTTTTGCGTTTTCCTGCTCTTTCCAATGGCCTACAAGCAAAAGTGAAGCGGTGAGCAGCAGTTTCTATTAGTATAGGAGATAACGGAAAACATTTCACATTTTTCCCCATTTCCCAATTGGGTCATAACTTCTGTTACAATGATCAGAGGTTGAAATTTTTTGCGTTTTCCTGCTCTTTCCAATGGCCTACAAGCAAAAGTGAAGCGGTGAGCAGCAGTTTCTATTAGTATAGGAGATAACGGAAAACATTTCACATTTTTCCCCATTTCACCATTGGGTCATAACTTCTGTTACAATGATCAGAGGTTGAAATTTTTTGCGTTTTCCTGCTCTTTCCAATGGCCTACAAGCAAGGGAGTAGAGTGTAGGATGTAGGGTGTAGGGTGTAGAGTGTAGGGTGTAGGGTGTAGCGTATAGGGTGTAGAGTGTAGCATGTAGGGTGTAGGGTGTAAAGTGTAGGGTGTAGCGTGTAGGGTGTAGAGTGTAGCGTGTAGGGTGTAGAGTGTAGCGTGTAGGGTGTATAGTGCAGCGTGTAGCGTGTAGGGTGTAGATTGTAGCGTGTAGCGTGTAGGGTGTACGGTGTAGCGGGTAGCGTGTAGAGTGTAGAGTGTAGGGTGTAGGGTGTAGAGTGTAGCGTGTTAGGGTGTAGAGTGTAGCGTGTAGGGTGTAACGTGTAGGGTGTAGAGTGTAGCATGTAGCGTGTAGGGTGTAGGGTTTAGAGTGTAGGGTGTCGCGTGTAGCGTGTAGGGTGTAGGGTGTACAGTGTAGAGTGCAGCGTGTAGGGTGTAGAGTGTAGCGTGTAGCGTGTAGGGTGTAGGGTGTAGAATGTAGGGTGTAGCGTATAGGGTGTAGAGTGTAGCGTGTAGGGTGTAGGGTGTAGAGTGTAGGGTGTAGCGTGTAGGGTGTAGAGTGTAGCGTGTAAGGTGTAGAGTGTAGAGTGTAGCGTGTAGCGTGAAGGGTGTAGAGTGTAGGGTGTAGTGTGTAGGGTGTAGAGTGTAGCGTGTAGGGTGTAGAGTGTAGCGTGTAGCGTGTAGAGTGTAGCGTGTAGCGTGTAGGGTGTAGAGTGTAGGGTGTAGCGTGTAGGGTGTAGCGTGTAGGGTGTAGGGTTTATGGTGTAGAGTGTAGGGTGTACTATGTAGGGTGTAGAGTATAGCGTGTAGCGTGTAGGGTGTAGGGTGTAGCGTGTAGCGTGTAGCGTGTAGAGTGTAGCGTGTAGGGTGTAGGGTGTAGCGTGTAGCATGTAGCATGTAGGGTGTAGGGTGTAGAGTGTAGCGTGTATGGTGTAGGGTGTAGAGTGTAGGGTGTGGAGTGTAGGGTGTAGCATGTAGGTTGTAGGGTGTAGCGTGTAGGGTGTAGAGTGTAGCGTGTAGCGTGTAGGGTGTAGGGTGTAGAGTGTAGCGTGTAAGGGTAGAGTGAGGATGTAGAGTGTTGGGTGTAGGGTGTAGAGTAGAGTGTAGAGTGTAGGGTGTAGAGTGTAGGTTGTAGAGTGCACATTTTTCCCCATTTCCCCACTGGGTCATAACTTCTGTTAGAATGATCAGAGGTTGAAATGTTTTGCGTTTTCCTGCTCTTTCCAATGGCCTACAAGCATAACTGAAGCAGTGAGCAGCAGTCTCTATTAGTATAGGAGATAACAGAAAACATTTCACAATTTTCCCCATTTCCCAATTGGGTCATAACTTCTGTTACAATGATAAGAGGTTGAAATTTTTTGCGTTTTCCTGCTCTTTCCAATGGCCTACAAGCAAAAGTGAAGCGGTGAGCAGCAGTTTCTATTAGTATAGGAGATAACAGAAAACATTTCACATTTTTCCCCATTTCCCCATTGGGTCTGTTGTGAATTTGTTTTTTGGGCTCCCCCGGTGGTCACTGGTGGTACTGGTCTTGTGTGCTTCACTTTCTCTGTTCACCTGTTTCCATCAGGATATGGGAGTATCCTATTTAGCCTTGCTGCTCAGTTATTCTAGTGCCGGCCATCAATGTAACCAGAGCCTTTCTGTTGCATGTTCCTGCTTCTAGACTACTATCAGCTAAGTTGGACTCTTAGTCCTAAGTTTGTTTTGCATTTTTGTTCCAGTTCACAGTTATGTTATTTTTCTGTAGCTGGAAGCTCTTGTGGGCCGAAATTGCCACTCCGGTGTCATGAGTTGACACATGAGTCTTAAAGTAATTTCGGGATGGTATTTTAATAGGGTTTTCAGCTGACCGTGAAGTTCCCTATTGTATCTTCTTGCTATCTAGTAAGCGGACCTCGCTTTGCTGAACCTACCTTCATACTACGTATGTCTTTTCCTCTGAACTCACCGTCAATATATGTGGGGGGCTTCTGTCTCCTTTTTGGGGGAATTTCCCTAGAGGTAAGCCAGGTCTGTCTTTTCCTCTATTAGGGTTAGTTAGTCCTCCGGCTGGCGCTGGGCGTCTAGGGATAAAACGTAGGTACGTCACCCGGCCACTGTTAGTTGTGTGATAGGTTTGGCTCATGGTCAGCTCGAGATTCCATCACCCAGGAGCTGTTCTGTTATTTATGTTCTCTGACTTTCCCTTGCCATTGGGAACCATGACAGTATGGCCGGCCAAGGGTTAAAACCGTTGGCAGAAGAAAGGAGAGAAAAAGAAGTCTGCAGATTTTTTTTTTTTTTTTTTCCTCTGAGCTTGCTTTTTAGTTGACTCAGTTGCATTTCTGCTCTAATTGCAGCCTTTGTCTCTCTCTCTCCTTCTAATCCTTGAATGGCTCTGATCTCACCTGATTAAAATGGATCCTCAGAGTGTGGCTACAGGTTTGAATAATCTTGCTATGAAGGTTCAAAATTTACAGGATTTTGTTATTCATGCTCCTATATCTGAACCTAGAATTCCTATACCAGAATTTTTCTCCGGGGATAGATCTCGTTTCCTGAATTTCAAAAATAATTGTAAATTATTTCTTTCCCTGAGATCTCGCTCCGCTGGAGATCCCGCACAGCAGGTTAAGATAGTAATTTCCTTGCTGCGGGGTGACCCTCAAAACTGGGCATTTGCATTGGCACCCGGGGATCCTGCGTTGCTCAATGTGGATGCGTTTTTTCTGGCTTTGGGGTTGCTTTATGAGGAACCTAACTTAGGGCCATCAAGGCTTTTTCAGCCTGAATCTCTATCTCAAGGGCAAGATGAAGCTGAAATATACTGCCAAAAATTTCGTAAATGGTCTGTGCTTACTCAGTGGAATGAGTGCGCCCTGGCGGCGAATTTCAGAGAGGGTCTCTCTGATGCCATTAAAGATGTTATGGTGGGGTTCCCTGCACCTACAGGTCTGAATGAGTCCATGACAATGGCTATTCAGATTGATCGGCGTTTGCGGGAGCGCAAACCTGTGCACCATTTGGCGGTGTCTTCTGAGAAGGCTCCAGAAAATATGCAATGTGATAGAATTCTGTCCAGAAGCGAACGGCAGAATTTTAGGCGAAAAAATGGGTTGTGCTTCTATTGTGGTGATTCAACTCATGTTATATCAGCATGCTCTAAACGTACAAAAAAGGTTGATAAGTCTATTTCAATTGGCACTTTACAGTCTAAGTTTATTCTGTCTGTGACCTTGATTTGTTCATTATCGTCAATTACTGCGGATGCCTATGTCGACTCTGGCGCCGCTTTGAGTCTAATGGATTGGTCCTTTGCCAGGTGCTGTGGGTTTGATCTAGAGCCTCTGGAAGTTCCTATACCTCTGAAGGGTATTGACTCTACACCATTGGCTAGTAATAAACCACAATACTGGACACAAGTGACTATGCGTATGAATCCAGACCATCAGGAGATGATTCGCTTCCTTGTGTTGTACAATCTACATGACGTTTTGGTGCTCGGATTACCATGGTTACAAGCTCATAACCCAGTCCTTGACTGGAAAGCAATGTCTGTGTTAAGCTGGGGATGTCAGGGGGCTCATGGGGACGTACCTTTGGTTTCCATTTCGTCATCTATTCCCTCTGAGATTCCGGAATTTTTATCTGATTATCGTGATGTTTTTGAGGAGCCTAAGCTTGGTTCACTACCTCCTCACAGAGATTGCGATTGTGCCATAGATCTGATTCCGGGCAGTAAATTTCCAAAGGGTCGTTTATTTAATCTATCTGTACCTGAACATGCTGCTATGCGAGAATATATTAAGGAGTCCCTGGAAAAGGGACATATTCGTCCTTCTTCATCTCCCTTAGGAGCCGGATTTTTCTTTGTATCTAAAAAAGATGGCTCTTTGAGGCCGTGTATTGATTATCGACTCTTGAATAAAATTACAGTCAAATATCAGTATCCTCTGCCACTGCTTACTGATTTGTTTGCTCGAATAAAAGGGGCTAAGTGGTTCTCTAAGATTGATCTCCGTGGGGCGTATAATTTGGTGCGAATTAAGCAGGGGGATGAGTGGAAAACCGCATTTAATACGCCCGAGGGCCAATTTGAGTATTTAGTAATGCCTTTTGGTCTTTCAAATGCCCCTTCAGTCTTTCAGTCCTTTATGCATGACATTTTCCGTGAATATTTGGATAAATTTATGATCGTGTATCTGGATGATATTTTGATTTTTTCGGATGACTGGGATTCTCATGTCCAACAGGTCAGGAGGGTTTTTCAGGTTTTGTGGGCTAATTCCTTGTGTGTGAAGGGTTCTAAGTGTATTTTTGGGGTTCAAAAGATTTCTTTTTTGGGGTACATTTTTTCCCCCTCTTCCATTGAGATGGATCCTGTCAAGGTTCGGGCTATTTGTGATTGGACGCAACCTTCTTCTCTTAAGAGCCTTCAGAAATTTTTGGGCTTTGCTAATTTTTATCGTCGATTTATAACTGGTTTTTCTGATGTTGCTAAACCTTTGACTGATTTGACCAAAAAGGGTGCTGATGTTGCTGATTGGTCCCCTGCTGCTGTGGAGGCCTTTCGGGAGCTTAAGCGCCGCTTTTCTTCCGCCCCTGTGTTGCGTCAGCCTGATGTTACTCTTCCTTTTCAGGTTGAGGTCGATGCTTCCGAGATCGGAGCTGGGGCGGTCTTGTCGCAGAAAAGTTCCGACTGCTCCGTGATGAGACCTTGTGCGTTCTTTTCTCGAAAATTTTCGCCCGCCGAGTGAAATTATGATATTGGTAATCGGGAGCTTTTGGCTATGAAGTGGGCTTTTGAGGAGTGGCGTCATTGGCTTGAGGGGGCAAGACATCAGGTGGTGGTATTGACCGATCACAAGAATTTGATTTATCTTGAGTCTGCCAGGCGCTTGAATCCTAGACAGGCGCGCTGGTCGTTGTTTTTCTCTCGGTTTAATTTTGTGGTCTCATACTTACCGGGTTCTAAAAATGTGAAGGCGGATGCCCTTTCTAGGAGTTTTGAGCCTGATTCCCCTGGTGATTCTGAACCTACAGGTATCCTTAAGGATGGGGTGATATTATCTGCTGTTTCCCCAGACCTGCGACGGGATTTGCAGGAGTTTCAGGCGGATAGACCTGATCGTTGCCCGCCTGGTAGACTGTTTGATCCTGATGATTGGACCAGTAGAGTCATCTCGGAGGTTCATTCTTCTGTGTTGGCAGGTCATCCCGGGATCTTTGGTACCAGGGATTTGGTGGCTAGGTCCTTCTGGTGGCCTTCCCTGTCTCGAGATGTACAAGTTTTTGTGCAGTCTTGTGATGTTTGTGCTCGGGCCAAACCTTGTTGTTCTCGGGCTAGCGGATTGTTGTTATCTTTGCTTATTCCGAAGAGGCCTTGGACTCACATCTCTATGGATTTTATTTCTGATCTCCCTGTTTCTCACAAAATGTCTGTCATCTGGGTGGTGTGTGACCGTTTTTCAAAGATGGTTCATTTGGTGCCCTTGCCTAAGTTGCCTTCCTCATCCGAGTTGGTTCCTCTGTTTTTTCAAAATGTGGTTCGCTTGCATGGTATTCCGGAGAATATCGTTTCTGACAGGGGGACCCAGTTCGTGTCTAGATTTTGGCGGGCGTTCTGTGCTAGGATGGGCATTGATTTGTCTTTTTCGTCTGCGTTCCATCCTCAGACTAATGGCCAGACTGAGCGAACTAATCAGACCTTGGAGACTTATTTGAGGTGTTTTGTGTCTGCAGATCAGGATGACTGGGTTGCCTTTTTGCCGTTGGCGGAGTTTGCCCTCAATAATCGGGCTAGTTCTGCCACTTTGGTTTCTCCTTTTTTTTGCAATTCGGGGTTTCATCCTCATTTTTCTTCCGGTCAGGTGGAGTCTTCGGATTGTCCTGGAGTGGATACTGTGGTGGATAGGTTACATCAGATTTGGGGACAGGTGGTGGACAATTTGAAGTTGTCCCAGGAAAAGACTCGGCATTTTGCTAACCGCCGTCGTCGTGTTGGTCCTCGTCTTCGTGTTGGGGACTTGGTGTGGTTGTCTTCTCGTTTTGTCCCTATGAGGGTTTCTTCTCCTAAGTTTAAGCCTCGGTTCATCGGCCCGTATAAGATTTTGGAGATTCTTAACCCCGTGTCCTTTCGATTGGACCTCCCAGCATCTTTTTCTATCCATAATGTCTTCCATCGGTCATTATTGCGCAGGTATGAGGTACCGGTTGTGCCTTCTGTTGAGCCTCCCGCTCCGGTGTTGGTTGAGGGTGAATTGGAGTACGTTGTGGAGAAGATCTTGGACTCCCGTGTTTCCAGACGGAAACTTCAGTATCTGGTCAAGTGGAAGGGCTACGGTCAGGAGGATAATTCTTGGGTGACAGCCTCTGATGTTCATGCCTCTGATTTGGTCCGTGCCTTTCATAGGGCTCATCCTGATCGCCCTGGTGGTTCTTGTGAGGGTTCGGTGCCCCCTCCTTGAGGGGGGGGTACTGTTGTGAATTTGGTTTTTGGGCTCCCCCGGTGGTCACTGGTGGTACTGGACTTGTGTGCTTCACTTTCTCTGTTCACCTGTTTCCATCAGGATATGGGAGTATCCTATTTAGCCTTGCTGCTCAGTTATTCTAGTGCCGGCCATCAATGTAACCAGAGCCTTTCTGTTGCATGTTCCTGCTTCTAGACTACTATCAGCTAAGTTGGACTCTTAGTCCTAAGTTTGTTTTGCATTTTTGTTCCAGTTCACAGTTATGTTATTTTTCTGTAGCTGGAAGCTCTTGTGGGCCGAAATTGCCACTCCGGTGTCATGAGTTGATACATGAGTCTTAAAGTAATTTCGGGATGGTATTTTAATAGGGTTTTCAGCTGACCGTGAAGTTCCCTATTGTATCTTCTTGCTATCTAGTAAGCGGACCTCGCTTTGCTGAACCTACCTTCATACTACGTATGTCTTTTCCTCTGAACTCACCGTCAATATATGTGGGGGGCTTCTGTCTCCTTTTTGGGGGAATTTCCCTAGAGGTAAGCCAGGTCTGTCTTTTCCTCTATTAGGGTTAGTTAGTCCTCCGGCTGGCGCTGGGCGTCTAGGGATAAAACGTAGGTACGTCACCCGGCCACTGTTAGTTGTGTGATAGGTTTGGCTCATGGTCAGCTCGAGATTCCATCACCCAGGAGCTGTTCTGTTATTTATGTTCTCTGACTTTCCCTTGCCATTGGGAACCATGACATGGGTCATAACTTCTGTTACAATGATCAGAGGTTGAAATTTTTTGCGTTTTCCTGCTCTTTCCAATGGCCTACAAGCAAGGGAGTAGAGTGTAGGATGTAGGGTGTAGGGTGTAGAGTGTAGGGTGTAGGGTGTAGCGTATAGGGTGTAGAGTGTAGCATGTAGGGTGTAGGGTGTAGAGTGTAGGGTGTAGCGTGTAGGGTGTAGAGTGTAGCGTGTACGGTGTAGAGTGTAGCGTGTAGAGTGTACAGTGTAGCGTGTAGCGTGTAGGGTGTAGATTGTAGCATGTAGCGTGAAGGGTGTAGGGTGTAGCGGGTAGCATGTAGAGTGTAGGGTGTAGGGTGTAGCGTGTAGAGTGTAGCGTGTAGGGTGTAGAGTGTAGCGTGTAGGGTGTAGAGTGTAGCATGTAGCATGTAGGGTGTAGGGTTTAGAGTGTAGGGTGTCACGTGTATCGTGTAGGGTGTAGAGTGTAGAGTGTAGCATGTAGGGTGTAGACTGTAGCGTGTAGCTTGTAGGGTGTAGGGTGTAGAATGTAGGGTGTAGCGTATAGGGTGTAGGGTAGAGTGTAGCGTGTAGGGTGTAGGGTGTAGAATGTAGGGTGTAGAGTGTAGGGTGTAGCGTGTAGGGTGTAGAGTGTAGCGTGTAGGGTGTAGAGAGTAGCTTGTAGGGTGTAGAGTGTAGCGTGTAGCGTGTAGGGTGTAGAGTGTAGGGTGTAGTGTGTAGGGTGTAGAGTGTAGCGTGTAGGGTGCAGAGTGTAGCATGTAAAGTGTAGCGTGTAGAGTGTAGAGTGTAGGGTGTAGCGTGTAGGGTGTAGCGTGTAACGTGTAGGGTGTAGCGTGTAGCGTGTAGCGTGTAGAGTGTAGCGTGTAGGGTGTAGGGTGTAGCGTGTAGAGTGTAGCGTGTAGCGTGTAGCTTGTAGCGTGTAGCTTGTAGCGTGTAGGGTGTAGGGTGTAGAGTGTAGCGTGTAGCGTGTAGCGTGTAGGGTGTAGGGTGTAGAGTGTAGGGTGTAGATTGCAGGGTGTAGCATGTAGGGTGTAGGGTGTAGCGTGTAGGGTGTAGAGTGTAGCGTGTAGGGTGTAGCGTGTAGCGTGTAGGGTGTAGAGTGTAGGGTGTAGAGTGCAGGGTGTAGCATGTAGGGTGTAGGGTGTAGCGTGTATGGTGTAGAGTGTAGCGTGTAGGGTGTAGCGTGTAGCGTGTAGCGTGTAGGGTGTAGGGTGTAGCGTGTAGGATGTAGGGTGTAGAGTGTAGCGTGTAAATGTAGAGTGAGGATGTAGAGTGTTGGGTGTAGGGTGTAGAGTGTAGAGTGTAGGGTGTAGAGTGTAGGGTGTAGAGTGCACATTTTTCCCCATTTCTCCACTGGGTCATAACTTCTGTTACAATGATAAGAGGTTGAAATTTTTTGCGTTTTCCTGCTCTTTCCAATGGCCTACAAGCAAAAGTGAAGCGGTGAGCAGCAGTTTCTTTTAGTATAGGAGATAACGGAAAACATTTCACATTTTTCCCCATTTCCCCATTGGGTCATAACTTCTGTTACAGTGATCAGAGGTTGAAACTTTTTGCATTTTCCTGCTCTTTCCAATGGCCTACAAGCAAGGGAGTAGAGTGTAGGATGTAGGGTGTGTGGTGTAGAGTGTAGGGTGTAGGGTGTAGCGTATAGGGTGTAGAGTGTAGCGTGCAGGGTATAGGGTGTAGAGTGTAGGGTGTAGCGTGTAGGGTATAGAGTGTAGCATGTAGGGTGTAGAATGTAGCGTGTAAAGTGTAGCGTGTAGCGTGTAGCGTGTAGCGTGTAGGGTGTAGATTGTAGCGTGTAGCGTGTAGGGTGTAGCGGGTAGCGTGTAGAGTGAAGGGTGTAGGGTGTAGCGTGTAGAGTGTAGCGTGTAGGGTGTAGAGTGTAGCGTGTAGGGTGTAACGTGTAGGGTGTAGAGTGTAGCATGTAGCGTGTAGGGTTTAGAGTGTAGGGTGTCACGTGTAGCGTGTAGGGTGTAGGGTGTACAGTGCAGAGTGTAGCGTGTAGGGTGTAGAGTGTAGCTTGTAGCGTGTAGGGTGTAGGGTGTAGAATGTAGGGTGTAGCGTATAGGGTGTAGAGTGTAGCGTGTAGGGTGTAGGGTGTAGAGTGTAGGGTGTAGCGTGCAGGGTGTAGAGTGTAGGGTGTAGAGAGTAGCGTGTAGGGTGTAGAGTGTAGCGTGTAGCATGTAGTGTGTAGGGTGTAGAGTGTAGGGTGTAGTGTGTAGGGTGTAGAGTGTAGCGTGTAGGGTGTAGAGTGTAGCGTGTAGCGTATAGCGTGTAGAGTGTAGAGTGTAGGGTGTAGCGTGTAGGGTGTAGCGTGTAGCGTGTAGGGTGTAGGGTGTAGGGTGTAGAGTGTAGGGTGTACTGTGTAGGGTGTAGAGTATAGCGTGTAGGGTGTAGGGTGTAGCGTGTAGGGTGTAGCTTGTAGCGTGTAGAGTGTAGCGTGTAGGGTGCAGGGTGTAGAGTGTAGGGTGTAGCGTGTAGGGTGTAGAGTGTAGCGTGTAGGGTGTAGAGTGTAGCGTGTAGGGTGTAGATTGTAGCGTGTAGCGTGAAGTGGGTAGGGTGTAGCGGGTAGCGTGTACGGTGTAGGGTTTAGAGTGTAGGGTGTCGCGTGTAGCGTGTAGGGTGTAGGGTGTAGGGTGTACAGTGTAGAGTGTAGCGTGTAGGGTGCAGAGTGCAGCATGTAGCGTGTAGGGTGTAGAGTGTAGCGTGTAGGGTGTAGGGTGTAGAGTGTAGGGTGTAGCGTGTAGGGTGTAGCGTGTAGCGTGTAGGGTGTAGAGTGTAGCGTGTAGGGTGTAGAGTGTAGGGTGTAGCGTGTAGAGTGTAGAGTGTAGCGTGTAGGGTGTAGGGTGTAGAGTGTAGAGTGTAGGGTGTAGCACGTAGGGTGTAGAGTGTAGCATGTAGCGTGTAGCGTGTAGGGTGTAGGGTGTAGAGTGTAGCGTGTAGCGTGTAGGTTGTATCGTGTAGGGTGTAGAGTGTAGCGTGTAGCGTGTAGGGTGTAGCGTGTAGGGTGTAGAGTGTAGCGTGTAGGGTGTAGAGTGTAGCGTGTAGCGTGTAGGGTGTAGGGTGTAGAGTGTAGGGTGTAGCGTGTAGGGTGTAGAGTGTAGCGTGTAGGGTGTAGAGTGCAGAGTGTAGCGTGTAGGGTGTAGAGTGTAGCGTGTAGGGTGTAGCGTGTAGGGTGTAGAGTGTAGCGTGTAATGTGTAGAGTGTAACGTGTAGCGTGTAGGGTGTAGGGTGTAGCGTGTAGCGTGTAGGGTGTGGAGTGTAGCGTGTAGGGTGTAGGGTGTAGCGTGTAGGTTGTAGAGTGTAGCGTGTAGGGTGTAGAGTGTAACGTGTAGCGTGTAGGGTGTAGGGTGTAGCGTGCAGCGTATAGCGTGTAGCGTGTAGGTTGTAGAGCGTAGCGTGTAGCGTGTAGAGTGTAGCGTGTAGATTGTAGGGTGTAGGGTGTAGCGTGTAGAGTGTAGCGTGTAGCGTGTAGCGTGTAGCATGTAGCGTGTAGGGTGCAGGGTGTAGAGTGTAGCGTGTAGCGTGTAGCGTGTAGGGTGTAGGGTGTAGAGTGTAGGGTGTAGCGTGTAGGGTGTAGGGTGTGGCGTGTAGGGTGCAGAGTGTAGCGTGTAGCGTGTAGGGTGTAGGGTGTAGCGTGTAGGGTGTATCGTGAAGCGTGTGGGGTGTAGCGTGTAGCGTGTAGTGTGTAGGGTGTAGGGTGTAGCATGTAGGGTGTAGCGTGTAGGGTGTAGAGTGTAGCATGTAGCGTGTAGGGTGTAAAGTGTAGGGTGTAGCGTGTAGGGTGTAGAGTGTAGCTTGTAGCGTGTAGGGTGTAGGGTGTAGGGTGTAGGGTGTAGCATGTAGGGTGTAGCGTGTAGGGTGTAGAGTGTAGCATGTAGCGTGTAGGGTGTAAAGTGTAGGGCGTAGCGTGTAGGGTGTACAGTGTAGCGTGTAGCATGTAGGGTGTAGAGTGTAGGGTGTAGCGTGTAGGGTGTAGGGTGTAGCGTGTAGGTTGTAGAGTGTAGCGTGAAGGGTGTAGAGTGTAACGTGTAGCGTGTAGGGTGTAGGGTGTAGCGTGTAGCGTATAGCGTGTAGCGTGTAGGGTGTAGAGCGTAGCGTGTAGCGTGTAGAGTGTAGCGTGTAGCGTGTAGCGTGTAGAGTGTAGCGTGTAGCGTGTAGCGTGTAGGGTGTAGAGTGTAGGGTGTAGCGTGTAGGGTGTAGAGTGTAGCGTGTAGCGTGTAGGGTGTAGGGTGTAGCGTGTAGGGTGTATCGTGTAGCGTGTAGCGTGTGGGGTGTAGCGTGTAGCGTGTAGTGTGTAGGGTGTAGGGTGTAGAGTGTAGCGTGTAGGGTGTAGAGTGTAGCGTGTAGCGTGTAGGGTTTAGGGTGTAGCATGTAGTGTGTAGCGTGTAGGGTGTAGAGTGTAGCATGTAGCGCGTAGGGTGTAAAGTGTAGGGTGTAGCGTGTAGGGTGTAGAGTGTAGCGTGTAGGGTGTAGAGTGTACGGTGTAGCGTGTAGGGTGTAGCGTGTAGGGTGTAGTGTGTAGCGTGTAGGGTGTAGCGTGTAGCGTGTAGCGTGTAGGGTGTACGGTGTAGCGTGTAGGGTGTAGAGTGTAGGGTGTAGCGTGTAGGGTGTAGCATGTAGGGTGTAGGGTGTTGCTTGTAGGGTGTAGAGTGTAGCGTGTAAGGTGTAGCGTGTAGGGTGTAGCGTGTAGCATGTAGGGTGTAGCGTGTAGGGTGTACGGAGTAGAGTGTAGGGTGTAGAGTGTAGCGTGTAGCGTGTAGGGTGTAGGGTTTAGAGTGCAGGGTGTAGCATGTAGGGTGTAAAGAGTAGCGTGTAGAGTGTAGCATGTAGCGTGTAGGGTGTAAAGAGAAGGGTGTAGCGTGTAGGGTGTAGAGTGTAGCGTGTAGCGTGTAGGGTGTAGAGTGTAGGGTGTAGCGTGTAGGGTGTAGAGTGTAGCATGTAACGTGTAGCGTGTAGAGTGTAGGGTGTAGGGTGTAGAGTGTAGGGTGTATCATGTAGGGTGTAGAGTGTAGCGTGTATAGTGTAGGGTGTAGCGTGTAGGGTGTAGAGTGTAGTGTGTAGCGTGTAGGGTGTAGAGTGTAGGGTGCAGCATGTAGCGTGTAGAGTGTAGGGTGTAGCGTGTAGGGTGTAGAGTGTAGCGTGTAGGGTGTAGGGTGTAGCGCGTAGGGTGTAGAGTGTATCGTGTAGGGTGTAGAGTGTAGCGTGTATAGTGTAGGGTGTAGCGTGTAGGGTGTAGAGTGTAGCATGTAGCGTGTAGGGTGTAGAGTGTAGCGTGTAGGGTGTAGGGTGTAGAGTGCAGCGCGTAGCGTGTAGGGTGTAGAGTGTAGCGTGTAGGGTGTAGGGTGTAGAGAGTAGCGTGTAGCGTGTAGGGTGTAGGGTGCAGAGTGTAGGGTGTAGCTTGTAGGGTGTAGAGTGTAGCGTGCAGCATGTAGCGTGTAGCGTGTAGAGTGTAGGGTGTAGCGTGTAGGGTGTAGAGTGTAGCGTGTAGCGTGTAGGGTGTAGGGTGTAGTGTGTAGGGTGTAGAGTGTAGCGTGTAGGGTGTAGAGTGTAATGTGTAGGGTGTAGCGTGTAGCATGTAGTGTGCAGGGTGTAGAGTGTAGCGTGTAGCGTGTAGAGTGTAGCGTGTAGAGTGTAGGGTGTAGGGTGTAGCCTGTAGAGTGTAGCGTGTAGAATGTAGGGTGTAGAGTGTAGCGTGCAGCGTGTAGAGTGTAGCGTGTAACATGTAGGGTGTAGGGTGTCGCGTGTAGGGTGTAGAGTGTAGCGTGTAGCGTGTAGGGTGTAGCGTGTAGGGTGTAGCGTGTAGCGTGCAGGGTGTACGGTGTAGAGTGTAGCGTGTAGGGTGTAGAGTGTAGCGTGTAGGGTGTAGGGTGTAGAGTGTAGGGTGTAGCATGTAGGGTGTAGCGTGTAGCGTGTAGGGTGTAGGGTGTAGCGTGTAGGGTGTAGAGTGTAGCGTGTAGGGTGTAGAGTGTAATGTGTAGGGTGTAGGGTGTAGCGTGTAGCGTGTAGAGTGTAGCGTGTAGAGTGTAGGCTGTAGGGTGTAGCCTGTAGAGTGTAGCGTGTAGCGTGTGGCGTGTAGCGTGTAGGGTGTAAGGTGTAGAGTGTAGCGTGTAGCGTGTAGTGTGTAGGGTGTAGAGTGTAGGGGTGTAGCATGTAGGGTGTAGGGTGTAGCGTGTAGGGTGTAGAGTGCAGCGTGTAGCGTGTAGGGTGTAGGGTGTAGCGTGTAGGGTGTAGCGTGTAGCGTGTAGGGTGTACGGTGTAGAGTGTAGGGTGTAGCATGTAGGGTGTAGGGTGTAGCGTGCAGAGTGTAGCATGTAGCGTGTAGGGTGTAAAGTGTAGGGTGTAGCGTGTAGGGTGTAGAGTGTAGCGTGTAGCATGTAGGGTGTAGCGTGTAGGGTGTAGAGTGTAGCGTGTAGCGTGTAGGGTGTAGGGTGTAGCGTGTAGAGTGTAGGGTGTAGCGTGTAGGGTGTAGAGTGTAGCGTGTAGGGTGTAGGGTGTAGAGTGTAGAGTGTAGCGTGTAGGGTGTAGAGTGTAGCATGTAGCGTGTAGGGTGTAGAGTGTAGCGTGTAGGGTGTAGGGTGTAGGGTGTGGAGTGTAGTGTGTAGGGTGTAGCGTGTAGCGTGTAGGGTGTAGAGTGTAGGGTGTAGGGTGTAGCGTGTAGGGTGTAGAGTGTAGCATGTAGCGTGTAGGGTGTAGGGTGTAGAGTGTAGGGTGTAGAGTGCAGAGTGTTGCGTGTAGGGTGTAGAGTGTAGCGTGTAGGGTGTAGGGTGTAGCGTGTAGGGTGTAGAGTGTAGCGTGTATGGTGTAGAGTGTAGCGTGTAGGGTGTAGCGTGTAGCGTGTAGCGTGTAGGGTGTAGGGTGTAGCGTGTAGGATGTAGGGTGTAGAGTGTAGCGTGTAAATGTAGAGTGAGGATGTAGAGTGTTGGGTGTAGGGTGTAGAGTAGAGTGTAGAGTGTAGGGTGTAGAGTGTAGGGTGTAGAGTGCACATTTTTCCCCATTTCTCCACTGGGTCATAACTTCTGTTACAATGATAAGAGGTTGAAATTTTTTGCGTTTTCCTGCTCTTTCCAATGGCCTACAAGCAAAAGTGAAGCGGTGAGCAGCAGTTTCTTTTAGTATAGGAGATAACGGAAAACATTTCACATTTTTCCCCATTTCCCCATTGGGTCATAACTTCTGTTACAGTGATCAGAGGTTGAAACTTTTTGCATTTTCCTGCTCTTTCCAATGGCCTACAAGCAAGGGAGTAGAGTGTAGGATGTAGGGTGTAGGGTGTAGAGTGTAGGGTGTAGGGTGTAGCGTATAGGGTGTAGAGTGTAGCGTGCAGGGTATAGGGTGTAGAGTGTAGGGTGTAGCGTGTAGGGTATAGAGTGTAGCATGTAGGGTGTAGAATGTAGCGTGTAAAGTGTAGAGTGTAGCGTGTAGCGTGTAGCGTGTAGGGTGTAGATTGTAGCGTGTAGCGTGTAGGGTGTAGCGGGTAGCGTGTAGAGTGAAGGGTGTAGGGTGTAGCGTGTAGAGTGTAGCGTGTAGGGTGTAGAGTGTAGCGTGTAGGGTGTAACGTGTAGGGTGTAGAGTGTAGCATGTAGCGTGTAGGGTGTAGGGTTTAGAGTGTAGGGTGTCACGTGTAGCGTGTAGGGTGTAGGGTGTACAGTGCAGAGTGTAGCGTGTAGGGTGTAGAGTGTAGCTTGTAGCGTGTAGGGTGTAGGGTGTAGAATGTAGGGTGTAGCGTATAGGGTGTAGAGTGTAGCGTGTAGGGTGTAGGGTGTAGAGTGTAGGGTGTAGCGTGCAGGGTGTAGAGTGTAGGGTGTAGAGAGTAGCGTGTAGGGTGTAGAGTGTAGCGTGTAGCATGTAGCGTGTAGGGTGTAGAGTGTAGGGTGTAGTGTGTAGGGTGTAGAGTGTAGCGTGTAGGGTGTAGAGTGTAGCGTGTAGCGTATAGCGTGTAGAGTGTAGAGTGTAGGGTGTAGCGTGTAGGGTGTAGCGTGTAGCGTGTAGGGTGTAGGGTGTAGGGTGTAGAGTGTAGGGTGTACTGTGTAGGGTGTAGAGTATAGCGTGTAGGGTGTAGGGTGTAGCGTGTAGGGTGTAGCTTGTAGCGTGTAGAGTGTAGCGTGTAGGGTGCAGGGTGTAGAGTGTAGGGTGTAGCGTGTAGGGTGTAGAGTGTAGCGTGTAGGGTGTAGAGTGTAGCGTGTAGGGTGTAGAGTGTAGCGTGTAGCGTGTAGGGTGTAGATTGTAGCGTGTAGCGTGAAGTGGGTAGGGTGTAGCGGGTAGCGTGTACGGTGTAGGGTTTAGAGTGTAGGGTGTCGCGTGTAGCGTGTAGGGTGTAGGGTGTAGGGTGTACAGTGTAGAGTGTAGCGTGTAGGGTGCAGAGTGCAGCATGTAGCGTGTAGGGTGTAGAGTGTAGCGTGTAGGGTGTAGGGTGTAGAGTGTAGGGTGTAGCGTGTAGGGTGTAGCGTGTAGCGTGTAGGGTGTAGAGTGTAGCGTGTAGGGTGTAGAGTGTAGGGTGTAGCGTGTAGGGTGTAGAGTGTAGCGTGTAGGGTGTAGGGTGTAGAGTGTAGAGTGTAGGGTGTAGCACGTAGGGTGTAGAGTGTAGCATGTAGCGTGTAGCGTGTAGGGTGTAGGGTGTAGAGTGTAGCGTGTAGCGTGTAGGTTGTATCGTGTAGGGTGTAGAGTGTAGCGTGTAGCGTGTAGGGTGTAGCGTGTAGGGTGTAGCGTGTAGGGTGTAGAGTGTAGAGTGTAGGGTGTATCGTGTAGCGTGTAGGGTGTAGAGTGTAGCGTGTAGAGTGTAGCGTGTAGGGTGTAGAGTGTAGCGTGTAGGGTGTAGGGTGTAGGGTGTGGAGTGTAGTGTGTAGGTTGTAGCGTGTAGCTTGTAGAGTGTAGGGTGTAGCGTGTAGGGTGTAGAGTGTAGCGTGTAGCGTGTAGGGTGTAGGGTGTAGAGTGTAGGGTGTAGCCTGTAGGGTGTAGAGTGTAGCGTGTAGGGTGTAGAGTGCAGAGTGTAGCGTGTAGGGTGTAGAGTGTAGCGTGTAGGGTGTAGGGTGTAGCGTGTAGGGTGTAGAGTGTAGCGTGTAATGTGTAGAGTGTAACGTGTAGCGTGTAGGGTGTAGGGTGTAGCGTGTAGCGTGTAGGGTGTGGAGTGTAGCGTGTAGGGTGTAGGGTGTAGCGTGTAGGTTGTAGAGTGTAGCGTGTAGGGTGTAGAGTGTA
Source organism: Ranitomeya variabilis (assembly GCF_051348905.1). NCBI lineage: Eukaryota > Metazoa > Chordata > Amphibia > Anura > Dendrobatidae > Ranitomeya > Ranitomeya variabilis. The sequence continues at coordinate 598,954 of NW_027508080.1, forward strand.
ACGTGTAGCGTGTAGGGTGTAGGGTGTAGCGTGCAGCGTATAGCGTGTAGCGTGTAGGTTGTAGAGCGTAGCGTGTAGCGTGTAGAGTGTAGCGTGTAGATTGTAGGGTGTAGGGTGTAGCGTGTAGAGTGTAGCGTGTAGCGTGTAGCGTGTAGCATGTAGCGTGTAGGGTGCAGGGTGTAGAGTGTAGCGTGTAGCGTGTAGCGTGTAGGGTGTAGGGTGTAGAGTGTAGGGTGTAGCGTGTAGGGTGTAGGGTGTAGCGTGTAGGGTGCAGAGTGTAGCGTGTAGCGTGTAGGGTGTAGGGTGTAGCGTGTAGGGTGTATCGTGAAGCGTGTGGGGTGTAGCGTGTAGCGTGTAGTGTGTAGGGTGTAGGGTGTAGCATGTAGGGTGTAGCGTGTAGGGTGTAGAGTGTAGCATGTAGCGTGTAGGGTGTAAAGTGTAGGGTGTAGCGTGTAGGGTGTAGAGTGTAGCATGTAGCGTGTAGGGTGTAGGGTGTAGGGTGTAGCATGTAGGGTGTAGCGTGTAGGGTGTAGAGTGTAGCATGTAGCGTGTAGGGTGTAAAGTGTAGGGCGTAGCGTGTAGGGTGTACAGTGTAGCGTGTAGCATGTAGGGTGTAGAGTGTAGGGTGTAGCGTGTAGGGTGTAGGGTGTAGCGTGTAGGTTGTAGAGTGTAGCGTGTAGGGTGTAGAGTGTAACGTGTAGCGTGTAGGGTGTAGGGTGTAGCGTGTAGCGTATAGCGTGTAGCGTGTAGGGTGTAGAGCGTAGCGTGTAGCGTGTAGAGTGTAGCGTGTAGCGTGTAGCGTGTAGAGTGTAGCGTGTAGCGTGTAGCGTGTAGGGTGTAGAGTGTAGGGTGTAGCGTGTAGGGTGTAGAGTGTAGCGTGTAGCGTGTAGCGTGTGGGGTGTAGCGTGTAGCGTGTAGTGTGTAGGGTGTAGGGTGTAGCGTGTAGCGTGTAGGGTGTAGAGTGTAGGGTGTAGCGTGTAGGGTGTAGAGTGTAGCATGTAACGTGTAGCGTGTAGAGTGTAGGGTGTAGGGTGTAGAGTGTAGGGTGTATCATGTAGGGTGTAGAGTGTAGCGTGTATAGTGTAGGGTGTAGCGTGTAGGGTGTAGAGTGTAGTGTGTAGCGTGTAGGGTGTAAAGAGAAGGGTGTAGCGTGTAGGGTGTAGAGTGTAGCGTGTAGCGTGTAGGGTGTAGAGTGTAGGGTGTAGCGTGTAGGGTGTAGAGTGTAGCATGTAACGTGTAGCGTGTAGAGTGTAGGGTGTAGGGTGTAGAGTGTAGGGTGTATCATGTAGGGTGTAGAGTGTAGCGTGTATAGTGTAGGGTGTAGCGTGTAGGGTGTAGAGTGTAGTGTGTAGCATGTAGGGTGTAGAGTGTAGGGTGTAGCGTGTAGGGTGTAGAGTGTAGCGTGTAGGGTGTAGGGTGTAGTGCGTAGGGTGTAGAGTGTATCGTGTAGGGTGTAGAGTGTAGCGTGTATAGTGTAGGGTGTAGCGTGTAGGGTGTAGAGTGTAGCATGTAGCGTGTAGGGTGTAGAGTGTAGCGTGTAGGGTGTAGGGTGTAGAGTGCAGCGCGTAGCGTGTAGGGTGTAGAGTGTAGCGTGTAGGGTGTAGGGTGTAGAGAGTAGCGTGTAGCGTGTAGGGTGTAGGGTGCAGAGTGTAGGGTGTAGCTTGTAGGGTGTAGAGTGTAGCGTGCAGCATGTAGCGTGTAGCGTGTAGAGTGTAGGGTGTAGCGTGTAGGGTGTAGAGTGTAGCGTGTAGCGTGTAGGGTGTAGGGTGTAGTGTGTAGGGTGTAGAGTGTAGCGTGTAGGGTGTAGAGTGTAATGTGTAGGGTGTAGCGTGTAGCATGTAGTGTGCAGGGTGTAGAGTGTAGCGTGTAGCGTGTAGAGTGTAGCGTGTAGAGTGTAGGGTGTAGGGTGTAGCCTGTAGAGTGTAGCGTGTAGAATGTAGGGTGTAGAGTGTAGCGTGCAGCGTGTAGAGTGTAGCGTGTAACATGTAGGGTGTAGGGTGTCGCGTGTAGGGTGTAGAGTGTAGCGTGTAGCGTGTAGGGTGTAGCGTGTAGCGTGTAGGGTGTAGCGTGTAGCGTGTAGCGTGCAGGGTGTACGGTGTAGAGTGTAGCGTGTAGGGTGTAGAGTGTAGCGTGTAGGGTGTAGGGTGTAGAGTGTAGGGTGTAGCATGTAGGGTGTAGCGTGTAGCGTGTAGGGTGTAGGGTGTAGCGTGTAGGGTGTAGAGTGTAGCGTGTAGGGTGTAGAGTGTAATGTGTAGGGTGTAGGGTGTAGCGTGTAGCGTGTAGAGTGTAGCGTGTAGAGTGTAGGGTGTAGGGTGTAGCCTGTAGAGTGTAGCGTGTAGCGTGTGGCGTGTAGCGTGTAGGGTGTAAGGTGTAGAGTGTAGCGTGTAGCGTGTAGTGTGTAGGGTGTAGAGTGTAGGGGTGTAGCATGTAGGGTGTAGGGTGTAGCGTGTAGGGTGTAGAGTGTAGCGTGTAGCGTGTAGAATGTAGGGTGTAGCGTGTAGGGTGTAGCGTGTAGCGTGTAGGGTGTACGGTGTAGAGTGTAGGGTGTAGCATGTAGGGTGTAGGGTGTAGCGTGCAGAGTGTAGCATGTAGCGTGTAGGGTGTAAAGTGTAGGGTGTAGCGTGTAGGGTGTAGAGTGTAGCGTGTAGCATGTAGGGTGTAGCGTGTAGGGTGTAGAGTGTAGCGTGTAGCGTGTAGGGTGTAGGGTGTAGCGTGTAGAGTGTAGGGTGTAGCGTGTAGGGTGTAGAGTGTAGCGTGTAGGGTGTAGGGTGTAGAGTGTAGAGTGTAGCGTGTAGGGTGTAGAGTGTAGCATGTAGCGTGTAGCGTGTAGGGTGTAGGGTGTAGAGTGTAGCGTGTAGCGTGTAGGTTGTAGCGTGTAGGGTGTAGAGTGTAGCGTGTAGCGTGTAGGATGTAGGGTGTAGCGTGTAGGGTGTAGCGTGTAGCGTGCAGGGTGTAGAGTGTAGCGTGTAGAGTGTAGGGTGTAGCGTGTAGGGTGTAGAGTGTAGCGTGTAGGGTGTAGAGTGTAGAGTGTAGGGTGTATCGTGTAGGGTGTAGAGTGTAGCGTGTAGCGTGTATAGTGTAGGGTGTAGCGTGTAGGGTGTAGAGTGTAGCGTGTAGCGTGTAGGGTGTAGAGTGTAGCGTGTAGGGTGTAGGGTGTGGAGTGTAGTGTGTAGGGTGTAGCGTGTAGCGTGTAGGGTGTAGAGTGTAGGGTGTAGGGTGTAGCGTGTAGGGTGTAGAGTGTAGCATGTAGCGTGTAGGGTGTAGGGTGTAGAGTGTAGGGTGTAGAGTGCAGAGTGTTGCGTGTAGGGTGTAGAGTGTAGCGTGTAGGGTGTAGGGTGTAGCGTGTAGGGTGTAGAGTGTAGCGTGTAGGGTGTAGAGTGTAACGTCTAGGGTGTAGGGTGTAGCGTGTAGCGTGTAGGGTGTAGAGTGTAGCGTGTAGGGTGTAGGGTGTAGCGTGTAGGTTGTAGAGTGTAGCGTGTAGGGTGTAGAGTGTAACGTGTAGCGTGTAGGGTGTAGCATGTAGCGTATAGCGTGTAGCGTGTAGGGTGTAGAGCGTAGCGTGTAGCGTGTAGAGTGTAGCGTGTAGATTGTAGGGTGTAGGGTGTAGCGTGTAGAGTGTAGCGTGTAGCGTGTAGCGTGTAGGGTGTAGGGTGTAGAGTGTAGCGTGTAGCGTGTAGGGTGTAAGGTGTAGAGTGTAGGTGTAGCGTGTAGAGTGTAGCGTGTAGCGTGTAGCGTGTAGGGTGTAGGGTGTAGAGTGTAGCGTGTAGCGTGTAGGGTGTAAGGTGTAGAGTGTAGGGTGTAGCGTGTAGGGTGTAGCGTGTAGGGTGTAGCGTGTAGCGTATAGCGTGTAGGGTGTAGGGTGTAGCGTGTAGGGTGTATCGTGTAGCGTGTGGGGTGTAGCGTGTAGCGTGTAGTGTGTAGGGTGTAGGGTGTAGAGTGTAGCGTGTAGGGTGTAGCGTGTAGCGTGTAGGGTGTAGGGTGTAGCATGTAGGGTGTAGCGTGTAGGGTGTAGAGTGTAGCATGTAGCGTGTAGGGTGTAAAGTGTAGAGTGTAGCGTGTAGGGTGTAGAGTGTAGCGTGTAGCGTGTAGGGTGTAGAGTGTAGGGTGTAGCGTGTAGCGTGTAGGATGTAGGGTGTAGCGCGTAGGGTGTAGCGTGTAGCGTGTAGGGTGTAGAGTGTAGCGTGTAGCGTGTAGAGTGTAGGGTGTAGCGTGTAGGGTGTAGAGTGTAGCGTGTATAGTGTAGGGTGTAGCGTGTAGGGTGTAGAGTGTAGCATGTAGCGTGTAGGGTGTAGGGTGTAGAGTGCAGCGCGTAGCGTGTAGGGTGTAGAGTGTAGCGTGTAGGGTGTAGGGTGTAGAGAGTAGCGTGTAGCGTGTAGGGTGTAGGGTGCAGAGTGTAGGGTGTAGCTTGTAGGGTGTAGAGTGTAGCGTGCAGCATGTAGCGTGTAGCGTGTAGGGTGTAGGGTGTAGTGTGTAGGGTGTAGAGTGTAGCGTGTAGGGTGTAGAGTGTAATGTGTAGGGTGTAGCGTGTAGCGTGTAGTGTGCAGGGTGTAGAGTGTAGCGTGTAGCGTGTAGAGTGTAGCGTGTAGAGTGTAGGGTGTAGGGTGTAGCCTGTAGAGTGTAGCGTATAGAATGTAGGGTGTAGAGTGTAGCGTGCAGCGTGTAGAGTGTAGCGTGTAACATGTAGGGTGTAGGGTGTCGCGTGTAGGGTGTAGAGTGTAGCGTGTAGCGTGTAGGGTGTAGCGTGTAGCGTGTAGGGTGTAGCGTGTAGCGTGTAGCGTGCAGGGTGTACGGTGTAGAGTGTAGCGTGTAGGGTGTAGAGTGTAGCGTGTAGGGTGTAGGGTGTAGAGTGTAGGGTGTAGCATGTAGGGTGTAGCGTGTAGCGTGTAGGGTGTAGGGTGTAGCGTGTAGGGTGTAGAGTGTAGCGTGTAGGGTGTAGAGTGTAATGTGTAGGGTGTAGGGTGTAGCGTGTAGCGTGTAGAGTGTAGCGTGTAGAGTGTAGGGTGTAGGGTGTAGCCTGTAGAGTGTAGCGTGTAGCGTGTGGCGTGTAGCGTGTAGGGTGTAAGGTGTAGAGTGTAGCGTGTAGTGTGTAGGGTGTAGAGTGTAGGGGTGTAGCATGTAGGGTGTAGCGTGTAGCGTGTAGGGTGTACGGTGTAGAGTGTAGGGTGTAGCATGTAGGGTGTAGGGTGTAGCGTGCAGAGTGTAGCATGTAGCGTGTAGGGTGTAAAGTGTAGGGTGTAGCGTGTAGGGTGTAGAGTGTAGCGTGTAGCATGTAGGGTGTAGCGTGTAGGGTGTAGAGTGTAGCGTGTAGCGTGTAGGGTGTAGGGTGTAGCGTGTAGAGTGTAGGGTGTAGCGTGTAGGGTGTAGAGTGTAGCGTGTAGGGTGTAGGGTGTAGAGTGTAGAGTGTAGCGTGTAGGGTGTAGAGTGTAGCATGTAGCGTGTAGCGTGTAGGGTGTAGGGTGTAGAGTGTAGCGTGTAGCGTGTAGGTTGTAGCGTGTAGGGTGTAGAGTGTAGCGTGTAGCGTGTAGGATGTAGGGTGTAGCGTGTAGGGTGTAGCGTGTAGCGTGCAGGGTGTAGAGTGTAGCGTGTAGAGTGTAGGGTGTAGCGTGTAGGGTGTAGAGTGTAGCGTGTAGGGTGTAGAGTGTAGAGTGTAGGGTGTATCGTGTAGGGTGTAGAGTGTAGCGTGTAGCGTGTATAGTGTAGGGTGTAGCGTGTAGAGTGTAGCGTGTAGCGTGTAGGGTGTAGAGTGTAGCGTGTAGGGTGTAGGGTGTAGGGTGTGGAGTGTAGTGTGTAGGGTGTAGCGTGTAGCATGTAGGGTGTAGAGTGTAGGGTGTAGGGTGTAGCGTGTAGGGTGTAGAGTGTAGCATGTAGCGTGTAGGGTGTAGGGTGTAGAGTGTAGGGTGTAGAGTGCAGAGTGTTGCGTGTAGGGTGTAGAGTGTAGCGTGTAGGGTGTAGGGTGTAGCGTGTAGGGTGTAGAGTGTAGCGTGTAGGGTGTAGAGTGTAACGTCTAGGGTGTAGGGTGTAGCGTGTAGCGTGTAGGGTGTAGAGTGTAGCGTGTAGGGTGTAGGGTGTAGCGTGTAGGTTGTAGAGTGTAGCGTGTAGGGTGTAGAGTGTAACGTGTAGCGTGTAGGGTGTAGCGTGTAGCGTATAGCGTGTAGCGTGTAGGGTGTAGAGCGTAGCGTGTAGCGTGTAGAGTGTAGCGTGTAGATTGTAGGGTGTAGGGTGTAGCGCGTAGAGTGTAGCGTGTAGCGTGTAGCGTGTAGGGTGTAGGGTGTAGAGTGTAGCGTGTAGAGTGTAGGGTGTAAGGTGTAGAGTGTAGGGTGTAGAGTGTAGCGTGTAGCGTGTAGCGTGTAGGGTGTAGGGTGTAGAGTGTAGCGTGTAGGGTGTAAGGTGTAGAGTGTAGGGTGTAGCGTGTAGGGTGTAGCGTGTAGGGTGTAGCGTGTAGCGTATAGCGTGTAGGGTGTAGGGTGTAGCGTGTAGGGTGTATCGTGTAGCGTGTGGGGTGTAGCGTGTAGCGTGTAGTGTGTAGGGTGTAGGGTGTAGAGTGTAGCGTGTAGGGTGTAGCGTGTAGCGTGTAGGGTGTAGGGTGTAGCATGTAGGGTGTAGCGTGTAGGGTGTAGAGTGTAGCATGTAGCGTGTAGGGTGTAAAGTGTAGAGTGTAGCGTGTAGGGTGTAGCGTGTAGCGTGTAGCGTGTAGGGTGTAGAGTGTAGGGTGTAGCGTGTAGCGTGTAGGATGTAGGGTGTAGCGCGTAGGGTGTAGCGTGTAGCGTGTAGGGTGTAGAGTGTAGCGTGTAGCGTGTAGAGTGTAGGGTGTAGCGTGTAGGGTGTAGAGTGTAGCGTGTAGGGTGTAGGGTGTAGAGTGTAGAGTGTAGGGTGTATCGTGTAGGGTGTAGAGTGTAGCGTGTAGCATGTATAGTGTAGGGTGTAGCGTGTAGGGTGTAGAGTGTAGGGTGTAGCGTATAGGGTGTAGAGTGTAGCGTGTAGGGTGTAGGGTGTAGCGTGTAGGGTGTAGAGTGTAGCGTGTAGGGTGTAGAGTGTAGGGTGTAGCGTGTAGGGTGTAGAGTGTAGCGTGTAGCGTGTAGGGTGTAGGGTGTAGCGTGTAGGGTGTATCGTGTAGCGTGTAGCGAGTGGGGTGTAGCGTGTAGCATTTAGTGTGTAGGGTGTAGGGTGTAGAGTGTAGCGTGTAGGGTGTAGAGTGTAGCGTGTAGCGTGTAGGGTGTAGGGTGTAGGGTGTAGCATGTAGCGCGTAGGGTGTAAAGTGTAGGGTGTAGCGTGTAGGGTGTAGCGTGTAGCGTGTAGCGTGTAGCGTGTAGGGTGTAGGGTGTAGAGTGTAGCGTGTAGGGTGTATAGTGTAGGGTGTAGCGTGTAGGGTGTAGAGTGTAGCGTGTAGGGTGTAGAGTGTAGCGTGTAGGGTGTAGGGTGTGGAGTGTAGGGTGTAGCGTGTAGTGTGTAGAGTGTAGGGTGTAGGGTGTAGCGTGTAGGGTGTAGGGTGTAGAGTGTAGCATGTAGCGTGTAGGGTGTAGAGTGTAGCGTGTAGGATGTAGGGTGTAGCGTGTAGGGTGTAGAGTGTAGCGTGTAGGGTGTAGAGTGTAACGTCTAGCGTGTAGGGTGTAGGGTGTAGTGTGTAGCGTGTAGGGTGTAGAGTGTAGCGTGTAAGGTGTAGGGTGTAGGGTGTAGTGTGTAGGTTGTAGAGTGTAGCGTGTAGGGTGTAGAGTGTAACGTGTAGCGTGTAGGGTGTAGGGTGTAGCGTGTAGCGTATAGCGTGTAGCGTGTAGGGTGTAGAGCGTAGCGTGTAGCGTGTAGAGTGTAGCGTGTAGATTGTAGGGTGTAGGGTGTAGCATGTAGAGTGTAGCGTGTAGCGTGTAGCGTGTAGGGTGTAGGGTGTAGAGTGTAGCAAGTAGGGTGTAGGGTGTAGAGTGTAGGGTGTAGCGTGTAGGGTGTAGGGTGTAGCGTGTAGGGTGTAGAGTGTAGCGTGTAGCATGTAGGGTGTAGGGTGTAGCGTGTAGGGTGTAGCATGTAGGGTGTAGGGTGTAGAGTGTAGCGTGTAGGGTGTAGCGTGTAGCGTTTAGTGTGTAGGGTGTAGAGTGTAGAGTGTAGCGTGTAGGGTGTAGAGTGTAGGGTGTAGGGTGTAGGGTGTAGAGTGTAGCGTGTAGCGTGTAGGGTGTAGGGTGTAGCGTGTAGGGTGTAGCGTGTAGCGTGTAGTGTGTAGGGTGTAGGGTGTAGAGTGTAGCGTGTGGGGTGTAGCGTGTAGCGTGTAGTGTGTAGGGTGTAGGGTGTAGAGTGTAGCGTGTAAGGTGTAGCGTGTAGCGTGTAGGGTGTAGGGTGTAGCATGTAGGGTGTAGCGTGTAGGGTGTAGAGTGTAGCATGTAGCGTGTAGGGTGTAAAGTGTAGGGTGTAGCGTGTAGGGTGTAGAGTGTAGCGTGTAGCGTGTAGGGTGTAGAGTGTAGGGTGTAGCGTGTAGGGTGTAGGGTGTAGCGTGTAGGTTGTGGAGTGTAGCGTGTAGGGTGTAGAGTGTAACGTGTAGCGTGTAGGGTGTAGGGTGTAGCGTGTAGCGTATAGCGTGTAGCGTGTAGGGTGTAGAGTGTAGCGTGTAGCGTGTAGAGTGTAGCGTGTAGATTGTAGCGTGTAGATTGTAGCGTGTAGGGTGTAGCGTGTAGAGTGTAGCGTGTAGCGTGTAGCGTGTAGCGTGTAGCGTGTAGAGTGTAGCGTGTAGCGTGTAGCGTGTAGGGTGTAGAGTGTCGGGTGTAGCGTATAGGGTGTAGAGTGTAGCGTGTAGCGTGTAGGGTGTAGGGTGTAGCGTGTAGGGTGTATCGTGTAGCGTGTAGCATGTGGGGTGTAGCGTGTAGCGTGTAGTGTGTAGGGTGTAGGGTGTAGAGTGTAGCGTGTAGGGTGTAGAGTGTAGCGTGTAGCGTGTAGGGTGTAGGGTGTAGCATGTAGTGTGTAGCGTGTAGGGTGTAGAGTGTAGCATGTAGTGCGTAGGGTGTAAAGTGTAGGGTGTAGCGTGTAGGGTGTAGCGTGTAGCGTGTAGAGTGTAGGGTGTAGCGTGTAGGGTGTAGAGTGTAGCGTGTAGGGTGTAGGGTGTAGAGTGTAGAGTGTAGGGTGTAGAGTGTAGCATGTAGCGTTTAGCGTGTAGGGTGTAGAGTGTAGCGTGTAGCGTGTAGGTTGTAGCGTGTAGGGTGTAGAGTGTAGCGTGTAGCGTGTAGAGTGTAGGGTGTAGCGTGTAGGGTGTAGAGTGTAGCGTGTAGGGTGTAGGGTGTAGAGTGTAGAGTGTAGGGTGTATCGTGTAGGGTGTAGAGTGTAACGTGTAGCGTGTATAGTGTAGGGTGTAGCGTGTAGGGAGTAGAGTGTAGGGTGTAGCGTATAGGGTGTAGAGTGTAGCGTGTAGGGTGTAGCGTGTAGCGTGTAGTGTGTAGGGTGTAGGGTGTAGAGTGTAGCGTGTAGGGTGTAGAGTGTAGCGTGTAGGGTGTAGGGTGTAGCATGTAGTGTGTAGCGTGTAGGGTGTAGAGTGTAGCATGTAGCGCGTAGGGTGTAAAGTGTAGGGTGTAGCGTGTAGCGTGTAGCTTGTAGAGTGTAGGGTGTAGCGTGTAGGGTGTAGAGTGTAGCGTGTAGGGTGTAGGGTGTAGAGTGTAGCGTGTAGCGTGTAGCGTGTAGGGTGTAGGGTGTAGGGTGTAGCATGTAGCGTGTAGCGTGTAGGGTGTAGGGTGTAGAGTGTAGCGTGTAGCGTGTAGGTTGTAGCGTGTAGGGTGTAGAGTGTAGCGTGTAGCGTGTAGGATGTAGGGTGTAGCGTGTAGGGTGTAGCGTGTAGCGTGTAGCGTGTAGGATGTAGGGTGTAGCGTGTAGGGTGTAGCGTGTAGCGTGTAGTGTGTAGGGTGTAGGGTGTAGAGTGTAGCGTGTAGGGTGTAGAGTGTAGCGTGTAGCGTGTAGGGTGTAGGGTGTAGCATGTAGTGTGTAGCGTGTAGGGTGTAGAGTGTAGCATGTAGTGCGTAGGGTGTAAAGTGTAGGGTGTAGCGTGTAGGGTGTAGCGTGTAGCGTGTAGAGTGTAGGGTGTAGCGTGTAGGGTGTAGAGTGTAGCGTGTAGGGTGTAGGGTGTAGAGTGTAGAGTGTAGGGTGTAGAGTGTAGCATGTAGCGTTTAGCGTGTAGGGTGTAGAGTGTAGCGTGTAGCGTGTAGGTTGTAGCGTGTAGGGTGTAGAGTGTAGCGTGTAGCGTGTAGAGTGTAGGGTGTAGCGTGTAGGGTGTAGAGTGTAGCGTGTAGGGTGTAGGGTGTAGAGTGTAGAGTGTAGGGTGTATCGTGTAGGGTGTAGAGTGTAACGTGTAGCGTGTATAGTGTAGGGTGTAGCGTGTAGGGAGTAGAGTGTAGGGTGTAGCGTATAGGGTGTAGAGTGTAGCGTGTAGGGTGTAGCGTGTAGCGTGTAGTGTGTAGGGTGTAGGGTGTAGAGTGTAGCGTGTAGGGTGTAGAGTGTAGCGTGTAGGGTGTAGGGTGTAGCATGTAGTGTGTAGCGTGTAGGGTGTAGAGTGTAGCATGTAGCGCGTAGGGTGTAAAGTGTAGGGTGTAGCGTGTAGCGTGTAGCTTGTAGAGTGTAGGGTGTAGCGTGTAGGGTGTAGAGTGTAGCGTGTAGGGTGTAGGGTGTAGAGTGTAGCGTGTAGCGTGTAGCGTGTAGGGTGTAGGGTGTAGGGTGTAGCATGTAGCGTGTAGCGTGTAGGGTGTAGGGTGTAGAGTGTAGCGTGTAGCGTGTAGGTTGTAGCGTGTAGGGTGTAGAGTGTAGCGTGTAGCGTGTAGGATGTAGGGTGTAGCGTGTAGGGTGTAGCGTGTAGGGTGTAGAGTGTAGCGTGTAGCGTGTAGAGTGTAGGGTGTAGCGTGTAAAGTGTAGAGTGTAGCGTGTAGGGTGTAGAGTGTAGGGTGTAGAGTGTAGCGTGTAGCGAGTAGGGTGTAGAGTGTAGCGTGTAGGGTGTAGGGTGTAGGGTGTGGAGTGTAGTGTGTAGGGTGTAGCGTGTAGCGTGTAGAGTGTAGGGTGTAGCGTGTAGGGTGTAGAGTGTAGCGTGTAGCGAGTAGGGTGTAGAGTGTAGCGTGTAGGGTGTAGGGTGTAGGGTGTGGAGTGTAGTGTGTAGGGTGTAGCGTGTAGCGTGTAGAGTGTAGGGTGTAGGGTGTAGCGTGTAGAGTGTAGCATGTAGCGTGTAGCGTGTAGGGTGTAGGGTGTAGAGTGTAGGGTGTAGCGTGTAGGGTGTAGAGTGTAGTGTGTAGGGTGTAGAGTGCAGAGTGTAGCGTGTAGGGTGTAGAGTGTAGCGTGTAGGGTGTAGAGTGTAGCGTGTAGGGTGTAGAGTGTAACGTGTAGCGTGTAGGGTGTAGCGTGTAGCGTGTAGGGTGTAGAGTGTAGCGTGTAGGGTGTAGGGTGTAGCGTGTAGGTTGTAGAGTGTAGTGTGTAGGGTGTAGAGTGTAACGTGTAGCGTGTAGGGTGTAGGGTGTAGCGTGTAGCGTATAGCGTGTAGCGTGTAGCGTGTAGGGTGTAGAGCGTAGCGTGTAGCGTGTAGAGTGTAGCGTGTAGATTATAGGGTGTAGGGTGTAGCGTGTAGCGTGTAGGGTGTAGGGTGTAGAGTTTAGCGTGTAGCGTGTAGGGTGTAGGGTGTAGAGTGTAGGGTGTAGCGTGTAGGGTGTAGGGTGTAGCGTGTAGGGTGTAGTGTGTAGCGTGTAGCGTGTAGGGTGTAGGGTGTAGCGTGTAGGGTGTATCGTGTAGCGTGTGGAGTGTAGCGTGTAGCGTGTAGTGTGTAGGGTGTAGGGTGTAGAGTGTAGCGTGTAGGGTGTAGAGTGTAGCGTGTAGGGTGTAGGGTGTAGGGTGTAGCGTGTAGGGTGTAGAGTGTAGCATGTAGCGTGTAGGGTGTAAAGTGTAGGGTGTAGCGTGTAGGGTGTAGAGTGTAGTGTGTAGCGTGTAGGGTGTAGAGTGTAGGGTATAGCGTGTAGGGTGTAGGGTGTAGGGTGTAGCGTGTAGGTTGTAGAGTGTAGCATGCAGGGTGTAGAGTGTAACGTGTAGCGTGTAGGGTGTAGGGTGTAGAGCGTAGCGTGTAGCGTGTAGAGTGTAGCGTGTAGATTGTAGCGTGTAGGGTGTAGCGTGTAGAGTGTAGCGTGTAGCGTGTAGGGTTTAGGGTGTAGAGTGTAGCGTGTAGCGTGTAGCGTGTAGGGTGTAGGGTGTAGAGTGTAGGGTGTAGCGTGTAGAGTGTAGCGTGTAGCGTGTAGGGTGTAGGGTGTAGGGTGTAGCATGTAGTGTGTAGCGTGTAGGGTGTAGAGTGTAGCATGTAGCGTGTAGGGTGTAAAGTGTAGGGTGTAGCGTGTAGAGTGTAGCGTGTAGGGTGTAGAGTGTAGGGTGTAGCGTGTAGGATGTAGCGTGTAGGGTGTAGCGTGTAGGGTGTAGCGTGAAGCGTGTAGCGTGTAGGGTGTAGGGTGTAGCGTGTAGGGTGTAGCATGTAGGGTGTAGGGTGTAGCGTGTAGGGTGTAGAGTGTAGCGTGTAGCGTGTAGGGTGTAGCGTGTAGCGTGTAGGGTGTAGCGTGTAGGGTGTACGTTGTAGAGTGTAGGGTGTAGAGTGTAGAGTGTAGCGTGTAGGGTTTAGAGTGTAGGGTGTAGCATGTAGGGTGTAGGAAATAGCGTGTAGAGTGTAGCATAAAGCGTGTAGGGTGTAAAGTGTAGGGTGTAGCGTGTAGGGTGTAGGGTGTAGCGTGTAGGTTGTAGAGTGTAGCGTGCAGGGTGTAGAGTGTAACGTGTAGCGTGTAGGGTGTAGGGTGTAGCTGTAGCGTATAGCGTGTAGCATGTAGGGTGTAGAGCGTAGCGTGTAGCGTGTAGAGTGTAGCGTGTAGATTGTAGCATGTAGGGTGTAGCGTGTAGAGTGTAGCGTGTAGCGTGTAGGGTGTAGGGTGTAGAGTGTAGCGTGTAGCGTGTAGCGTGTAGCGTGTAGGGTGTAGGGTGTAGAGTGTAGGGTGTAGCGTGTAGAGTGTAGCGTGTAGGGTGTAGGGTGTAGCGTGTAGGGTGTATCGTGTAGCATGTGGGGTGTAGCGTGTAGCGTGTAGTGTGTAGGGTGTAGGGTGTAGAGTGTAGCGTGTAGGGTGTAGAGTGTAGCGTGTAGCGTGTAGGGTGTAGGGTGTAGGGTGTAGCATGTAGTGTGTAGCGTGTAGGGTGTAGAGTGTAGCATGTAGCGCGTAGGGTGTAAAGTGTAGGGTGTAGCGTGTAGGGTGTAGAGTGTAGCGTGTAGGGTGTAGAGTGTAGGGTGTAGCGTGTAGGATGTAGCGTGTAGGGTGTAGCGTGTAGCGTGTAGGGTGTAGCGTGAAGCGTGTAGCGTGTAGGGTGTAGGGTGTAGCGTGTAGGGTGTAGCATGTAGGGTGTAGGGTGTAGCGTGTAGGGTGTAGAGTGTAGCGTGTAGCTTGTAGGGTGTAGCGTGTAGGGTGTAGCGTGTAGCATGTAGGGTGTAGCGTGTAGGGTGTACGGTGTAGAGTGTAGGGTGTAGAGTGTAGAGTGTAGCGTGTAGGGTGTAGGGTTTAGAGTGTAGGGTGTAGCGTGTAGGGTGTAGAGTGTAGCGTGTAGGGTGTAGAATGTAGGGTGTAGCATGTAGGGTGTAGAGTGTAGTGTGTAGGGTGTAGGGTGTAGAGTGTAGGGTGTAGCGTGTAGGGTGTAGAGTGTAGCATGTAGCGTGTAGCGTGTAGGGTGTAGGGTGTAGAGTGTAGGGTGTATCATGTAGGGTGTAGAGTGTATCGTGTATAGTGTAGGGTGTAGCGTGTAGGGTGTAGAGTGTAGCGTGTAGCGTGTAGGGTGTAGAGTGTAGGGTGCAGCATGTAGCGTGTAGCGTGTAGAGTGTAGGGTGTAGCGTGTAGGGTGTAGAGTGTAGCGTGTAGCGTGTAGGGTGTAGGGTGTAGCGTGTAGGGTGTAGAGTGTATCGTGTAGGGTGTAGAGTGTAGCGTGTATAGTGTAGGGTGCAGCGTGTAGGGTGTAGAGTGTAGCATGTAGCGTGTAGGGTGTAGAGTGTAGCGTGTAGGGTGTAGGGTGTAGAGTGTATCGTGTAGGGTGTATAGTGTAGGGTGTAGCGTGTAGGGTGTAGAGTGTAGCGTGTAGGGTGTAGAGTGTAGCGTGTAGGGTGTAGGGTGTTGGGTGTAGAGTGTAGGGTGTAGCGTGTAGGGTGTAGAGAGTAGCGTGTAGCGTGTAGGGTGTAGGGTGCAGAGTGTAGGGTGTAGCGTGTATTGTGTAGAGTGTAGCGTGCAGCATGTAGCGTGTAGCGTTTAGAGTGTAGGGTGTAGCGTGTAGGGTGTAGAGTGTAGCGTGTAGCGTGTAGGGTGTAGAGTGTAATGTGTAGGGTGTAGGGTGTAGCATGTAGCGTGTAGTGTGCAGGGTGTAGAGTGTAGCGTGTAGCGTGTAGAGTGTAGCGTGTAGGGTGTAGGGTGTAGCCTGTAGAGTGTAGCGTGTAGGGTGTAGGGTGTAGAGTGTAGCGTGTAGGGTGTAGACTGTAGGGTGTAACATGTAGGGTGTAGGGTGTAGCGTGTAGTGTGTAGAGTGTAGCGTGTAGCGTGTAGGGTGTAGCGTGTAGCATGTAGGGTGTAGCGTGTAGGGTGTACGGTGTAGAGTGTAGCGTGTAGGGTGTAGAGTGTAGCGTGTAGGGTGTAGGGTGTAGAGTGTAGGGTGTAGCATGTAGGGTGTAGGGTGTAGCGTGTAGAGTGTAGCATGTAGCATGTAGGGTGTAAAGTGTAGGGTGTAGCGTGTAGGGTGTAGAGTGTAGCGTGTAGCGTGTAGGGTGTAGAGTGTAGCGTGTAGCGTATAGCGTGTAGGGTGTAGAGTGTAGAGTGTAGCGTGTAGCGTGTAGCGTGTTGCGTGTAGGGTGTAGGGTTTAGAGTGTAGGGTGTAGCATGTAGGGTGTAAGGTGTAGCGTGTAGGGTGTAGAGTGTAGAGTGTAGGGTGTAGAGTGTAGGGTGTAGAGTGTAGAGTGTAGGGTGTAGAGTGTAGGGTGTAGGGTGTAGAGTGTAGGATGTAGAGTGTAGGGTGTAGAGTGTAGGGTGTAGGGTGTAGAGTGTAGAGTGTAGAGTGTAGGGTGTTGAGTGTAGGGTGTGGAGTGTAGAGTGTACCTTGTAGGGTGTAGATTGTAGGTTGTATAGTGCAGAGTGTAGGGTATAGAGTGTAGGATGTAGAGTGTAGAGTGTAGGATGAAGGGAGTAGAGTGTAGGGTGTAGCGTGTTGAGTGTAGGGTGTAGAGTGTAGAGTGTACCTTGTAGGGTGTAGATTGTTGGTTGTATAGTGTAGAGTGTAGGGTATAGAGTGTAGGATGTAGAGTGTAGAGTGTAGGATGAAGGGAGTAGAGTGTAGGATGTAGGGTGTAGGGTGAAGAGTGTAGGATGTAGGGTGTAGCGTATAGGGTGTAGAGTGTAGCGTGTAGGGTGTAGAGTGTAGGGTGTAGCGTGTAGGGTGTAGAGTGTAGCGTGTAGGGTGTAGAGTGTAGCGTGTAGTGTGTAGAGTGTAGCGTGTAGCGTGTAGGGTGTAGATTGTAGCGTGTAGCATGTAGCGTGTAGGGTGTAGGGTGTAGCTGTAGCGTATAGCGTGTAGCATGTAGGGTGTTGAGCGTAGCGTGTAGCGTGTAGAGTGTAGCGTGTAGCGTGTAGCGTGTAGGGTGTAGCGTGTAGAGTGTAGCGTGTAGCGTGTAGCATGTAGGGTGTAGGGTGTAGAGTGTAGCGTGTAGCGTGTAGGGTGTAGGGTGTAGAGTGTAGGGTGTAGCGTGTAGAGTGTAGCGTGTAGCGTGTAGGGTGTAGGGTGTAGCGTGTAGGGTGTATCGTGTAGCGTGTGGGGTGTAGCGTGTAGTGTGTAGTGTGTAGGGTGTAGGGTGTAGAGTGTAGCGTGTAGGGTATAGAGTGTAGCGTGTAGCGTGTAGGGTGTAGGGTGTAGGGTGTAGCATGTAGTGTGTAGCGTGTAGGGTGTAGAGTGTAGCATGTAGCGCGTAGGGTGTAAAGTGTAGGGTGTAGCGTGTAGGGTGTAGAGTGTAGCGTGTAGGGTGTAGAGTGTAGGGTGTAGCGTGTAGGATGTAGCGTGTAGGGTGTAGCGTGTAGGGTGTACGGTGTAGAGTGTAGGGTGTAGAGTGTAGAGTGTAGCGTGTAGGGTGTAGGGTTTAGAGTGTAGGGTGTAGCGTGTAGGGTGTTGAGTGTAGCGTGTAGGGTGTAGAGTGTAGGGTGTAGCATGTAGGGTGTAGAGTGTAGTGTGTAGGGTGTAGGGTGTAGAGTGTAGGGTGTAGCGTCTAGGGTGTAGAGTGTAGCATGTAGCGTGTAGCGTGTAGGGTGTAGGGTGTAGAGTGTAGGGTGTATCATGTAGGGTGTAGAGTGTATCGTGTATAGTGTAGGGTGTAGCGTGTAGGGTGTAGAGTGTAGCGTGTAGCGTGTAGGGTGTAGAGTGTAGGGTGCAGCATGTAGCGTGTAGCGTGTAGAGTGTAGGGTGTAGCGTGTAGGGTGTAGAGTGTAGCGTGTAGCGTGTAGGGTGTAGGGTGTAGCGTGTAGGGTGTAGAGTGTATCGTGTAGGGTGTAGAGTGTAGCGTGTATAGTGTAGGGTGCAGCGTGTAGGGTGTAGAGTGTAGCATGTAGCGTGTAGGGTGTAGAGTGTAGCGTGTAGGGTGTAGGGTGTAGAGTGTATCGTGTAGGGTGTATAGTGTAGGGTGTAGCGTGTAGGGTGTAGAGTGTAGCGTGTAGGGTGTAGAGTGTAGCGTGTAGGGTGTAGGGTGTTGGGTGTAGAGTGTAGGGTGTAGCGTGTAGGGTGTAGAGAGTAGCGTGTAGCGTGTAGGGTGTAGGGTGCAGAGTGTAGGGTGTAGCGTGTATTGTGTAGAGTGTAGCGTGCAGCATGTAGCGTGTAGCGTTTAGAGTGTAGGGTGTAGCGTGTAGGGTGTAGAGTGTAGCGTGTAGCGTGTAGGGTGTAGAGTGTAATGTGTAGGGTGTAGGGTGTAGCATGTAGCGTGTAGTGTGCAGGGTGTAGAGTGTAGAGTGTAGCGTGTAGCGTGTAGAGTGTAGCGTGTAGGGTGTAGGGTGTAGCCTGTAGAGTGTAGCGTGTAGGGTGTAGGGTGTAGAGTGTAGCGTGTAGGGTGTAGACTGTAGGGTGTAACATGTAGGGTGTAGGGTGTAGCGTGTAGTGTGTAGAGTGTAGCGTGTAGCGTGTAGGGTGTAGCGTGTAGCATGTAGGGTGTAGCGTGTAGGGTGTACGGTGTAGAGTGTAGCGTGTAGGGTGTAGAGTGTAGCGTGTAGGGTGTAGGGTGTAGAGTGTAGGGTGTAGCATGTAGGGTGTAGGGTGTAGCGTGTAGAGTGTAGCATGTAGCATGTAGGGTGTAAAGTGTAGGGTGTAGCGTGTAGGGTGTAGAGTGTAGCGTGTAGCGTGTAGGGTGTAGAGTGTAGCGTGTAGCGTATAGCGTGTAGGGTGTAGAGTGTAGAGTGTAGCGTGTAGCGTGTAGCGTGTTGCGTGTAGGGTGTAGGGTTTAGAGTGTAGGGTGTAGCATGTAGGGTGTAAGGTGTAGCGTGTAGGGTGTAGAGTGTAGAGTGTAGGGTGTAGAGTGTAGGGTGTAGAGTGTAGAGTGTAGGGTGTAGAGTGTAGGGTGTAGGGTGTAGAGTGTAGGATGTAGAGTGTAGGGTGTAGAGTGTAGGGTGTAGGGTGTAGAGTGTAGAGTGTAGAGTGTAGGGTGTTGAGTGTAGGGTGTGGAGTGTAGAGTGTACCTTGTAGGGTGTAGATTGTAGGTTGTATAGTGCAGAGTGTAGGGTATAGAGTGTAGGATGTAGAGTGTAGAGTGTAGGATGAAGGGAGTAGAGTGTAGAGTGTAGGGTGTAGCGTGTTGAGTGTAGGGTGTAGAGTGTAGAGTGTACCTTGTAGGGTGTAGATTATTGGTTGTATAGTGTAGAGTGTACGGTATAGAGTGTAGGATGTAGAGTGTAGAGTGTAGGATGAAGGGAGTAGAGTGTAGGATGTAGGGTGTAGGGTGAAGAGTGTAGGATGTAGGGTGTAGCGTATAGGGTGTAGAGTGTAGCGTGTAGGGTGTAGAGTGTAGGGTGTAGCGTGTAGGGTGTAGAGTGTAGCGTGTAGGGTGTAGAGTGTAGCGTGTAGTGTGTAGAGTGTAGCGTGTAGCGTGTAGGGTGTAGATTGTAGCGTGTAGCATGTAGCGTGTAGGGTGTAGGGTGTAGCTGTAGCGTATAGCGTGTAGCATGTAGGGTGTAGAGCGTAGCGTGTAGCGTGTAGAGTGTAGCGTGTAGATTGTAGCGTGTAGGGTGTAGCGTGTAGAGTGTAGCGTGTAGCATGTAGGGTGTAGGGTGTAGAGTGTAGCGTGTAGCGTGTAGGGTGTAGGGTGTAGAGTGTAGGGTGTAGCGTGTAGAGTGTAGCGTGTAGCGTGTAGGGTGTAGGGTGTAGCGTGTAGGGTGTATCGTGTAGCGTGTGGGGTGTAGCGTGTAGCGTGTAGTGTGTAGGGTGTAGGGTGTAGAGTGTAGCGTGTAGGGTATAGAGTGTAGCGTGTAGCGTGTAGGGTGTAGGGTGTAGGGTGTAGCATGTAGTGTGTAGCGTGTAGGGTGTAGAGTGTAGCATGTAGCGCGTAGGGTGTAAAGTGTAGGGTGTAGCGTGTAGGGTGTAGAGTGTAGCGTGTAGGGTGTAGAGTGTAGGGTGTAGCGTGTAGGATGTAGCGTGTAGGGTGTAGCGTGTAGCGTGTAGGGTGTAGCGTGAAGCGTGTAGCGTGTAGGGTGTAGGGTGTAGCGTGTAGGGTGTAGAGTGTAGCGTGTAGCGTGTAGGGTGTAGCGTGTAGGGTGTAGCGTGTAGCGTGTAGGGTGTAGCGTGTAGGGTGTACGGTGTAGAGTGTAGGGTGTAGAGTGTAGAGTGTAGCGTGTAGGGTGTAGGGTTTAGAGTGTAGGGTGTAGCATGTAGGGTGTAGGGAGTAGCGTGTAGAGTGTAGCATGTAACGTGTAGGGTGTAAAGTGTAGGGTGTAGCGTGTAGGGTGTAGAGTGTAGCGTGTAGCGTGTAGGGTGTAGAGTGTAGGGTGTAGCGTGTAGGGTGTAGAGTGAAGCGTGTAACGTGTAGTGTGTAGAGTGTAGGGTGTAGCATGTAGGGTGTAGAGTGTAGTGTGTAGGGTGTAGGGTGTAGAGTGTAGGGTGTAGCGTGTAGGGTGTAGAGTGTAGCATGTAGTGTGTAGCGTGTAGGGTGTAGGGTGTAGAGTGTAGGGTGTATCATGTAGGGTGTAGAGTGTAGCGTGTATAGTGTAGGGTGTAGCGTGTAGGGTGTAGAGTGTAGCGTGTAGCGTGTAGGGTGTAGAGTGTAGGGTGCAGCATGTAGCGTGTAGCGTGTAGAGTGTAGGGTGTAGCGTGTAGGGTGTAGAGTGTAGCGTGTGGCGTGTAGGGTGTAGGGTGTAGCGTGTATGGTGTAGAGTGTATCGTGTAGGGTGTAGAGTGTAGCGTGTATAGTGTAGGGTGTAGCGTGTAGGGTGTAGAGTGTAGCGTGTAGGGTGTAGGGTGTAGAGTGTATCGTGTAGGGTGTAGAGTGTAGCGTGTATAGTGTAGGGTGTAGCGTGTAGGGTGTAGAGTGTAGCGTGTAGGGTGTAGAGTGTAGCGTGTAGGGTGTAGGGTGTAGGGTGTAGAGTGTAGGGTGTAGCGTGTAGGGTGTAGAGAGTAGCGTGTAGCGTGTAGGGTGTAGGGTGCAGAGTGTAGGGTGTAGCGTGTAGGGTGTAGAGTGTAGCGTGCAGCATGTAGCGTGTAGCGTGTAGAGTGTAGGGTGTAGCGTGTAGGGTGTAGAGTGTAGCGTGTAGCGTGTAGGGTGTAGAGTGTAATGTGTAGGGTGTAGGGTGTAGCATGTAGAGTGTAGCGTGTAGCGTGTAGAGTGTAGCGTGTAGGGTGTAGGGTGTAGCCTGTAGCGTGTAGCGTGTAGGGTGTAGACTGTAGGGTGTAATATGTAGGGTGTAGCGTGTAGGGTGTAGATTGTAGCGTGTAGCGTGTAGGGTGTAGCGTGTAGCATGTAGGGTGTAGCGTGTAGCGTGTAGGGTGTACGGTGTAGAGTGTAGCGTGTAGGGTGTAGAGTGTAGCGTGTAGGGTGTAGGGTGTAGAGTGTAGCGTGTAGGGTGTAGAGTGTAGCGTGTAGAGTGTAGGGTGTAGCGTGTAGGGTGTAGAGAGTAGCGTGTAGCGTGTAGGGTGTAGGGTGCAGAGTATAGGGTGTAGCGTGTAGGGTGTAGAGTGTAGCGTGCAGCATGTAGCGTGTAGCGTGTAGGGTGTAGCGTGTAGGGTGTAGGGTGTAGCATGTAGCGTGTAGTGTGCAGGGTGTAGAGTGTAGCGTGTAGCGTGTAGAGTGTAGCGTGTAGGGTGTAGGGTGTAGCCTGTAGAGTGTAGCGTGTAGGGTGTAGGGTGTAGAGTGTAGCGTGTAGGGTGTAGACTGTAGGGTGTAACATGTAGGGTGTAGGGTGTAGCGTGTAGGGTGTAGAGTGTAGCGTGTAGCGTGTAGGGTGTAGCGTGTAGCATGTAGGGTGTAGCGTGTAGCGTGTAGGGTGTACGGTGTAGAGTGTAGCGTGTAGGGTGTAGAGTGTAGCGTGTAGGGTGTAGGGTGTAGAGTGTAGGGTGTAGCATGTAGGGTGTAGGGTGTAGCGTGTAGAGTGTAGCATGTAGCATGTAGGGTGTAAAGTGTAGGGTGTAGCGTGTAGGGTGTAGAGTGTAGCGTGTAGCGTGTAGGGTGTAGAGTGTAGCGTGTAGCGTATAGCATGTAGGGTGTAGAGTGTAGCATGTAGCGTGTAGCGTGTTGCGTGTAGGGTGTAGGGTGTAGAGTGTAGGGTGTAGCATGTAGGGTGTAAGGTGTAGCGTGTAGGGTGTAGAGTGTAGAGTGTAGGGTGTAGGGTGTAGAGTGTAGAGTGTAGGGTGTAGAGTGTAGGGTGTAGAGTGTAGGATGTAGAGTGTAGAGTGTAGAGTGTAGGATGTAGAATGGAGTGTAGGGTGTAGAGTGTAGGGTGTAGGGTGTAGAGTGTAGAGTGTAGGGTGTTGAGTGTAGGGTGTGGAGTGTAGAGTGTACCTTGTAGGGTGTAGATTGTAGGTTGTATAGTGCAGAGTGTAGGGTATAGAGTGTAGCGTGTAGGGTGTAGAGTGTAGGGTGTAGCGTGTAGGGTGTAGAGTGTAGCGTGTAGGGTGTAGAGTGTAGCGTGTAGGGTGTAGAGTGTAGCGTGTAGCGTGTAGGGTGTAGATTGTAGCGTGTAGCATGTAGCGTGTAGGGTGTAGGTTTTAGAGTGTAGGGTGTTGCGTGTAGCGTGTAGGGTGTAGGGTGTACAGTGTAGAGTGTAGCGTGTAGGGTGTAGAGTGTAGCGTGTAGCGTGTAGGGTGTAGGGTGTAGGGTGTAGAATGTAGTGTGTAGCGTATAGGGTGTAGAGTGTAGCGTGTAGCGTGTAGCGTGTAGCGTGTAGGGTGTAGAGTGTAGGGTGTAGGGTGTAGAGTGTAGGGTGTAGCGTGTAGGGTGTAGAGTGTAGCGTGTAGGGTGTAGAGAGTAGCATGTAGGGTGTAGCGTGTAGCGTGTAACGTGTAGGGTGTAGAGTGTAGGTTGTAGTGTGTAGGGTGTAGAGTGTAGCGTGTAGCGTGTAGCGTGTAGAGTGTAGGGTGTAGGGTGTAGAGTGTAGCGTGTAGGGTGTAGGGTGTAGAGTGTAGAGTGTAGGGTGTATCGTGTAGGGTGTAGAGTGTAGCGTGTAGCGTGTATAGTGTAGGGTGTAGCGTGTAGGGTGTAGAGTGAAGCTTGTAGCGTGTAGGGTGTAGAGTGTAGCGTGTAGGGTGTAGGGTGTGGAGTGTAGTGTGTAGGGTGTAGCGTGTAGCGTGTAGGGTGTAGAGTGTAGGGTGTAGAGTGTAGCGTGTAGGGTGTAGAGTGTAGCATGTAGCGTGTAGCGTGTAGGGTGTAGGGTGTAGGGTGTAGCGTGTAGGGTGTAGAGTGTAGCGTGTAGGGTGTAGGGTGTAGCGTGTAGGCTGTAGAGTGTAGCGTGTAGGGTGTAGAGTGTAACGTGTAGCGTGTAGGGTGTAGAGTGTAGCGTGTAGGGTGTAGAGTGTAACGTGTAGCGTGTAGGGTGTAGGGTGTAGCGTGTAGCGTATAGCGTGTAGCGTGTAGGTTGTAGAGCGTAGCGTGTAGCGTGTAGAGTGTAGCGTGTAGATTGTAGGGTGTAGGGTGTAGCGTGTAGAGTGTAGCGTGTAGGGTGTAGCGTGTAGCGTGTAGGTTGTAGAGTGTAGGGTGTAGCGTGTAGGGTGTAGCGTGTAGGGTGTAGAGTGTAGCGTGTAGCGTGTAGGGTGTAGGGTGTAGCGTGTAGGGTGTATCGTGTAGCGTGTGGGGTGTAGCGTGTAGCGTGTAGTGTGTAGGGTGTAGGGTGTAGAATGTAGCGTGTAGGGTGTAGAGTGTAGCGTGTAGCATGTAGGGTGTAGGGTGTAGCATGTAGGGTGTAGCGTGTAGGGTGTAGACTGTAGCATGTAGCGTGTAGGGTGTAAAGTGTAGGGTGTAGCGTGTAGGGTGTAGAGTGTAGCGTGTAGCGTGTAGGGTGTAGAGTATAGGGTGTAGCGTGTAGGGTGTAGGGTGTAGCATGTAGGTTGTAGAGTGTAGTGTGTAGGGTGTAGAGTGTAACGTGTAGCGTGTAGGGTGTAGGGTGTAGCGTGTAGCGTATAGCGTGTAGCGTGCAGGGTGTAGAGCGTAGCGTGTAGCGTGTAGAGTGTAGCGTGTAGATTGTAGTGTGTAGGGTGTAGCGTGTAGAGTGTAGCGTGTAGCGTGTAGCGTGTAGGGTGTAGGGTGTAGAGTGTAGCGTGTAGCGTGTAGCGTGTAGGGTGTAGAGTGAAGGGTGTAGCGTGTAGGGTGTAGAGTGTAGCGTGTAGCGTGTAGGGTGTAGCGTGTAGGGTGTATCGTGTAGCGTGTAGCGTGTGGGGTGTAGCGTGTAGCGTGTAGTGTGTAGGGTGTAGGGTGTAGAGTGTAGCGTGTAGGGTGTAGAGTGTAGAGTGTAGCGTGTAGGGTGTAGGGTGTAGGGTGTAGCATGTAGTGTGTAGCGTGTAGGGTGTAGAGTGTAGCATGTAGCGCGTAGGGTGTAAAGTGTAGGGTGTAGCGTGTAGGGTGTAGCGTGTAGCGTGTAGAGTGTAGAGTGTAGGGTGTAGCGTGTAGGGTGTAGAGTGTAGCGTGTAGGGTGTAGGGTGTAGAGTGTAGAGTGTAGGGTGTAGCGTGTAGGGTGGAGAGTGTAGCGTGTAGCGTGTAGCGTGTAGGGTGTAGGGTGTAGAGTGTAGCGTGTAGCGTGTAGGTTGTAGCGTGTAGGGTGTAGAGTGTAGCGTGTAGGATGTAGGGTGTAGCGTGTAGGGTGTAGCGTGTAGCGTGTAGGGTGTAGAGTGTAGCGTGTAGCGTGTAGAGTGTAGGGTGTAGCGTGTAGGGTGTAGAGTGTAGCGTGTAGGGTGTAGGGTGTAGAGTGTAGGGTGTATCGTGTAGGGTGTAGAGTGTAGCGTGTAGCGTGTATAGTGTAGGGTGTAGCGTGTAGGGTGTAGAGTGTAGCGTGTAGCGTGTAGGGTGTAGAGTGTAGCGTGTAGGGTGTAGGGTGTGGAGTGTAGTGTGTAGGGTGTAGCGTGTAGCGTGTAGAGTGTAGGGTGTAGGGTGTAGCGTGTAGGGTGTAGAGTGTAGCATGTAGCGTGTAGCGTGTAGGGTGCAGGGTGTAGAGTGTAGCGTGTAGGGTGTAGAATGCAGATTGTAGCGTGTAGGGTGTAGAGTGTAGCGTGTAGGGTGTAGGGTGTAGCGTGTAGGGTGTAGAGTGTAGGGTGTAGCGTGTAGGGTGTAGAGTGTAGCGTGTAGGGTGTAGAGAGTAGCGTGTAGGGTGTAGCGTGTAGCGTGTAACGTGTAGGGTGTAGAGTGTAGGTTGTAGCGTGTAGGGTGTAGAGTGTAACGTGTAGCGTGTAGGGTGTAGGGTGTAGCGTGTAGCGTGTAGGGTGTAGAGTGTAGCGTGTAGGGTGTAGCGTGTAGGTTGTAGAGTGTAGCGTGTAGGGTGTAGAGTGTAACGTGTAGCGTGTACGGTGTAGGGTGTAGCGTGTAGCGCATAGCGTGTAGCGTGTAGGGTGTAGAGCGTAGCGTGTAGCGTGTAGAGTGTAGCGTGTAGATTGTAGGGTGTAGGGTGTAGCGTGTAGAGTGTAGCGTGTAGCGTGTAGCGTGTAGGGTGTAGGGTGTAGAGTGTAGCGTGTAGCGTGTAGGGTGTAGGGTGTAGAGTGTAGGGTGTAGCGTGTAGCGTGTAGGGTGTAGCGTGTAGGGTGTAGAGTGTAGCGTGTAGGGTGTAGCGTGTAGGGTGTATCGTGTAGCGTGTGGGGTGTAGCGTGTGGGGTGTAGCGTGTAGTGTGTAGGGTGTAGGGTGTAGAGTGTAGCGTGTAGGGTGTAGAGTGTAGCGTGTAGCGTGTAGGGTGTAGGGTGTAGGGTGTAGCATGTAGGGTGTAGCGTGTAGGGTGTAGAGTGTAGCATGTAGCGTGTAGGGTGTAAAGTGTAGGGTGTAGCGTGTAGGGTGTACAGTGTAGCGTGTAGCGTGTAGGGTGTAGAGTGTAGGGTGTAGCGTGTAGGGTGTAGGGTGTAGGGTGTAGCGTGTAGGTTGTAGAGTGTAGCGTGTAGGGTGTAGAGTGTATTGTGTAGCGTGTAGGGTGTAGGGTGTAGCGTGTAGCGTATAGCGTGTAGCATGTAGGGTGTAGAGCGTAGCGTGTAGCGTGTAGAGTGTAGCGTGTAGATTGTAGCGTGTAGGGTGTAGCGTGTAGAGTGTAGCGTGTAGCGTGTAGGGTGTAGGGTGTAGAGTGTAGCGTGTAGCGTGTAGCGTGTAGGGTGTAGGGTGTAGAGTGTAGGGTGTAGCGTGTAGGGTGTAGAGTGTAGCGTGTAGCGTGTAGGGTGTAGGGTGTAGCGTGTAGGGTGTATCGTGTAGCGTGTAGCGTGTGGGGTGTAGCGTGTAGCGTGTAGGGTGTAGGGTGTAGAGTGTAGCGTGTAGGGTGTAGCATGTAGTGTGTAGCGTGTAGGGTGTAGAGTGTAGCATGTAGCGCGTAGGGTGTAAAGTGTAGGGTGTAGCGTGTAGGGTGTAGCGTGTAGCGTGTAGCGTGTAGAGTGTAGGGTGTAGCGTGTAGGGTGTAGAGTGTAGCGTGTAGGGTGTAGGGTGTAGAGTGTAGAGTGTAGGGTGTAGCGTGTAGGGTGTAGAGTGTAGCATGTAGCGTGTAGCGTGTAGGGTGTAGGGTGTAGAGTGTAGCGTGTAGCGTGTAGGTTGTAGCGTGTAGGGTGTAGAGTGTAGCGTGTAGCGTGTAGGATGTAGGGTGTAGCGTGTAGGGTGTAGTGTGTAGCGTGTAGGGTGTAGAGTGTAGCGTGTAGCGTGTAGAGTGTAGGGTGTAGCGTGTAGGGTGTAGAGTGTAGCGTGTAGGGTGTAGGGTGTAGAGTGTAGGGTGTATCGTGTAGGGTGTAGAGTGTAGCGTGTAGCGTGTATAGTGTAGGGTGTAGCGTGTAGGGTTTAGAGTGTAGCGTATAGCGTGTAGGGTGTAGAGTGTAGCGTGTAGGGTGTAGGGTGTGGAGTGTAGTGTGTAGGGTGTAGCGTGTAGCGTGTAGAGTGTAGGGTGTAGGGTGTAGCGTGTAGGGTGTAGAGTGTAGCATGTAGCGTGTAGGGTGTAGGGTGTAGAGTGTAGCGTGTAGGGTGTAGAGTGCAGAGTGTAGCGTGTAGGGTGTAGAGTGTAGCGTGTAGGGTGTAGGGTGTAGCGTGTAGGGTGTAGAGTGTAGGGTGTAGCGTGTAGGGTGTAGAGTGTAGCGTGTAGGGTGTAGAGAGTAGCGTGTAGGGTGTAGCGTGTAGCGTGTAACGTGTAGGGTGTAGAATGTAGGTTGTAGCGTGTAGGGTGTAGAGTGTAGCGTGTAGGGTGTAGAGTGTAGCGTGTAGGGTGTAGCGTGTAGGTTGTAGAGTGTAGCGTGTAGGGTGTAGAGTGTAACGTGTAGGGTGTAGGGTGTAGCGTGTAGCGCATATCGTGTAGCGTGTAGGGTGTAGAGCGTAGCGTGTAGCGTGTAGAGTGTAGCGTGTAGATTGTAGGGTGTAGGGTGTGGCGTGTAGAGTGTAGCGTGTAGCGTGTAGCGTGTAGGGTGTAGGGTGTAGAGTGTAGCGTGTAGCGTGTAGGGTGTAGGGTGTAGAGTGTAGGGTGTAGCGTGTATCGTGTAGGGTGTAGCGTGTAGGGTGTAGAGTGTAGCGTGTAGGGTGTAGGGTGTAGCGCGTAGGGTGTATCGTGTAGCGTGTGGGGTGTAGCGTGTGGGGTGTAGCGTGTAGCGTGTAGTGTGTAGGGTGTAGGGTGTAGAGTGTAGCGTGTAGGGTGTAGAGTGTAGCGTGTAGCGTGTAGGGTGTAGGGTGTAGGGTGTAGCATGTAGGGTGTAGCGTGTAGGGTGTAGAGTGTAGCATGTAGCTAGTAGGGTGTAAAGTGTAGGGTGTAGCGTGTAGGGTGTACAGTGTAGCTTGTAGCGTGTAGGGTGTAGAGTGTAGGGTGTAGCGTGTAGGGTGTAGGGTGTAGGGTGTAGCGTGTAGGTTGTAGAGTGTAGCGTGTAGGGTGTAGAGTGTAACGTGTAGCGTGTAGGGTGTAGGGTGTAGCGTGTAGCGTATAGCGTGTAGCATGTAGGGTGTAGAGCGTAGCGTGTAGCGTGTAGAGTGTAGCGTGTAGATTGTAGCGTGTAGGGTGTAGCGTGTAGCGTGTAGCGTGTAGGGTGTAGGGTGTAGAGTGTAGCGTGTAGCGTGTGGGGTGTAGGGTGTAGAGTGTAGGGTGTAGCGTGTCGGGTGTAGAGTGTAGGGTGTATAGTGTAGGGTGTAGAGTGTAGCGTGTAGAGTGTATAGTGTAGGGTGTAGCGTGTAGGGTGTAGAGTGTAGCGTGTAGCGTGTAGGGTGTAGAGTGTAGCGTGTAGGGTGTAGGGTGTGGAGTGTAGTGTGTAGGGTGTAGCGTGTAGCGTGTAGAGTGTAGGGTGTAGGGTGTAGCGTGTAGGGTGTAGAGTGTAGCATGTAGCGTGTAGCGTGTAGCATGTAGGGTGTAGGGTGTAGAGTGTAGCGTGTAGGGTGCAGAGTGTAGCGTGTAGGGTGTAGAGTGTAGCGTGTAGGGTGTAGGGTGTAGCGTGTAGGGTGTAGAGTGTAGGGTGTAGCGTGTAGGGTGTAGAGTGTAGCGTGTAGGGTGTAGAGAGTAGCGTGTAGGGTGTAGCGTGTAGCGTGTAACGTGTAGGGTGTAGAGTGTAGGTTGTAGCGTGTAGGGTGTAGAGTGTAACGTGTAGCGTGTAGGGTGTAGGGTGTAGCGTGTAGCGTGTAGGGTGTAGAGTGTAGCGTGTAGGGTGTAGCGTGTAGGTTGTAGAGTGTAGCGTGTAGGGTGTAGAGTGTAACGTGTAGCGTGTAGGGTGTAGGGTGTAGCGTGTAGCGCATATCGTGTACCGTGTAGGGTGTAGAGCGTAGCGTGTAGCGTGTAGAGTGTAGCGTGTAGATTGTAGGGTGTAGGGTGTAGCGTGTAGAGTGTAGCGTGTAGGGTGTAGCGTGTAGCGTGTAGGTTGTAGAGTGTAGGGTGTAGCGTGTAGGGTGTAGCGTGTAGGGTGTAGAGTGTAGCGTGTAGCGTGTAGGGTGTAGGGTGTAGCGTGTAGGGTGTATCGTGTAGCGTGTGGGGTGTAGCGTGTAGCGTGTAGTGTGTAGGGTGTAGGGTGTAGAGTGTAGCGTGTGGGGTGTAGAGTGTAGCGTGTAGCGTGTAGGGTGTAGGGTGTAGCATGTAGGGTGTAGCGTGTAGGGTGTAGAGTGTAGCATGTAGCGTGTAGGGTGTAAAGTGTAGGGTGTAGCGTGTAGGGTGTAGAGTGTAGCGTGTAGCGTGTAGGGTGTAGAGTATAGGGTGTAGCGTGTAGGGTGTAGGGTGTAGCGTGTAGGTTGTAGAGTGTAGCGTGTAGGGTGTAGAGTGTAACGTGTAGCGTGTAGGGTGTAGGGTGTAGCGTGTAGCGTATAGCGTGTAGCGTGCAGGGTGTAGAGCGTAGCGTGTAGCGTGTAGAGTGTAGCGTGTAGATTGTAGTGTGTAGGGTGTAGCGTGTAGAGTGTAGCGTGTAGCGTGTGGCGTGTAGGGTGTAGGGTGTAGAGTGTAGCGTGTAGCGTGTAGCGTGTAGGGTGTAGAGTGTAGGGTGTAGCTTGTAGGGTGTAGAGTGTAGCGTGTAGCGTGTAGGGTGTAGGGTGTAGCGTGTAGGGTGTATCGTGTAGCGTGTAGCGTGTGGGGTGTAGCGTGTAGCGTGTAGTGTGTAGGGTGTAGGGTGTAGAGTGTAGCGTGTAGGGTGTAGAGTGTAGCGTGTAGCGTGTAGGGTGTAGGGTGTAGGGTGTAGCATGTAGTGTGTAGCGTGTAGGGTGTAGAGTGTAGCATGTAGCGCGTAGGGTGTAAAGTGTAGGGTGTAGCGTGTAGGGTGTAGCGTGTAGAGTGTAGAGTGTAGGGTGTAGCG
Source organism: Ranitomeya variabilis (assembly GCF_051348905.1). Classification (NCBI taxonomy): domain Eukaryota; kingdom Metazoa; phylum Chordata; class Amphibia; order Anura; family Dendrobatidae; genus Ranitomeya; species Ranitomeya variabilis. Next base: position 627,359 of record NW_027508080.1, read on the forward strand.
TGTAGGGTGTAGAGTGTAGCGTGTAGGGTGTAGGGTGTAGAGTGTAGAGTGTAGGGTGTAGCGTGTAGGGTGTAGAGTGTAGCGTGTAGCGTGTAGCGTGTAGGGTGTAGGGTGTAGAGTGTAGCGTGTAGCGTGTAGGTTGTAGCGTGTAGGGTGTAGAGTGTAGCGTGTAGGATGTAGGGTGTAGCGTGTAGGGTGTAGCGTGTAGCGTGTAGGGTGTAGAGTGTAGCGTGTAGCGTGTAGAGTGTAGGGTGTAGCGTGTAGGGTGTAGAGTGTAGCGTGTAGGGTGTAGGGTGTAGAGTGTAGGGTGTATCGTGTAGGGTGTAGAGTGTAGCGTGTAGCGTGTATAGTGTAGGGTGTAGCGTGTAGGGTGTAGAGTGTAGCGTGTAGCGTGTAGGGTGTAGAGTGTAGCGTGTAGGGTGTAGGGTGTGGAGTGTAGTGTGTAGGGTGTAGCGTGTAGCGTGTAGAGTGTAGGGTGTAGGGTGTAGCGTGTAGGGTGTAGAGTGTAGCATGTAGCGTGTAGCGTGTAGGGTGTAGGGTGTAGAGTGTAGCGTGTAGGGTGTAGAATGCAGAGTGTAGCGTGTAGGGTGTAGAGTGTAGCGTGTAGGGTGTAGGGTGTAGCGTGTAGGGTGTAGAGTGTAGGGTGTAGGGTGTAGAGTGTAGCGTGTAGGGTGTAGAGAGTAGCGTGTAGGGTGTAGCGTGTAGCGTGTAACGTGTAGGGTGTAGAGTGTAGGTTGTAGCGTGTAGGGTGTAGAGTGTAACGTGTAGCGTGTAGGGTGTAGGGTGTAGCGTGTAGCGTGTAGGGTGTAGAGTGTAGCGTGTAGGGTGTAGCGTGTAGGTTGTAGAGTGTAGCGTGTAGGGTGTAGAGTGTAACGTGTAGCGTGTACGGTGTAGGGTGTAGCGTGTAGCGCATAGCGTGTAGCGTGTAGGGTGTAGAGCGTAGCGTGTAGCGTGTAGAGTGTAGCGTGTAGATTGTAGGGTGTAGGGTGTAGCGTGTAGAGTGTAGCGTGTAGCGTGTAGCGTGTAGGGTGTAGGGTGTAGAGTGTAGCGTGTAGCGTGTAGGGTGTAGGGTGTAGAGTGTAGGGTGTAGCGTGTAGCGTGTAGGGTGTAGCGTGTAGGGTGTAGAGTGTAGCGTGTAGGGTGTAGCGTGTAGGGTGTATCGTGTAGCGTGTGGGGTGTAGCGTGTGGGGTGTAGCGTGTAGCGTGTAGTGTGTAGGGTGTAGGGTGTAGAGTGTAGCGTGTAGGGTGTAGAGTGTAGCGTGTAGCGTGTAGGGTGTAGGGTGTAGGGTGTAGCATGTAGGGTGTAGCGTGTAGGGTGTAGAGTGTAGCATGTAGCGTGTAGGGTGTAAAGTGTAGGGTGTAGCGTGTAGGGTGTACAGTGTAGCGTGTAGCGTGTAGGGTGTAGAGTGTAGGGTGTAGCGTGTAGGGTGTAGGGTGTAGCGTGTAGGTTGTAGAGTGTAGCGTGTAGGGTGTAGAGTGTAACGTGTAGCGTGTAGGGTGTAGGGTGTAGCGTGTAGCGTATAGCGTGTAGCATGTAGGGTGTAGAGCGTAGCGTGTAGCGTGTAGAGTGTAGCGTGTAGATTGTAGCGTGTAGGGTGTAGCGTGTAGAGTGTAGCGTGTAGGGTGTAGGGTGTAGAGTGTAGCGTGTAGCGTGTAGGGTGTAGGGTGTAGAGTGTAGGGTGTAGCGTGTAGGGTGTAGAGTGTAGCGTGTAGCGTGTAGGGTGTAGGGTGTAGCGTGTAGGGTGTATCGTGTAGCGTGTAGCGTGTGGGGTGTAGCGTGTAGCGTGTAGTGTGTAGGGTGTAGGGTGTAGAGTGTAGCGTGTAGGGTATAGAGTGTAGCGTGTAGCGTGTAGGGTGTAGGGTGTAGAGTGTAGCATGTAGTGTGTAGCGTGTAGGGTGTAGAGTGTAGCATGTAGCGCGTAGGGTGTAAAGTGTAGGGTGTAGCGTGTAGGGTGTAGCGTGTAGCGTGTAGCGTGTAGAGTGTAGGGTGTAGCGTGTAGGGTGTAGAGTGTAGCGTGTAGGGTGTAGGGTGTAGAGTGTAGAGTGTAGGGTGTAGCGTGTAGGGTGTAGAATGTAGCATGTAGCGTGTAGCGTGTAGGGTGTAGGGTGTAGAGTGTAGCGTGTAGCGTGTAGGTTGTAGCGTGTAGGGTGTAGAGTGTAGCGTGTAGCGTGTAGGATGTAGGGTGTAGCGTGTAGGGTGTAGTGTGTAGCGTGTAGGGTGTAGAGTGTAGCGTGTAGCGTGTAGAGTGTAGGGTGTAGCGTGTAGGGTGTAGAGTGTAGCGTGTAGGGTGTAGGGTGTAGAGTGTAGGGTGTATCGTGTAGGGTGTAGAGTGTAGCGTGTAGCGTGTATAGTGTAGGGTGTAGCGTGTAGGGTGTAGAGTGTAGCGTGTAGCGTGTAGGGTGTAGAGTGTAGCGTGTAGGGTGTAGGGTGTGGAGTGTAGTGTGTAGGGTGTAGCGTGTAGCGTGTAGAGTGTAGGGTGTAGGGTGTAGCGTGTAGGGTGTAGAGTGTAGCATGTAGCGTGTAGCGTGTAGAGTGTAGCGTGTAGGGTGTAGGGTGTAGCGTGTAGGGTGTAGAGTGTAGGGTGTAGCGTGTAGGGTGTAGAGTGTAGCGTGTAGGGTGTAGAGAGTAGCGTGTAGGGTGTAGCGTGTAGCGTGTAACGTGTAGGGTGTAGAGTGTAGGTTGTAGCGTGTAGGGTGTAGAGTGTAACGTGTAGCGTGTAGGGTGTAGGGTGTAGCGTGTAGCGTGTAGGGTGTAGAGTGTAGCGTGTAGGGTGTAGCGTGTAGGTTGTAGAGTGTAGCGTGTAGGGTGTAGAGTGTAACGTGTAGCGTGTAGGGTGTAGGGTGTAGCGTGTAGCGCATATCGTGTAGCGTGTAGGGTGTAGAGCGTAGCGTGTAGCGTGTAGAGTGTAGCGTGTAGATTGTAGGGTGTAGGGTGTAGCGTGTAGCGTGTAGCGTGTAGCGTGTAGGGTGTAGGGTGTAGGGTGTAGAGTGTAGCGTGTAGGGTGTAGGGTGTAGAGTGTAGGGTGTAGCGTGTAGCGTGTAGGGTGTATCGTGTAGCGTGTGGGGTGTAGCGTGTGGGGTGTAGCGTGTAGCGTGTAGGGTGTAGGGTGTAGAGTGTAGCGTGTAGGGTGTAGAGTGTAGCGTGTAGCGTGTAGGGTGTAGGGTGTAGGGTGTAGCATGTAGGGTGTAGCGTGTAGGGTGTAGAGTGTAGCATGTAGCGTGTAGGGTGTAAAGTGTAGGGTGTAGCGTGTAGGGTGTACAGTGTAGCGTGTAGCGTGTAGGGTGTAGAGTGTAGGGTGTAGCGTGTAGGGTGTAGGGTGTAGGGTGTAGCGTGTAGCATATAGCGTGTAGCATGTAGGGTGTAGAGCGTAGCGTGTAGCGTGTAGAGTGTAGCGTGTAGATTGTAGCGTGTAGGGTGTAGCGTGTAGCGTTTAGCGTGTAGGGTGTAGGGTGTAGAGTGTAGCGTGTAGCGTGTGGGGTGTAGGGTGTAGAGTGTAGGGTGTAGCGTGTCGGGTGAAGAGTGTAGGGTGTATCGTGTAGGGTGTAGAGTGTAGCGTGTAGAGTGTATAGTGTAGGGTGTAGCGTGTAGGGTGTAGATTGTAGCGTGTAGCGTGTAGGGTGTAGAGTGTAGCGTGTAGGGTGTAGGGTGTGGAGTGTAGTGTGTAGGGTGTAGCGTGTAGCGTGTAGAGTGTAGGGTGTAGGGTGTAGCGTGTAGGGTGTAGAGTGTAGCATGTAGCGTGTAGCGTGTAGCGTGTAGCGTGTAGCGTGTAGGGTGTAGGGTGTAGAGTGTAGCGTGTAGGGTGCAGAGTGTAGCGTGTAGGGTGTAGAGGGTAGCGTGTAGGGTGTAGGGTGTAGCGTGTAGGGTGTAGAGTGTAGGGTGTAGCGTGTAGGGTGTAGAGTGTAGCGTGTAGGGTGTAGAGAGTAGCGTGTAGGGTGTAGCGTGTAACGTGTAGGGTGTAGAGTGTAGAGTGTAGGTTGTAGCGTGTAGGGTGTAGAGTGTAACGTGTAGCGTGTAGGGTGTAGCGTGTAGCGTGTAGGGTGTAGAGTGTAGCGTGTAGGGTGTAGCGTGTAGGTTGTAGAGTGTAGCGTGTAGGGTGTAGAGTGTAACGTGTAGCGTGTAGGGTGTAGGGTGTAGCGTGTAGCGCATATCGTGTAGCGTGTAGGGTGTAGAGCGTAGCGTGTAGCGTGTAGAGTGTAGCGTGTAGATTGTAGGGTGTAGGGTGTAGCGTGTAGAGTGTAGCGTGTAGCGTGTAGCGTGTAGGGTGTAGGGTGTAGAGTGTAGCGTGTAGCGTGTAGGGTGTAGCGTGTAGATTGTAGGGTGTAGGGTGTAGCGTGTAGAGTGTAGCGTGTAGCGTGTAGCGTGTAGGGTGTAGAGTGTAGCGTGTAGCGTGTAGGGTGTAGGGTGTAGAGTGTAGGGTGTAGCGTGTAGCGTGTAGGGTGTAGCGTGTAGGGTGTAGAGTGTAGCGTGTAGGGTGTAGGGTGTAGGGTGTAGCGTGTGGGGTGTAGCGTGTGGGGTGTAGCGTGTAGCGTGTAGTGTGTAGGGTGTAGGGTGTAGAGTGTAGCGTGTAGGGTGTAGAGTGTAGCGTGTAGCGTGTAGGGTGTAGGGTGTAGGGTGTAGCGTGTAGGGTGTAGAGTGTAGCATGTAGCGTGTAGGGTGTAAATTGTAGGGTGTAGCGTGTAGGGTGTACAGTGTAGGGTGTAGAGTGTAGGGTGTAGCGTGTAGGGTGTAGGGTGTAGGGTGTAGCGTGTAGGTTGTAGAGTGTAGCGTGTAGGGTGTAGAGTGTAGGGTGTAGAGTGTAGGGTGTAGCGTGTAGGGTGTAGAGTGTAGCGTGTAGCGTGTAGGGTGTAGGGTGTAGAGTGTAGGGTGTAGCGTGTAGGGTGTAGAGTGTAGCGTGTAGGGTGTAGGGTGTAGCGTGTAGGGTGTATCGTGTAGCGTGTAGCGTGTGGGGTGTAGCGTGTAGCGTGTAGTGTGTAGGGTGTAGGGTGTAGAGTGTAGCGTGTAGGGTATAGAGTGTAGCGTGTAGCGTGTAGGGTGTAGGGTGTAGGGTGTAGCATGTAGTGTGTAGCGTGTAGGGTGTAGAGTGTAGCATGTAGCGCGTAGGGTGTAAAGTGTAGGGTGTAGCGTGTAGGGTGTAGCGTGTAGCGTGTAGCGTGTAGAGTGTAGGGTGTAGCGTGTAGGGTGTAGAGTGTAGCGTGTAGGGTGTAGGGTGTAGAGTGTAGAGTGTAGGGTGTAGCGTGTAGGGTGTAGAATGTAGCATGTAGCGTGTAGCGTGTAGGGTGTAGGGTGTAGAGTGTAGCGTGTAGCGTGTAGGTTGTAGCGTGTAGGGTGTAGAGTGTAGCGTGTAGCGTGTAGGATGTAGGGTGTAGCGTGTAGGGTGTAGTGTGTAGCGTGTAGGGTGTAGAGTGTAGCGTGTAGCGTGTAGAGTGTAGGGTGTAGCGTGTAGGGTGTAGAGTGTAGCGTGTAGGGTGTAGGGTGTAGAGTGTAGGGTGTATCGTGTAGGGTGTAGAGTGTAGCGTGTAGCGTGTATAGTGTAGGGTGTAGCGTGTAGGGTGTAGAGTGTAGCGTGTAGCGTGTAGGGTGTAGAGTGTAGCGTGTAGGGTGTAGGGTGTGGAGTGTAGTGTGTAGGGTGTAGCGTGTAGCGTGTAGAGTGTAGGGTGTAGGGTGTAGCGTGTAGGGTGTAGAGTGTAGCATGTAGCGTGTAGCGTGTAGAGTGTAGCGTGTAGGGTGTAGGGTGTAGCGTGTAGGGTGTAGAGTGTAGGGTGTAGCGTGTAGGGTGTAGAGTGTAGCGTGTAGGGTGTAGAGAGTAGCGTGTAGGGTGTAGCGTGTAGCGTGTAACGTGTAGGGTGTAGAGTGTAGGTTGTAGCGTGTAGGGTGTAGAGTGTAACGTGTAGCGTGTAGGGTGTAGGGTGTAGCGTGTAGCGTGTAGGGTGTAGAGTGTAGCGTGTAGGGTGTAGCGTGTAGGTTGTAGAGTGTAGCGTGTAGGGTGTAGAGTGTAACGTGTAGCGTGTAGGGTGTAGGGTGTAGCGTGTAGCGCATATCGTGTAGCGTGTAGGGTGTAGAGCGTAGCGTGTAGCGTGTAGAGTGTAGCGTGTAGATTGTAGGGTGTAGGGTGTAGCGTGTAGCGTGTAGCGTGTAGCGTGTAGGGTGTAGGGTGTAGAGTGTAGCGTGTAGGGTGTAGGGTGTAGAGTGTAGGGTGTAGCGTGTAGCGTGTAGGGTGTAGCGTGTAGGGTGTATCGTGTAGCGTGTGGGGTGTAGCGTGTGGGGTGTAGCGTGTAGCGTGTAGGGTGTAGGGTGTAGAGTGTAGCGTGTAGGGTGTAGAGTGTAGCGTGTAGCGTGTAGGGTGTAGGGTGTAGGGTGTAGCATGTAGGGTGTAGCGTGTAGGGTGTAGAGTGTAGCATGTAGCGTGTAGGGTGTAAAGTGTAGGGTGTAGCGTGTAGGGTGTACAGTGTAGCGTGTAGCGTGTAGGGTGTAGAGTGTAGGGTGTAGCGTGTAGGGTGTAGGGTGTAGGGTGTAGCGTGTAGGTTGTAGAGTGTAGCGTGTAGGGTGTAGAGTGTAACGTGTAGCGTGTAGGGTGTAGGGTGTAGCGTGTAGCGTATAGCGTGTAGCATGTAGGGTGTAGAGCGTAGCGTGTAGCGTGTAGAGTGTAGCGTGTAGATTGTAGCGTGTAGGGTGTAGCGTGTAGCGTGTAGGGTGTAGGGTGTAGAGTGTAGCGTGTAGCGTGTGGGGTGTAGGGTGTAGAGTGTAGGGTGTAGCGTGTCGGGTGAAGAGTGTAGGGTGTATCGTGTAGGGTGTAGAGTGTAGCGTGTAGAGTGTATAGTGTAGGGTGTAGCGTGTAGGGTGTAGATTGTAGCGTGTAGCGTGTAGGGTGTAGAGTGTAGCGTGTAGGGTGTAGGGTGTGGAGTGTAGTGTGTAGGGTGTAGCGTGTAGCGTGTAGAGTGTAGGGTGTAGGTTGTAGCGTGTAGGGTGTAGAGTGTAGCATGTAGCGTGTAGCGTGTAGCGTGTAGGGTGTAGGGTGTAGAGTGTAGCGTGTAGGGTGCAGAGTGTAGCGTGTAGGGTGTAGAGGGTAGCGTGTAGGGTGTAGGGTGTAGCGTGTAGGGTGTAGAGTGTAGGGTGTAGCGTGTAGGGTGTAGAGTGTAGCGTGTAGGGTGTAGAGAGTAGCGTGTAGGGTGTAGCGTGTAGCGTGTAACGTGTAGGGTGTAGAGTGTAGGTTGTAGCGTGTAGGGTGTAGAGTGTAACGTGTAGCGTGTAGGGTGTAGCGTGTAGCGTGTAGGGTGTAGAGTGTAGCGTGTAGGGTGTAGCGTGTAGGTTGTAGAGTGTAGCGTGTAGGGTGTAGAGTGTAACGTGTAGCGTGTAGGGTGTAGGGTGTAGCGTGTAGCGCATATCGTGTAGCGTGTAGGGTGTAGAGCGTAGCGTGTAGCGTGTAGAGTGTAGCGTGTAGATTGTAGGGTGTAGGGTGTAGCGTGTAGAGTGTAGCGTGTAGCGTGTAGCGTGTAGGGTGTAGGGTGTAGAGTGTAGCGTGTAGCGTGTAGGGTGTAGCGTGTAGATTGTAGGGTGTAGGGTGTAGCGTGTAGAGTGTAGCGTGTAGCGTGTAGCGTGTAGGGTGTAGAGTGTAGCGTGTAGCGTGTAGGGTGTAGGGTGTAGAGTGTAGGGTGTAGCGTGTAGCGTGTAGGGTGTAGCGTGTAGGGTGTAGAGTGTAGCGTGTAGGGTGTAGGGTGTAGGGTGTAGCGAGTGGGGTGTAGCGTGTGGGGTGTAGCGTGTAGCGTGTAGTGTGTAGGGTGTAGGGTGTAGAGTGTAGCGTGTAGGGTGTAGAGTGTAGCGTGTAGCGTGTAGGGTGTAGGGTGTAGCGTGTAGGGTGTAGAGTGTAGCATGTAGCGTGTAGGGTGTAAATTGTAGGGTGTAGCGTGTAGGGTGTACAGTGTAGGGTGTAGAGTGTAGGGTGTAGCGTGTAGGGTGTAGGGTGTAGGGTGTAGCGTGTAGGTTGTAGAGTGTAGCGTGTAGGGTGTAGAGTGTAACGTGTAGCGTGTAGGGTGTAGCGTGTAGCGTATAGCGTGTAGCATGTAGGGTGTAGAGCGTAGCGTGTAGCGTGTAGAGTGTAGCGTGTAGATTGTAGAGTGTAGGGTGTAGCGTGTAGAGTGTAGCGTGTAGCGTGTAGGGTGTAGGGTGTAGAGTGTAGCGTGTAGCGTGTAGCGTGTAGGGTGTAGGGTGTAGAGTGTAGGGTGTAGCGTGTAGGGTGTAGAGTGTAGCGTGTAGCGTGTAGGGTGTAGGGTGTAGCGTGTAGGGTGTATCGTGTAGCGTGTGGGGTGTAGCGTGTAGCGTGTAGTGTGTAGGGTGTAGGGTGTAGAGTGTAGCGTGTAGGGTGTAGAGTGTAGCGTGTAGCGTGTAGGGTGTAGGGTGCTAGGGTGTAGCATGTAGTGTGTAGCGTGTAGGGTGTAGAGTGTAGCATGTAGCGCGTAGGGTGTAAAGTGTAGGGTGTAGCGTGTAGGGTGTAGAGTGTAGCGTGTAGGGTGTAGAGTGTAGCGTGTAGCGTGTAGGGTGTAGCGTGTAGGGTGTAGCGTGTAGCGTGTAGGGTGTAACGTGTAGGGTGTACGGTGTAGAGTGTAGGGTGTAGAGTGTAGCGTGTAGGGTGTAGGGTTTAGAGTGTAGGGTGTAGCATGTAGGGTGTAGGGAGTAGCGTGTAGAGTGTAGCATGTAGCGTGTAGGGTGTAAAGTGTAGGGTGTAGAGTGTAGCATGTAGCATGTAGGGTGTAGAGTGTAGGGTGTAGCGTGTAGGGTGTAGAGTGTAGCGTGTAACGTGTAGCGTGTAGAGTGTAGGGTGTAGCATGTAGGGTGTAGAGTGTAGTGTGTAGGGTGTAGCGTGTAGGGTGTAGAGTGTAGCATGTAGCGTGTAGGGTGTAGAGTGTAGGGTGTATCATGTAGGGTGTAGAGTGTAGCGTGTATAGTGTAGGGTGTAGCGTGTAGGGTGTAGGGTGTAGAGTGTAGCGTGTAGCGTGTAGGGTGTAGAGTGTAGGGTGCAGCATGTAGCGTGTAGCGTATAGAGTGTAGGGTGTAGCGTGTAGGGTGTAGAGTGTAGCGTGTAGCGTGTAGGGTGTAGGGTGTAGCGTGTAGGGTGTAGAGTGTATCGTGTAGGGTGTAGAGTGTAGCGTGTATAGTGTAGGGTGTAGCGTGTAGGGTGTAGAGTGTAGCATGTAGCGTGTAGGGTGTAGAGTGTAGCGTGTAGGGTGTAGGGTGTAGAGTGCAGCGTGTAGCGTGTATAGTGTAGGGTGTAGCGTGTAGGGTGTAGAGTGCAGCGTGTAGGGTGTAGAGTGTAGCGTGTAGGGTGTAGAGTGAAGGGTGTAGCGTGTAGGGTGTAGAGAGTAGCGTGTAGCGTGTAGGGTGTAGCATGTAGGGTGTAGAGCGTAGCGTGTAGCGTGTAGAGTGTAGCGTGTAGATTGTAGCGTGTAGGGTGTAGCGTGTAGAGTGTAGCGTGTAGCGTGTAGGGTGTAGGGTGTAGAGTGTAGCGTGTAGCGTGTAGGGTGTAGGGTGTAGAGTGTAGGGTGTAGCGTGTAGGGTGTAGAGTGTAGCGTGTAGCGTGTAGGGTGTAGGGTGTAGGGTGTAGCGTGTAGGGTGTATCGTGTAGCGTGTGGGGTGTAGCGTGTAGCGTGTAGTGTGTAGGGTGTAGGGTGTAGAGTGTAGCGTGTAGGGTGTAGAGTGTAGCGTGTAGCGTGTAGGGTGTAGGGTGCTAGGGTGTAGCATGTAGTGTGTAGCGTGTAGGGTGTAGAGTGTAGCATGTAGCGCGTAGGGTGTAAAGTGTAGGGTGTAGCGTGTAGGGTGTAGAGTGCAGCGTGTAGGGTGTAGAGTGTAGCGTGTAGCGTGTAGGGTGTAGCGTGTAGGGTGTAGCGTGTAGCGTGTAGGGTGTAGCGTGTAGGGTGTACGGTGTAGAGTGTAGGGTGTAGAGTGTAGCGTGTAGGGTGTAGGGTTTAGAGTGTAGGGTGTAGCATGTAGGGTGTAGGGAGTAGCGTCTAGAGTGTAGCATGTAGCGTGTAGGGTGTAAAGTGTAGGGTGTAGCGTGTAGCGTGTAGGGTGTAGGGTGTAGCGTGTAGGGTGTAGAGTGTAGCGTGTAACGTGTAGCGTGTAGAGTGTAGGGTGTAGCATGTAGGGTGTAGAGTGTAGTGTGTAGGGTGTAGCGTGTAGGGTGTAGAGTGTAGCATGTAGCGTGTAGGGTGTAGAGTGTAGGGTGTATCATGTAGGGTGTAGAGTGTAGCGTCTATAGTGTGGGGTGTAGCGTGTAGGGTGTAGAGTGTAGCGTGTAGGGTGTAGGGTGTAGCGTGTAGGGTGTATCGTGTAGCGTGTGGGGTGTAGCGTGTAGCGTGTAGTGTGTAGGGTGTAGGGTGTAGAGTGTAGCGTGTAGGGTGTAGAGTGTAGCGTGTAGCGTGTAGGGTGTAGGGTGCTAGGGTGTAGCATGTAGTGTGTAGCGTGTAGGGTGTAGAGTGTAGCATGTAGCGCGTAGGGTGTAAAGTGTAGGGTGTAGCGTGTAGGGTGTAGAGTGTAGCGTGTAGGGTGTAGAGTGTAGCGTGTAGCGTGTAGGGTGTAGCGTGTAGGGTGTAGCGTGTAGCGTGTAGGGTGTAGCGTGTAGGGTGTACGGTGTAGAGTGTAGGGTGTAGAGTGTAGCGTGTAGGGTGTAGGGTTTAGAGTGTAGGGTGTAGCATGTAGGGTGTAGGGAGTAGCGTGTAGAGTGTAGCATGTAGCGTGTAGGGTGTAAAGTGTAGGGTGTAGAGTGTAGCGTGTAGCGTGTAGGGTGTAGAGTGTAGGGTGTAGCGTGTAGGGTGTAGAGTGTAGTGTGTAGAGTGTAGCGTGTAGGGTGTAGAGTGTAGCGTGTAGGGTGTAGAGTGTAGCGTGTAGCGTGTAGGGTGTAGCGTGTAGGGTGTAGCGTGTAGCGTGTAGGGTGTAGCGTGTAGGGTGTACGGTGTAGAGTGTAGGGTGTAGAGTGTAGCGTGTAGGGTGTAGGGTTTAGAGTGTAGGGTGTAGCATGTAGGGTGTAGGGAGTAGTGTGTAGAGTGTAGCATGTAGCGTGTAGGGTGTAAAGTGTAGGGTGTAGAGTGTAGCGTGTAGCGTGTAGGGTGTAGAGTGTAGGGTGTAGCGTGTAGGGTGTAGAGTGTAGCGTGTAACGTGTAGAGTGTAGGGTGTAGCATGTAGGGTGTAGAGTGTAGTGTGTAGAGTGTAGCGTGTAGGGTGTAGAGTGTAGCATGTAGCGTGTAGGGTGTAGAGTGTAGGGTGTATCATGTAGGGTGTAGAGTGTAGCGTGTATAGTGTAGGGTGTAGCGTGTAGGGTGTAGGGTGTAGAGTGTAGCGTGTAGCGTGTAGGGTGTAGAGTGTAGGGTGCAGCATGTAGCGTGTAGCGTGTAGAGTGTAGGGTGTAGCGTGTAGGGTGTAGAGTGTAGCGTGTAGCGTGTAGGGTGTAGGGTGTAGCGTGTAGGGTGTAGAGTGTATCGTGTAGGGTGTAGAGTGTAGCGTGTATAGTGTAGGGTGTAGCGTGTAGGGTGTAGAGTGTAGCATGTAGCGTGTAGGGTGTAGAGTGTAGCGTGTAGGGTGTAGGGTGTAGAGTGCAGCGTGTAGCGTGTATAGTGTAGGGTGTAGCGTGTAGGGTGTAGAGTGTAGCGTGTAGGGTGTAGAGTGTAGCGTGTAGGGTGTAGAGTGTAGGGTGTAGCGTGTAGGGTGTAGAGAGTAGCGTGTAGCGTGTAGGGTGTAGCATGTAGGGTGTAGAGCGTAGCGTGTAGCGTGTAGAGTGTAGCGTGTAGATTGTAGCGTGTAGGGTGTAGCGTGTAGAGTGTAGCGTGTAGCGTGTAGGGTGTAGGGTGTAGAGTGTAGCGTGTAGCGTGTAGGGTGTAGGGTGTAGAGTGTAGGGTGTAGCGTGTAGGGTGTAGAGTGTAGCGTGTAGCGTGTAGGGTGTAGGGTGTAGGGTGTAGCGTGTAGGGTGTATCGTGTAGCGTGTGGGGTGTAGCGTGTAGCGTGTAGTGTGTAGGGTGTAGGGTGTAGAGTGTAGCGTGTAGGGTGTAGAGTGTAGCGTGTAGCGTGTAGGGTGTAGGGTGCTAGGGTGTAGCATGTAGTGTGTAGCGTGTAGGGTGTAGAGTGTAGCATGTAGCGCGTAGGGTGTAAAGTGTAGGGTGTAGCGTGTAGGGTGTAGAGTGTAGCGTGTAGGGTGTAGAGTGTAGCGTGTAGCGTGTAGGGTGTAGCGTGTAGGGTGTAGCGTGTAGCGTGTAGGGTGTAGCGTGTAGGGTGTACGGTGTAGAGTGTAGGGTGTAGAGTGTAGCGTGTAGGGTGTAGGGTTTAGAGTGTAGGGTGTAGCATGTAGGGTGTAGGGAGTAGCGTGTAGAGTGTAGCATGTAGCGTGTAGGGTGTAAAGTGTAGGGTGTAGCGTGTAGCGTGTAGGGTGTAGGGTGTAGCGTGTAGGGTGTAGAGTGTAGCGTGTAACGTGTAGCGTGTAGAGTGTAGGGTGTAGCATGTAGGGTGTAGAGTGTAGTGTGTAGGGTGTAGCGTGTAGGGTGTAGAGTGTAGCATGTAGCGTGTAGGGTGTAGAGTGTAGGGTGTATCATGTAGGGTGTAGAGTGTAGCGTGTATAGTGTAGGGTGTAGCGTGTAGGGTGTAGAGTGTAGCGTGTAGCATGTAGGGTGTAGAGTGTAGGGTGCAGCGTGTAGCGTGTAGAGTGTAGGGTGTAGCGTGTAGGGTGTAGAGTGTAGCGTGTAGCGTGTAGGGTGTAGGGTGTAGCGTGTAGGGTGTAGAGTGTATCGTGTAGGGTGTAGAGTGTAGCGTGTATAGTGTAGGGTGTAGCGTGTAGGGTGTAGAGTGTAGCATGTAGCGTGTAGGGTGTAGAGTGTAGCGTGTAGGGTGTAGTGTGCAGCGTGTAGCGTGTATAGTGTAGGGTGTAGCGTGTAGGGTGTAGAGTGTAGCGTGTAGGGTGTAGAGTGTAGCGTGTAGGGTGTAGGGTGTAGGGTGTAGAGTGTAGGGTGTAGCGTGTAGGGTGTAGAGAGTAGCGTGTAGCGTGTAGGGTTTAGGGTGCAGAGTGTAGGGTGTAGCGTGTAGGGTGTAGAGTGTAGCGTGCAGCATGTAGCGTGTAGCGTGTATAGTGTAGGGTGTAGCGTGTAGGGTGTAGAGTGTAATGTGTAGGGTGTAGGGTGTAGCATGTAGCGTGTAGTGTGCAGGGTGTAGAGTGTAGCGTGTAGCGTGTAGAGTGTAGCGTGTAGAGTGTAGGGTGTAGGGTGTAGCCTGTAGAGTGTAGCGTGTAGGGTGTAGGGTGTAGAGTGTAGCGTGTAGCGTGTAGGGTGTAGACTGTAGGGTGTAACATGTAGGGTGTAGGGTGTAGCGTGTAGGGTGTAGAGTGTAGCGTGTAGCGTGTAGGGTGTAGCGTGTAGCGTGTAGGGTGTAGCGTGTAGCGTGTAGCGTGTAGGGTGTACGGTGTAGAGTGTAGCGTGTAGGGTGTAGAGTGTAGCGTGTAGGGTGTAGGGTGTAGAGTGTAGGGTGTAGCATGTAGGGTGTAGGGTGTAGCGTGTAGCATGTAGGGCAGGGGTCAGGAACCTTTTTGGCTAAGAGAGCCGTAAACGCCACATATTTTTAAATATAATTCCGCGAGAGCCGTACAATATGTTTAAAGGGCCATTGACAGATCAATCGCTCCAATGTTCACTTAGTACAGCAAGAAATGCTCCTCCCTGCTGTATAAAGCCACAACTGGACTGAAACAATGTAATTAGCAGTAAAAAAATTAAATAAATAACTTACATTGTGAGCTTGCGATGCATGACATCAGTCCAGCAGTCTGGCTTCTTCTTTTTCCTGCGCATGACTGGAAGCTGGCATTCTTCCCACCTGATGTTGAGAGAATGCCAGCTTTGAGGCATTCGCAGAAGAAAGAAGCTGGAATGTTGGACATGTCACACAACGCATTGTCAGTTATGTCAATTATCTATTTTATTATTTTACAGCGAATTATTGTTTAGGTCCAGCGGTGGCTTAGTGCAGCAGAGAGGAACACTCCTTTGTGTACTAAGTGACCGCTGGAGCAATTGTATCTGTCAGTGGCCCTTTTAAAAGTGTTGGTCTTACAGAAAATGAACAAAAAAGAGAGGCTCAGACCCATAGGGAACTAAAGCATTTACTACTTAAAGTGGTACATACAAGCAGGCACACCCAGCGTAAGTTCTGGCGTCGGCACATTGGAGCGGAGCTGTGCAGCTCCATGTGTTCCTATGCGGCCGCACACTCCGCTCTGGAGTGCCGACGCCAGAACTTGGTTCCCACATGCGAGACACGGACGTGTTTCTCGCATGTGGAAACAAGCCCTAAGTGCCATTATACACAGGAGATCTGTACTTAGTATGCAGCGTCTGTGTATAGGTAATACAGTGATCACCGGTGACATACACAGGACCTCAGTATATAGTATACAGTGTATAGGTAACACACTGACTCACCTGTGACGTCTCTAAGTGAAGTCCTTCATCTTTGATCCCGCACAGACCGCCATCACTTCATCCAGCCAGGACTCGTCTCTGCAGGAAATGACACAGTTATCACGAGTTCCACTTGCAGAACACATTACTTAATTTTCCCAACTTCTACATTACACCACATGAAGAAGGCGACATAGTGTCAATCTACACAGTAATAGGACCGCCCCGCCATTTAAAACAGTATACTCAAAAAATAAAATAAATACATCCCTGCAGTAATAATATCCCTTAATTAGCCCCTGTGGTAATAATATTCGCCATCCTGGCCCCCGTGTGTCTCATTCCTGGCTCCAGCCATATGTTCTCCCATCCTGCCCTCATGAGTATCCATCCTGCCCCATATGATCTTCCCATCCTGCCCCATCTGTCTCCATTGTATCCATCCTGCCCCATGATCCTGCCCCATCTGTCTCCAATCCTGCCTCCAGTGTCTCCAGTCATGACGCCATGTCTGTCATCCTGCCCCGTGTCTCCAATCATGCCCCGTTTCTCCATTCTGCCCCTGTGTCAAGCATTCTGCCCCTGTGTCAAGCATTCTGCCCCTGTGTCCAGCTTTCTGCCCCTGTGTCCAGCGTTCTGCTCCTGTGTCCAGCGTTCTGCTCCAAAGTCCAGCGTTCTGCCCCAATGTCCAGCTTTCTGCATCAGTGTCCAGCGTTCTGCCCCAATGTCCAGCGTTCTGCCCCAGTGTCCAGCGTTCTGCCCCTGTGTCCAGCGTTCTGCCCCCGTGTCCAGCTTTCTGCCCGTGTCCAGCTTTCTGCCCGTGTCCAGATTTCTGCCCCAATGTCCAGCTTTCTGCATCAGTGTCCAGCGTTCTGCCCCAATGTCCAGTGTTCTGCCCCAGTGTCCAGCGTTCTGCCCCTATGTCCAGCGTTCTGCCCCGTGTCCAGCTTTCTGCCCGTGTCCAGCTTTCTGCCCGTGTCCAGCTTTCTGCCCGTGTCCAGCTTTCTGCCCCTGTGTCCAGCTTTCTGCCCCTGTTTCCAGTTTTCTGCTCCCGTGTCCAGCTTTCTGCCCCCGTGTCCAGCGTTCTGCCCCCGTGTCCAGCGTTCTGCCCCCGTGTCCAGCGTTCTGCCCCCGTGCCCAGCGTTCTGCCCCCGTGTCCAGCGTTCTGCCCCAGTGTCCAGCGTTCTGCCCCAGTGTCCAGCGTTCTGCCCCAGTGTCCAGCGTTCTGCCCCAGTGTCCAGCGTTCTGCCCCAGTGTCCAGCGTTCTGCCCCAGTGTTCAGCGTTCTGCCCCCGTGTCCAGCGTTCTGCCCCCGTGTCCAGCGTTCTGCCCCCGTGTCCAGCGTTCTGCCCCCGTGTCCAGCGTTCTGCCCCCGTGTCCAGCGTTCTGCCCCAGTGTCCAGCGTTCTGCCCTAGTGTCCAGCGTTCTGCCCCAGTGTCCAGCTTTCTGCCCCAGTGTCCAGCTTTCTGCCCCAGTGTCCAGCGTTCTGCCCCCGTGTCCAGCGTTCTGCCCCCGTGTCCAGCGTTCTGCCCCAGTGTCCAGCATTCTGCCCCCGTGTCCAGCGTTCTGCCCCAGTGTCCAGCGTTCTGCCCCAGTGTCCAGCGTTCTGCCTCAGTGTCCAGCGTTCTGCCCCAGTGCCCAGCGTTCTGCCCCAGTGTCCAGCGTTCTGCCCCAGTGTCCAGCATTCTGCCCCAGTGTCCAGCTTTCTGCCCCCGTGTCCAGCGTTCTGCCCCAGTGTCCAGCGTTCTGCCCCAGTGTCCAGCTTTCTGCCCCAGTGTCCAGCTTTCTGCCCCCGTGTCCAGCTTTCTGCCCCCGTGTCCAGCGTTCTGCCCCCGTGTCCAGCGTTCTGCCCCCGTGTCCAGCGTTCTGCCCCAAGTGTCCAGCGTTCTTCCCCAGTGTCCAGCGTTCTGCCCCAGTGTCCAGCTTTCTGCCCCAGTGTCCAGCTTTCTGCCCCAGTGTCCAGCGTTCTGCCCCAGTGTCCAGCGTTCTGCCCCAGTGTCCAGCGTTCTGCCCCAGTGTCCAGCGTTCTGCCCCAGTGTCCAGCGTTCTGCCCCAGTGTCCAGCTTTCTGCCCCAGTGTCCAGCTTTCTGCTCCAGTGTCCAGCGTTCTGCCCCCGTGTCCAGCGTTCTGCCCCCGTGTCCAGCGTTCTGCCCCAGTGTCCAGCGTTCTGCCCCCGTGTCCAGCTTTCTGCCCCAGTGTCCAGCGTTCTGCCTCAGTGTCCAGCGTTCTGCCCCAGTGTCCAGCGTTCTGCCCCAGTGTCCAGCGTTCTGCCCCAGTGTCCAGCGTTCTGCCCCCGTGTCCAGCGTTCTGCCCCAGTGTCCAGCGTTCTGCCCCAGTGTCCAGCGTTCTGCCCCAGTGTCCAGCTTTCTGCCCCAGTGTCCAGCTTTCTGCCCCCGTGTCCAGCGTTCTGCCCCCGTGTCCAGCGTTCTGCCCCAGTGTCCAGCTTTCTGCCCCCGTGTCCAGCGTTCTGCCCCAGTGTCCAGCGTTCTGCCCCAGTGTCCAGCGTTCTGCCCCAGTGTCCAGCGTTCTGCCCCAGTGTCCAGCTTTCTGCCCCTGTGTCCAGCGTTCTGCCCCCGTGTCCAGCGTTCTGCCCCCGTGTCCAGCGTTCTGCCCCCGTGTCCAGCGTTCTGCCCTGGGCCCCCCCGATCGCCGCTCTCAATATAAAAAAAAAAAAAAAACAAGTTTTACCTGACCGCGATCCTGCTCTGTCTGGTTATCGGTGGGGGCGGCCATCTTCCTGAGGCCGCGCGTGCGCAGGTGGAGCGCTCTGCTGCCTGGGGCTTCAGGAAAATGGCCGCGGGATGCCGCGCATGCGCAGATGGAGATCGCGGCGGCCATTTTTCTGAAGCCGAGATGCCAACAGGTAAATTCTGCGCCGCCGGCGACCCGCCCACCGCATTGTGCCGCCCGCCGCATTGTGCCGCCCGGGGCGGCCCGCCCCCCCCGCCCCCCCTTCCTACGCCACAGGCTGTCTGCGAGCCAGATACGGCCATCAAAAGAGCCATATCTGGCTCGCGAGCCATATGTTCCCGACCCCTGATGTAGGGTGTAAAGTGTAGGGTGTAGCGTGTAGGGTGTAGAGTGTAGCGTGTAGCGTGTAGGGTGTAGCGTGTAGGGTGTAGAGTGTAGCGTGTAGCGTATAGCGTGTAGGGTGTAGAGTGTAGCATGTAGCGTGTAGCATGTTGCGTGTAGGGTGTAGGGTGTAGAGTGTAGGGTGTAGCATGTAGGGTGTAAGGTGTAGCGTGTAGGGTGTAGAGTGTAGAGTGTAGGGTGTAGAGTGTAGAGTGTAGGGTGTAGAGTGTAGGATGTAGAGTGTAGAGTGTAGAGTGTAGGATATAGAGTGGAGTGTAGGGTGTAGAGTGTAGAGTGTAGGGTGTAGAGTGTAGGATGTAGGGTGTAGAGTGTAGAGTGTAGAGTGTAGGGTGTTGAGTGTAGGTTGTATAGTGCAGAGTGTAGGGTATAGAGTGTAGGATGTAGAGTGTAGAGTGTAGGGTGTAGCGTGTTGAGTGTAGGGTGTAGAGTGTAGAGTGTACCTTGTAGGGTGTAGATTGTTGGTTGTATAGTGTAGAGTGTAAGGTATAGAGTGTAGGATGTAGAGTGTAGAGTGTAGGATGAAGGGAGTAGAGTGTAGGATGTAGGGTGTAGAGTGTAGGATGTAGGGTGTAGCGTATAGGGTGTAGAGTGTAGCGTGTAGGGTGTAGAGTGTAGGGTGTAGCGTGTAGGGTGTAGAGTGTAGCGTGTAGGGTGTAGAGTGTAGCGTGTAGGGTGTAGAGTGTAGCGTGTAGCGTGTAGCGTGTAGCGTGTAGATTGTAGCGTGTAGGGTGTAGGGTGTAGCGGGTAGCGTGTAGAGTGTAGGGTGTAGGGTGTAGCATGTAGAGTGTAGCGTGTAGGGTGTAGAGTGTAGCGTGTAGGGTGTAACGTGTAGGGTGTAGAGTGTAGCGTGTAGGGTGTAGGTTTTAGAGTGTAGGGTGTTGCGTGTAGCGTGTAGGGTGTAGGGTGTACAGTGTAGAGTGTAGCGTGTAGGGTGTAGGGTGTAGGGTGTAGAATGTAGGGTGTAGCGTATAGGGTGTAGAGTGTAGCATGTAGCGTGTAGGGTGTAGAGTGTAGGGTGTAGGGTGTAGAGTGTAGGGTGTAGCGTGTAGGGTGTAGAGTGTAGCGTGTAGGGTGTAGAGAGTAGCGTGTAGGGTGTAGAGTGTAGCGTGTAGCGTGTAGCGTGTAGGGTGTAGTGTGTAGGGTGTAGAGTGTAGCGTGTAGGGTGTAGAGTGTAGCGTGTTGCGTGTAGAGTGTAGCGTGTAGCGTCTAGGGTGTAGAGTGTAGGGTGTAGCGTGTAGGGTGTAGAGTGTAGCGTGTAGGGTGTAGAGTGTAGCGTGTAGGGTGTAGCGTGTAGCGTGTAGGGTGTAGAGTGTAGGGTGTACTGTGTAGGGTGTAGAGTATAGCGTGCAGCGTGCAGGGTGTAGGGTGTAGCGTGTAGGGTGTAGCGTGTAGCATGTAGCGTGTAGAGTGTAGCGTGTAGGGTGTAGGGTGTAGCGTGTAGCGTGTAGGGTGTAGAGTGTAGCGTGTAGGGTGTAGGATGTAGAGTGTAGGGTGTAGAGTGTAGGGTGTAGCATGTAGGGTGTATTGTGTAGCGTGTAGGGTGTAAAGTGTAGCGTGTAGCGTGTAGCATGTAGGGTGTAGGGTGTAGCGTGTAGCGTGTAGGGTGTAGCATGTAGCGTGTAGGGTGTAGGGTGTAGAGTGTAGCGTGTAAGTGTAGAGTGAGGATGTAGAGTGTTGGGTGTAGGGTGTAGAGTGTAACGTGTAGCGTGTAGGGTGTAGGGTGTAGCGTGTAGCGCATATCGTGTAGCGTGTAGGGTGTAGAGCGTAGCGTGTAGCGTGTAGAGTGTAGCGTGTAGATTGTAGGGTGTAGGGTGTAGCGTGTAGCGTGTAGCGTGTAGCGTGTAGGGTGTAAGGTGTAGAGTGTAGCGTGTAGGGTGTAGGGTGTAGAGTGTAGGGTGTAGCGTGTAGCGTGTAGGGTGTATCGTGTAGCGTGTGGGGTGTAGCGTGTGGGGTGTAGCGTGTAGCGTGTAGGGTGTAGGGTGTAGAGTGTAGCGTGTAGGGTGTAGAGTGTAGCGTGTAGCGTGTAGGGTGTAGGGTGTAGGGTGTAGCATGTAGGGTGTAGCGTGTAGGGTGTAGAGTGTAGCATGTAGCGTGTAGGGTGTAAAGTGTAGGGTGTAGCGTGTAGGGTGTACAGTGTAGCGTGTAGCGTGTAGGGTGTAGAGTGTAGGGTGTAGCGTGTAGGGTGTAGGGTGTAGGGTGTAGCGTGTAGCATATAGCGTGTAGCATGTAGGGTGTAGAGCGTAGCGTGTAGCGTGTAGAGTGTAGCGTGTAGATTGTAGCGTGTAGGGTGTAGCGTGTAGCGTGTAGCGTGTAGGGTGTAGGGTGTAGAGTGTAGCGTGTAGCGTGTGGGGTGTAGGGTGTAGAGTGTAGGGTGTAGCGTGTCGGGTGAAGAGTGTAGGGTGTATCGTGTAGGGTGTAGAGTGTAGCGTGTAGAGTGTATAGTGTAGGGTGTAGCGTGTAGGGTGTAGATTGTAGCGTGTAGCGTGTAGGGTGTAGAGTGTAGCGTGTAGGGTGTAGGGTGTGGAGTGTAGTGTGTAGGGTGTAGCGTGTAGCGTGTAGAGTGTAGGGTGTAGGGTGTAGCGTGTAGGGTGTAGAGTGTAGCATGTAGCGTGTAGCGTGTAGCGTGTAGGGTGTAGGGTGTAGAGTGTAGCGTGTAGGGTGCAGAGTGTAGCGTGTAGGGTGTAGAGGGTAGCGTGTAGGGTGTAGGGTGTAGCGTGTAGGGTGTAGAGTGTAGGGTGTAGCGTGTAGGGTGTAGAGTGTAGCGTGTAGGGTGTAGAGAGTAGCGTGTAGGGTGTAGCGTGTAACGTGTAGGGTGTAGAGTGTAGAGTGTAGGTTGTAGCGTGTAGGGTGTAGAGTGTAACGTGTAGCGTGTAGGGTGTAGCGTGTAGCGTGTAGGGTGTAGAGTGTAGCGTGTAGGGTGTAGCGTGTAGGTTGTAGAGTGTAGCGTGTAGGGTGTAGAGTGTAACGTGTAGCGTGTAGGGTGTAGGGTGTAGCGTGTAGCGCATATCGTGTAGCGTGTAGGGTGTAGAGCGTAGCGTGTAGCGTGTAGAGTGTAGCGTGTAGATTGTAGGGTGTAGGGTGTAGCGTGTAGAGTGTAGCGTGTAGCGTGTAGCGTGTAGGGTGTAGGGTGTAGAGTGTAGCGTGTAGCGTGTAGGGTGTAGCGTGTAGATTGTAGGGTGTAGGGTGTAGCGTGTAGAGTGTAGCGTGTAGCGTGTAGCGTGTAGGGTGTAGAGTGTAGCGTGTAGCGTGTAGGGTGTAGGGTGTAGAGTGTAGGGTGTAGCGTGTAGCGTGTAGGGTGTAGCGTGTAGGGTGTAGAGTGTAGCGTGTAGGGTGTAGGGTGTAGCGTGTGGGGTGTAGCGTGTGGGGTGTAGCGTGTAGCGTGTAGTGTGTAGGGTGTAGGGTGTAGAGTGTAGCGTGTAGGGTGTAGAGTGTAGCGTGTAGCGTGTAGGGTGTAGGGTGTAGGGTGTAGCGTGTAGGGTGTAGAGTGTAGCATGTAGCGTGTAGGGTGTAAATTGTAGGGTGTAGCGTGTAGGGTGTACAGTGTAGGGTGTAGAGTGTAGGGTGTAGCGTGTAGGGTGTAGGGTGTAGGGTGTAGCGTGTAGGTTGTAGAGTGTAGCGTGTAGGGTGTAGAGTGTAGGGTGTAGAGTGTAGGGTGTAGCGTGTAGGGTGTAGAGTGTAGCGTGTAGCGTGTAGGGTGTAGGGTGTAGAGTGTAGGGTGTAGCGTGTAGGGTGTAGAGTGTAGCGTGTAGCGTGTAGGGTGTAGGGTGTAGCGTGTAGGGTGTATCGTGTAGCGTGTAGCGTGTGGGGTGTAGCGTGTAGCGTGTAGTGTGTAGGGTGTAGGGTGTAGAGTGTAGCGTGTAGGGTATAGAGTGTAGCGTGTAGCGTGTAGGGTGTAGGGTGTAGGGTGTAGCATGTAGTGTGTAGCGTGTAGGGTGTAGAGTGTAGCATGTAGCGCGTAGGGTGTAAAGTGTAGGGTGTAGCGTGTAGGGTGTAGCGTGTAGCGTGTAGAGTGTAGGGTGTAGCGTGTAGGGTGTAGAGTGTAGCGTGTAGGGTGTAGGGTGTAGAGTGTAGAGTGTAGGGTGTAGCGTGTAGGGTGTAGAATGTAGCATGTAGCGTGTAGCGTGTAGGGTGTAGGGTGTAGAGTGTAGCGTGTAGCGTGTAGGTTGTAGCGTGTAGGGTGTAGAGTGTAGCGTGTAGCGTGTAGGATGTAGGGTGTAGCGTGTAGGGTGTAGTGTGTAGCGTGTAGGGTGTAGAGTGTAGCGTGTAGCGTGTAGAGTGTAGGGTGTAGCGTGTAGGGTGTAGAGTGTAGCGTGTAGGGTGTAGGGTGTAGAGTGTAGGGTGTATCGTGTAGGGTGTAGAGTGTAGCGTGTAGCGTGTATAGTGTAGGGTGTAGCGTGTAGGGTGTAGAGTGTAGCGTGTAGCGTGTAGGGTGTAGAGTGTAGCGTGTAGGGTGTAGGGTGTGGAGTGTAGTGTGTAGGGTGTAGCGTGTAGCGTGTAGAGTGTAGGGTGTAGGGTGTAGCGTGTAGGGTGTAGAGTGTAGCATGTAGCGTGTAGCGTGTAGAGTGTAGCGTGTAGGGTGTAGGGTGTAGCGTGTAGGGTGTAGAGTGTAGGGTGTAGCGTGTAG
Organism: Ranitomeya variabilis; assembly: GCF_051348905.1. Taxonomy (NCBI): domain Eukaryota; kingdom Metazoa; phylum Chordata; class Amphibia; order Anura; family Dendrobatidae; genus Ranitomeya; species Ranitomeya variabilis. The sequence goes on from NW_027508080.1 coordinate 649,499, forward strand.
GGTGTAGAGTGTAGCGTGTAGGGTGTAGAGAGTAGCGTGTAGGGTGTAGCGTGTAGCGTGTAACGTGTAGGGTGTAGAGTGTAGGTTGTAGCGTGTAGGGTGTAGAGTGTAACGTGTAGCGTGTAGGGTGTAGGGTGTAGCGTGTAGCGTGTAGGGTGTAGAGTGTAGCGTGTAGGGTGTAGCGTGTAGGTTGTAGAGTGTAGCGTGTAGGGTGTAGAGTGTAACGTGTAGCGTGTAGGGTGTAGGGTGTAGCGTGTAGCGCATATCGTGTAGCGTGTAGGGTGTAGAGCGTAGCGTGTAGCGTGTAGAGTGTAGCGTGTAGATTGTAGGGTGTAGGGTGTAGCGTGTAGCGTGTAGCGTGTAGCGTGTAGGGTGTAGGGTGTAGAGTGTAGCGTGTAGGGTGTAGGGTGTAGAGTGTAGGGTGTAGCGTGTAGCGTGTAGGGTGTAGCGTGTAGGGTGTATCGTGTAGCGTGTGGGGTGTAGCGTGTGGGGTGTAGCGTGTAGCGTGTAGGGTGTAGGGTGTAGAGTGTAGCGTGTAGGGTGTAGAGTGTAGCGTGTAGCGTGTAGGGTGTAGGGTGTAGGGTGTAGCATGTAGGGTGTAGCGTGTAGGGTGTAGAGTGTAGCATGTAGCGTGTAGGGTGTAAAGTGTAGGGTGTAGCGTGTAGGGTGTACAGTGTAGCGTGTAGCGTGTAGGGTGTAGAGTGTAGGGTGTAGCGTGTAGGGTGTAGGGTGTAGGGTGTAGCGTGTAGGTTGTAGAGTGTAGCGTGTAGGGTGTAGAGTGTAACGTGTAGCGTGTAGGGTGTAGGGTGTAGCGTGTAGCGTATAGCGTGTAGCATGTAGGGTGTAGAGCGTAGCGTGTAGCGTGTAGAGTGTAGCGTGTAGATTGTAGCGTGTAGGGTGTAGCGTGTAGCGTGTAGGGTGTAGGGTGTAGAGTGTAGCGTGTAGCGTGTGGGGTGTAGGGTGTAGAGTGTAGGGTGTAGCGTGTCGGGTGAAGAGTGTAGGGTGTATCGTGTAGGGTGTAGAGTGTAGCGTGTAGAGTGTATAGTGTAGGGTGTAGCGTGTAGGGTGTAGATTGTAGCGTGTAGCGTGTAGGGTGTAGAGTGTAGCGTGTAGGGTGTAGGGTGTGGAGTGTAGTGTGTAGGGTGTAGCGTGTAGCGTGTAGAGTGTAGGGTGTAGGTTGTAGCGTGTAGGGTGTAGAGTGTAGCATGTAGCGTGTAGCGTGTAGCGTGTAGGGTGTAGGGTGTAGAGTGTAGCGTGTAGGGTGCAGAGTGTAGCGTGTAGGGTGTAGAGGGTAGCGTGTAGGGTGTAGGGTGTAGCGTGTAGGGTGTAGAGTGTAGGGTGTAGCGTGTAGGGTGTAGAGTGTAGCGTGTAGGGTGTAGAGAGTAGCGTGTAGGGTGTAGCGTGTAGCGTGTAACGTGTAGGGTGTAGAGTGTAGGTTGTAGCGTGTAGGGTGTAGAGTGTAACGTGTAGCGTGTAGGGTGTAGCGTGTAGCGTGTAGGGTGTAGAGTGTAGCGTGTAGGGTGTAGCGTGTAGGTTGTAGAGTGTAGCGTGTAGGGTGTAGAGTGTAACGTGTAGCGTGTAGGGTGTAGGGTGTAGCGTGTAGCGCATATCGTGTAGCGTGTAGGGTGTAGAGCGTAGCGTGTAGCGTGTAGAGTGTAGCGTGTAGATTGTAGGGTGTAGGGTGTAGCGTGTAGAGTGTAGCGTGTAGCGTGTAGCGTGTAGGGTGTAGGGTGTAGAGTGTAGCGTGTAGCGTGTAGGGTGTAGCGTGTAGATTGTAGGGTGTAGGGTGTAGCGTGTAGAGTGTAGCGTGTAGCGTGTAGCGTGTAGGGTGTAGAGTGTAGCGTGTAGCGTGTAGGGTGTAGGGTGTAGAGTGTAGGGTGTAGCGTGTAGCGTGTAGGGTGTAGCGTGTAGGGTGTAGAGTGTAGCGTGTAGGGTGTAGGGTGTAGGGTGTAGCGTGTGGGGTGTAGCGTGTGGGGTGTAGCGTGTAGCGTGTAGTGTGTAGGGTGTAGGGTGTAGAGTGTAGCGTGTAGGGTGTAGAGTGTAGCGTGTAGCGTGTAGGGTGTAGGGTGTAGGGTGTAGCGTGTAGGGTGTAGAGTGTAGCATGTAGCGTGTAGGGTGTAAATTGTAGGGTGTAGCGTGTAGGGTGTACAGTGTAGGGTGTAGAGTGTAGGGTGTAGCGTGTAGGGTGTAGGGTGTAGGGTGTAGCGTGTAGGTTGTAGAGTGTAGCGTGTAGGGTGTAGAGTGTAACGTGTAGCGTGTAGGGTGTAGCGTGTAGCGTATAGCGTGTAGCATGTAGGGTGTAGAGCGTAACGTGTAGCGTGTAGAGTGTAGCGTGTAGATTGTAGCGTGTAGGGTGTAGCGTGTAGAGTGTAGCGTGTAGCGTGTAGGGTGTAGGGTGTAGAGTGTAGCGTGTAGGGTGTAGGGTGTAGAGTGTAGGGTGTAGCGTGTAGGGTGTAGAGTGTAGCGTGTAGCGTGTAGGGTGTAGGGTGTAGCGTGTAGGGTGTATCGTGTAGCGTGTGGGGTGTAGCGTGTAGCGTGTAGTGTGTAGGGTGTAGGGTGTAGAGTGTAGCGTGTAGGGTGTAGAGTGTAGCGTGTAGCGTGTAGGGTGTAGGGTGCTAGGGTGTAGCATGTAGTGTGTAGCGTGTAGGGTGTAGAGTGTAGCATGTAGCGCGTAGGGTGTAAAGTGTAGGGTGTAGCGTGTAGGGTGTAGAGTGTAGCGTGTAGGGTGTAGAGTGTAGCGTGTAGCGTGTAGGGTGTAGCGTGTAGGGTGTAGCGTGTAGCGTGTAGGGTGTAACGTGTAGGGTGTACGGTGTAGAGTGTAGGGTGTAGAGTGTAGCGTGTAGGGTGTAGGGTTTAGAGTGTAGGGTGTAGCATGTAGGGTGTAGGGAGTAGCGTGTAGAGTGTAGCATGTAGCGTGTAGGGTGTAAAGTGTAGGGTGTAGAGTGTAGCATGTAGCATGTAGGGTGTAGAGTGTAGGGTGTAGCGTGTAGGGTGTAGAGTGTAGCGTGTAACGTGTAGCGTGTAGAGTGTAGGGTGTAGCATGTAGGGTGTAGAGTGTAGTGTGTAGGGTGTAGCGTGTAGGGTGTAGAGTGTAGCATGTAGCGTGTAGGGTGTAGAGTGTAGGGTGTATCATGTAGGGTGTAGAGTGTAGCGTGTATAGTGTAGGGTGTAGCGTGTAGGGTGTAGGGTGTAGAGTGTAGCGTGTAGCGTGTAGGGTGTAGAGTGTAGGGTGCAGCATGTAGCGTGTAGCGTATAGAGTGTAGGGTGTAGCGTGTAGGGTGTAGAGTGTAGCGTGTAGCGTGTAGAGTGTAGGGTGTAGCGTGTAGGGTGTAGAGTGTATCGTGTAGGGTGTAGAGTGTAGCGTGTATAGTGTAGGGTGTAGCGTGTAGGGTGTAGAGTGTAGCATGTAGCGTGTAGGGTGTAGAGTGTAGCGTGTAGGGTGTAGGGTGTAGAGTGCAGCGTGTAGCGTGTATAGTGTAGGGTGTAGCGTGTAGGGTGTAGAGTGCAGCGTGTAGGGTGTAGAGTGTAGCGTGTAGGGTGTAGAGTGAAGGGTGTAGCGTGTAGGGTGTAGAGAGTAGCGTGTAGCGTGTAGGGTGTAGCATGTAGGGTGTAGAGCGTAGCGTGTAGCGTGTAGAGTGTAGCGTGTAGATTGTAGCGTGTAGGGTGTAGCGTGTAGAGTGTAGCGTGTAGCGTGTAGGGTGTAGGGTGTAGAGTGTAGCGTGTAGCGTGTAGGGTGTAGGGTGTAGAGTGTAGGGTGTAGCGTGTAGGGTGTAGAGTGTAGCGTGTAGCGTGTAGGGTGTAGGGTGTAGGGTGTAGCGTGTAGGGTGTATCGTGTAGCGTGTGGGGTGTAGCGTGTAGCGTGTAGTGTGTAGGGTGTAGGGTGTAGAGTGTAGCGTGTAGGGTGTAGAGTGTAGCGTGTAGCGTGTAGGGTGTAGGGTGCTAGGGTGTAGCATGTAGTGTGTAGCGTGTAGGGTGTAGAGTGTAGCATGTAGCGCGTAGGGTGTAAAGTGTAGGGTGTAGCGTGTAGGGTGTAGAGTGTAGCGTGTAGGGTGTAGAGTGTAGCGTGTAGCGTGTAGGGTGTAGCGTGTAGGGTGTAGCGTGTAGCGTGTAGGGTGTAGCGTGTAGGGTGTACGGTGTAGAGTGTAGGGTGTAGAGTGTAGCGTGTAGGGTGTAGGGTTTAGAGTGTAGGGTGTAGCATGTAGGGTGTAGGGAGTAGCGTCTAGAGTGTAGCATGTAGCGTGTAGGGTGTAAAGTGTAGGGTGTAGCGTGTAGCGTGTAGGGTGTAGGGTGTAGCGTGTAGGGTGTAGAGTGTAGCGTGTAACGTGTAGCGTGTAGAGTGTAGGGTGTAGCATGTAGGGTGTAGAGTGTAGTGTGTAGGGTGTAGCGTGTAGGGTGTAGAGTGTAGCATGTAGCGTGTAGGGTGTAGAGTGTAGGGTGTATCATGTAGGGTGTAGAGTGTAGCGTCTATAGTGTGGGGTGTAGCGTGTAGGGTGTAGAGTGTAGCGTGTAGGGTGTAGGGTGTAGCGTGTAGGGTGTATCGTGTAGCGTGTGGGGTGTAGCGTGTAGCGTGTAGTGTGTAGGGTGTAGGGTGTAGAGTGTAGCGTGTAGGGTGTAGAGTGTAGCGTGTAGCGTGTAGGGTGTAGGGTGCTAGGGTGTAGCATGTAGTGTGTAGCGTGTAGGGTGTAGAGTGTAGCATGTAGCGCGTAGGGTGTAAAGTGTAGGGTGTAGCGTGTAGGGTGTAGAGTGTAGCGTGTAGGGTGTAGAGTGTAGCGTGTAGCGTGTAGGGTGTAGCGTGTAGGGTGTAGCGTGTAGCGTGTAGCGTGTAGGGTGTACGGTGTAGAGTGTAGGGTGTAGAGTGTAGCGTGTAGGGTGTAGGGTTTAGAGTGTAGGGTGTAGCATGTAGGGTGTAGGGAGTAGCGTGTAGAGTGTAGCATGTAGCGTGTAGGGTGTAAAGTGTAGGGTGTAGAGTGTAGCGTGTAGCGTGTAGGGTGTAGAGTGTAGGGTGTAGCGTGTAGGGTGTAGAGTGTAGTGTGTAGAGTGTAGCGTGTAGGGTGTAGAGTGTAGCGTGTAGGGTGTAGAGTGTAGCGTGTAGCGTGTAGGGTGTAGCGTGTAGGGTGTAGCGTGTAGCGTGTAGGGTGTAGCGTGTAGGGTGTACGGTGTAGAGTGTAGGGTGTAGAGTGTAGCGTGTAGGGTGTAGGGTTTAGAGTGTAGGGTGTAGCATGTAGGGTGTAGGGAGTAGCGTGTAGAGTGTAGCATGTAGCGTGTAGGGTGTAAAGTGTAGGGTGTAGAGTGTAGCGTGTAGCGTGTAGGGTGTAGAGTGTAGGGTGTAGCGTGTAGGGTGTAGAGTGTAGCGTGTAACGTGTAGCGTGTAGAGTGTAGGGTGTAGCATGTAGGGTGTAGAGTGTAGTGTGTAGAGTGTAGCGTGTAGGGTGTAGAGTGTAGCATGTAGCGTGTAGGGTGTAGAGTGTAGGGTGTATCATGTAGGGTGTAGAGTGTAGCGTGTATAGTGTAGGGTGTAGCGTGTAGGGTGTAGAGTGTAGGGTGCAGCATGTAGCGTGTAGCGTGTAGAGTGTAGGGTGTAGCGTGTAGGGTGTAGAGTGTAGCGTGTAGCGTGTAGGGTGTAGGGTGTAGCGTGTAGGGTGTAGAGTGTATCGTGTAGGGTGTAGAGTGTAGCGTGTATAGTGTAGGGTGTAGCGTGTAGGGTGTAGAGTGTAGCATGTAGCGTGTAGGGTGTAGAGTGTAGCGTGTAGGGTGTAGGGTGTAGAGTGCAGCGTGTAGCGTGTATAGTGTAGGGTGTAGCGTGTAGGGTGTAGAGTGTAGCGTGTAGGGTGTAGAGTGTAGCGTGTAGGGTGTAGAGTGTAGGGTGTAGCGTGTAGGGTGTAGAGAGTAGCGTGTAGCGTGTAGGGTGTAGCATGTAGGGTGTAGAGCGTAGCGTGTAGCGTGTAGAGTGTAGCGTGTAGATTGTAGCGTGTAGGGTGTAGCGTGTAGAGTGTAGCGTGTAGCGTGTAGGGTGTAGGGTGTAGAGTGTAGCGTGTAGCGTGTAGGGTGTAGGGTGTAGAGTGTAGGGTGTAGCGTGTAGGGTGTAGAGTGTAGCGTGTAGCGTGTAGGGTGTAGGGTGTAGGGTGTAGCGTGTAGGGTGTATCGTGTAGCGTGTGGGGTGTAGCGTGTAGCGTGTAGTGTGTAGGGTGTAGGGTGTAGAGTGTAGCGTGTAGGGTGTAGAGTGTAGCGTGTAGCGTGTAGGGTGTAGGGTGCTAGGGTGTAGCATGTAGTGTGTAGCGTGTAGGGTGTAGAGTGTAGCATGTAGCGCGTAGGGTGTAAAGTGTAGGGTGTAGCGTGTAGGGTGTAGAGTGTAGCGTGTAGGGTGTAGAGTGTAGCGTGTAGCGTGTAGGGTGTAGCGTGTAGGGTGTAGCGTGTAGCGTGTAGGGTGTAGCGTGTAGGGTGTACGGTGTAGAGTGTAGGGTGTAGAGTGTAGCGTGTAGGGTGTAGGGTTTAGAGTGTAGGGTGTAGCATGTAGGGTGTAGGGAGTAGCGTGTAGAGTGTAGCATGTAGCGTGTAGGGTGTAAAGTGTAGGGTGTAGCGTGTAGCGTGTAGGGTGTAGGGTGTAGCGTGTAGGGTGTAGAGTGTAGCGTGTAACGTGTAGCGTGTAGAGTGTAGGGTGTAGCATGTAGGGTGTAGAGTGTAGTGTGTAGGGTGTAGCGTGTAGGGTGTAGAGTGTAGCATGTAGCGTGTAGGGTGTAGAGTGTAGGGTGTATCATGTAGGGTGTAGAGTGTAGCGTGTATAGTGTAGGGTGTAGCGTGTAGGGTGTAGAGTGTAGCGTGTAGCATGTAGGGTGTAGAGTGTAGGGTGCAGCGTGTAGCGTGTAGAGTGTAGGGTGTAGCGTGTAGGGTGTAGAGTGTAGCGTGTAGCGTGTAGGGTGTAGGGTGTAGCGTGTAGGGTGTAGAGTGTATCGTGTAGGGTGTAGAGTGTAGCGTGTATAGTGTAGGGTGTAGCGTGTAGGGTGTAGAGTGTAGCATGTAGCGTGTAGGGTGTAGAGTGTAGCGTGTAGGGTGTAGTGTGCAGCGTGTAGCGTGTATAGTGTAGGGTGTAGCGTGTAGGGTGTAGAGTGTAGCGTGTAGGGTGTAGAGTGTAGCGTGTAGGGTGTAGGGTGTAGAGTGTAGGGTGTAGCGTGTAGGGTGTAGAGAGTAGCGTGTAGCGTGTAGTGTTTAGGGTGCAGAGTGTAGGGTGTAGCGTGTAGGGTGTAGAGTGTAGCGTGCAGCATGTAGCGTGTAGCGTGTATAGTGTAGGGTGTAGCGTGTAGGGTGTAGAGTGTAATGTGTAGGGTGTAGGGTGTAGCATGTAGCGTGTAGTGTGCAGGGTGTAGAGTGTAGCGTGTAGCGTGTAGAGTGTAGCGTGTAGAGTGTAGGGTGTAGGGTGTAGCCTGTAGAGTGTAGCGTGTAGGGTGTAGGGTGTAGAGTGTAGCGTGTAGCGTGTAGGGTGTAGACTGTAGGGTGTAACATGTAGGGTGTAGGGTGTAGCGTGTAGGGTGTAGAGTGTAGCGTGTAGCGTGTAGGGTGTAGCGTGTAGCGTGTAGGGTGTAGCGTGTAGCGTGTAGCGTGTAGGGTGTACGGTGTAGAGTGTAGCGTGTAGGGTGTAGAGTGTAGCGTGTAGGGTGTAGGGTGTAGAGTGTAGGGTGTAGCATGTAGGGTGTAGGGTGTAGCGTGTAGCATGTAGGGCAGGGGTCAGGAACCTTTTTGGCTAAGAGAGCCGTAAACGCCACATATTTTTAAATATAATTCCGCGAGAGCCGTACAATATGTTTAAAGGGCCATTGACAGATCAATCGCTCCAATGTTCACTTAGTACAGCAAGGAATGCTCCTCCCTGCTGTATAAAGCCACAACTGGACTGAAACAATGTAATTAGCAGTAAAAAAATTAAATAAATAACTTACATTGTGAGCTTGCGATGCATGACATCAGTCCAGCAGTCTGGCTTCTTCTTTTTCCTGCGCATGACTGGAAGCTGGCATTCTTCCCACCTGATGTTGAGAGAATGCCAGCTTTGAGGCATTCGCAGAAGAAAGAAGCTGGAATGTTGGACATGTCACACAACGCATTGTCAGTTATGTCAAGTATCTATTTTATTATTTTACAGCGAATTATTGTTTAGGTCCAGCGGTGGCTTAGTGCAGCAGAGAGGAACACTCCTTTGTGTACTAAGTGACCGCTGGAGCAATTGTATCTGTCAGTGGCCCTTTTAAAAGTGTTGGTCTTACAGAAAATGAACAAAAAAGAGAGGCTCAGACCCATAGGGAACTAAAGCATTTACTACTTAAAGTGGTACATACAAGCAGGCACACCCAGCGTAAGTTCTGGCGTCGGCACATTGGAGCGGAGCTGTGCAGCTCCATGTGTTCCTATGCGGCCGCACACTCCGCTCTGGAGTGCCGACGCCAGAACTTGGTTCCCACATGCGAGACACGGACGTGTTTCTCGCATGTGGAAACAAGCCCTAAGTGCCATTATACACAGGAGATCTGTACTTAGTATGCAGCGTCTGTGTATAGGTAATACAGTGATCACCGGTGACATACACAGGACCTCAGTATATAGTATACAGTGTATAGGTAACACACTGACTCACCTGTGACGTCTCTAAGTGAAGTCCTTCATCTTTGATCCCGCACAGACCGCCATCACTTCATCCAGCCAGGACTCGTCTCTGCAGGAAATGACACAGTTATCACGAGTTCCACTTGCAGAACACATTACTTAATTTTCCCAACTTCTACATTACACCACATGAAGAAGGCGACATAGTGTCAATCTACACAGTAATAGGACCGCCCCGCCATTTAAAACAGTATACTCAAAAAATAAAATAAATACATCCCTGCAGTAATAATATCCCTTAATTAGCCCCTGTGGTAATAATATTCGCCATCCTGGCCCCCGTGTGTCTCATTCCTGGCTCCAGCCATATGTTCTCCCATCCTGCCCTCATGAGTATCCATCCTGCCCCATATGATCTTCCCATCCTGCCCCATCTGTCTCCATTGTATCCATCCTGCCCCATGATCCTGCCCCATCTGTCTCCAATCCTGCCTCCAGTGTCTCCAGTCATGACGCCATGTCTGTCATCCTGCCCCGTGTCTCCAATCATGCCCCGTTTCTCCATTCTGCCCCTGTGTCAAGCATTCTGCCCCTGTGTCAAGCATTCTGCCCCTGTGTCCAGCTTTCTGCCCCTGTGTCCAGCGTTCTGCTCCTGTGTCCAGCGTTCTGCTCCAAAGTCCAGCGTTCTGCCCCAATGTCCAGCTTTCTGCATCAGTGTCCAGCGTTCTGCCCCAATGTCCAGCGTTCTGCCCCAGTGTCCAGCGTTCTGCCCCTGTGTCCAGCGTTCTGCCCCCGTGTCCAGCTTTCTGCCCGTGTCCAGCTTTCTGCCCGTGTCCAGATTTCTGCCCCAATGTCCAGCTTTCTGCATCAGTGTCCAGCGTTCTGCCCCAATGTCCAGTGTTCTGCCCCAGTGTCCAGCGTTCTGCCCCTATGTCCAGCGTTCTGCCCCGTGTCCAGCTTTCTGCCCGTGTCCAGCTTTCTGCCCGTGTCCAGCTTTCTGCCCGTGTCCAGCTTTCTGCCCCTGTGTCCAGCTTTCTGCCCCTGTTTCCAGTTTTCTGCTCCCGTGTCCAGCTTTCTGCCCCCGTGTCCAGCGTTCTGCCCCCGTGTCCAGCGTTCTGCCCCCGTGTCCAGCGTTCTGCCCCCGTGCCCAGCGTTCTGCCCCCGTGTCCAGCGTTCTGCCCCAGTGTCCAGCGTTCTGCCCCAGTGTCCAGCGTTCTGCCCCAGTGTCCAGCGTTCTGCCCCAGTGTCCAGCGTTCTGCCCCAGTGTTCAGCGTTCTGCCCCCGTGTCCAGCGTTCTGCCCCCGTGTCCAGCGTTCTGCCCCCGTGTCCAGCGTTCTGCCCCCGTGTCCAGCGTTCTGCCCCCGTGTCCAGCGTTCTGCCCCAGTGTCCAGCGTTCTGCCCTAGTGTCCAGCGTTCTGCCCCAGTGTCCAGCTTTCTGCCCCAGTGTCCAGCTTTCTGCCCCAGTGTCCAGCGTTCTGCCCCCGTGTCCAGCGTTCTGCCCCCGTGTCCAGCGTTCTGCCCCAGTGTCCAGCATTCTGCCCCCGTGTCCAGCGTTCTGCCCCAGTGTCCAGCGTTCTGCCCCAGTGTCCAGCGTTCTGCCTCAGTGTCCAGCGTTCTGCCCCAGTGCCCAGCGTTCTGCCCCAGTGTCCAGCGTTCTGCCCCAGTGTCCAGCATTCTGCCCCAGTGTCCAGCTTTCTGCCCCCGTGTCCAGCGTTCTGCCCCAGTGTCCAGCGTTCTGCCCCAGTGTCCAGCTTTCTGCCCCAGTGTCCAGCTTTCTGCCCCCGTGTCCAGCTTTCTGCCCCCGTGTCCAGCGTTCTGCCCCCGTGTCCAGCGTTCTGCCCCCGTGTCCAGCGTTCTGCCCCAAGTGTCCAGCGTTCTTCCCCAGTGTCCAGCGTTCTGCCCCAGTGTCCAGCTTTCTGCCCCAGTGTCCAGCTTTCTGCCCCAGTGTCCAGCGTTCTGCCCCAGTGTCCAGCGTTCTGCCCCAGTGTCCAGCGTTCTGCCCCAGTGTCCAGCGTTCTGCCCCAGTGTCCAGCGTTCTGCCCCAGTGTCCAGCTTTCTGCCCCAGTGTCCAGCTTTCTGCTCCAGTGTCCAGCGTTCTGCCCCCGTGTCCAGCGTTCTGCCCCCGTGTCCAGCGTTCTGCCCCAGTGTCCAGCGTTCTGCCCCCGTGTCCAGCTTTCTGCCCCAGTGTCCAGCGTTCTGCCTCAGTGTCCAGCGTTCTGCCCCAGTGTCCAGCGTTCTGCCCCAGTGTCCAGCGTTCTGCCCCAGTGTCCAGCGTTCTGCCCCAGTGTCCAGCTTTCTGCCCCCGTGTCCAGCGTTCTGCCCCAGTGTCCAGCGTTCTGCCCCAGTGTCCAGCGTTCTGCCCCAGTGTCCAGCTTTCTGCCCCAGTGTCCAGCTTTCTGCCCCCGTGTCCAGCGTTCTGCCCCCGTGTCCAGCGTTCTGCCCCAGTGTCCAGCTTTCTGCCCCCGTGTCCAGCGTTCTGCCCCAGTGTCCAGCGTTCTGCCCCAGTGTCCAGCGTTCTGCCCCAGTGTCCAGCGTTCTGCCCCAGTGTCCAGCTTTCTGCCCCTGTGTCCAGCGTTCTGCCCCCGTGTCCAGCGTTCTGCCCCCGTGTCCAGCGTTCTGCCCCCGTGTCCAGCGTTCTGCCCTGGGCCCCCCCGATCGCCGCTCTCAATATAAAAAAAAAAAAAAAACAAGTTTTACCTGACCGCGATCCTGCTCTGTCTGGTTATCGGTGGGGGCGGCCATCTTCCTGAGGCCGCGCGTGCGCAGGTGGAGCGCTCTGCTGCCTGGGGCTTCAGGAAAATGGCCGCGGGATGCCGCGCATGCGCAGATGGAGATCGCGGCGGCCATTTTTCTGAAGCCGAGATGCCAACAGGTAAATTCTGCGCCGCCGGCGACCCGCCCACCGCATTGTGCCGCCCGCCGCATTGTGCCGCCCGGGGCGGCCCGCCCCCCCCCCGCCCCCCCTTCCTACGCCACAGGCTGTCTGCGAGCCAGATACGGCCATCAAAAGAGCCATATCTGGCTCGCGAGCCATATGTTCCCGACCCCTGATGTAGGGTGTAAAGTGTAGGGTGTAGCGTGTAGGGTGTAGAGTGTAGCGTGTAGCGTGTAGGGTGTAGCGTGTAGGGTGTAGAGTGTAGCGTGTAGCGTATAGCGTGTAGGGTGTAGAGTGTAGCATGTAGCGTGTAGCATGTTGCGTGTAGGGTGTAGGGTGTAGAGTGTAGGGTGTAGCATGTAGGGTGTAAGGTGTAGCGTGTAGGGTGTAGAGTGTAGAGTGTAGGGTGTAGAGTGTAGAGTGTAGGGTGTAGAGTGTAGGATGTAGAGTGTAGAGTGTAGAGTGTAGGATATAGAGTGGAGTGTAGGGTGTAGAGTGTAGAGTGTAGGGTGTAGAGTGTAGGATGTAGGGTGTAGAGTGTAGAGTGTAGAGTGTAGAGTGTAGGGTGTTGAGTGTAGGTTGTATAGTGCAGAGTGTAGGGTATAGAGTGTAGGATGTAGAGTGTAGAGTGTAGGGTGTAGCGTGTTGAGTGTAGGGTGTAGAGTGTAGAGTGTACCTTGTAGGGTGTAGATTGTTGGTTGTATAGTGTAGAGTGTAAGGTATAGAGTGTAGGATGTAGAGTGTAGAGTGTAGGATGAAGGGAGTAGAGTGTAGGATGTAGGGTGTAGAGTGTAGGATGTAGGGTGTAGCGTATAGGGTGTAGAGTGTAGCGTGTAGGGTGTAGAGTGTAGGGTGTAGCGTGTAGGGTGTAGAGTGTAGCGTGTAGGGTGTAGAGTGTAGCGTGTAGGGTGTAGAGTGTAGCGTGTAGCGTGTAGCGTGTAGATTGTAGCGTGTAGGGTGTAGGGTGTAGCGGGTAGCGTGTAGAGTGTAGGGTGTAGGGTGTAGCATGTAGAGTGTAGCGTGTAGGGTGTAGAGTGTAGCGTGTAGGGTGTAACGTGTAGGGTGTAGAGTGTAGCATGTAGCGTGTAGGGTGTAGGTTTTAGAGTGTAGGGTGTTGCGTGTAGCGTGTAGGGTGTAGGGTGTACAGTGTAGAGTGTAGCGTGTAGGGTGTAGGGTGTAGGGTGTAGAATGTAGGGTGTAGCGTATAGGGTGTAGAGTGTAGCATGTAGCGTGTAGGGTGTAGAGTGTAGGGTGTAGGGTGTAGAGTGTAGGGTGTAGCGTGTAGGGTGTAGAGTGTAGCGTGTAGGGTGTAGAGAGTAGCGTGTAGGGTGTAGAGTGTAGCGTGTAGCGTGTAGCGTGTAGGGTGTAGTGTGTAGGGTGTAGAGTGTAGCGTGTAGGGTGTAGAGTGTAGCGTGTTGCGTGTAGAGTGTAGCGTGTAGCGTCTAGGGTGTAGAGTGTAGGGTGTAGCGTGTAGGGTGTAGAGTGTAGCGTGTAGGGTGTAGAGTGTAGCGTGTAGGGTGTAGCGTGTAGCGTGTAGGGTGTAGAGTGTAGGGTGTACTGTGTAGGGTGTAGAGTATAGCGTGCAGCGTGCAGGGTGTAGGGTGTAGCGTGTAGGGTGTAGCGTGTAGCATGTAGCGTGTAGAGTGTAGCGTGTAGGGTGTAGGGTGTAGCGTGTAGCGTGTAGGGTGTAGAGTGTAGCGTGTAGGGTGTAGGATGTAGAGTGTAGGGTGTAGAGTGTAGGGTGTAGCATGTAGGGTGTATTGTGTAGCGTGTAGGGTGTAAAGTGTAGCGTGTAGCGTGTAGCATGTAGGGTGTAGGGTGTAGCGTGTAGCGTGTAGGGTGTAGCATGTAGCGTGTAGGGTGTAGGGTGTAGAGTGTAGCGTGTAAGTGTAGAGTGAGGATGTAGAGTGTTGGGTGTAGGGTGTAGAGTAGAGTGTAGAGTGTAGGGTGTAGAGTGTAGGGTGTAGAGTGCACATTTTTCCCCATTTCCCCACTGGGTCAGAACTTCTGTTAGAATGATCAGAGGTTGAAATGTTTTGCGTTTTCCTGCTCTTTCCAATGGCCTACAAGCATAAGTGAAGCAGTGAGCAGCAGTCTCTATTAGTATAGGAGAAAACAGAAAACATTTCACAATTTTCCCCATTTCCCAATTGGGTCATAACTTCTGTTACAATGATAAGAGGTTGAAATTTTTCGCGTTTTCCTGCTCTTTCCAATGGCATACAAGCAAAAGTGAAGCGGTGAGCAGCAGTTTCTATTAGTATAGGAGATAACGGAAAACATTTCACATTTTTCCCCATTTCCCCATTGGGTCATAACTTCTGTTACAATGATCAGAGGTAGAAATTTTTTGCGTTTTCCTGCTCTTTCCAATGGCCTACAAGCAAGGGAGTAGAGTGTAGGATGTAGGGTGTAGGGTGTAGAGTGTAGGGTGTAGGGTGTAGCGTATAGGGTGTAGAGTGTAGCGTGTAGGGTGTAGGGTGTAGAGTGTAGGGTGTAGCGTGTAGGGTGTAGAGTGTAGCGTGTAGGGTGTAGAGTGTAGCGTGTAGGGTGTAGAGTGTAGCGTGTAGCGTGTAGGGTGTAGATTGTAGCGTGTAGCGTGTAGGGTGTAGGGTGTATCGGGTAGCGTGTAGAGTGTAGGGTGTAGGGTGTAGAGTGTAGCTTGTAGGGTATAGAGTGTAGCGTATAGGGTGTAGAGTGTAGGGTGTAGCGTGTAGGGTGTACAGTGTAGCGTGTAGCGTGTAGTGTGTAGATTGTAGCGTGTAGAGTGTACGGTGTAGCGGGTAGCGTGTAGAGTGTAGCGTGTAGGGTGTAGAGTGTAGCGTGTAGGGTGTAACGTGTAGGGTGTAGAGTGTAGCATGTAGCGTGTAGGGTGTAGGGTTTAGAGTGTAGGGTGTCGCGTGTAGAGTGTAGGGTTTAGGGGGTACAGTGTAGAGTGCAGCGTGTAGGGTGTAGAGTGTAGCGTGTAGCGTGTAGGGTGTAGGGTGTAGAATGTAGGGTGTAGCGTATAGGGTGTAGAGTGTAGCGTGTAGGGTGTAGGGTGTAGAGTGTAGGGTGTAGCGTGTAGGGTGTAGAGTGTAGCGTGTAGGGTGTAGAGTGTAGAGTGTAGCGTGTAGCGTGAAGGGTGTAGAGTGTAGGGTGTAGTGTGTAGGGTGTAGAGTGTAGCGTGTAGAGTGTAGCGTGTAGAGTGTAGGGTGTAGCGTGTAGGGTGTAGAGTGTAGCGTGTAGGGTGTACGGTGTAGAGTGTAGCGTGTAGCATGTAGCGTGTAGGGTGTAGGGTGTAGAGTGTAGGGTGTGGAGTGTAGGGTGTAGCATGTAGGTTGTAGGGTGTAGCGTGTAGGGTGTAGCGTGTAGGGTGTAGCGTGTAGCGTGTAGGGTGTAGCGTGTAGCGTGTAGGGTGTAGGGTGTAGAGTGTAGCGTGTAAGGGTAGAGTGAGGATGTAGAGTGTTGGGTGTAGGGTGTAGAGTAGAGTGTAGAGTGTAGGGTGTAGAGTGTAGGGTGTAGAGTGCACATTTTTCCCCATTTGCCCACTGGGTCATAACTTCTGTTAGAATGATCAGAGGTTGAAGAGTTTTGCGTTTTCCTGCTCTTTCCAATGGCCTACAAGCATAACTGAAGCAGTG
This sequence comes from Ranitomeya variabilis, assembly GCF_051348905.1. Taxonomy (NCBI): domain Eukaryota; kingdom Metazoa; phylum Chordata; class Amphibia; order Anura; family Dendrobatidae; genus Ranitomeya; species Ranitomeya variabilis. Next base: position 664,589 of record NW_027508080.1, read on the forward strand.
AGCAGCAGTCTCTATTAGTATAGGAGATAACAGAAAACATTTCACAATTTTCCCCATTTCCCAATTGGGTCATAACTTCTGTTACAATGATAAGAGGTTGAAATTTTTTGTGTTTTCCTGCTCTTTCCAATGGCCTACAAGCAAAAGTGAAGCGGTGAGCAGCAGTTTCTATTAGTATAGGAGATAACAGAAAACATTTCACGTTTTTCCCCATTTCCCCATTGGGTCATAACTTCTGTTACAATGATCAGAGGTTGAAATTTTTTGCGTTTTCCTGCTCTTTCCAATGGCCTACAAGCAAGGGAGTAGAGTGTAGGATGTAGGGTGTAGGGTGTAGAGTGTAGGGTGTAGGGTGTAGCGTATAGGGTGTAGAGTGTAGCGTGTAGGGTGTAGGGTGTAGCGTGTAGGGTGTAGAGTGTAGCATGTACGGTGTAGAGTGTAGCGTGTAGGGTGTAGAGTGTAGCGTGTAGGGTGTAACGTGTAGGGTGTAGAGTGTAGCATGTAGCGTGTAGGGTGTAGGGTTTAGAGTGTAGGGTGTCGCGTGTAGAGTGTAGGGTGTAGGGGGTACAGTGTAGAGTGCAGCGTGTAGGGTGTAGAGTGTAGCGTGTAGCGTGTAGGGTGTAGGGTGTAGAATGTAGGGTGTAGCGTATAGGGTGTAGAGTGTAGCGTGTAGGGTGTAGAGTGTAGGGTGTAGCGTGTAGGGTGTAGAGTGTAGCGTGTAGGGTGTAGAGTGTAGAGTGTAGCGTGTAGCGTGAAGGGTGTAGAGTGTAGGGTGTAGTGTGTAGGGTGTAGAGTGTAGCGTGTAGAGTGTAGCGTGTAGAGTGTAGGGTGTAGCGTGTAGGGTGTAGAGTGTAGCGTGTAGGGTGTACGGTGTAGAGTGTAGCGTGTAGCATGTAGCGTGTAGGGTGTAGGGTGTAGAGTGTAGGGTGTGGAGTGTAGGGTGTAGCATGTAGGTTGTAGGGTGTAGCGTGTAGGGTGTAGCGTGTAGGGTGTAGCGTGTAGCGTGTAGGGTGTAGCGTGTAGCGTGTAGGGTGTAGGGTGTAGAGTGTAGCGTGTAAGGGTAGAGTGAGGATGTAGAGTGTTGGGTGTAGGGTGTAGAGTAGAGTGTAGAGTGTAGGGTGTAGAGTGTAGGGTGTAGAGTGCACATTTTTCCCCATTTGCCCACTGGGTCATAACTTCTGTTAGAATGATCAGAGGTTGAAGAGTTTTGCGTTTTCCTGCTCTTTCCAATGGCCTACAAGCATAACTGAAGCAGTGAGCAGCAGTCTCTATTAGTATAGGAGATAACAGAAAACATTTCACAATTTTCCCCATTTCCCAATTGGGTCATAACTTCTGTTACAATGATAAGAGGTTGAAATTTTTTGTGTTTTCCTGCTCTTTCCAATGGCCTACAAGCAAAAGTGAAGCGGTGAGCAGCAGTTTCTATTAGTATAGGAGATAACAGAAAACATTTCACGTTTTTCCCCATTTCCCCATTGGGTCATAACTTCTGTTACAATGATCAGAGGTTGAAATTTTTTGCATTTTCCTGCTCTTTCCAATGGCCTACAAGCAAGGGAGTAGAGTGTAGGATGTAGGGTGTAGGGTGTAGAGTGTAGGGTGTAGGGTGTAGCGTATAGGGTGTAGAGTGTAGCGTGTAGGGTGTAGGGTGTAGCGTGTAGGGTGTAGAGTGTAGCATGTACGGTGTAGAGTGTAGCGTGTAGAGTGTACAGTGTAGCGTGTAGCGTGTAGGGTGTAGATTGTAGCATGTAGCGTGAAGGGTGTAGGGTGTAGCGGGTAGCGGGTAGCGTGTAGAGTGTAGGGTGTAGGGTGTAGCGTGTAGAGTGTAGCGTGTAGCGTGTAGCGTGTAGGGTGTAGAGTGTAGCGTGTAGCGTGTAGGGTGTAGGGTGTAGCGTGTAGGGTGTAGGGTGTAGAGTGCAGCGTGTAGCGTGTATAGTGTAGGGTGTAGCGTGTAGGGTGTAGAGTGCAGCGTGTAGGGTGTAGAGTGTAGCGTGTAGGGTGTAGAGTGAAGGGTGTAGCGTGTAGGGTGTAGAGAGTAGCGTGTAGCGTGTAGGGTGTAGCATGTAGGGTGTAGAGCGTAGCGTGTAGCGTGTAGAGTGTAGCGTGTAGATTGTAGCGTGTAGGGTGTAGCGTGTAGAGTGTAGCGTGTAGCGTGTAGGGTGTAGGGTGTAGAGTGTAGCGTGTAGCGTGTAGGGTGTAGGGTGTAGAGTGTAGGGTGTAGCGTGTAGGGTGTAGAGTGTAGCGTGTAGCGTGTAGGGTGTAGGGTGTAGGGTGTAGCGTGTAGGGTGTATCGTGTAGCGTGTGGGGTGTAGCGTGTAGCGTGTAGTGTGTAGGGTGTAGGGTGTAGAGTGTAGCGTGTAGGGTGTAGAGTGTAGCGTGTAGCGTGTAGGGTGTAGGGTGCTAGGGTGTAGCATGTAGTGTGTAGCGTGTAGGGTGTAGAGTGTAGCATGTAGCGCGTAGGGTGTAAAGTGTAGGGTGTAGCGTGTAGGGTGTAGAGTGTAGCGTGTAGGGTGTAGAGTGTAGCGTGTAGCGTGTAGGGTGTAGCGTGTAGGGTGTAGCGTGTAGCGTGTAGGGTGTACGGTGTAGAGTGTAGGGTGTAGAGTGTAGCGTGTAGGGTGTAGGGTTTAGAGTGTAGGGTGTAGCATGTAGGGTGTAGGGAGTAGCGTCTAGAGTGTAGCATGTAGCGTGTAGGGTGTAAAGTGTAGGGTGTAGCGTGTAGCGTGTAGGGTGTAGGGTGTAGCGTGTAGGGTGTAGAGTGTAGCGTGTAACGTGTAGCGTGTAGAGTGTAGGGTGTAGCATGTAGGGTGTAGAGTGTAGTGTGTAGGGTGTAGCGTGTAGGGTGTAGATTGTAGCATGTAGCGTGTAGGGTGTAGAGTGTAGGGTGTATCATGTAGGGTGTAGAGTGTAGCGTCTATAGTGTGGGGTGTAGCGTGTAGGGTGTAGAGTGTAGCGTGTAGGGTGTAGGGTGTAGCGTGTAGGGTGTATCGTGTAGCGTGTGGGGTGTAGCGTGTAGCGTGTAGTGTGTAGGGTGTAGGGTGTAGAGTGTAGCGTGTAGGGTGTAGAGTGTAGCGTGTAGCGTGTAGGGTGTAGGGTGCTAGGGTGTAGCATGTAGTGTGTAGCGTGTAGGGTGTAGAGTGTAGCATGTAGCGCGTAGGGTGTAAAGTGTAGGGTGTAGCGTGTAGGGTGTAGAGTGTAGCGTGTAGGGTGTAGAGTGTAGCGTGTAGCGTGTAGGGTGTAGCGTGTAGGGTGTAGCGTGTAGCGTGTAGGGTGTAGCGTGTAGGGTGTACGGTGTAGAGTGTAGGGTGTAGAGTGTAGCGTGTAGGGTGTAGGGTTTAGAGTGTAGGGTGTAGCATGTAGGGTGTAGGGAGTAGCGTGTAGAGTGTAGCATGTAGCGTGTAGGGTGTAAAGTGTAGGGTGTAGAGTGTAGCGTGTAGCGTGTAGGGTGTAGAGTGTAGGGTGTAGCGTGTAGGGTGTAGAGTGTAGTGTGTAGAGTGTAGCGTGTAGGGTGTAGAGTGTAGCGTGTAGGGTGTAGAGTGTAGCGTGTAGCGTGTAGGGTGTAGCGTGTAGGGTGTAGCGTGTAGCGTGTAGGGTGTAGCGTGTAGGGTGTACGGTGTAGAGTGTAGGGTGTAGAGTGTAGCGTGTAGGGTGTAGGGTTTAGAGTGTAGGGTGTAGCATGTAGGGTGTAGGGAGTAGCGTGTAGAGTGTAGCATGTAGCGTGTAGGGTGTAAAGTGTAGGGTGTAGAGTGTAGCGTGTAGCGTGTAGGGTGTAGAGTGTAGGGTGTAGCGTGTAGGGTGTAGAGTGTAGCGTGTAACGTGTAGCGTGTAGAGTGTAGGGTGTAGCATGTAGGGTGTAGAGTGTAGTGTGTAGAGTGTAGCGTGTAGGGTGTAGAGTGTAGCATGTAGCGTGTAGGGTGTAGAGTGTAGGGTGTATCATGTAGGGTGTAGAGTGTAGCGTGTATAGTGTAGGGTGTAGCGTGTAGGGTGTAGGGTGTAGAGTGTAGCGTGTAGCGTGTAGGGTGTAAAGTGTAGGGTGCAGCATGTAGCGTGTAGCGTGTAGAGTGTAGGGTGTAGCGTGTAGGGTGTAGAGTGTAGCGTGTAGCGTGTAGGGTGTAGGGTGTAGCGTGTAGGGTGTAGAGTGTATCGTGTAGGGTGTAGAGTGTAGCGTGTATAGTGTAGGGTGTAGCGTGTAGGGTGTAGAGTGTAGCATGTAGCGTGTAGGGTGTAGAGTGTAGCGTGTAGGGTGTAGGGTGTAGAGTGCAGCGTGTAGCGTGTATAGTGTAGGGTGTAGCGTGTAGGGTGTAGAGTGTAGCGTGTAGGGTGTAGAGTGTAGCGTGTAGGGTGTAGAGTGTAGGGTGTAGCGTGTAGGGTGTAGAGAGTAGCGTGTAGCGTGTAGGGTGTAGCATGTAGGGTGTAGAGCGTAGCGTGTAGCGTGTAGAGTGTAGCGTGTAGATTGTAGCGTGTAGGGTGTAGCGTGTAGAGTGTAGCGTGTAGCGTGTAGGGTGTAGGGTGTAGAGTGTAGCGTGTAGCGTGTAGGGTGTAGGGTGTAGAGTGTAGGGTGTAGCGTGTAGGGTGTAGAGTGTAGCGTGTAGCGTGTAGGGTGTAGGGTGTAGGGTGTAGCGTGTAGGGTGTATCGTGTAGCGTGTGGGGTGTAGCGTGTAGCGTGTAGTGTGTAGGGTGTAGGGTGTAGAGTGTAGCGTGTAGGGTGTAGAGTGTAGCGTGTAGCGTGTAGGGTGTAGGGTGCTAGGGTGTAGCATGTAGTGTGTAGCGTGTAGGGTGTAGAGTGTAGCATGTAGCGCGTAGGGTGTAAAGTGTAGGGTGTAGCGTGTAGGGTGTAGAGTGTAGCGTGTAGGGTGTAGAGTGTAGCGTGTAGCGTGTAGGGTGTAGCGTGTAGGGTGTAGCGTGTAGCGTGTAGGGTGTAGCGTGTAGGGTGTACGGTGTAGAGTGTAGGGTGTAGAGTGTAGCGTGTAGGGTGTAGGGTTTAGAGTGTAGGGTGTAGCATGTAGGGTGTAGGGAGTAGCGTGTAGAGTGTAGCATGTAGCGTGTAGGGTGTAAAGTGTAGGGTGTAGCGTGTAGCATGTAGGGTGTAGGGTGTAGCGTGTAGGGTGTAGAGTGTAGCGTGTAACGTGTAGCGTGTAGAGTGTAGGGTGTAGCATGTAGGGTGTAGAGTGTAGTGTGTAGGGTGTAGCGTGTAGGGTGTAGAGTGTAGCATGTAGCGTGTAGGGTGTAGAGTGTAGGGTGTATCATGTAGGGTGTAGAGTGTAGCGTGTATAGTGTAGGGTGTAGCGTGTAGGGTGTAGAGTGTAGCGTGTAGCATGTAGGGTGTAGAGTGTAGGGTGCAGCGTGTAGCGTGTAGAGTGTAGGGTGTAGCGTGTAGAGTGTAGAGTGTAGCGTGTAGCGTGTAGGGTGTAGGGTGTAGCGTGTAGGGTGTAGAGTGTATCGTGTAGGGTGTAGAGTGTAGCGTGTATAGTGTAGGGTGTAGCGTGTAGGGTGTAGAGTGTAGCATGTAGCGTGTAGGGTGTAGAGTGTAGCGTGTAGGGTGTAGTGTGCAGCGTGTAGCGTGTATAGTGTAGGGTGTAGCGTGTAGGGTGTAGAGTGTAGCGTGTAGGGTGTAGAGTGTAGCGTGTAGGGTGTAGGGTGTAGGGTGTAGAGTGTAGGGTGTAGCGTGTAGGGTGTAGAGAGTAGCGTGTAGCGTGTAGGGTTTAGGGTGCAGAGTGTAGGGTGTAGCGTGTAGGGTGTAGAGTGTAGCGTGCAGCATGTAGCGTGTAGCGTGTATAGTGTAGGGTGTAGCGTGTAGGGTGTAGAGTGTAATGTGTAGGGTGTAGGGTGTAGCATGTAGCGTGTAGTGTGCAGGGTGTAGAGTGTAGCGTGTAGCGTGTAGAGTGTAGCGTGTAGAGTGTAGGGTGTAGGGTGTAGCCTGTAGAGTGTAGCGTGTAGGGTGTAGGGTGTAGAGTGTAGCGTGTAGCGTGTAGGGTGTAGACTGTAGGGTGTAACATGTAGGGTGTAGGGTGTAGCGTGTAGGGTGTAGAGTGTAGCGTGTAGCGTGTAGGGTGTAGCGTGTAGCGTGTAGGGTGTAGCGTGTAGCGTGTAGCGTGTAGGGTGTACGGTGTAGAGTGTAGCGTGTAGGGTGTAGAGTGTAGCGTGTAGGGTGTAGGGTGTAGAGTGTAGGGTGTAGCATGTAGGGTGTAGGGTGTAGCGTGTAGCATGTAGGGCAGGGGTCAGGAACCTTTTTGGCTAAGAGAGCCGTAAACGCCACATATTTTTAAATATAATTCCGCGAGAGCCGTACAATATGTTTAAAGGGCCATTGACAGATCAATCGCTCCAATGTTCACTTAGTACAGCAAGGAATGCTCCTCCCTGCTGTATAAAGCCACAACTGGACTGAAACAATGTAATTAGCAGTAAAAAAATTAAATAAATAACTTACATTGTGAGCTTGCGATGCATGACATCAGTCCAGCAGTCTGGCTTCTTCTTTTTCCTGCGCATGACTGGAAGCTGGCATTCTTCCCACCTGATGTTGAGAGAATGCCAGCTTTGAGGCATTCGCAGAAGAAAGAAGCTGGAATGTTGGACATGTCACACAACGCATTGTCAGTTATGTCAATTATCTATTTTATTATTTTACAGCGAATTATTGTTTAGGTCCAGCGGTGGCTTAGTGCAGCAGAGAGGAACACTCCTTTGTGTACTAAGTGACCGCTGGAGCAATTGTATCTGTCAGTGGCCCTTTTAAAAGTGTTGGTCTTACAGAAAATGAACAAAAAAGAGAGGCTCAGACCCATAGGGAACTAAAGCATTTACTACTTAAAGTGGTACATACAAGCAGGCACACCCAGCGTAAGTTCTGGCGTCGGCACATTGGAGCGGAGCTGTGCAGCTCCATGTGTTCCTATGCGGCCGCACACTCCGCTCTGGAGTGCCGACGCCAGAACTTGGTTCCCACATGCGAGACACGGACGTGTTTCTCGCATGTGGAAACAAGCCCTAAGTGCCATTATACACAGGAGATCTGTACTTAGTATGCAGCGTCTGTGTATAGGTAATACAGTGATCACCGGTGACATACACAGGACCTCAGTATATAGTATACAGTGTATAGGTAACACACTGACTCACCTGTGACGTCTCTAAGTGAAGTCCTTCATCTTTGATCCCGCACAGACCGCCATCACTTCATCCAGCCAGGACTCGTCTCTGCAGGAAATGACACAGTTATCACGAGTTCCACTTGCAGAACACATTACTTAATTTTCCCAACTTCTACATTACACCACATGAAGAAGGCGACATAGTGTCAATCTACACAGTAATAGGACCGCCCCGCCATTTAAAACAGTATACTCAAAAAATAAAATAAATACATCCCTGCAGTAATAATATCCCTTAATTAGCCCCTGTGGTAATAATATTCGCCATCCTGGCCCCCGTGTGTCTCATTCCTGGCTCCAGCCATATGTTCTCCCATCCTGCCCTCATGAGTATCCATCCTGCCCCATATGATCTTCCCATCCTGCCCCATCTGTCTCCATTGTATCCATCCTGCCCCATGATCCTGCCCCATCTGTCTCCAATCCTGCCTCCAGTGTCTCCAGTCATGACGCCATGTCTGTCATCCTGCCCCGTGTCTCCAATCATGCCCCGTTTCTCCATTCTGCCCCTGTGTCAAGCATTCTGCCCCTGTGTCAAGCATTCTGCCCCTGTGTCCAGCTTTCTGCCCCTGTGTCCAGCTTTCTGCCCGTGTCCAGCTTTCTGCCCCTGTGTCCAGCGTTCTGCTCCTGTGTCCAGCGTTCTGCTCCAAAGTCCAGCGTTCTGCCCCAATGTCCAGCTTTCTGCATCAGTGTCCAGCGTTCTGCCCCAATGTACAGCGTTCTGCCCCAGTGTCCAGCGTTCTGCCCCTGTGTCCAGCGTTCTGCCCCCGTGTCCAGCTTTCTGCCCGGTCCAGCTTTCTGCCCGTGTCCAGATTTCTGCCCCAATGTCCAGCTTTCTGCATCAGTGTCCAGCGTTCTGCCCCAATGTCCAGTGTTCTGCCCCAGTGTCCAGCGTTCTGCCCCTATGTCCAGCGTTCTGCCCCGTGTCCAGCTTTCTGCCCGTGTCCAGCTTTCTGCCCGTGTCCAGCTTTCTGCCCGTGTCCAGCTTTCTGCCCCTGTGTCCAGCTTTCTGCCCCTGTTTCCAGTTTTCTGCTCCCGTGTCCAGCTTTCTGCCCCCGTGTCCAGCGTTCTGCCCCCGTGTCCAGCGTTCTGCCCCCGTGTCCAGCGTTCTGCCCCCGTGCCCAGCGTTCTGCCCCCGTGTCCAGCGTTCTGCCCCAGTGTCCAGCGTTCTGCCCCAGTGTCCAGCGTTCTGCCCCAGTGTCCAGCGTTCTGCCCCAGTGTCCAGCGTTCTGCCCCAGTGTTCAGCGTTCTGCCCCCGTGTCCAGCGTTCTGCCCCCGTGTCCAGCGTTCTGCCCCCGTGTCCAGCGTTCTGCCCCCGTGTCCAGCGTTCTGCCCCCGTGTCCAGCGTTCTGCCCCAGTGTCCAGCGTTCTGCCCTAGTGTCCAGCGTTCTGCCCCAGTGTCCAGCTTTCTGCCCCAGTGTCCAGCTTTCTGCCCCAGTGTCCAGCGTTCTGCCCCCGTGTCCAGCGTTCTGCCCCCGTGTCCAGCGTTCTGCCCCAGTGTCCAGCATTCTGCCCCCGTGTCCAGCGTTCTGCCCCAGTGTCCAGCGTTCTGCCCCAGTGTCCAGCGTTCTGCCTCAGTGTCCAGCGTTCTGCCCCAGTGCCCAGCGTTCTGCCCCAGTGTCCAGCGTTCTGCCCCAGTGTCCAGCGTTCTGCCCCAGTGTCCAGCTTTCTGCCCCCGTGTCCAGCGTTCTGCCCCAGTGTCCAGCGTTCTGCCCCAGTGTCCAGCTTTCTGCCCCAGTGTCCAGCTTTCTGCCCCCGTGTCCAGCTTTCTGCCCCCGTGTCCAGCGTTCTGCCCCCGTGTCCAGCGTTCTGCCCCCGTGTCCAGCGTTCTGCCCCAAGTGTCCAGCGTTCTTCCCCAGTGTCCAGCGTTCTGCCCCAGTGTCCAGCTTTCTGCCCCAGTGTCCAGCTTTCTGCCCCAGTGTCCAGCGTTCTGCCCCAGTGTCCAGCGTTCTGCCCCAGTGTCCAGCGTTCTGCCCCAGTGTCCAGCGTTCTGCCCCAGTGTCCAGCGTTCTGCCCCAGTGTCCAGCTTTCTGCCCCAGTGTCCAGCTTTCTGCCCCAGTGTCCAGCGTTCTGCCCCCGTGTCCAGCGTTCTGCCCCCGTGTCCAGCGTTCTGCCCCAGTGTCCAGCGTTCTGCCCCCGTGTCCAGCTTTCTGCCCCAGTGTCCAGCGTTCTGCCTCAGTGTCCAGCGTTCTGCCCCAGTGTCCAGCGTTCTGCCCCAGTGTCCAGCGTTCTGCCCCAGTGTCCAGCTTTCTGCCCCCGTGTCCAGCGTTCTGCCCCAGTGTCCAGCGTTCTGCCCCAGTGTCCAGCGTTCTGCCCCAGTGTCCAGCTTTCTGCCCCAGTGTCCAGCTTTCTGCCCCCGTGTCCAGCGTTCTGCCCCCGTGTCCAGCGTTCTGCCCCAGTGTCCAGCTTTCTGCCCCCGTGTCCAGCGTTCTGCCCCAGTGTCCAGCGTTCTGCCCCAGTGTCCAGCGTTCTGCTCCAGTGTCCAGCGTTCTGCCCCAGTGTCCAGCTTTCTGCCCCTGTGTCCAGCGTTCTGCCCCCGTGTCCAGCGTTCTGCCCCCGTGTCCAGCGTTCTGCCCCCGTGTCCAGCGTTCTGCCCTGGGCCCCCCCGATCGCCGCTCTCAATATAAAAAAAAAAAAAAAACAAGTTTTACCTGACCGCGATCCTGCTCTGTCTGGTTATCGGTGGGGGCGGCCATCTTCCTGAGGCCGCGCGTGCGCAGGTGGAGCGCTCTGCTGCCTGGGGCTTCAGGAAAATGGCCGCGGGATGCCGCGCATGCGCAGATGGAGATCGCGGCGGCCATTTTTCTGAAGCCGAGATGCCAACAGGTAAATTCTGCGCCGCCGGCGACCCGCCCACCGCATTGTGCCGCCCGCCGCATTGTGCCGCCCGGGGCGGCCCGCCCCCCCTTCCTACGCCACAGGCTGTCTGCGAGCCAGATACGGCCATCAAAAGAGCCATATCTGGCTCGCGAGCCATATGTTCCCGACCCCTGATGTAGGGTGTAAAGTGTAGGGTGTAGCGTGTAGGGTGTAGAGTGTAGCGTGTAGCGTGTAGGGTGTAGCGTGTAGGGTGTAGAGTGTAGCGTGTAGCGTATAGCGTGTAGGGTGTAGAGTGTAGCATGTAGCGTGTAGCATGTTGCGTGTAGGGTGTAGGGTGTAGAGTGTAGGGTGTAGCATGTAGGGTGTAAGGTGTAGCGTGTAGGGTGTAGAGTGTAGAGTGTAGGGTGTAGAGTGTAGAGTGTAGGGTGTAGAGTGTAGGATGTAGAGTGTAGAGTGTAGAGTGTAGGATATAGAGTGGAGTGTAGGGTGTAGAGTGTAGAGTGTAGGGTGTAGAGTGTAGGATGTAGGGTGTAGAGTGTAGAGTGTAGAGTGTAGGGTGTTGAGTGTAGGTTGTATAGTGCAGAGTGTAGGGTATAGAGTGTAGGATGTAGAGTGTAGAGTGTAGGGTGTAGCGTGTTGAGTGTAGGGTGTAGAGTGTAGAGTGTACCTTGTAGGGTGTAGATTGTTGGTTGTATAGTGTAGAGTGTAAGGTATAGAGTGTAGGATGTAGAGTGTAGAGTGTAGGATGAAGGGAGTAGAGTGTAGGATGTAGGGTGTAGAGTGTAGGATGTAGGGTGTAGCGTATAGGGTGTAGAGTGTAGCGTGTAGGGTGTAGAGTGTAGGGTGTAGCGTGTAGGGTGTAGAGTGTAGCGTGTAGGGTGTAGAGTGTAGCGTGTAGGGTGTAGAGTGTAGCGTGTAGCGTGTAGCGTGTAGCGTGTAGATTGTAGCGTGTAGGGTGTAGGGTGTAGCGGGTAGCGTGTAGAGTGTAGGGTGTAGGGTGTAGCATGTAGAGTGTAGCGTGTAGGGTGTAGAGTGTAGCGTGTAGGGTGTAACGTGTAGGGTGTAGAGTGTAGCATGTAGCGTGTAGGGTGTAGGTTTTAGAGTGTAGGGTGTTGCGTGTAGCGTGTAGGGTGTAGGGTGTACAGTGTAGAGTGTAGCGTGTAGGGTGTAGGGTGTAGGGTGTAGAATGTAGGGTGTAGCGTATAGGGTGTAGAGTGTAGCATGTAGCGTGTAGGGTGTAGAGTGTAGGGTGTAGGGTGTAGAGTGTAGGGTGTAGCGTGTAGGGTGTAGAGTGTAGCGTGTAGGGTGTAGAGAGTAGCGTGTAGGGTGTAGAGTGTAGCGTGTAGCGTGTAGCGTGTAGGGTGTAGTGTGTAGGGTGTAGAGTGTAGCGTGTAGGGTGTAGAGTGTAGCGTGTTGCGTGTAGAGTGTAGCGTGTAGCGTCTAGGGTGTAGAGTGTAGGGTGTAGCGTGTAGGGTGTAGAGTGTAGCGTGTAGGGTGTAGAGTGTAGCGTGTAGCGTGTAGCGTGTAGGGTGTAGAGTGTAGGGTGTACTGTGTAGGGTGTAGAGTATAGCATGCAGCGTGCAGGGTGTAGGGTGTAGCGTGTAGGGTGTAGCGTGTAGCATGTAGCGTGTAGAGTGTAGCGTGTAGGGTGTAGGGTGTAGCGTGTAGCGTGTAGGGTGTAGAGTGTAGCGTGTAGGGTGTAGGATGTAGAGTGTAGGGTGTAGAGTGTAGGGTGTAGCATGTAGGGTGTATTGTGTAGCGTGTAGGGTGTAAAGTGTAGCGTGTAGCGTGTAGCATGTAGGGTGTAGGGTGTAGCGTGTAGCGTGTAGGGTGTAGCATGTAGCGTGTAGGGTGTAGGGTGTAGAGTGTAGCGTGTAAGTGTAGAGTGAGGATGTAGAGTGTTGGGTGTAGGGTGTAGAGTAGAGTGTAGAGTGTAGGGTGTAGAGTGTAGGGTGTAGAGTGCACATTTTTCCCCATTTCCCCACTGGGTCAGAACTTCTGTTAGAATGATCAGAGGTTGAAATGTTTTGCGTTTTCCTGCTCTTTCCAATGGCCTACAAGCATAAGTGAAGCAGTGAGCAGCAGTCTCTATTAGTATAGGAGAAAACAGAAAACATTTCACAATTTTCCCCATTTCCCAATTGGGTCATAACTTCTGTTACAATGATAAGAGGTTGAAATTTTTCGCGTTTTCCTGCTCTTTCCAATGGCATACAAGCAAAAGTGAAGCGGTGAGCAGCAGTTTCTATTAGTATAGGAGATAACGGAAAACATTTCACATTTTTCCCCATTTCCCCATTGGGTCATAACTTCTGTTACAATGATCAGAGGTAGAAATTTTTTGCGTTTTCCTGCTCTTTCCAATGGCCTACAAGCAAGGGAGTAGAGTGTAGGATGTAGGGTGTAGGGTGTAGAGTGTAGGGTGTAGGGTGTAGCGTATAGGGTGTAGAGTGTAGCGTGTAGGGTGTAGGGTGTAGAGTGTAGGGTGTAGCGTGTAGGGTGTAGAGTGTAGCGTGTAGGGTGTAGAGTGTAGCGTGTAGGGTGTAGAGTGTAGCGTGTAGCGTGTAGGGTGTAGATTGTAGCGTGTAGCGTGTAGGGTGTAGGGTGTATCGGGTAGCGTGTAGAGTGTAGGGTGTAGGGTGTAGAGTGTAGCGTGTAGGGTATAGAGTGTAGCGTATAGGGTGTAGAGTGTAGGGTGTAGCGTGTAGGGTGTACAGTGAAGCGTGTAGTGTGTAGATTGTAGCGTGTAGAGTGTACGGTGTAGCGGGTAGCGTGTAGAGTGTAGCGTGTAGGGTGTAGAGTGTAGCGTGTAGGGTGTAACGTGTAGGGTGTAGAGTGTAGCATGTAGCGTGTAGGGTGTAGGGTTTAGAGTGTAGGGTGTCGCGTGTAGAGTGTAGGGTGTAGGGGGTACAGTGTAGAGTGCAGCGTGTAGGGTGTAGGGTGTAGGGTGTAGAATGTAGGGTGTAGCGTATAGGGTGTAGAGTGTAGCGTGTAGGGTGTAGGGTGTAGAGTGTAGGGTGTAGCGTGTAGGGTGTAGAGTGTAGCGTGTAGGGTGTAGAGTGTAGAGTGTAGCGTGTAGCGTGAAGGGTGTAGAGTGTAGGGTGTAATGTGTAGGGTGTAGAGTGTAGCGTGTAGAGTGTAGCGTGTAGAGTGTAGGGTGTAGCGTGTAGGGTGTAGAGTGTAGCGTGTAGGGTGTACGGTGTAGAGTGTAGCGTGTAGCATGTAGCGTGTAGGGTGTAGGGTGTAGAGTGTAGGGTGTGGAGTGTAGGGTGTAGCATGTAGGTTGTAGGGTGTAGCGTGTAGGGTGTAGCGTGTAGGGTGTAGCGTGTAGCGTGTAGGGTGTAGCGTGTAGCGTGTAGGGTGTAGGGTGTAGAGTGTAGCGTGTAAGGGTAGAGTGAGGATGTAGAGTGTTGGGTGTAGGGTGTAGAGTAGAGTGTAGAGTGTAGGGTGTAGAGTGTAGGGTGTAGAGTGCACATTTTTCCCCATTTGCCCACTGGGTCATAACTTCTGTTAGAATGATCAGAGGTTGAAGAGTTTTGCGTTTTCCTGCTCTTTCCAATGGCCTACAAGCATAACTGAAGCAGTGAGCAGCAGTCTCTATTAGTATAGGAGATAACAGAAAACATTTCACAATTTTCCCCATTTCCCAATTGGGTCATAACTTCTGTTACAATGATAAGAGGTTGAAATTTTTTGTGTTTTCCTGCTCTTTCCAATGGCCTACAAGCAAAAGTGAAGCGGTGAGCAGCAGTTTCTATTAGTATAGGAGATAACAGAAAACATTTCACGTTTTTCCCCATTTCCCCATTGGGTCATAACTTCTGTTACAATGATCAGAGGTTGAAATTTTTTGCGTTTTCCTGCTCTTTCCAATGGCCTACAAGCAAGGGAGTAGAGTGTAGGATGTAGGGTGTAGGGTGTAGAGTGTAGGGTGTAGGGTGTAGCGTATAGGGTGTAGAGTGTAGCGTGTAGGGTGTAGGGTGTAGCGTGTAGGGTGTAGAGTGTAGCATGTACGGTGTAGAGTGTAGCGTGTAGAGTGTACAGTGTAGCGTGTAGCGTGTAGGGTGTAGATTGTAGCATGTAGCGTGAAGGGTGTAGGGTGTAGCGGGTAGCGGGTAGCGTGTAGAGTGTAGGGTGTAGGGTGTAGCGTGTAGAGTGTAGCGTGTAGCGTGTAGCGTGTAGGGTGTAGAGTGTAGCGTGTAGCGTGTAGGGTGTAGGGTGTAGCGTGTAGGGTGTTGAGTGTAGCGTGTAGGGTGTAGCGTGTAGGGTGTATCGTGTAGCGTGTGGGGTGTAGCGTGTAGCGTGTAGTGTGTAGGGTGTAGGGTGTAGAGTGTAGCGTGTAGGGTGTAGAGTGTAGCGTGTAGCGTGTAGGGTGTAGGGTGTAGCATGTAGGGTGTAGCGTGTAGGGTGTAGAGTGTAGCATGTAGCGTGTAGGGTGTAAAGTGTAGGGTGTAGCGTGTAGGGTGTAGAGTGTAGCGTGTAGCGTGTAGGGTGTAGGGTGTAGGGTGTAGCGTGTAGGTTGTAGAGTGTAGTGTGTAGGGTGTAGAGTGTAACGTGTAGCGTGTAGGGTGTAGGGTGTAGCGTGTAGCGTATAGCGTGTAGCGTGTAGGGTGTAGAGCGTAGCGTGTAGCGTGTAGAGTGTAGCGTGTAGATTGTAGTGTGTAGGGTGTAGCGTGTAGAGTGTAGCGTGTAGCGTGTAGCGTGTAGGGTGTAGGGTGTAGAGTGTAGCGTGTAGCGTGTAGCGTGTAGGGTGTAGAGTGTAGGGTGTAGCGTGTAGGGTGTAGAGTGTAGCGTGTAGGGTGTAGGGTGTAGCGTGTAGGGTGTATCGTGTAGCGTGTAGCGTGTGGGGTGTAGCGTGTAGCGTGTAGTGTGTAGGGTGTAGGGTGTAGAGTGTAGCGTGTAGTGTGTATAGTGTAGCGTGTAGCGTGTAGGGTGTAGGGTGTAGGGTGTAGCATGTAGTGTGTAGCGTGTAGGGTGTAGAGTGTAGCATGTAGTGCGTAGGGTGTAAAGTGTAGGGTGTAGCGTGTAGGGTGTAGCGTGTAGCGTGTAGCGTGTAGAGTGTAGGGTGTAGCGTGTAGGGTGTAGAGTGTAGCGTGTAGGGTGTAGGGTGTAGAGTGTAGAGTGTAGGGTGTAGCGTGTAGGGTGTAGAGTGTAGCGTGTAGCGTGTAGCGTGTAGGGTGTAGGGTGTAGAGTGTAGCGTGTAGCGTGTAGGTTGTAGCGTGTAGGGTGTAGAGTGTAGCGTGTAGGATGTAGGGTGTAGCGTGTAGGGTGTAGCGTGTAGCGTGTAGGGTGTAGCGTGTAGCGTGTAGAGTGTAGGGTGTAGCGTGTAGGGTGTAGAGTGTAGCGTGTAGGGTGTAGGGTGTAGAGTGTAGGGTGTATCGTGTAGGGTGTAGAGTGTAGCGTGTAGCGTGTATAGTGTAGGGTGTAGCGTGTAGGGTGTAGAGTGTAGCGTGTAGCGTGTAGGGTGTAGAGTGTAGCGTGTAGGGTGTAGGGTGTGGAGTGTAGTGTGTAGGGTGTAGCGTGTAGCGTGTAGAGTGTAGGGTGTAGGGTGTAGCGTGTAGGGTGTAGAGTGTAGCATGTAGCGTGTAGCGTGTAGGGTGTAGGGTGTAGAGTGTAGCGTGTAGGGTGTAGAGTGCAGAGTGTAGCGTGTAGGGTGTAGAGTGTAGCGTGTAGGGTGTAGCGTGTAGGGTGTAGAGTGTAGGGTGTAGCGTGTAGGGTGTAGAGTGTAGCGTGTAGGGTGTAGAGAGTAGCGTGTAGGGTGTAGCGTGTAGCGTGTAACGTGTAGGGTGTAGAGTGTAGGTTGTAGCGTGTAGGGTGTAGAGTGTAACGTGTAGCGTGTAGGGTGTAGGGTGTAGCGTGTAGCGTGTAGGGTGTAGAGTGTAGCGTGTAGGGTGTAGCGTGTAGGTTGTAGAGTGTAGCGTGTAGGGTGTAGAGTGTAACGTGTAGCGTGTACGGTGTAGGGTGTAGCGTGTAGCGCATAGCGTGTAGCGTGTAGGGTGTAGAGCGTAGCGTGTAGCGTGTAGAGTGTAGCGTGTAGATTGTAGGGTGTAGGGTGTAGCGTGTAGAGTGTAGCGTGTAGCGTGTAGCGTGTAGGGTGTAGGGTGTAGAGTGTAGCGTGTAGCGTGTAGGGTGTAGAGTGTAGGGTGTAGCGTGTAGCGTGTAGGGTGTAGCGTGTAGGGTGTAGAGTGTAGCGTGTAGGGTGTAGCGTGTAGGGTGTATCGTGTAGCGTGTGGGGTGTAGCGTGTGGGGTGTAGCGTGTAGCGTGTAGTGTGTAGGCTGTAGGGTGTAGAGTGTAGCGTGTAGGGTGTAGAGTGTAGCGTGTAGCGTGTAGGGTGTAGGGTGTAGCATGTAGGGTGTAGCGTGTAGGGTGTAGAGTGTAGCATGTAGCGTGTAGGGTGTAAAGTGTAGGGTGTAGCGTGTAGGGTGTACAGTGTAGCGTGTAGCGTGTAGGGTGTAGAGTGTAGGGTGTAGCGTGTAGGGTGTAGGGTGTAGGGTGTAGCGTGTAGGTTGTAGAGTGTAGCGTGTAGGGTGTAGAGTGTAACGTGTAGCGTGTAGGGTGTAGGGTGTAGCGTGTAGCGTATAGCGTGTAGCATGTAGGGTGTAGAGCGTAGCGTGTAGCATGTAGAGTGTAGCGTGTAGATTGTAGCGTGTAGGGTGTAGCGTGTAGAGTGTAGCGTGTAGCGTGTAGGGTGTAGGGTGTAGAGTGTAGCGTGTAGCGTGTAGCGTGTAGGGTGTAGGGTGTAGAGTGAAGGGTGTAGCGTGTAGGGTGTAGAGTGTAGCGTGTAGCGTGTAGGGTGTAGGGTGTAGCGTGTAGGGTGTATCGTGTAGCGTGTAGCGTGTGGGGTGTAGCGTGTAGCGTGTAGTGTGTAGTGTGTAGGGTGTAGAGTGTAGCGTGTAGGGTGTAGAGTGTAGCGTGTAGCGTGTAGGGTGTAGGGTGTAGGGTGTAGCATGTAGTGTGTAGCGTGTAGGGTGTAGAGTGTAGCATGTAGCGCGTAGGGTGTAAAGTGTAGGGTGTAGCGTGTAGGGTGTAGCGTGTAGCGTGTAGAGTGTAGGGTGTAGCGTGTAGGGTGTAGAGTGTAGCGTGTAGCGTGTAGGGTGTAGAGTATAGGGTGTAGCGTGTAGGGTGTAGGGTGTAGGGTGTAGCGTGTAGGTTGTAGAGTGTAGTGTGTAGGGTGTAGAGTGTAACGTGTAGCGTGTAGGGTGTAGGGTGTAGCGTGTAGCGTATAGCGTGTAGCGTGTAGGGTGTAGAGCGTAGCGTGTAGCGTGTAGAGTGTAGCGTGTAGATTGTAGTGTGTAGGGTGTAGCGTGTAGAGTGTAGCGTGTAGCGTGTAGCGTGTAGGGTGTAGGGTGTAGAGTGTAGCGTGTAGCGTGTAGCGTGTAGGGTGTAGAGTGTAGGGTGTAGCGTGTAGGGTGTAGAGTGTAGCGTGTAGCGTGTAGGGTGTAGCGTGTAGGGTGTATCGTGTAGCGTGTAGCGTGTGGGGTGTAGCGTGTAGCGTGTAGTGTGTAGGGTGTAGGGTGTAGAGTGTAGCGTGTAGTGTGTATAGTGTAGCGTGTAGCGTGTAGGGTGTAGGGTGTAGGGTGTAGCATGTAGTGTGTAGCGTGTAGGGTGTAGAGTGTAGCATGTAGCGCGTAGGGTGTAAAGTGTAGGGTGTAGCGTGTAGCGTGTAGCGTGTAGCGTGTAGAGTGTAGGGTGTAGCGTGTAGGGTGTAGAGTGTAGCGTGTAGGGTGTAGGGTGTAGAGTGTAGAGTGTAGGGTGTAGCGTGTAGGGTGTAGAGTGTAGCGTGTAGCGTGTAGGGTGTAGGGTGTAGAGTGTAGCGTGTAGCGTGTAGGTTGTAGCGTGTAGGGTGTAGAGTGTAGCGTGTAGGATGTAGGGTGTAGCGTGTAGGGTGTAGCGTGTAGCGTGTAGGGTGTAGCGTGTAGCGTGTAGAGTGTAGGGTGTAGCGTGTAGGGTGTAGAGTGTAGCGTGTAGGGTGTAGGGTGTAGAGTGTAGGGTGTATCGTGTAGGGTGTAGAGTGTAGCGTGTAGCGTGTATAGTGTGTAGGGTGTAGAGTGTAGCGTGTAGCGTGTAGGGTGTAGAGTGTAGCGTGTAGGGTGTAGGGTGTGGAGTGTAGTGTGTAGGGTGTAGCGTGTAGCGTGTAGAGTGTAGGGTGTAGGGTGTAGCGTGTAGGGTGTAGAGTGTAGCATGTAGCGTGTAGCGTGTAGGGTGTAGGGTGTAGAGTGTAGCGTGTAGGGTGTAGAGTGCAGAGTGTAGCGTGTAGGGTGTAGAGTGTAGCGTGTAGGGTGTAGCGTGTAGGGTGTAGAGTGTAGGGTGTAGCGTGTAGGGTGTAGAGTGTAGCGTGTAGGGTGTAGAGAGTAGCGTGTAGGGTGTAGCGTGTAGCGTGTAACGTGTAGGGTGTAGAGTGTAGGTTGTAGCGTGTAGGGTGTAGAGTGTAACGTGTAGCGTGTAGGGTGTAGGGTGTAGCGTGTAGCGTGTAGGGTGTAGAGTGTAGCGTGTAGGGTGTAGCGTGTAGGTTGTAGAGTGTAGCATGTAGGGTGTAGAGTGTAACGTGTAGCGTGTACGGTGTAGGGTGTAGCGTGTAGCGCATAGCGTGTAGCGTGTAGGGTGTAGAGCGTAGCGTGTAGCGTGTAGAGTGTAGCGTGTAGATTGTAGGGTGTAGGGTGTAGCGTGTAGAGTGTAGCGTGTAGCGTGTAGCGTGTAGGGTGTAGGGTGTAGAGTGTAGCGTGTAGCGTGTAGGGTGTAGGGTGTAGAGTGTAGGGTGTAGCGTGTAGCGTGTAGGGTGTAGCGTGTAGGGTGTAGAGTGTAGCGTGTAGGGTGTAGCGTGTAGGGTGTATCGTGTAGCGTGTGGGGTGTAGCGTGTGGGGTGTAGCGTGTAGCGTGTAGTGTGTAGGGTGTAGAGTGTAGCGTGTAGGGTGTAGAGTGTAGCGTGTAGCGTGTAGGGTGTAGGGTGTAGGGTGTAGCATGTAGGGTGTAGCGTGTAGGGTGTAGAGTGTAGCATGTAGCGTGTAGGGTGTAAAGTGTAGGGTGTAGCGTGTAGGGTGTACAGTGTAGCGTGTAGCGTGTAGGGTGTAGAGTGTAGGGTGTAGCATGTAGGGTGTAGGGTGTAGGGTGTAGCGTGTAGGTTGTAGAGTGTAGCGTGTAGGGTGTAGAGTTTTAACGTGTAGCGTGTAGGGTGTAGGGTGTAGCGTGTAGCGTATAGCGTGTAGCATGTAGGGTGTAGAGCGTAGCGTGTAGCATGTAGAGTGTAGCGTGTAGATTGTAGCGTGTAGGGTGTAGCGTGTAGAGTGTAGCGTGTAGCGTGTAGCGTGTAGAGTGTAGCGTGTAGGGTGTAGAGTGTAGGGTGTAGCGTGTAGGGTGTAGAGTGTAGCGTGTAGCGTGTAGGGTGTAGGGTGTAGCGTGTAGGGTGTATCGTGTAGCGTGTAGCGTGTGGGGTGTAGCGTGTAGCGTGTAGTGTGTAGTGTGTAGGGTGTAGAGTGTAGCGTGTAGGGTGTAGAGTGTAGCGTGTAGCGTGTAGGGTGTAGGGTGTAGGGTGTAGCATGTAGTGTGTAGCGTGTAGGGTGTAGAGTGTAGCATGTAGCGCGTAGGGTGTAAAGTGTAGGGTGTAGCGTGTAGGGTGTAGCGTGTAGCGTGTAGAGTGTAGGGTGTAGCGTGTAGGGTGTAGAGTGTAGCGTGTAGGGTGTAGGGTGTAGAGTGTAGAGTGTAGGGTGTAGAGTGTAGCATGTAGCGTGTAGCGTGTGGGGTGTAGGGTGTAGAGTGTAGCGTGTAGCGTGTAGGTTGTAGCGTGTAGGGTGTAGAGTGTAGCGTGTAGCGTGTAGGATGTAGGGTGTAGCGTGTAGGGTGTAGCGTGTAGCGTGTAGGGTGTAGAGTGTAGCGTGTAGCGTGTAGAGTGTAGGGTGTAGCGTGTAGGGTGTAGAGTGTAGCGTGTAGGGTGTAGGGTGTAGAGTGTAGGGTGTATCATGTAGGGTGTAGAGTGTAGCGTGTAGCGTGTATAGTGTAGGGTGTAGCGTGTAGGGTGTAGAGTGTAGCGTGTAGCGTGTAGGGTGTAGAGTGTAGCGTGTAGGGTGTAGGGTGTGGAGTGTAGTGTGTAGGGTGTAGCGTGTAGCGTGTAGAGTGTAGGGTGTAGCGTGTAGGGTGTAGAGTGTAGCATGTAGCGTGTAGCGTGTAGGGTGTAGGGTGTAGAGTGTAGCGTGTAGGGTGTAGAGTGCAGAGTGTAGCGTGTAGGGTGTAGAGTGTAGCGTGTAGGGTGTAGGGTGTAGCGTGTAGGGTGTAGAGTGTAGGGTGTAGCGTGTAGGGTGTAGAGTGTAGCGTGTAGGGTGTAGAGAGTAGCGTGTAGGGTGTAGCGTGTAGCGTGTAACGTGTAGGGTGTAGAGTGTAGGTTGTAGCGTGTAGGGTGTAGAGTGTAACGTGTAGCGTGTAGGGTGTAGGGTGTAGCGTGTAGGGTGTAGAGTGTAGCGTGTAGGGTGTAGCGTGTAAGTTGTAGAGTGTAGCGTGTAGGGTGTAGAGTGTAACGTGTAGCGTGTAGGGTGTAGGGTGTAGCGTGTAGCGCATATCATGTAGCGTGTAGGGTGTAGAGCGTAGCGTGTAGCGTGTAGAGTGTAGCGTGTAGATTGTAGGGTGTAGGGTGTAGCGTGTAGAGTGTAGCGTGTAGCGTGTAGCGTGTAGGGTGTAGAGTGTAGCGTGTAGCGTGTAGGGTGTAGGGTGTAGAGTGTAGGGTGTAGCGTGTAGCGTGTAGGGTGTAGCGTGTAGGGTGTAGAGTGTAGCGTGTAGGGTGTAGGGTGTAGCGCGTAGGGTGTATCGTGTAGCGTGTGGGGTGTAGCGTGTGGGGTGTAGCGTGTAGCGTGTAGTGTGTAGGGTGTAGGGTGTAGAGTGTAGCGTGTAGGGTGTAGAGTGTAGCGTGTAGCGTGTAGTGTGTAGGGTGTAGGGTGTAGAGTGTAGCGTGTAGAGTGTAGAGTGTAGCGTGTAGCGTGTAGCGTGTAGCGTGTAGGGTGTAGGGTGTAGCATGTAGGGTGTAGCGTGTAGGGTGTAGAGTGTAGCATGTAGCGTGTAGGGTGTAAAGTGTAGGGTGTAGCGTGTAGGGTGTAGAGTGTAGCGTGTAAGCGTGTAGGGTGTAGAGTATAGGGTGTAGCGTGTAGGGTGTAGGGTGTAGGGTGTAGCGTGTAGGTTGTA
This sequence comes from Ranitomeya variabilis, assembly GCF_051348905.1. Lineage (NCBI taxonomy): Eukaryota > Metazoa > Chordata > Amphibia > Anura > Dendrobatidae > Ranitomeya > Ranitomeya variabilis. The sequence continues at coordinate 685,727 of NW_027508080.1, forward strand.
GAGTGTAGTGTGTAGGGTGTAGAGTGTAACGTGTAGCGTGTAGGGTGTAGCGTGTAGCGTATAGCGTGTAGCGTGTAGGGTGTAGAGCGTAGCGTGTAGCGTGTAGAGTGTAGCGTGTAGATTGTAGTGTGTATGGTGTAGCGTGTAGAGTGTAGCGTGTAGCGTGTAGCGTGTAGGGTGTAGGGTGTAGAGTGTAGCGTGTAGCGTGTAGCGTGTAGGGTGTAGAGTGTAGAGTGTAGCGTGTAGGGTGTAGAGTGTAGCGTGTAGCGTGTAGGGTGTAGGGTGTAGCGTGTAGGGTGTATCATGTAGCGTGTAGCGTGTGGGGTGTAGCGTGTAGCGTGTAGTGTGTAGGGTGTAGGGTGTAGAGTGTAGCGTGTAGGGTGTATAGTGTAGCGTGTAGCGTGTAGGGTGTAGGGTGTAGGGTGTAGCATGTTTTGTGTAGCGTGTAGGGTGTAGAGTGTAGCATGTAGCGCGTAGGGTGTAAAGTGTAGGGTGTAGCGTGTAGGGTGTAGCGTGTAGCGTGTAGAGTGTAGGGTGTAGCGTGTAGGGTGTAGAGTGTAGCGTGTAGGGTGTAGGGTGTAGAGTGTAGAGTGTAGGGTGTAGCGTGTAGGGTGTAGAGTGTAGCGTGTAGCGTGTAGCGTGTAGGGTGTAGGGTGTAGAGTGTAGCGTGTAGCGTGTAGGTTGTAGCGTGTAGGGTGTAGAGTGTAGCGTGTAGGATGTAGGGTGTAGCGTGTAGGGTGTAGCGTGTAGCGTGTAGGGTGTAGCGTGTAGCGTGTAGAGTGTAGGGTGTAGCGTGTAGGGTGTAGAGTGTAGCGTGTAGGGTGTAGGGTGTAGAGTGTAGGGTGTATCGTGTAGGGTGTAGAGTGTAGCGTGTAGCTTGTATAGTGTAGGGTGTAGCGTGTAGGGTGTAGAGTGTAGCGTGTAGCGTGTAGGGTGTAGAGTGTAGCGTGTAGGGTGTAGGGTGTGGAGTGTAGTGTGTAGGGTGTAGCGTGTAGCGTGTAGAGTGTAGGGTGTAGGGTGTAGCGTGTAGGGTGTAGAGTGTAGCATGTAGCGTGTAGCGTGTAGGGTGTAGGGTGTAGAGTGTAGCGTGTAGGGTGTAGAGTGCAGAGTGTAGCGTGTAGGGTGTAGAGTGTAGCGTGTAGGGTGTAGCGTGTAGGGTGTAGAGTGTAGGGTGTAGCGTGTAGGGTGTAGAGTGTAGCGTGTAGGGTGTAGAGAGTAGCGTGTAGGGTGTAGCGTGTAGCGTGTAACGTGTAGGGTGTAGAGTGTAGGTTGTAGCGTGTAGGGTGTAGAGTGTAACGTGTAGCGTGTAGGGTGTAGGGTGTAGCGTGTAGCGTGTAGGCTGTAGCGTGTAGGGTGTAGCGTGTAGGTTGTAGAGTGTAGCGTGTAGGGTGTAGAGTGTAACGTGTAGCGTGTACGGTGTAGGGTGTAGCGTGTAGCGCATAGCGTGTAGCGTGTAGGGTGTAGAGCGTAGCGTGTAGCGTGTAGAGTGTAGCGTGTAGATTGTAGGGTGTAGGGTGTAGCGTGTAGAGTGTAGCGTGTAGCGTGTAGCGTGTAGGGTGTAGGGTGTAGAGTGTAGAGTGTAGCGTGTAGCGTGTAGGGTGTAGGGTGTAGAGTGTAGGGTGTAGCGTGTAGGGTGTAGCGTGTAGGGTGTAGAGTGTAGCGTGTAGGGTGTAGCGTGTAGGGTGTATCGTGTAGCGTGTGGGGTGTAGCGTGTGGGGTGTAGCGTGTAGCGTGTAGTGTGTAGGGTGTAGGGTGTAGAGTGTAGCGTGTAGGGTGTAGAGTGTAGCGTGTAGCGTGTAGGGTGTAGGGTGTAGGGTGTAGCATGTAGGGTGTAGCGTGTAGGGTGTAGAGTGTAGCATGTAGCGTGTAGGGTGTAAAGTGTAGGGTGTAGCGTGTAGGGTGTACAGTGTAGCGTGTAGCGTGTAGGGTGTAGAGTGTAGGGTGTAGCGTGTAGGGTGTAGGGTGTAGGGTGTAGCGTGTAGGTTGTAGAGTGTAGCGTGTAGGGTGTAGAGTGTAACGTGTAGCGTGTAGGGTGTAGGGTGTAGCGTGTAGCGTATAGCGTGTAGCATGTAGGGTGTAGAGCGTAGCGTGTAGCATGTAGAGTGTAGCGTGTAGATTGTAGCGTGTAGGGTGTAGCGTGTAGAGTGTAGCGTGTAGCGTGTAGGGTGTAGGGTGTAGAGTGTAGCGTGTAGCGTGTAGCGTGTAGGGTGTAGGGTGTAGAGTGTAGGGTGTAGCGTGTAGGGTGTAGAGTGTAGCGTGTAGCGTGTAGGGTGTAGGGTGTAGCGTGTAGGGTGTATCGTGTAGCGTGTAGCGTGTGGGGTGTAGCGTGTAGCGTGTAGTGTGTAGTGTGTAGGGTGTAGAGTGTAGCGTGTAGGGTGTAGAGTGTAGCGTGTAGCGTGTAGGGTGTAGGGTGTAGCATGTAGTGTGTAGCGTGTAGGGTGTAGAGTGTAGCATGTAGCGCGTAGGGTGTAAAGTGTAGGGTGTAGCGTGTAGGGTGTAGCGTGTAGCGTGTAGAGTGTAGGGTGTAGCGTGTAGGGTGTAGAGTGTAGCGTGTAGGGTGTAGGGTGTAGAGTGTAGAGTGTAGGGTGTAGCGTGTAGGGTGTAGAGTGTAGCATGTAGCGTGTAGCGTGTAGGGTGTAGGGTGTAGAGTGTAGCGTGTAGCGTGTAGGTTGTAGCGTGTAGGGTGTAGAGTGTAGCGTGTAGCGTGTAGGATGTAGGGTGTAGCGTGTAGGGTGTAGCGTGTAGCGTGTAGGGTGTAGAGTGTAGCGTGTAGCGTGTAGAGTGTAGAGTGTAGGGTGTAGCGTGTAGGGTGTAGAGTGTAGGGTGTAGGGTGTAGAGTGTAGGGTGTATCATGTAGGGTGTAGAGTGTAGCGTGTAGCGTGTATAGTGTAGGGTGTAGCGTGTAGGGTGTAGAGTGTAGCGTGTAGCGTGTAGGGTGTAGAGTGTAGCGTGTAGGGTGTAGGGTGTGGAGTGTAGTGTGTAGGGTGTAGCGTGTAGCGTGTAGAGTGTAGGGTGTAGGGTGTAGCGTGTAGGGTGTAGAGTGTAGCATGTAGCGTGTAGCGTGTAGGGTGTAGGGTGTAGAGTGTAGCGTGTAGGGTGTAGAGTGCAGAGTGTAGCGTGTAGGGTGTAGAGTGTAGCGTGTAGGGTGTAGGGTGTAGCGTGTAGGGTGTAGAGTGTAGGGTGTAGCGTGTAGGGTGTAGAGTGTAGCGTGTAGGGTGTAGGGTGTAGAGAGTAGCGTGTAGGGTGTAGCGTGTAGCGTGTAACGTGTAGGGTGTAGAGTGTAGGTTGTAGCGTGTAGGGTGTAGAGTGTAACGTGTAGCGTGTAGGGTGTAGGGTGTAGCGTGTAGGGTGTAGAGTGTAGCGTGTAGGGTGTAGCGTGTAGGTTGTAGAGTGTAGCGTGTAGGGTGTAGAGTGTAACGTGTAGCGTGTAGGGTGTAGGGTGTAGCGTGTAGCGCATATCATGTAGCGTGTAGGGTGTAGAGCGTAGCGTGTAGATTGTAGGGTGTAGCGTGTAGAGTGTAGCGTGTAGCGTGTAGGGTGTAGGGTGTAGAGTGTAGCGTGTAGCGTGTAGGGTGTAGAGTGTAGGGTGTAGCGTGTAGCGTGTAGGGTGTAGCGTGTAGGGTGTAGAGTGTAGCGTGTAGGGTGTAGGGTGTAGCGCATAGGGTGTATCGTGTAGCGTGTGGGGTGTAGCGTGTGGGGTGTAGCGTGTAGCGTGTAGTGTGTAGGGTGTAGGGTGTAGAGTGTAGCGTGTAGGGTGTAGAGTGTAGCGTGTAGCGTGTAGGGTGTAGGGTGTAGCATGTAGGATGTAGCGTGTAGGGTGTAGAGTGTAGCATGTAGCGTGTAGGGTGTAAAGTGTAGGGTGTAGCGTGTAGGGTGTAGGGTGTAGGGTGTAGCGTGTAGGTTGTAGAGTGTAGCGTGTAGGGTGTAGAGTGTAACGTGTAGCGTGTAGGGTGTAGGGTGTAGCGTGTAGCGTATAGCGTGTAGCATGTAGGGTGTAGAGCGTAGCGTGTAGCGTGTAGAGTGTAGCGTGTAGATTGTAGCGTGTAGGGTGTAGCGTGTAGCGTGTAGCGTGTAGGGTGTAGGGTGTAGAGTGTAGCGTGTGGGGTGTAGGGTGTAGAGTGTAGGGTGTAGCGTGTCGGGTGTAGAGTGTAGGGTGTATCGTGTAGGGTGTAGAGTGTAGCGTGTAGAGTGTATAGTGTAGGGTGTAGCGTGTAGGGTGTAGAGTGTAGCGTGTAGCGTGTAGGGTGTAGAGTGTAGCATATAGGGTGTAGGGTGTGGAGTGTAGTGTGTAGGGTGTAGCGTGTAGCGTGTAGAGTGTAGGGTGTAGGGTGTAGCGTGTAGGGTGTAGAGTGTAGCATGTAGCGTGTAGCGTGTAGCGTGTAGGGTGTAGGGTGTAGAGTGTAGCGTGTAGGGTGCAGAGTGTAGCGTGTAGGGTGTAGAGTGTAGCGTGTAGGGTGTAGGGTGTAGCGTGTAGGGTGTAGAGTGTAGGGTGTAGCGTGTAGGGTGTAGAGTGTAGCGTGTAGGGTGTAGAGAGTAGCGTGTAGGGTGTAGCGTGTAGCGTGTAACGTGTAGGGTGTAGAGTGTAGGTTGTAGCGTGTAGGGTGTAGAGTGTAGCGTGTAGGGTGTAGCGTGTAGGTTGTAGAGTGTAGCGTGTAGGGTGTAGAGTGTAACGTGTAGCGTGTAGGGTGTAGCGTGTAGCGCATATCGTGTAGCGTGTAGGGTGTAGAGCGTAGCGTGTAGGGTGTAGAGTGTAGCGTGTAGGGTGTAGGGTGTAGCGTGTAGGGTGTAGAGTGTAGGGTGTAGCGTGTAGGGTGTAGAGTGTAGCGTGTAGGGTGTAGAGAGTAGCGTGTAGGGTGTAGCGTGTAGCGTGTAACGTGTAGGGTGTAGCGTGTAGCGTGTAGGGTGTAGAGTGTAGCGTGTAGGGTGTAGCGTGTAGGTTGTAGAGTGTAGCGTGTAGGGTGTAGAGTGTAACGTGTAGCGTGTAGGGTGTAGGGTGTAGCGTGTAGCGCATATCGTGTAGCGTGTAGGGTGTAGAGCGTAGCGTGTAGCGTGTAGAGTGTAGCGTGTAGATTGTAGGGTGTAGGGTGTAGCGTGTAGAGTGTAGCGTGTAGCGTGTAGGGTGTAGGGTGTAGCGTGTAGGGTGTAGCGTGTAGATTGTAGGGTGTAGGGTGTAGCGTGTAGAGTGTAGCGTGTAGCGTGTAGCGTGTAGGGTGTAGGGTGTAGAGTGTAGCGTGTAGCGTGTAGGGTGTAGGGTGTAGAGTGTAGGGTGTAGCGTGTAGCGTGTAGGGTGTAGCGTGTAGGGTGTAGAGTGTAGCGTGTAGGGTGTAGGGTGTAGCGTGTAGGGTGTATCGTGTAGCATGTGGGGTGTAGCGTGTGTGGTGTAGCGTGTAGCGTGTAGTGTGTAGGGTGTAGGGTGTAGAGTGTAGCGTGTAGGGTGTAGAGTGTAGCGTGTAGCGTGTAGGGTGTAGGGTGTAGCGTGTAGGGTGTAGAGTGTAGCATGTAGCGTGTAGGGTGTAAAGTGTAGGGTGTAGCGTGTAGGGTGTACAGTGTAGGGTGTAGAGTGTAGGGTGTAGCGTGTAGGGTGTAGCGTGTAGGTTGTAGAGTGTAGCGTGTAGGGTGTAGAGTGTAACGTGTAGCGTGTAGGGTGTAGGGTGTAGCGTGTAGCGTATAGCGTGTAGCATGTAGGGTGTAGAGCGTAGCGTGTAGCGTGTAGAGTGTAGCGTGTAGATTGTAGCGTGTAGGGTGTAGCGTGTAGAGTGTAGCGTGTAGCGTGTAGGGTGTAGGGTGTAGAGTGTAGCGTGTAGGGTGTAGGGTGTAGAGTGTAGGGTGTAGCGTGTAGGGTGTAGAGTGTAGCGTGTAGGGTGTAGCGTGTAGGGTGTATCGTGTAGCGTGTGGGGTGTAGCGTGTAGCGTGTAGTGTGTAGGGTGTAGGGTGTAGAGTGTAGCGTGTAGGGTGTAGAGTGTAGCGTGTAGCGTGTAGGGTGTAGGGTGCTAGGGTGTAGCATGTAGTGTGTAGCGTGTAGGGTGTAGAGTGTAGCATGTAGCGCGTAGGGTGTAAAGTGTAGGGTGTAGCGTGTAGGGTGTAGAGTGTAGCGTGTAGGGTGTAGAGTGTAGCGTGTAGCGTGTAGGGTGTAGCGTGTAGGGTGTAGCGTGTAGCGTGTAGGGTGTAGCGTGTAGGGTGTACGGTGTAGAGTGTAGGGTGTAGAGTGTAGCGTGTAGGGTGTAGGGTTTAGAGTGTAGGGTGTAGCATGTAGGGTGTAGGGAGTAGCGTGTAGAGTGTAGCATGTAGCGTGTAGGGTGTAAAGTGTAGGGTGTAGAGTGTAGCGTGTAGGGTGTAGAGTGTAGGGTGTAGCGTGTAGGGTGTAGAGTGTAGCGTGTAACGTGTAGAGTGTAGGGTGTAGCATGTAGGGTGTAGAGTGTAGTGTGTAGGGTGTAGCGTGTAGGGTGTAGAGTGTAGCATGTAGCGTGTAGGGTGTAGAGTGTAGGGTGTATCATGTAGGGTGTAGAGTGTAGCGTGTATAGTGTAGGGTGTAGCGTGTAGGGTGTAGGGTGTAGAGTGTAGCGTGTAGCGTGTAGGGTGTAGAGTGTAGGGTGCAGCATGTAGCGTGTAGCGTGTAGAGTGTAGGGTGTAGCGTGTAGGGTGTAGAGTGTAGCGTGTAGCGTGTAGGGTGTAGGGTGTAGCGTGTAGGGTGTAGAGTGTATCGTGTAGGGTGTAGAGTGTAGCGTGTATAGTGTAGGGTGTAGCGTGTAGGGTGTAGAGTGTAGCATGTAGCGTGTAGGGTGTAGAGTGTAGCGTGTAGGGTGTAGGGTGTAGAGTGCAGCGTGTAGCGTGTATAGTGTAGGGTGTAGCGTGTAGGGTGTAGAGTGTAGCGTGTAGGGTGTAGAGTGTAGCGTGTAGGGTGTAGAGTGTAGGGTGTAGCGTGTAGGGTGTAGAGAGTAGCGTATAGCGTGTAGGGTGTAGCATGTAGGGTGTAGAGCGTAGCGTGTAGCGTGTAGAGTGTAGCGTGTAGATTGTAGCGTGTAGGGTGTAGCGTGTAGAGTGTAGCGTGTAGCGTGTAGGGTGTAGGGTGTAGAGTGTAGCGTGTAGCGTGTAGGGTGTAGGGTGTAGAGTGTAGGGTGTAGGGTGTATCGTGTAGCGTGTGGGGTGTAGCGTGTAGGGTGTAGGGTGTAGAGTGTAGCGTGTAGGGTGTAGAGTGTAGCGTGTAGCGTGTAGGGTGTAGGGTGCTAGGGTGTAGCATGTAGTGTGTAGCGTGTAGGGTGTAGAGTGTAGCATGTAGCGCGTAGGGTGTAAAGTGTAGGGTGTAGCGTGTAGGGTGTAGAGTGTAGCGTGTAGGGTGTAGAGTGTAGCGTGTAGCGTGTAGGGTGTAGCGTGTAGGGTGTAGCGTGTAGCGTGTAGGGTGTAGCGTGTAGGGTGTAGGGTTTAGAGTGTAGGGTGTAGCATGTAGGGTGTAGGGAGTAGCGTGTAGAGTGTAGCATGTAGCGTGTAGGGTGTAAAGTGTAGGGTGTAGCGTGTAGCGTGTAGGGTGTAGAGTGTAGCGTGTAACGTGTAGCGTGTAGAGTGTAGGGTGTAGCATGTAAGGTGTAGAGTGTAGTGTGTAGGGTGTAGCGTGTAGGGTGTAGAGTGTAGCATGTAGCGTGTAGGGTGTAGAGTGTAGGGTGTATCATGTAGGGTGTAGAGTGTAGTGTGTATAGTGTAGGGTGTAGCGTGTAGGGTGTAGAGTGTAGCGTGTAGCGTGTAGGGTGTAGGGTGTAGCGTGTAGGGTGTATCGTGTAGCGTGTGGGGTGTAGCGTGTAGCGTGTAGTGTGTAGGGTGTAGGGTGTAGAGTGTAGCGTGTAGGGTGTAGAGTGTAGCGTGTAGGGTGTAGGGTGCTAGGGTGTAGCATGTAGTGTGTAGCGTGTAGGGTGTAGAGTGTAGCATGTAGCGCGTAGGGTGTAAAGTGTAGGGTGTAGCTTGTAGGGTGTAGAGTGTAGCGTGTAGGGTGTAGAGTGTAGCGTGTAGCGTGTAGGGTGTAGCGTGTAGGGTGTAGCGTGTAGCGTGTAGGGTGTAGCGTGTAGGGTGTACGGTGTAGAGTGTAGGGTGTAGAGTGTAGCGTGTAGGGTGTAGGGTTTAGAGTGTAGGGTGTAGCATGTAGGGTGTAGGGAGTAGCGTGTAGAGTGTAGCATGTAGCGTGTAGGGTGTAAAGTGTAGGGTGTAGAGTGTAGCGTGTAGCGTGTAGGGTGTAGAGTGTAGGGTGTAGCGTGTAGGGTGTAGAGTGTAGCGTGTAACGTGTAGCGTGTAGAGTGTAGGGTGTAGCATGTAGGGTGTAGAGTGTAGTGTGTAGGGTGTAGCGTGTAGGGTGTAGAGTGTAGCGTGTAGCGTGTAGGGTGTAGAGTGTAGGGTGTATCATGTAGGGTGTAGAGTGTAGCGTGTATAGTGTAGTGTGTAGCGTGTAGGGTGTAGGGTGTAGAGTGTAGCGTGTAGCGTGTAGGGTGTAGAGTGTAGGGTGCAGCATGTAGCGTGTAGAGTGTAGGGTGTAGCGTGTAGGGTGTAGAGTGTAGCGTGTAGCGTGTAGGGTGTAGGGTGTAGCGTGTAGGGTGTAGAGTGTATCGTGTAGGGTGTAGAGTGTAGCGTGTATAGTGTAGGGTGTAGCGTGTAGGGTGTAGAGTGTAGCATGTAGCGTGTAGGGTGTAGAGTGTAGCGTGTAGGGTGTAGGGTGTAGAGTGCAGCGTGTAGCGTGTATAGTGTAGGGTGTAGCGTGTAGGGTGTAGAGTGTAGCGTGTAGGGTGTAGAGTGTAGCGTGTAGGGTGTAGAGTGTAGGGTGTAGCGTGTAGGGTGTAGAGAGTAGCGTGTAGCGTGTAGGGTGTAGCATGTAGGGTGTAGAGCGTAGCGTGTAGCGTGTAGAGTGTAGCGTGTAGATTGTAGCGTGTAGGGTGTAGCGTGTAGAGTGTAGCGTGTAGCGTGTAGGGTGTAGGGTGTAGAGTGTAGCGTGTAGCGTGTAGGGTGTAGAGTGTAGGGTGTAGCGTGTAGGGTGTAGAGTGTAGCGTGTAGCGTGCAGGGTGTAGGGTGTAGGGTGTAGCGTGTAGGGTGTATCGTGTAGCGTGTGGGGTGTAGCGTGTAGCGTGTAGTGTGTAGGGTGTAGGGTGTAGAGTGTAGCGTGTAGGGTGTAGAGTGTAGCGTGTAGCGTGTAGGGTGTAGGGTGCTAGGGTGTAGCATGTAGTGTGTAGCGTGTAGGGTGTAGAGTGTAGCATGTAGCGCGTAGGGTGTAAAGTGTAGGGTGTAGCGTGTAGGGTGTAGAGTGTAGCGTGTAGGGTGTAGAGTGTAGCGTGTAGCGTGTAGGGTGTAGCGTGTAGGGTGTAGCGTGTAGCGTGTAGGGTGTAGCGTGTAGGGTGTACGGTGTAGAGTGTAGGGTGTAGAGTGTAGCGTGTAGGGTGTAGGGTTTAGAGTGTAGGGTGTAGCATGTAGGGTGTAGGGAGTAGCGTGTAGAGTGTAGCATGTAGCGTGTAGGGTGTAAAGTGTAGGGTGTAGCGTGTAGCGTGTAGGGTGTAGGGTGTAGCGTGTAGGGTGTAGAGTGTAGCGTGTAACGTGTAGCGTGTAGAGTGTAGGGTGTAGCATGTAGGGTGTAGAGTGTAGTGTGTAGGGTGTAGAGTGTAGCATGTAGCGTGTAGGGTGTAGAGTGTAGGGTGTATCGTGTAGGGTGTAGCGTGTAGGGTGTAGAGTGTAGCGTGTAGCGTGTAGGGTGTAGAGTGTAGAGTGTAGGGTGCAGCATGTAGCGTGTAGCGTGTAGAGTGTAGGTTGTAGCGTGTAGGGTGTAGAGTGTAGCGTGTAGCGTGTAGGGTGTAGGGTGTAGCGTGTAGGGTGTAGAGTGTATCGTGTAGGGTGTAGAGTGTAGCGTGTATAGTGTAGGGTGTAGCGTGTAGGGTGTAGAGTGTAGCATGTAGCGTGTAGGGTGTAGAGTGTAGCGTGTAGGGTGTAGTGTGCAGCGTGTAGCGTGTATAGTGTAGGGTGTAGCGTGTAGGGTGTAGAGTGTAGCGTGTAGGGTGTAGAGTGTAGCCTGTAGGGTGTAGGGTGTAGAGTGTAGGGTGTAGCATGTAGGGTGTAGAGAGTAGCGTGTAGCGTGTAGGGTTTAGGGTGCAGAGTGTAGGGTGTAGCGTGTAGGGTGTAGAGTGTAGCGTGCAGCATGTAGCGTGTAGCGTGTATAGTGTAGGGTGTAGCGTGTAGGGTGTAGAGTGTAATGTGTAGGGTGTAGGGTGTAGCATGTAGCGTGTAGTGTGCAGGGTGTAGAGTGTAGCGTGTAGCGTGTAGAGTGTAGCGTGTAGAGTGTAGGGTGTAGGGTGTAGCCTGTAGAGTGTAGCGTGTAGGGTGTAGGGTGTAGAGTGTAGCGTGTAGCGTGTAGGGTGTAGACTGTAGGGTGTAACATGTAGGGTGTAGGGTGTAGCGTGTAGGGTGTAGAGTGTAGCGTGTAGCGTGTAGGGTGTAGCGTGTAGCGTGTAGGGTGTAGCGTGTAGCGTGTAGGGTGTACGGTGTAGAGTGTAGCGTGTAGGGTGTAGAGTGTAGCGTGTAGGGTGTAGGGTGTAGAGTGTAGGGTGTAGCATGTAGGGTGTAGGGTGTAGCGTGTAGCATGTAGGGCAGGGGTCAGGAACCTTTTTGGCTAAGAGAGCCGTAAACGCCACATATTTTTAAATATAATTCCGCGAGAGCCGTACAATATGTTTAAAGGGCCATTGACAGATCAATCGCTCCAATGTTCACTTAGTACAGCAAGGAATGCTCCTCCCTGCTGTATAAAGCCACAACTGGACTGAAACAATGTAATTAGCAGTAAAAAAATTAAATAAATAACTTACATTGTGAGCTTGCGATGCATGACATCAGTCCAGCAGTCTGGCTTCTTCTTTTTCCTGCGCATGACTGGAAGCTGGCATTCTTCCCACCTGATGTTGAGAGAATGCCAGCTTTGAGGCATTCGCAGAAGAAAGAAGCTGGAATGTTGGACATGTCACACAACGCATTGTCAGTTATGTCAATTATCTATTTTATTATTTTACAGCGAATTATTGTTTAGGTCCAGCGGTGGCTTAGTGCAGCAGAGAGGAACACTCCTTTGTGTACTAAGTGACCGCTGGAGCAATTGTATCTGTCAGTGGCCCTTTTAAAAGTGTTGGTCTTACAGAAAATGAACAAAAAAGAGAGGCTCAGACCCATAGGGAACTAAAGCATTTACTACTTAAAGTGGTACATACAAGCAGGCACACCCAGCGTAAGTTCTGGCGTCGGCACATTGGAGCGGAGCTGTGCAGCTCCATGTGTTCCTATGCGGCCGCACACTCCGCTCTGGAGTGCCGACGCCAGAACTTGGTTCCCACATGCGAGACACGGACGTGTTTCTCGCATGTGGAAACAAGCCCTAAGTGCCATTATACACAGGAGATCTGTACTTAGTATGCAGCGTCTGTGTATAGGTAATACAGTGATCACCGGTGACATACACAGGACCTCAGTATATAGTATACAGTGTATAGGTAACACACTGACTCACCTGTGACGTCTCTAAGTGAAGTCCTTCATCTTTGATCCCGCACAGACCGCCATCACTTCATCCAGCCAGGACTCGTCTCTGCAGGAAATGACACAGTTATCACGAGTTCCACTTGCAGAACACATTACTTAATTTTCCCAACTTCTACATTACACCACATGAAGAAGGCGACATAGTGTCAATCTACACAGTAATAGGACCGCCCCGCCATTTAAAACAGTATACTCAAAAAATAAAATAAATACATCCCTGCAGTAATAATATCCCTTAATTAGCCCCTGTGGTAATAATATTCGCCATCCTGGCCCCCGTGTGTCTCATTCCTGGCTCCAGCCATATGTTCTCCCATCCTGCCCTCATGAGTATCCATCCTGCCCCATATGATCTTCCCATCCTGCCCCATCTGTCTCCATTGTATCCATCCTGCCCCATGATCCTGCCCCATCTGTCTCCAATCCTGCCTCCAGTGTCTCCAGTCATGACGCCATGTCTGTCATCCTGCCCCGTGTCTCCAATCATGCCCCGTTTCTCCATTCTGCCCCTGTGTCAAGCATTCTGCCCCTGTGTCAAGCATTCTGCCCCTGTGTCCAGCTTTCTGCCCCTGTGTCCAGCTTTCTGCCCGTGTCCAGCTTTCTGCCCGTGTCCAGCGTTCTGCTCCTGTGTCCAGCGTTCTGCTCCAAAGTCCAGCGTTCTGCCCCAATGTCCAGCTTTCTGCATCAGTGTCCAGCGTTCTGCCCCAATGTCCAGCGTTCTGCCCCAGTGTCCAGCGTTCTGCCCCTGTGTCCAGCGTTCTGCCCCCGTGTCCAGCTTTCTGCCCGTGTCCAGCTTTCTGCCCGTGTCCAGATTTCTGCCCCAATGTCCAGCTTTCTGCATCAGTGTCCAGCGTTCTGCCCCAATGTCCAGCGTTCTGCCCCAGTGTCCAGCGTTCTGCCCCTATGTCCAGCGTTCTGCCCCGTGTCCAGCTTTCTGCCCGTGTCCAGCTTTCTGCCCGTGTCCAGCTTTCTGCCCGTGTCCAGCTTTCTGCCCCTGTGTCCAGCTTTCTGCCCCTGTTTCCAGTTTTCTGCTCCCGTGTCCAGCTTTCTGCCCCCGTGTCCAGCGTTCTGCCCCCGTGTCCAGCGTTCTGCCCCCGTGTCCAGCGTTCTGCCCCCGTGCCCAGCGTTCTGCCCCCGTGTCCAGCGTTCTGCCCCAGTGTCCAGCGTTCAGCCCCAGTGTCCAGCGTTCTGCCCCAGTGTCCAGCTTTCTGCCCCAGTGTCCAGCGTTCTGCCCCAGTGTCCAGCGTTCTGCCCCAGTGTCCAGCGTTCTGCCCCAGTGTTCAGCGTTCTGCCCCCGTGTCCAGCGTTCTGCCCCCGTGTCCAGCGTTCTGCCCCCGTGTCCAGCGTTCTGCCCCCGTGTCCAGCGTTCTGCCCCCGTGTCCAGCGTTCTGCCCCCGTGTCCAGCGTTCTGCCCCAGTGTCCAGCGTTCTGCCCCAGTGTCCAGCGTTCTGCCCCAGTGTCCAGCTTTCTGCCCCAGTGTCCAGCTTTCTGCCCCAGTGTCCAGCGTTCTGCCCCCGTGTCCAGCGTTCTGCCCCCGTGTCCAGCGTTCTGCCCCAGTGTCCAGCGTTCTGCCCCCGTGTCCAGCGTTCTGCCCCAGTGTCCAGCGTTCTGCCCCAGTGTCCAGCGTTCTGCCTCAGTGTCCAGCGTTCTGCCCCAGTGCCCAGCATTCTGCCCCAGTGTCCAGCGTTCTGCCCCAGTGTCCAGCATTCTGCCCCAGTGTCCAGCTTTCTGCCCCCGTGTCCAGCGTTCTGCCCCAGTGTCCAGCGTTCTGCCCCAGTGTCCAGCTTTCTGCCCCAGTGTCCAGCTTTCTGCCCCCGTGTCCAGCTTTCTGCCCCCGTGTCCAGCGTTCTGCCCCCGTGTCCAGCGTTCTGCCCCCGTGTCCAGCGTTCTGCCCCAAGTGTCCAGCGTTCTTCCCCAGTGTCCAGCGTTCTGCCCCAGTGTCCAGCTTTCTGCCCCAGTGTCCAGCTTTCTGCCCCAGTGTCCAGCGTTCCGCCCCAGTGTCCAGCGTTCTGCCCCAGTGTCCAGCGTTCTGCCCCAGTGTCCAGCGTTCTGCCCCAGTGTCCAGCGTTCTGCCCCAGTGTCCAGCTTTCTGCCCCAGTGTCCAGCTTTCTGCCCCAGTGTCCAGCGTTCTGCCCCCGTGTCCAGCGTTCTGCCCCCGTGTCCAGCGTTCTGCCCCAGTGTCCAGCTTTCTGCCCCCGTGTCCAGCGTTCTGCCCCAGTGTCCAGCGTTCTGCCTCAGTGTCCAGCGTTCTGCCCCAGTGTCCAGCGTTCTGCCCCAGTGTCCAGCGTTCTGCCCCAGTGTCCAGCTTTCTGCCCCCGTGTCCAGCGTTCTGCCCCAGTGTCCAGCGTTCTGCCCCAGTGTCCAGCGTTCTGCCCCAGTGTCCAGCTTTCTGCCCCAGTGTCCAGCTTTCTGCCCCCGTGTCCAGCGTTCTGCCCCCGTGTCCAGCGTTCTGCCCCAGTGTCCAGCTTCTGCCCCCGTGTCCAGCGTTCTGCCCCAGTGTCCAGCGTTCTGCCCCAGTGTCCAGCGTTCTGCCCCAGTGTCCAGCGTTCTGCCCCAGTGTCCAGCTTTCTGCCCCTGTGTCCAGCGTTCTGCCCCCGTGTCCAGCGTTCTGCCCCCGTGTCCAGCGTTCTGCCCTGGGCCCCCCCGATCGCCGCTCTCAATAAAAAAAAGAAAAAAACAAGTTTTACCTGACCGCGATCCTGCTCTGTCTGGTTATCGGTGGGGGCGGCCATCTTCCTGAGGCCGCGCGTGCGCAGGTGGAGCGCTCTGCTGCCTGGGGCTTCAGGAAAATGGCCGCGGGATGCCGCGCATGCGCAGATGGAGATCGCGGCGGCCATTTTTCTGAAGCCGAGATGCCAACAGGTAAATTCTGCGCCGCCGGCGACCCGCCCACCGCATTGTGCCGCCCGCCGCATTGTGCCGCCCGGGGCGGCCCGCCCCCCCCCCCGCCCCCCCTTCCTACGCCACAGGCTGTCTGCGAGCCAGATACGGCCATCAAAAGAGCCATATCTGGCTCGCGAGCCATATGTTCCCGACCCCTGATGTAGGGTGTAAAGTGTAGGGTGTAGCGTGTAGGGTGTAGAGTGTAGCGTGTAGCGTGTAGGGTGTAGTGTGTAGGGTGTAGAGTGTAGCGTGTAGCGTATAGCGTGTAGGGTGTAGAGTGTAGCATGTAGCGTGTAGCATGTTGCGTGTAGGGTGTAGAGTGTAGGGTGTAGCATGTAGGGTGTAAGGTGTAGCGTGTAGGGTGTAGAGTGTAGCGTGTAGGGTGTAGAGTGTAGAGTGTAGGGTGTAGAGTGTAGGATGTAGAGTGTAGAGTGTAGAGTGTAGGATGTAGAGTGGAGTGTAGGGTGTAGAGTGTAGAGTGTAGGGTGTAGAGTGTAGGGTGTAGGGTGTAGAGTGTAGAGTGTAGAGTGTAGGGTGTTGAGTGTAGGGTGTACAGTGTAGAGTGTACCTTGTAGGGTGTAGATTGTAGGTTGTATAGTGCAGAGTGTAGGGTATAGAGTGTAGGATGTAGAGTGTAGAGTGTAGGATGAAGGGAGTAGAGTGTAGAGTGTAGGGTGTAGCGTGTTGAGTGTAGGGTGTAGAGTGTAGAGTGTACCTTGTAGGGTGTAGATTGTTGGTTGTATAGTGTAGAGTGTAAGGTATAGAGTGTAGGATGTAGAGTGTAGAGTGTAGGATGAAGGGAGTAGAGTGTAGGATGTAGGGTGTAGGGTGTAGAGTGTAGGATGTAGGGTGTAGCGTATAGGGTGTAGAGTGTAGCGTGTAGGGTGTAGAGTGTAGGGTGTAGCGTGTAGGGTGTAGAGTGTAGCGTGTAGGGTGTAGAGTGTAGCGTGTAGGGTGTAGAGTGTAGCGTGTAGGGTGTAGAGTGTAGCGTGTAGCGTGTAGCGTGTAGATTGTAGCGTGTAGCGTGTAGCGTGTAGGGTGTAGGGTGTAGCGGGTAGCGTGTAGCGTGTAGAGTGTAGGGTGTAGGGTGTAGCATGTAGAGTGTAGCATGTAGGGTGTAGAGTGTAGCGTGTAGGGTGTAACGTGTAGGGTGTAGAGTGTAGCATGTAGCGTGTAGGGTGTAGGTTTTAGAGTGTAGGGTGTTGCGTGTAGCGTGTAGGGTGTACAGTGTAGAGTGTAGCGTGTAGGGTGTAGGGTGTAGGGTGTAGAATGTAGGGTGTAGCGTATAGGGTGTAGAGTGTAGCGTGTAGCGTGTAGGGTGTAGAGTGTAGGGTGTAGGGTGTAGAGTGTAGGGTGTAGCGTGTAGGGTGTAGAGTGTAGCGTGTAGGGTGTAGAGAGTAGCGTGTAGGGTGTAGAGTGTAGCGTGTAGCGTGTAGCGTGTAGCGTGTAGTGTGTAGGGTGTAGAGTGTAGCGTGTAGGGTGTAGAGTGTAGCGTGTTGCGTGTAGAGTGTAGCGTGTAGCGTCTAGGGTGTAGAGTGTAGGGTGTAGCGTGTAGGGTGTAGAGTGTAGGGTGTACTGTGTAGGGTGTAGAGTATAGCGTGCAGCGTGCAGGGTGTAGGGTGTAGCGTGTAGGGTGTAGCGTGTAGCATGTAGCGTGTAGAGTGTAGCGTGTAGGGTGTAGGGTGTAGCGTGTAGGGTGTAGAGTGTAGCGTGTAGGGTGTAGGATGTAGAGTGTAGGGTGTAGAGTGTAGGGTGTAGCATGTAGGGTGTATTGTGTAGCGTGTAGGGTGTAAAGTGTAGCGTGTAGCGTGTAGCATGTAGGGTGTAGGGTGTAGCGTGTAGCGTGTAGGGTGTAGCGTGTAGGGTGTAGGGTGTAGAGTGTAGCGTGTAAGTGTAGAGTGAGGATGTAGAGTGTTGGGTGTAGGGTGTAGAGTAGAGTGTAGAGTGTAGGGTGTAGAGTGTAGGGTGTAGGGTGCACATTTTTCCCCATTTCCCCACTGGGTCAGAACTTCTGTTAGAATGATCAGAGGTTGAAATGTTTTGCGTTTTCCTGCTCTTTCCAATGGCCTACAAGCATAAGTGAAGCAGTGAGCAGCAGTCTCTATTAGTATAGGAGAAAACAGAAAACATTTCACAATTTTCCCCATTTCCCAATTGGGTCATAACTTCTGTTACAATGATAAGAGGTTGAAATTTTTCGCGTTTTCCTGCTCTTTCCAATGGCCTACAAGCAAAAGTGAAGCGGTGAGCAGCAGTTTCTATTAGTATAGGAGATAACGGAAAACATTTCACATTTTTCCCCATTTCCCCATTGGGTCATAACTTCTGTTACAATGATCAGAGGTTGAAATTTTTTGCGTTTTCCTGCTCTTTCCAATGGCCTACAAGCAAGGGATTAGAGTGTAGGATGTAGGGTGTAGGGTGTAGAGTGTAGGGTGTAGGGTGTAGCGTATAGGGTGTAGAGTGTAGCGTGTAGGGTGTAGGGTGTAGAGTGTAGGGTGTAGCGTGTAGGGTGTAGAGTGTAGCGTGTAGGGTGTAGAGTGTAGCGTGTAGGGTGTAGAGTGTAGCGTGTAGCGTGTAGGGTGTAGATTGTAGCGTGTAGCGTGTAGGGTGTAGGGTGTATCAGGTAGCGTGTAGAGTGTAGGGTGTAGGGTGTAGAGTGTAGCGTGTAGGGTATAGAGTGTAGCGTATAGGGTGTAGAGTGTAGCGTGTAGGGTGTAGCGTGTAGGGTGTAGGGTGTAGCGTGTAGGGTGTACAGTGTAGCGTGTAGCGTGTAGTGTGTAGATTGTAGCGTGTAGAGTGTACGGTGTAGCGGGTAGCGTGTAGAGTGTAGCGTGTAGGGTGTAGAGTGTAGCGTGTAGGGTGTAACGTGTAGGGTGTAGAGTGTAGCATGTAGCGTGTAGGGTGTAGGGTTTAGAGTGTAGGGTGTCGCGTGTAGAGTGTAGGGTGTAGGGGGTACAGTGTAGAGTGCAGCGTGTAGGGTGTAGAGTGTAGCGTGTAGGGTGTAGGGTGTAGAATGTAGGGTGTAGCGTATAGGGTGTAGAGTGTAGCGTGTAGGGTGTAGGGTGTAGAGTGTAGGGTGTAGCGTGTAGGGTGTAGAGTGTAGCGTGTAGGGTGTAGAGTGTAGCGTGTAGGGTGTAGAGTGTAGAGTGTAGCGTGTAGCGTGAAGGGTGTAGAGTGTAGGGTGTAGTGTGTAGGGTGTAGAGTGTAGCGTGTAGAGTGTAGAGTGTAGGGTGTAGCGTGTAGGGTGTAGAGTGTAGCGTGTAGGGTGTACGGTGTAGAGTGTAGCGTGTAGCATGTAGCGTGTAGGGTGTAGGGTGTAGAGTGTAGGGTGTGGAGTGTAGGGTGTAGCATGTAGGTTGTAGGGTGTAGCGTGTAGGGTGTAGCGTGTAGGGTGTAGCGTGTAGCGTGTAGGGTGTAGCGTGTAGGGTGTAGGGTGTAGAGTGTAGCGTGTAAGGGTAGAGTGAGGATGTAGAGTGTTGGGTGTAGGGTGTAGAGTAGAGTGTAGAGTGTAGGGTGTAGAGTGTAGGGTGTAGAGTGCACATTTTTCCCCATTTGCCCACTGGGTCATAACTTCTGTTAGAATGATCAGAGGTTGAAGTGTTTTGCGTTTTCCTGCTCTTTCCAATGGCCTACAAGCATAACTGAAACAGTGAGCAGCAGTCTCTATTAGTATAGGAGATAACAGAAAACATTTCACAATTTTCCCCATTTCCCAATTGGGTCATAACTTCTGTTACAATGATAAGAGGTTGAAATTTTTTGCGTTTTCCTGCTCTTTCCAATGGCCTACAAGCAAGGGAGTAGAGTGTAGGATGTAGGGTGTAGGGTGTAGAGTGTAGGGTGTAGGGTGTAGCGTATAGGGTGTAGAGTGTAGCGTGTAGGGTGTAGGGTGTAGCGTGTAGGGTGTAGAGTGTAGCGTGTACGGTGTAGAGTGTAGCGTGTAGAGTGTACAGTGTAGCGTGTAGCGTGTAGGGTGTAGATTGTAGCATGTAGCGTGAAGGGTGTAGGGTGTAGCGGGTAGCGGGTAGCGTGTAGAGTGTAGGGTGTAGGGTGTAGCGTGTAGAGTGTAGCGTGTAGCGTGTAGCGTGTAGGGTGTAGAGTGTAGCGTGTAGGGTGTAGGGTGTAGCGTGTTGAGTGTAGCGTGTAGGGTGTAGCGTGTAGGGTGTATCGTGTAGCGTGTGGGGTGTAGCGTGTAGCGTGTAGTGTGTAGGGTGTAGGGTGTAGAGTGTAGCGTGTAGGGTGTAGAGTGTAGCGTGTAGCGTGTAGGGTGTAGGGTGTAGCATGTAGGGTGTAGCGTGTAGGGTGTAAAGTGTAGGGTGTAGCGTGTAGGGTGTAGAGTGTAGCGTGTAGGGTGTAGTGTGTAGGGTGTAGCGTGTAGGTTGTAGAGTGTAGCGTGTAGGGTGTAGAGTGTAACGTGTAGCGTGTAGGGTGTAGGGTGTAGCGTGTAGCGTATAGCGTGTAGCGTGTAGGGTGTAGAGTGTAACGTGTAGCGTGTAGGGTGTAGGGTGTAGCGTATAGCGTGTAGGGTGTAGAGCGTAGCGTGTAGAGTGTAGCGTGTAGATTGTAGCGTGTAGGGTGTAGCGTGTAGAGTGTAGCGTGTAGCGTGTAGCGTGTAGGGTGTAGAGTGTAGCGTGTAGCGTGTAGCGTGTAGGGTGTAGAGTGTGGGGTGTAGCGTGTAGGGTGTAGATTGTAGCGTGTAGGGTATAGGGTGTAGCGTGTAGGGTGTAGCGTGTAGCGTGTGGGGTGTAGCGTGTAGTGTGTAGCGCGTAGGGTGTAAAGTGTAGGGTGTAGCGTGTAGGGTGTAGCGTGTAGAGTGTAGGGTGTAGCATGTAGGGTGTAGAGTGTAGCGTGTAGGGTGTAGGGTGTAGAGTGTAGAGTGTAGGGTGTAGCGTGTAGGGTGTAGAGTGTAGCGTGTAGCGTGTAGGGTGTAGGGTGTAGAGTGTAGCGTGTAGCGTGTAGGTTGTAGCGTGTAGGGTGTAGAGTGTAGCGTGTAGCGTGTAGGATGTAGGGTGTAGCGTGTAGCGTGTAGGGTGTAGCGTGTAGCGTGTAGAGTGTAGGGTGTAGCGTGTAGGCTGTAGAGTGTAGGGTGTAGGGTGTAGCGTGTAGCGTGTATAGTGCAGGGTGTAGCATGTAGGGTGTAGAGTGTAGCGTGTAGCGTGTAGGGTGTAGAGTGTAGCGTGTAGGGTGTAGGGTGTAGGGTGTGGAGTGTAGTGTGTAGGGTGTAGCGTGTAGCGTGTAGAGTGTAGGGTGTAGGGTGTAGCGTGCAGGGTGTAGAGTGTAGCATGTAGCGTGTAGCGTGTAGGGTGTAGAGTGTAGGGTGTAGCGTGTAGGGTGTAGAGTGTAGCGTGTAGGGTGTAGAGTGCAGAGTGTAGCGTGTAGGGTGTAGAGTGTAGCGTGTAGGGTGTAGAGTGTAGCATGTAGGGTGTAGAATGTAACGTGTAGCGTGTAGGGTGTAGCGTGTAGCGTGTAGAGTGTAGCGTGTAGGGTGTAGGGTGTAGCGTGTAGGTTGTAGAGTGTAGGGTGTAGCGTGTAGGGTGTAGAGTGTAGCGTGTAGGGTGTAGAGTGTAGGGTGTAGCGTGTAGGGTGTAGGGTGTAGCGTGTAGGTTGTAGAGTGTAGCGTGTAGGGTGTAGAGTGTAACGTGTAGCGTGTAGGGTGTAGGGTGTAGCGTGTAGCGTATAGCGTGTAGCGTGTAGGGTGTAGAGTGTAACGTGTAGCGTGTAGGGTGTAGCGTATAGCGTGTAGCGTGTAGGGTGTAGAGCGTAGCGTGTAGCGTGTAGAGTGTAGCGTGTAGATTGTAGCGTGTAGGGTGTAGCGTGTAGAGTGTAGCGTGTAGCCTGTAGGGTGTAGAGTGTAGCGTGTAGCGTGTAGGGTGTAGATTGTAGGGTGTAGCGTGTAGGGTGTAGAGTGTAGCGTGTAAAGTATAGGGTGTAGCGTGTAGTGTGTATCGTGTAGCGTGTAGCGTGTGGGGTGTAGCGTGTAGCGTGTAGTGTGTAGGGTGTAGGGTGTAGAGTGTAGCGTGTAGGGTGTAGCGTGTAGGGTGTAGGGTGTAGGGTGTAGCATGTAGTGTGTAGGGTGTAGAGTGTAGCATGTAGCGCGTAGGGTGTAAAGTGTAGGGTTTAGCGTGTAGGGTGTAGCGTGTAGCGTGTAGAGCGTAGGGTGTAGCGTGTAGGGTGTAGAGTGTAGCGTGTAGGGTGTAGGGTGTAGAGTGTAGAGTGTAGGGTGTAGCGTGTAGGGTGTAAAGTGTAGCGTGTAGCGTGTAGGGTGTAGGGTGTAGAGTGTAGCGTGTAGCGTGTAGGTTGTAGCGTGTAGGGTGTAGAGTGTAGCGTGTAGCGTGTAGGATGTAGCGTGTAGCGTGTAGAGTGTAGGGTGTAGCGTGTAGGGTGTAGAGTGTAGCGTGTAGGGTGTAGGGTGTAGAGTGTAGAGTGTAGGGTGTATCGTGTAGGGTGTAGCGTGTATAGTGCAGGGTGTAGCGTGTAGGGTGTAGAGTGTAGCGTGTAGCGTGTAGGGTGTAGAGTGTAGGGTGTGGAGTGTAGTGTGTAGGGTGTAGCGTGTAGCGTGTAGAGTGTAGGGTGTAGGGTGTAGCGTGTAGGGTGTAGAGTGTAGCATGTAGCGTGTAGCGTGTAGGGTGTAGGGTGTAGGGTGTAGCGTGTAGGGTGTAGAGTGTAGCGTGTAGGGTGTAGAGTGCAGAGTGTAGCGTGTAGGGTGTAGAGTGTAGCGTGTAGGGTGTAGAGTGTAGCGTGTAGGGTGTAGAGTGTAGCATGTAGCGTGTAGGGTGTAGGGTGTAGAGTGTAGGGTGTAGCGTGTAGGGTGTAGGGTGTAGAGTGCAGAGTGTAGCGTGTAGGGTGTAGAGTGTAGCGTGTAGGGTGTAGAGTGTAGCGTGTAGGGTGTAGCGTGTAGCGTGTAGGTTGTAGAGTGTAGCGTGTAGGGTGTAGCGTGTAGGGTGTAGAGTGTAGCGTATAGCGTGTAGCGTGTAGGGTGTAGAGCGTAGCGTGTAGCGTGTAGAGTGTAGCATGTAGATTGTAGCGTGTAGGGTGTATCGTGTAGCGTGTGGGGCGTAGCGTGTAGCGTGTAGGGTGTAGGGTGAAGAGTGTAGCGTGTAGGGTGTAGAGTGTAGCGTGTAGCGTGTAGGGTGTAGGGTGTAGCATGTAGGGTGTAGCGTGTAGGGTGTAGAGTGTAGCATGTAGCGTGTAGCGTGTAAAGTGTAGGGTGTAGTGTGTAGGGTGTAGAGTGTAGCGTGTAGCGTGTAGGGTGTAGAGTGTAGGGTGTAGCGTGTAGGGTGTAGGGTGTATGGTGTAGCGTGTAGGTTGTAGAGTGTAGCGTGTAGGGTGTAGAGTGTAACGTGTAGCGTATAGCGTGTAGCGTGTAGGGTGTAGAGCGTAGCGTGTAGCGTGTAGAGTGTAGCATGTAGATTGTAGCGTGTAGGGTGTAGCGTGTAGAGTGTAGCGTGTAGCGTGTAGGGTGTAGGGTGTAGGGTGTAGAGTGTAGCGTGTAGCGTGTAGAGTGTAGGGTGTAGCGTGTAGGGTGTAGAGTGTAGCGTGTAGCGTGTAGGGTGTATCGTGTAGCGTGTGGGGTGTAGCGTGTAGCGTGTAGTGTGTAGGGTGTAGAGTGTAGCGTGTAGGGTGTAGAGTGTAGCGTGTAGCGTGTAGGGTGTAGGGTGTAGCATGTAGTGTGTAGCGTGTAG
This sequence comes from Ranitomeya variabilis, assembly GCF_051348905.1. Lineage (NCBI taxonomy): Eukaryota > Metazoa > Chordata > Amphibia > Anura > Dendrobatidae > Ranitomeya > Ranitomeya variabilis. Next base: position 707,842 of record NW_027508080.1, read on the forward strand.
GGTGTAGAGTGTAGCATGTAGCGCGTATGGTGTAAAGTGTAGGGTGTAGCATGTAGGGTGTAGAGTGTAGCGTGTAGGGTGTAGAGTGTAGGGTGTAGCGTGTAGGATGTAGTGTGTAGGGTGTAGCGTGTAGCGTGTAGGGTGTACGGTGTAGCGTGTAGGGTGTAGAGTGTAGGGTGTAGCGTGTAGGTTGTAGCATGTAGGGTGTAGCGTGTAGCGTGTAGGGTGTAGCGTGTAGGGTGTAGCGTGTAGCGTGTAGGGTGTAGCGTGTACGGTGTACGGTGTAGAGTGTAGGGTGTAGAGTGTAGCGTGTAGGGTGTAGGGTTTTGAGTGTAGGGTGTAGCATGTAGGGTGTAGGGAGTAGCGTGTAGAGTGTAGCATGTAGCGTGTAGGGTGTAAAGTGTAGGGTGTAGCGTGTAGGGTGTAGAGTGTAGCGTGTAGCGTGTAGGGTGTAGCGTGTAGGGTGTAGGGTGTAGAGTGTAGCGTGTAGGGTGTAGGGTGTAGCATGTAGTGTGTAGCGTGTAGGGTGTAGAGTGTAGCATGTAGCGCGTAGGGTGTAAAGTGTAGGGTGTAGCGCGTAGGGTGTAGAGTGTAGCATGTAGCGCGTAGGGTGTAAAGTGTAGGGTGTAGCGTGTAGGGTGTAGCGTGTAGCGTGTAGAGTGTAGGGTGTAGCGTGTAGGGTGTAGAGTGTAGCGTGTAGGGTGTAGGGTGTAGAGTGTAGAGTGTAGGGTGCAGCGTGTAGGGTGTAGAGTGTAGCGTGTAGGGTGTAGGGAGTAGAGTGTAGCGTGTAGAGTGTAGGGTGTAGCGTGTAGGGTGTAGAGTGTAGCGTGTAGGGTGTAGAGTGTAGAGTGTAGGGTGTATCGTGTAGGGTGTAGAGTGTAGCGTGTATAGTGCAGGGTGTAGAGTGTAGCGTGTAGCGTGTAGAGTGTAGCGTGTAGGGTGTAGGGTGTAGGGTGTGGAGTGTAGTGTGTAGGGTGTAGCGTTTAGCGTGTAGAGTGTAGGGTGTAGCGTGTAGGGTGTAGAGTGTAGCATGTAGCGTGTAGCGTGTAGGGTGTAGGGTGTAGGGTGTAGGGTGTAGAGTGTAGGGTGTAGCGTGTAGGGTGTAGAGTGTAGCGTGTAGGGTGTAGGGTGTAGAGTGCAGAGTGTAGCGTGTAGGGTGTAGAGTGTAGCGTGTAAGGTGTAGCGTGTAGGGTGTAGAGTGTAGCGTGTAGGGTGCAGGGTGTAGAATGTAACGTGTAGCGTGTAGCGTGTAGGGTGTAGCGTGTAGCGTGTAGGGTGTAGAGTGTAGGGTGTAGCGTGTAGGTTGTAGAGTGTAGCGTGTAGGGTGTAGCGTGTAGGGTGTAGCGTGTAGCGTATAGCGTGTAGCGTGTAGGGTGTAGAGCGTAGCGTGTAGAGTGTAGCGTGTAGGGTGTAGCGTGTAGGGTGTATCGTGTAGCGTGTGGGGCGTAGCGTGTAGCGTGTAGTGTGTAGGGTGTAGGGTGTAGAGTGTTGCGTGTAGGGTGTAGAGTGTAGCGTGTAGCGTGTAGGGTGTAGGGTGTAGCATGTAGGGTGTAGCGTGTAGGGTGTAGAGTGTAGCATGTAGCGTGTAGGGTGTAAAGTGTAGGGTGTAGTGTGTAGGGTGTAGAGTGTAGCGTGTAGCGTGTAGGGTGTAGAGTGTAGGTTGTAGCGTGTAGGGTGTAGGGTGTAGGGTGTAGCGTGTAGGATGTAGAGTGTAGCGTGTAGGGTGTAGAGTGTAACGTGTAGCGTATAGCGTGTAGCGTGTAGGGTGTAGAGCGTAGCGTGTAGCGTGTAGAGTGTAGCATGTAGATTGTAGCGTGTAGGGTGTAGCGTGTAGAGTGTAGCTTGTAGCGTGTAGGGTGTAGGGTGTAGAGTGTAGCGTGTAGGGTGTAGGGTGTAGAGTGTAGCGTGTAGCGTGTAGGGTGTATCGTGTAGCGTGTGGGGTGTAGCGTGTAGCGTGTAGTGTGTAGTGTGTAGGGTGTAGAGTGTAGCGTGTAGGGTGTAGAGTGTAGCGTGTAGCGTGTAGGGTGTAGGGTGTAGGGTGTAGCATGTAGTGTGTAGCGTGTAGGGTGTAGAGTGTAGCATGTAGCGCGTAGGGTGTAAAGTGTAGGGTGTAGCGTGTAGGGTGTAGAGTGTAGCGTGTAGGGTGTAGAGTGTAGGGTGTAGCGTGTAGGATGTAGTGTGTAGGGTGTAGCGTGTAGCGTGTAGGGTGTAGGGTGTAGCGTGTAGGGTGTAGCGTGTAGGGTGTAGCGTGTACGGTGTACGGTGTAGAGTGTAGGGTGTAGAGTGTAGCGTGTAGGGTTTAGAGTGTAGGGTGTAGCATGTAGGGTGTAGGGAGTAGCTTGTAGAGTGTAGCGTGTAGGGTGTAAAGTGTAGGGTGTAGAGTGTAGCCTGTAGCGTGTAAGGTGTAGAGTGTAGGGTGTAGGGTGTAGAGTGTAGCGTGTAGCGTGTAGCGTGTAGGGTGTAGCATGTAGAGTGTAGAGTGTAGTGTGTAGGGTGTAGGGTGTAGAGTGTAGGGTGTAGCGTGTAGGGTGTAGAGTGTAGCGTGTATAGTGTTGGGTGTAGCGTGTAGGGTGTAGAGTGTAGCGTGTAGCGTGTAGGGTGTAGAGTGTAGCGTGTAGGGTGTAGAGTGTAGCGTGTAGCGTGTAGGGTGTAGGGTGTAGTGTGTAGGGTGTAGAGTGTATCGTGTAGGGTGTAGAGTGTAGCGTGTACAGTGTAGGGTGTAGCGTGTAGGGTGTAGAGTGTAGCATGTAGCGTGTAGGGTGTAGAGTGTAGGGTGTAGAGTGCAGCGTGTAGCGTGTATAGTGTAGGGTGTAGCGTGTAGGGTGTAGAGTGTAGCGTGTAGGGTGTAGAGTGCAGCGTGTAGGGTGTAGGGTGTAGGGTGTAGAGTGTAGGGTGTAGCGTGTAGGGTGTAGAGAGTAGCGTGTAGAGTGTAGGGTGCAGAGTGTAGGGTGTAGCGTGTAGGGTGTAGAGTGTAGCGTGCAGCATGTAGAGTGTAGGGTGTAGCGTGTAGGGTTTAGAGTGTAGCGTGTAGCGTGTAGCGTGTAGGGTGTAGAGTGTAGGGTGTAGCGTGTAGGGTGTAGAGTGTAGCGTGTAGGGTGTAGAGTGTAGCGTGTAGGGTGTAGAGTGTAGCGTGTAGGGTGTAGAGTGTAGCGTGTAGCGTGTAGCGTGTAGATTGTAGCGTGTAGCGTGTAGCGTGTAGGGTGTAGGGTGTAGCGGGTAGCGTGTAGCGTGTAGAGTGTAGGGTGTAGGGTGTAGCATGTAGAGTGTAGCATGTAGGGTGTAGAGTGTAGCGTGTAGGGTGTAACGTGTAGGGTGTAGAGTGTAGCATGTAGCGTGTAGGGTGTAGGTTTTAGAGTGTAGGGTGTTGCGTGTAGCGTGTAGGGTGTACAGTGTAGAGTGTAGCGTGTAGGGTGTAGGGTGTAGGGTGTAGAATGTAGGGTGTAGCGTATAGGGTGTAGAGTGTAGCGTGTAGCGTGTAGGGTGTAGAGTGTAGGGTGTAGGGTGTAGAGTGTAGGGTGTAGCGTGTAGGGTGTAGAGTGTAGCGTGTAGGGTGTAGAGAGTAGCGTGTAGGGTGTAGAGTGTAGCGTGTAGCGTGTAGCGTGTAGCGTGTAGTGTGTAGGGTGTAGAGTGTAGCGTGTAGGGTGTAGAGTGTAGCGTGTTGCGTGTAGAGTGTAGCGTGTAGCGTCTAGGGTGTAGAGTGTAGGGTGTAGCGTGTAGGGTGTAGAGTGTAGGGTGTACTGTGTAGGGTGTAGAGTATAGCGTGCAGCGTGCAGGGTGTAGGGTGTAGCGTGTAGGGTGTAGCGTGTAGCATGTAGCGTGTAGAGTGTAGCGTGTAGGGTGTAGGGTGTAGCGTGTAGGGTGTAGAGTGTAGCGTGTAGGGTGTAGGATGTAGAGTGTAGGGTGTAGAGTGTAGGGTGTAGCATGTAGGGTGTATTGTGTAGCGTGTAGGGTGTAAAGTGTAGCGTGTAGCGTGTAGCATGTAGGGTGTAGGGTGTAGCGTGTAGCGTGTAGGGTGTAGCGTGTAGGGTGTAGGGTGTAGAGTGTAGCGTGTAAGTGTAGAGTGAGGATGTAGAGTGTTGGGTGTAGGGTGTAGAGTAGAGTGTAGAGTGTAGGGTGTAGAGTGTAGGGTGTAGAGTGCACATTTTTCCCCATTTCCCCACTGGGTCAGAACTTCTGTTAGAATGATCAGAGGTTGAAATGTTTTGCGTTTTCCTGCTCTTTCCAATGGCCTACAAGCATAAGTGAAGCAGTGAGCAGCAGTCTCTATTAGTATAGGAGAAAACAGAAAACATTTCACAATTCTCCCCATTTCCCAATTGGGTCATAACTTCTGTTACAATGATAAGAGGTTGAAATTTTTCGCGTTTTCCTGCTCTTTCCAATGGCCTACAAGCAAAAGTGAAGCGGTGAGCAGCAGTTTCTATTAGTATAGGAGATAACGGAAAACATTTCACATTTTTCCCCATTTCCCCATTGGGTCATAACTTCTGTTACAATGATCAGAGGTTGAAATTTTTTGCGTTTTCCTGCTCTTTCCAATGGCCTACAAGCAAGGGATTAGAGTGTAGGATGTAGGGTGTAGGGTGTAGAGTGTAGGGTGTAGGGTGTAGCGTATAGGGTGTAGAGTGTAGCGTGTAGGGTGTAGGGTGTAGAGTGTAGGGTGTAGCGTGTAGGGTGTAGAGTGTAGCGTGTAGGGTGTAGAGTGTAGCGTGTAGGGTGTAGAGTGTAGCGTGTAGCGTGTAGGGTGTAGATTGTAGCGTGTAGCGTGTAGGGTGTAGGGTGTATCAGGTAGCGTGTAGAGTGTAGGGTGTAGGGTGTAGAGTGTAGCGTGTAGGGTATAGAGTGTAGCGTATAGGGTGTAGAGTGTAGCGTGTAGGGTGTAGCGTGTAGGGTGTAGCGTGTAGGGTGTACAGTGTAGCGTGTAGCGTGTAGTGTGTAGATTGTAGCGTGTAGAGTGTACGGTGTAGCGGGTAGCGTGTAGAGTGTAGCGTGTAGGGTGTAGAGTGTAGCGTGTAGGGTGTAACGTGTAGGGTGTAGAGTGTAGCATGTAGCGTGTAGGGTGTAGGGTTTAGAGTGTAGGGTGTCGCGTGTAGAGTGTAGGGTGTAGGGGGTACAGTGTAGAGTGCAGCGTGTAGGGTGTAGAGTGTAGCGTGTAGGGTGTAGGGTGTAGAATGTAGGGTGTAGCGTATAGGGTGTAGAGTGTAGCGTGTAGGGTGTAGGGTGTAGAGTGTAGGGTGTAGCGTGTAGGGTGTAGAGTGTAGCGTGTAGGGTGTAGAGTGTAGCGTGTAGGGTGTAGAGTGTAGAGTGTAGCGTGTAGCGTGAAGGGTGTAGAGTGTAGGGTGTAGTGTGTAGGGTGTAGAGTGTAGCGTGTAGAGTGTAGAGTGTAGGGTGTAGCGTGTAGGGTGTAGAGTGTAGCGTGTAGGGTGTACGGTGTAGAGTGTAGCGTGTAGCATGTAGCGTGTAGGGTGTAGGGTGTAGAGTGTAGGGTGTGGAGTGTAGGGTGTAGCATGTAGGTTGTAGGGTGTAGCGTGTAGGGTGTAGCGTGTAGGGTGTAGCGTGTAGCGTGTAGGGTGTAGCGTGTAGGGTGTAGGGTGTAGAGTGTAGCGTGTAAGGGTAGAGTGAGGATGTAGAGTGTTGGGTGTAGGGTGTAGAGTAGAGTGTAGAGTGTAGGGTGTAGAGTGTAGGGTGTAGAGTGCACATTTTTCCCCATTTGCCCACTGGGTCATAACTTCTGTTAGAATGATCAGAGGTTGAAGTGTTTTGCGTTTTCCTGCTCTTTCCAATGGCCTACAAGCATAACTGAAACAGTGAGCAGCAGTCTCTATTAGTATAGGAGATAACAGAAAACATTTCACAATTTTCCCCATTTCCCAATTGGGTCATAACTTCTGTTACAATGATAAGAGGTTGAAATTTTTTGCGTTTTCCTGCTCTTTCCAATGGCCTACAAGCAAGGGAGTAGAGTGTAGGATGTAGGGTGTAGGGTGTAGAGTGTAGGGTGTAGGGTGTAGCGTATAGGGTGTAGAGTGTAGCGTGTAGGGTGTAGGGTGTAGCGTGTAGGGTGTAGAGTGTAGCGTGTACGGTGTAGAGTGTAGCGTGTAGAGTGTACAGTGTAGCGTGTAGCGTGTAGGGTGTAGATTGTAGCATGTAGCGTGAAGGGTGTAGGGTGTAGCGGGTAGCGGGTAGCGTGTAGAGTGTAGGGTGTAGGGTGTAGCGTGTAGAGTGTAGCGTGTAGCGTGTAGCGTGTAGGGTGTAGAGTGTAGCGTGTAGGGTGTAGGGTGTAGCGTGTTGAGTGTAGCGTGTAGGGTGTAGCGTGTAGGGTGTATCGTGTAGCGTGTGGGGTGTAGCGTGTAGCGTGTAGTGTGTAGGGTGTAGGGTGTAGAGTGTAGCGTGTAGGGTGTAGAGTGTAGCGTGTAGCGTGTAGGGTGTAGGGTGTAGCATGTAGGGTGTAGCGTGTAGGGTGTAAAGTGTAGGGTGTAGCGTGTAGGGTGTAGAGTGTAGCGTGTAGGGTGTAGTGTGTAGGGTGTAGCGTGTAGGTTGTAGAGTGTAGCGTGTAGGGTGTAGAGTGTAACGTGTAGCGTGTAGGGTGTAGGGTGTAGCGTGTAGCGTATAGCGTGTAGCGTGTAGGGTGTAGAGTGTAACGTGTAGCGTGTAGGGTGTAGGGTGTAGCGTATAGCGTGTAGGGTGTAGAGCGTAGCGTGTAGAGTGTAGCGTGTAGATTGTAGCGTGTAGGGTGTAGCGTGTAGAGTGTAGCGTGTAGCGTGTAGCGTGTAGCGTGTAGGGTGTAGAGTGTAGCGTGTAGCGTGTAGCGTGTAGGGTGTAGAGTGTGGGGTGTAGCGTGTAGGGTGTAGATTGTAGCGTGTAGGGTATAGGGTGTAGCGTGTAGGGTGTAGCGTGTAGCGTGTGGGGTGTAGCGTGTAGTGTGTAGCGCGTAGGGTGTAAAGTGTAGGGTGTAGCGTGTAGGGTGTAGCGTGTAGAGTGTAGGGTGTAGCATGTAGGGTGTAGAGTGTAGCGTGTAGGGTGTAGGGTGTAGAGTGTAGAGTGTAGGGTGTAGCGTGTAGGGTGTAGAGTGTAGCGTGTAGCGTGTAGGGTGTAGGGTGTAGAGTGTAGCGTGTAGCGTGTAGGTTGTAGCGTGTAGGGTGTAGAGTGTAGCGTGTAGCGTGTAGGATGTAGGGTGTAGCGTGTAGCGTGTAGGGTGTAGCGTGTAGCGTGTAGAGTGTAGGGTGTAGCGTGTAGGCTGTAGAGTGTAGGGTGTAGGGTGTAGCGTGTAGCGTGTATAGTGCAGGGTGTAGCATGTAGGGTGTAGAGTGTAGCGTGTAGCGTGTAGGGTGTAGAGTGTAGCGTGTAGGGTGTAGGGTGTAGGGTGTGGAGTGTAGTGTGTAGGGTGTAGCGTGTAGCGTGTAGAGTGTAGGGTGTAGGGTGTAGCGTGCAGGGTGTAGAGTGTAGCATGTAGCGTGTAGCGTGTAGGGTGTAGAGTGTAGGGTGTAGCGTGTAGGGTGTAGAGTGTAGCGTGTAGGGTGTAGAGTGCAGAGTGTAGCGTGTAGGGTGTAGAGTGTAGCGTGTAGGGTGTAGAGTGTAGCATGTAGGGTGTAGAATGTAACGTGTAGCGTGTAGGGTGTAGCGTGTAGCGTGTAGAGTGTAGCGTGTAGGGTGTAGGGTGTAGCGTGTAGGTTGTAGAGTGTAGGGTGTAGCGTGTAGGGTGTAGAGTGTAGCGTGTAGGGTGTAGAGTGTAGGGTGTAGCGTGTAGGGTGTAGGGTGTAGCGTGTAGGTTGTAGAGTGTAGCGTGTAGGGTGTAGAGTGTAACGTGTAGCGTGTAGGGTGTAGGGTGTAGCGTGTAGCGTATAGCGTGTAGCGTGTAGGGTGTAGAGTGTAACGTGTAGCGTGTAGGGTGTAGCGTATAGCGTGTAGCGTGTAGGGTGTAGAGCGTAGCGTGTAGCGTGTAGAGTGTAGCGTGTAGATTGTAGCGTGTAGGGTGTAGCGTGTAGAGTGTAGCGTGTAGCCTGTAGGGTGTAGAGTGTAGCGTGTAGCGTGTAGCGTGTAGGGTGTAGATTGTAGGGTGTAGCGTGTAGGGTGTAGAGTGTAGCGTGTAAAGTATAGGGTGTAGCGTGTAGTGTGTATCGTGTAGCGTGTAGCGTGTGGGGTGTAGCGTGTAGCGTGTAGTGTGTAGGGTGTAGGGTGTAGAGTGTAGCGTGTAGGGTGTAGCGTGTAGGGTGTAGGGTGTAGGGTGTAGCATGTAGTGTGTAGGGTGTAGAGTGTAGCATGTAGCGCGTAGGGTGTAAAGTGTAGGGTTTAGCGTGTAGGGTGTAGCGTGTAGCGTGTAGAGCGTAGGGTGTAGCGTGTAGGGTGTAGAGTGTAGCGTGTAGGGTGTAGGGTGTAGAGTGTAGAGTGTAGGGTGTAGCGTGTAGGGTGTAAAGTGTAGCGTGTAGCGTGTAGGGTGTAGGGTGTAGAGTGTAGCGTGTAGCGTGTAGGTTGTAGCGTGTAGGGTGTAGAGTGTAGCGTGTAGCGTGTAGGATGTAGCGTGTAGCGTGTAGAGTGTAGGGTGTAGCGTGTAGGGTGTAGAGTGTAGCGTGTAGGGTGTAGGGTGTAGAGTGTAGAGTGTAGGGTGTATCGTGTAGGGTGTAGCGTGTATAGTGCAGGGTGTAGCGTGTAGGGTGTAGAGTGTAGCGTGTAGCGTGTAGGGTGTAGAGTGTAGGGTGTGGAGTGTAGTGTGTAGGGTGTAGCGTGTAGCGTGTAGAGTGTAGGGTGTAGGGTGTAGCGTGTAGGGTGTAGAGTGTAGCATGTAGCGTGTAGCGTGTAGGGTGTAGGGTGTAGGGTGTAGCGTGTAGGGTGTAGAGTGTAGCGTGTAGGGTGTAGAGTGCAGAGTGTAGCGTGTAGGGTGTAGAGTGTAGCGTGTAGGGTGTAGAGTGTAGCGTGTAGGGTGTAGAGTGTAGCATGTAGCGTGTAGGGTGTAGGGTGTAGAGTGTAGGGTGTAGCGTGTAGGGTGTAGGGTGTAGAGTGCAGAGTGTAGCGTGTAGGGTGTAGAGTGTAGCGTGTAGGGTGTAGAGTGTAGCGTGTAGGGTGTAGCGTGTAGCGTGTAGGTTGTAGAGTGTAGCGTGTAGGGTGTAGCGTGTAGGGTGTAGAGTGTAGCGTATAGCGTGTAGCGTGTAGGGTGTAGAGCGTAGCGTGTAGCGTGTAGAGTGTAGCATGTAGATTGTAGCGTGTAGGGTGTATCGTGTAGCGTGTGGGGCGTAGCGTGTAGCGTGTAGGGTGTAGGGTGAAGAGTGTAGCGTGTAGGGTGTAGAGTGTAGCGTGTAGCGTGTAGGGTGTAGGGTGTAGAGTGTAGCGTGTAGCGTGTAGGGTGTAGGGTGTAGGGTGTAGAGTGTAGGGTGTGGAGTGTAGGGTGTAGCATGTAGGTTGTAGAGTGTAGCGTGTAGGGTGTAGCGTGTAGGGTGTAGCGTGTAGCGTGTAGGGTGTAGCGTGTAGGGTGTAGGGTGTAGAGTGTAGCGTGTAAGGGTAGAGTGAGGATGTAGAGTGTTGGGTGTAGGGTGTAGAGTAGAGTGTAGAGTGTAGGGTGTAGAGTGTAGGGTGTAGAGTGCACATTTTTCCCCATTTGCCCACTGGGTCATAACTTCTGTTAGAATGATCAGAGGTTGAAGTGTTTTGCGTTTTCCTGCTCTTTCCAATGGCCTACAAGCATAACTGAAACAGTGAGCAGCAGTCTCTATTAGTATAGGAGATAACAGAAAACATTTCACAATTTTCCCCATTTCCCAATTGGGTCATAACTTCTGTTACAATGATAAGAGGTTGAAATTTTTTGCGTTTTCCTGCTCTTTCCAATGGCCTACAAGCAAGGGAGTAGAGTGTAGGATGTAGGGTGTAGGGTGTAGAGTGTAGGGTGTAGGGTGTAGCGTATAGGGTGTAGAGTGTAGCGTGTAGGGTGTAGGGTGTAGCGTGTAGGGTGTAGAGTGTAGCGTGTACGGTGTAGAGTGTAGCGTGTAGAGTGTACAGTGTAGCGTGTAGCGTGTAGGGTGTAGATTGTAGCATGTAGCGTGAAGGGTGTAGGGTGTAGCGGGTAGCGGGTAGCGTGTAGAGTGTAGGGTGTAGGGTGTAGCGTGTAGAGTGTAGCGTGTAGCGTGTAGCGTGTAGGGTGTAGAGTGTAGCGTGTAGGGTGTAGGGTGTAGCGTGTTGAGTGTAGCGTGTAGGGTGTAGCGTGTAGGGTGTATCGTGTAGCGTGTGGGGTGTAGCGTGTAGCGTGTAGTGTGTAGGGTGTAGGGTGTAGAGTGTAGCGTGTAGGGTGTAGAGTGTAGCGTGTAGCGTGTAGGGTGTAGGGTGTAGCATGTAGGGTGTAGCGTGTAGGGTGTAAAGTGTAGGGTGTAGCGTGTAGGGTGTAGAGTGTAGCGTGTAGGGTGTAGTGTGTAGGGTGTAGCGTGTAGGTTGTAGAGTGTAGCGTGTAGGGTGTAGAGTGTAACGTGTAGCGTGTAGGGTGTAGGGTGTAGCGTGTAGCGTATAGCGTGTAGCGTGTAGGGTGTAGAGTGTAACGTGTAGCGTGTAGGGTGTAGGGTGTAGCGTATAGCGTGTAGGGTGTAGAGCGTAGCGTGTAGAGTGTAGCGTGTAGATTGTAGCGTGTAGGGTGTAGCGTGTAGAGTGTAGCGTGTAGCGTGTAGCGTGTAGCGTGTAGGGTGTAGAGTGTAGCGTGTAGCGTGTAGCGTGTAGGGTGTAGAGTGTGGGGTGTAGCGTGTAGGGTGTAGATTGTAGCGTGTAGGGTATAGGGTGTAGCGTGTAGGGTGTAGCGTGTAGCGTGTGGGGTGTAGCGTGTAGTGTGTAGCGCGTAGGGTGTAAAGTGTAGGGTGTAGCGTGTAGGGTGTAGCGTGTAGAGTGTAGGGTGTAGCATGTAGGGTGTAGAGTGTAGCGTGTAGGGTGTAGGGTGTAGAGTGTAGAGTGTAGGGTGTAGCGTGTAGGGTGTAGAGTGTAGCGTGTAGCGTGTAGGGTGTAGGGTGTAGAGTGTAGCGTGTAGCGTGTAGGTTGTAGCGTGTAGGGTGTAGAGTGTAGCGTGTAGCGTGTAGGATGTAGGGTGTAGCGTGTAGCGTGTAGGGTGTAGCGTGTAGCGTGTAGAGTGTAGGGTGTAGCGTGTAGGCTGTAGAGTGTAGGGTGTAGGGTGTAGCGTGTAGCGTGTATAGTGCAGGGTGTAGCATGTAGGGTGTAGAGTGTAGCGTGTAGCGTGTAGGGTGTAGAGTGTAGCGTGTAGGGTGTAGGGTGTAGGGTGTGGAGTGTAGTGTGTAGGGTGTAGCGTGTAGCGTGTAGAGTGTAGGGTGTAGGGTGTAGCGTGCAGGGTGTAGAGTGTAGCATGTAGCGTGTAGCGTGTAGGGTGTAGAGTGTAGGGTGTAGCGTGTAGGGTGTAGAGTGTAGCGTGTAGGGTGTAGAGTGCAGAGTGTAGCGTGTAGGGTGTAGAGTGTAGCGTGTAGGGTGTAGAGTGTAGCATGTAGGGTGTAGAATGTAACGTGTAGCGTGTAGGGTGTAGCGTGTAGCGTGTAGAGTGTAGCGTGTAGGGTGTAGGGTGTAGCGTGTAGGTTGTAGAGTGTAGGGTGTAGCGTGTAGGGTGTAGAGTGTAGCGTGTAGGGTGTAGAGTGTAGGGTGTAGCGTGTAGGGTGTAGGGTGTAGCGTGTAGGTTGTAGAGTGTAGCGTGTAGGGTGTAGAGTGTAACGTGTAGCGTGTAGGGTGTAGGGTGTAGCGTGTAGCGTATAGCGTGTAGCGTGTAGGGTGTAGAGTGTAACGTGTAGCGTGTAGGGTGTAGCGTATAGCGTGTAGCGTGTAGGGTGTAGAGCGTAGCGTGTAGCGTGTAGAGTGTAGCGTGTAGATTGTAGCGTGTAGGGTGTAGCGTGTAGAGTGTAGCGTGTAGCCTGTAGGGTGTAGAGTGTAGCGTGTAGCGTGTAGCGTGTAGGGTGTAGATTGTAGGGTGTAGCGTGTAGGGTGTAGAGTGTAGCGTGTAAAGTATAGGGTGTAGCGTGTAGTGTGTATCGTGTAGCGTGTAGCGTGTGGGGTGTAGCGTGTAGCGTGTAGTGTGTAGGGTGTAGGGTGTAGAGTGTAGCGTGTAGGGTGTAGCGTGTAGGGTGTAGGGTGTAGGGTGTAGCATGTAGTGTGTAGGGTGTAGAGTGTAGCATGTAGCGCGTAGGGTGTAAAGTGTAGGGTTTAGCGTGTAGGGTGTAGCGTGTAGCGTGTAGAGCGTAGGGTGTAGCGTGTAGGGTGTAGAGTGTAGCGTGTAGGGTGTAGGGTGTAGAGTGTAGAGTGTAGGGTGTAGCGTGTAGGGTGTAAAGTGTAGCGTGTAGCGTGTAGGGTGTAGGGTGTAGAGTGTAGCGTGTAGCGTGTAGGTTGTAGCGTGTAGGGTGTAGAGTGTAGCGTGTAGCGTGTAGGATGTAGCGTGTAGCGTGTAGAGTGTAGGGTGTAGCGTGTAGGGTGTAGAGTGTAGCGTGTAGGGTGTAGGGTGTAGAGTGTAGAGTGTAGGGTGTATCGTGTAGGGTGTAGCGTGTATAGTGCAGGGTGTAGCGTGTAGGGTGTAGAGTGTAGCGTGTAGCGTGTAGGGTGTAGAGTGTAGGGTGTGGAGTGTAGTGTGTAGGGTGTAGCGTGTAGCGTGTAGAGTGTAGGGTGTAGGGTGTAGCGTGTAGGGTGTAGAGTGTAGCATGTAGCGTGTAGCGTGTAGGGTGTAGGGTGTAGGGTGTAGCGTGTAGGGTGTAGAGTGTAGCGTGTAGGGTGTAGAGTGCAGAGTGTAGCGTGTAGGGTGTAGAGTGTAGCGTGTAGGGTGTAGAGTGTAGCGTGTAGGGTGTAGAGTGTAGCATGTAGCGTGTAGGGTGTAGGGTGTAGAGTGTAGGGTGTAGCGTGTAGGGTGTAGGGTGTAGAGTGCAGAGTGTAGCGTGTAGGGTGTAGAGTGTAGCGTGTAGGGTGTAGAGTGTAGCGTGTAGGGTGTAGCGTGTAGCGTGTAGGTTGTAGAGTGTAGCGTGTAGGGTGTAGCGTGTAGGGTGTAGAGTGTAGCGTGTAGCGTGTAGCGTGTAGGGTGTAGAGCGTAGCGTGTAGCGTGTAGAGTGTAGCATGTAGATTGTAGCGTGTAGGGTGTATCGTGTAGCGTGTGGGGCGTAGCGTGTAGCGTGTAGGGTGTAGGGTGAAGAGTGTAGCGTGTAGGGTGTAGAGTGTAGCGTGTAGCGTGTAGGGTGTAGGGTGTAGCATGTAGGGTGTAGCGTGTAGGGTGTAGAGTGTAGCATGTAGCGTGTAGCGTGTAAAGTGTAGGGTGTAGTGTGTAGGGTGTAGAGTGTAGCGTGTAGCGTGTAGGGTGTAGAGTGTAGGGTGTAGCGTGTAGGGTGTAGGGTGTATGGTGTAGCGTGTAGGTTGTAGAGTGTAGCGTGTAGGGTGTAGAGTGTAACGTGTAGCGTATAGCGTGTAGCGTGTAGGGTGTAGAGCGTAGCGTGTAGCGTGTAGAGTGTAGCATGTAGATTGTAGCGTGTAGGGTGTAGCGTGTAGAGTGTAGCGTGTAGCGTGTAGGGTGTAGGGTGTAGGGTGTAGAGTGTAGCGTGTAGCGTGTAGAGTGTAGGGTGTAGCGTGTAGGGTGTAGAGTGTAGCGTGTAGCGTGTAGGGTGTATCGTGTAGCGTGTGGGGTGTAGCGTGTAGCGTGTAGTGTGTAGGGTGTAGAGTGTAGCGTGTAGGGTGTAGAGTGTAGCGTGTAGCGTGTAGGGTGTAGGGTGTAGCATGTAGTGTGTAGCGTGTAGGGTGTAGAGTGTAGCATGTAGCGCGTAGGGTGTAAAGTGTAGGGTGTAGCATGTAGGGTGTAGAGTGTAGCGTGTAGGGTGTAGAGTGTAGGGTGTAGCGTGTAGGATGTAGTGTGTAGGGTGTAGCGTGTAGCGTGTAGGGTGTACGGTGTAGCGTGTAGGGTGTAGAGTGTAGGGTGTAGCGTGTAGGTTGTAGCATGTAGGGTGTAGCGTGTAGGGTGTAGCGTGTAGGGTGTAGCGTGTAGCGTGTAGGGTGTAGCGTGTACGGTGTACGGTGTAGAGTGTAGGGTGTAGAGTGTAGCGTGTAGGGTGTAGGGTTTTGAGTGTAGGGTGTAGCATGTAGGGTGTAGGGAGTAGCGTGTAGAGTGTAGCATGTAGCGTGTAGGGTGTAAAGTGTAGGGTGTAGCGTGTAGGGTGTAGAGTGTAGCGTGTAGCGTGTAGGGTGTAGCGTGTAGGGTGTAGGGTGTAGAGTGTAGCGTGTAGGGTGTAGGGTGTAGCATGTAGTGTGTAGCGTGTAGGGTGTAGAGTGTAGCATGTAGCGCGTAGGGTGTAAAGTGTAGGGTGTAGCGTGTAGGGTGTAGAGTGTAGCATGTAGCGCGTAGGGTGTAAAGTGTAGGGTGTAGCGTGTAGGGTGTAGCGTGTAGCGTGTAGAGTGTAGGGTGTAGCGTGTAGGGTGTAGAGTGTAGCGTGTAGGGTGTAGGGTGTAGAGTGTAGAGTGTAGGGTGCAGCGTGTAGGGTGTAGAGTGTAGCGTGTAGGGTGTAGGGAGTAGAGTGTAGCGTGTAGAGTGTAGGGTGTAGCGTGTAGGGTGTAGAGTGTAGCGTGTAGGGTGTAGAGTGTAGAGTGTAGGGTGTATCGTGTAGGGTGTAGAGTGTAGCGTGTATAGTGCAGGGTGTAGAGTGTAGCGTGTAGCGTGTAGAGTGTAGCGTGTAGGGTGTAGGGTGTAGGGTGTGGAGTGTAGTGTGTAGGGTGTAGCGTTTAGCGTGTAGAGTGTAGGGTGTAGCGTGTAGGGTGTAGAGTGTAGCATGTAGCGTGTAGCGTGTAGGGTGTAGGGTGTAGGGTGTAGGGTGTAGAGTGTAGGGTGTAGCGTGTAGGGTGTAGAGTGTAGCGTGTAGGGTGTAGGGTGTAGAGTGCAGAGTGTAGCGTGTAGGGTGTAGAGTGTAGCGTGTAAGGTGTAGCGTGTAGGGTGTAGAGTGTAGCGTGTAGGGTGCAGGGTGTAGAATGTAACGTGTAGCGTGTAGCGTGTAGGGTGTAGCGTGTAGCTTGTAGGGTGTAGAGTGTAGGGTGTAGCGTGTAGGTTGTAGAGTGTAGCGTGTAGGGTGTAGCGTGTAGGGTGTAGCGTGTAGCGTATAGCGTGTAGCGTGTAGGGTGTAGAGCGTAGCGTGTAGAGTGTAGCGTGTAGGGTGTAGCGTGTAGGGTGTATCGTGTAGCGTGTGGGGCGTAGCGTGTAGCGTGTAGTGTGTAGGGTGTAGGGTGTAGAGTGTTGCGTGTAGGGTGTAGAGTGTAGCGTGTAGCGTGTAGGGTGTAGGGTGTAGCATGTAGGGTGTAGCGTGTAGGGTGTAGAGTGTAGCATGTAGCGTGTAGGGTGTAAAGTGTAGGGTGTAGTGTGTAGGGTGTAGAGTGTAGCGTGTAGCGTGTAGGGTGTAGAGTGTAGGTTGTAGCGTGTAGGGTGTAGGGTGTAGGGTGTAGCGTGTAGGATGTAGAGTGTAGCGTGTAGGGTGTAGAGTGTAACGTGTAGCGTATAGCGTGTAGCGTGTAGGGTGTAGAGCGTAGCGTGTAGCGTGTAGAGTGTAGCATGTAGATTGTAGCGTGTAGGGTGTAGCGTGTAGAGTGTAGCTTGTAGCGTGTAGGGTGTAGGGTGTAGAGTGTAGCGTGTAGGGTGTAGGGTGTAGAGTGTAGCGTGTAGCGTGTAGGGTGTATCGTGTAGCGTGTGGGGTGTAGCGTGTAGCGTGTAGTGTGTAGTGTGTAGGGTGTAGAGTGTAGCGTGTAGGGTGTAGAGTGTAGCGTGTAGCGTGTAGGGTGTAGGGTGTAGGGTGTAGCATGTAGTGTGTAGCGTGTAGGGTGTAGAGTGTAGCATGTAGCGCGTAGGGTGTAAAGTGTAGGGTGTAGCGTGTAGGGTGTAGAGTGTAGCGTGTAGGGTGTAGAGTGTAGGGTGTAGCGTGTAGGATGTAGTGTGTAGGGTGTAGCGTGTAGCGTGTAGGGTGTAGGGTGTAGCGTGTAGGGTGTAGCGTGTAGGGTGTAGCGTGTACGGTGTACGGTGTAGAGTGTAGGGTGTAGAGTGTAGCGTGTAGGGTTTAGAGTGTAGGGTGTAGCATGTAGGGTGTAGGGAGTAGCTTGTAGAGTGTAGCGTGTAGGGTGTAAAGTGTAGGGTGTAGAGTGTAGCCTGTAGCGTGTAAGGTGTAGAGTGTAGGGTGTAGGGTGTAGAGTGTAGCGTGTAGCGTGTAGCGTGTAGGGTGTAGCATGTAGAGTGTAGAGTGTAGTGTGTAGGGTGTAGGGTGTAGAGTGTAGGGTGTAGCGTGTAGGGTGTAGAGTGTAGCGTGTATAGTGTTGGGTGTAGCGTGTAGGGTGTAGAGTGTAGCGTGTAGCGTGTAGGGTGTAGAGTGTAGCGTGTAGGGTGTAGAGTGTAGCGTGTAGCGTGTAGGGTGTAGGGTGTAGTGTGTAGGGTGTAGAGTGTATCGTGTAGGGTGTAGAGTGTAGCGTGTACAGTGTAGGGTGTAGCGTGTAGGGTGTAGAGTGTAGCATGTAGCGTGTAGGGTGTAGAGTGCAGCGTGTAGCGTGTATAGTGTAGGGTGTAGCGTGTAGGGTGTAGAGTGTAGCGTGTAGGGTGTAGAGTGCAGCGTGTAGGGTGTAGGGTGTAGGGTGTAGAGTGTAGGGTGTAGCGTGTAGGGTGTAGAGAGTAGCGTGTAGAGTGTAGGGTGCAGAGTGTAGGGTGTAGCGTGTAGGGTGTAGAGTGTAGCGTGCAGCATGTAGAGTGTAGGGTGTAGCGTGTAGGGTTTAGAGTGTAGCGTGTAGCGTGTAGGGTGTAGAGTGTAATGTGTAGGGTGTAGCGTGTAGTGTGCAGGGTGTAGAGTGTAGAGTGTAGCGTGTAGAGTGTAGGGTGTAGGGTGTAGCCTGTAGAGTGTAGCGTGTAGGGTGTAGGGTGTAGAGTGTAGCGTGTAGCGTGTAGGGTGTAGACTGTAGGGTGTAACATGTAGGGTGTAGGGTGTAGCGTGTAGGGTGTAGAGTGTAGCGTGTAGGGTGTAGAGTGTAGGGTTTAGGGTGTAGCATGTAGGGTGTAGGGTGTAGGGTGTAGCATGTAGCATGTAGGGTGTAGAGTGTAGCGTGTAGGGTGTAGCGTGTAGGGTGTAGAGTGTAGCGTGTAGCGTATAGCGTGTAGGGTGTAGAGTGTAGAGTGTAGCATGTAGCGTGTAGCGTGTTGCGTGTAGAGTGTAGAGTGTAGGGTGTAGGGTGTAGCATGTAGGGTGTAAGGTGTAGCGTGTAGGGTGTAGAGTGTAGAGTGTAGAGTGTAGGGTGTACAGTGTAGAGTGCAGCGTGTAGGGTGTAGCGTGTAGGGTGTAGGGTGTAGAATGTAGGGTGTAGCGTATAGGGTGTAGAGTGTAGTGTGTAGGGTGTAGGGTGTAGAGTGTAGGGTGTCGCGTGTAGAGTGTAGGGTGTAGGGTGTACAGTGTAGAGTGCAGCGTGTAGGGTGTAGAGTGTAGCGTGTAGGGTGTAGAATGTAGGGTGTAGCGTATAGGGTGTAGAGTGTAGCGTGTAGGGTGTAGGGTGTAGAGTGTAGGGTGTAGAGTGTAGAGTGTAGTGTGTAGCGTGAAGGGTGTAGAGTGTAGGGTGTAGTGTGTAGGGTGTAGAGTGTAGCGTGTAGGGTGTAGAGTGTAGCGTGTAGAGTGTAGCGTGTAGCGTGTAGGGTGTAGCGTGTAGGGTGTATGGTGTAGGGTGTAGAGTGTAGCGTGTAGCATGTAGCGTGTAGGGTGTAGAGTGTAGCGTGTAGGGTGTAGAGTGTAGGGTGTGGAGTGTAGGGTGTAGCATGTAGGTTGTAGGGTGTAGCGTGTAGGGTGTAGAGTGTAGCGTGTAGGGTGTAGCGTGTAGCGTGTAGGGTGTAGCGTGTAGCGTGTAGGGTGTAGGGTGTAGAGTGTAGCGTGTAAGGGTAGAGTGAGGATGTAGAGTGTTGGCTGTAGGGTGTAGAGTAGAGTGTAGAGTGTAGGGTGTAGAGTGTAGGGTGTAGAGTGCACATTTTTCCCCATTTCCCCACTGGGTCGTAACTTCTGTTAGAATGATCAGAGGTTGAAATGTTTTGCGTTTTCCTGCTCTTTCCAATGGCCTACAAGCATAACTGAAGCAGTGAGCAGCAGTCTCTATTAGTATAGGAGATAACAGAAAACATTTCACATTTTTCCCCATTTCCCCATTGGGTCATAACTTCTGTTACAATGATCAGAGGTTGAAATTTTTTGCGTTTTCCTGCTCTTTCCAATGGCCTACAAGCAAGGGAGTAGAGTGTAGGATGTAGGGTGTAGGGTGTAGAGTGTAGGGTGTAGGGTGTAGCGTATAGGGTGTAGAGTGTAGCGTGTAGGGTGTAGAGTGTAGTGTGTAGGGTGTAGAGTGTAGCGTGTACAGTGTAGAGTGTAGCGTGTAGAATGTACAGTGTAGCGTGTAGATTGTAGCATGTAGCGTGAAGGGTGTAGGGTGTAGCGTGTAGCGGGTAGCGTGTAGAGTGTAGGGTGTAGGGTGTAGCGTGTAGAGTGTAGCGTGTAGCGTGTAGGGTGTAGGGTGTAGCGTGTAGGGTGTAGAGTGTAGCGTGTAGGGTGTAGAGTGTAGCGTGTAGGGTGTAGGGTGTAGCATGTAGGGTGTGGCGTGTAGGGTGTAGAGTGTAGCATGTAGCGTGTAGGGTGTAAAGTGTAGGGTGTAGCGTGTAGGGTGTAGCGTGTAGCGTATAGGGTGTAGAGTGTAGGGTGTAGCGTGTAGGGTGTAGCGTGTAGGTTGTAGAGTGTAGCGTGTAGGGTGTAGAGTGTAGCGTGTAGGGTGTAGGGTGTAGCGTGTAGCGTATAGCGTGTAGCGTGTAGGGTGTAGAGCGTAGCGTGTAGCGTGTAGATTGTAGCGTGTAGGGTGTAGCGTGTAGAGTGTAGCGTGTAGCATGTAGGGTGTAGAGTGTAGGGTGTAGCGTGTAGGGTGTAGAGTGTAGCGTGTAGGGTGTAGCGTGTAGGGTGTATCGTGTAGCGTGTAGCGTGTGGGGTGTAGCGTGTAGCGTGTAGGGTGTAGAGTGTAGCGTGTAGGGTGTAGGGTGTAGCATGTAGTGTGTAGCGTGTAGGGTGTAGAGTGTAGCATGTAGCGCGTAGGGTGTAAAGTGTAGGGTGTAGCGTGTAGGGTGTAGAGTGTAGCATGTAGCGCGTAGGGTGTAAAGTGTAGGGTGTAGCGTGTAGGGTGTAGCGTGTAGAGTGTAGGGTGTAGCGTGTAGGGTGTAGAGTGTAGCGTGTAGGGTGTAGGGTGTAGAGTGTAGAGTGTAGGGTGCAGCGTGTAGGGTGTAGAGTGTAGCGTGTAGGGTGTAGGGAGTAGAGTGTAGCGTGTAGAGTGTAGGGTGTAGCGTGTAGGGTGTAGAGTGTAGCGTGTAGGGTGTAGGGTGTAGAGTGTAGAGTGTAGGGTGTATCGTGTAGGGTGTAGAGTGTAGCGTGTAGCGTGTATAGTGCAGGGTGTAGAGTGTAGCGTGTAGCGTGTAGAGTGTAGCGTGTAGGGTGTAGGGTGTAGGGTGTGGAGTGTAGTGTGTAGGGTGTAGCGTTTAGCGTGTAGAGTGTAGGGTGTAGCGTGTAGGGTGTAGGGTGTAGGGTGTAGAGTGTAGGGTGTAGCGTGTAGGGTGTAGAGTGTAGCGTGTAGGGTGTAGGGTGTAGAGTGCAGAGTGTAGCGTGTAGGGTGTAGAGTGTAGCGTGTAAGGTGTAGCGTGTAGGGTGTAGAGTGTAGCGTGTAGGGTGCAGGGTGTAGAATGTAACGTGTAGCGTGTAGCGTGTAGGGTGTAGCGTGTAGCGTGTAGGGTGTAGAGTGTAGGGTGTAGCGTGTAGGTTGTAGAGTGTAGCGTGTAGGGTGTAGCGTGTAGGGTGTAGCGTGTAGCGTATAGCGTGTAGCGTGTAGGGTGTAGAGCGTAGCGTGTAGAGTGTAGCATGTAGATTGTAGCGTGTAGGGTGTAGCGTGTAGGGTGTATCGTGTAGCGTGTGGGGCGTAGCGTGTAGCGTGTAGTGTGTAGGGTGTAGGGTGTAGAGTGTTGCGTGTAGGGTGTAGAGTGTAGCGTGTAGCGTGTAGGGTGTAGGGTGTAGCATGTAGGGTGTAGCGTGTAGGGTGTAGAGTGTAGCATGTAGCGTGTAGGGTGTAAAGTGTAGGGTGTAGTGTGTAGGGTGTAGAGTGTAGCGTGTAGCGTGTAGGGTGTAGAGTGTAGGTTGTAGCGTGTAGGGTGTAGGGTGTAGGGTGTAGCGTGTAGGATGTAGAGTGTAGCGTGTAGGGTGTAGAGTGTAACGTGTAGCGTATAGCGTGTAGCGTGTAGGGTGTAGAGCGTAGCGTGTAGCGTGTAGAGTGTAGCATGTAGATTGTAGCGTGTAGGGTGTAGCGTGTAGAGTGTAGCTTGTAGCGTGTAGGGTGTAGGGTGTAGAGTGTAGCGTGTAGCGTGTAGGGTGTAGGGTGTAGGGTGTAGCGTGTAGGGTGTATCGTGTAGCGTGTGGGGTGTAGCGTGTAGCGTGTAGTGTGTAGTGTGTAGGGTGTAGAGTGTAGCGTGTAGGGTGTAGAGTGTAGCGTGTAGCGTGTAGGGTGTAGGGTGTAGGGTGTAGCATGTAGTGTGTAGCGTGTAGGGTGTAGAGTGTAGCATGTAGCGCGTAGGGTGTAAAGTGTAGGGTGTAGCGTGTAGGGTGTAGAGTGTAGCGTGTAGGGTGTAGAGTGTAGGGTGTAGCGTGTAGGATGTAGTGTGTAGGGTGTAGCGTGTAGCGTGTAGGGTGTAGGGTGTAGAGTGTAGGGTGTAGCGTGAAGGGTGTATGGTGTAGGGTGTAGCGTGTAGGGTGTAGAGTGTAGCGTGTAGGGTGTAGCGTGTAGGGTGTAGCGTGTAGGGTGTAGCGTGTACGGTGTACGGTGTAGAGTGTAGGGTGTAGAGTGTAGCGTGTAGGGTTTAGAGTGTAGGGTGTAGCATGTAGGGTGTAGGGAGTAGCTTGTAGAGTGTAGCGTGTAGGGTGTAAAGTGTAGGGTGTAGAGTGTAGCCTGTAGCGTGTAAGGTGTAGAGTGTAGGGTGTAGGGTGTAGAGTGTAGCGTGTAGCGTGTAGCGTGTAGGGTGTAGCATGTAGAGTGTAGAGTGTAGTGTGTAGGGTGTAGGGTGTAGAGTGTAGGGTGTAGCGTGTAGGGTGTAGAGTGTAGCGTGTATAGTGTTGGGTGTAGCGTGTAGGGTGTAGAGTGTAGCGTGTAGCGTGTAGGGTGTAGAGTGTAGCGTGTAGGGTGTAGAGTGTAGCGTGTAGCGTGTAGGGTGTAGGGTGTAGTGTGTAGGGTGTAGAGTGTATCGTGTAGGGTGTAGAGTGTAGCGTGTATAGTGTAGGGTGTAGCGTGTAGGGTGTAGAGTGTAGCATGTAGCGTGTAGGGTGTAGAGTGTAGGGTGTAGAGTGCAGCGTGTAGCGTGTATAGTGTAGGGTGTAGCGTGTAGGGTGTAGAGTGTAGCGTGTAGGGTGTAGAGTGCAGCGTGTAGGGTGTAGGGTGTAGGGTGTAGAGTGTAGGGTGTAGCGTGTAGGGTGTAGAGAGTAGCGTGTAGAGTGTAGGGTGCAGAGTGTAGGGTGTAGCGTGTAGGGTGTAGAGTGTAGCGTGCAGCATGTAGAGTGTAGGGTGTAGCGTGTAGGGTTTAGAGTGTAGCGTGTAGCGTGTAGGGTGTAGAGTGTAATGTGTAGGGTGTAGCGTGTAGTGTGCAGGGTGTAGAGTGTAGCGTGTAGAGTGTAGCGTGTAGAGTGTAGGGTGTAGGGTGTAGCCTGTAGAGTGTAGCGTGTAGGGTGTAGGGTGTAGAGTGTAGCGTGTAGCGTGTAGGGTGTAGACTGTAGGGTGTAACATGTAGGGTGTAGGGTGTAGCGTGTAGGGTGTAGAGTGTAGCGTGTAGGGTGTAGAGTGTAGGGTTTAGGGTGTAGCATGTAGGGTGTAGGGTGTAGGGTGTAGCATGTAGCATGTAGGGTGTAGAGTGTAGCGTGTAGGGTGTAGCGTGTAGGGTGTAGAGTGTAGCGTGTAGCGTATAGCGTGTAGGGTGTAGAGTGTAGAGTGTAGCATGTAGCGTGTAGCGTGTTGCGTGTAGAGTGTAGAGTGTAGGGTGTAGCATGTAGGGTGTAAGGTGTAGCGTGTAGGGTGTAGAGTGTAGAGTGTAGAGTGTAGGGTGTACAGTGTAGAGTGCAGCGTGTAGGGTGTAGCGTGTAGGGTGTAGGGTGTAGAATGTACGGTGTAGCGTATAGGGTGTAGAGTGTAGTGTGTAGGGTGTAGGGTGTAGAGTGTAGGGTGTCGCGTGTAGGGTGTAGGGTGTACAGTGTAGAGTGCAGCGTGTAGGGTGTAGAGTGTAGCGTGTAGAATGTAGGGTGTAGCGTATAGGGTGTAGAGTGTAGCGTGTAGGGTGTAGGGTGTAGAGTGTAGGGTGTAGAGTGTAGAGTGTAGTGTGTAGCGTGAAGGGTGTAGAGTGTAGGGTGTAGTGTGTAGGGTGTAGAGTGTAGCGTGTAGGGTGTAGAGTGTAGCGTGTAGAGTGTAGCGTGTAGCGTGTAGGGTGTAGCGTGTAGGGTGTATGGTGTAGGGTGTAGAGTGTAGCGTGTAGCATGTAGCGTGTAGGGTGTAGAGTGTAGCGTGTAGGGTGTAGAGTGTAGGGTGTGGAGTGTAGGGTGTAGCATGTAGGTTGTAGGGTGTAGCGTGTAGGGTGTAGAGTGTAGCGTGTAGGGTGTAGCGTGTAGCGTGTAGGGTGTAGCGTGTAGCGTGTAGAGTGTAGCGTGTAAGGGTAGAGTGAGGATGTAGAGTGTTGGCTGTAGGGTGTAGAGTAGAGTGTAGAGTGTAGGGTGTAGAGTGTAGGGTGTAGAGTGCACATTTTTCCCCATTTCCCCACTGGGTCGTAACTTCTGTTAGAATGATCAGAGGTTGAAATGTTTTGCGTTTTCCTGCTCTTTCCAATGGCCTACAAGCATAACTGAAGCAGTGAGCAGCAGTCTCTATTAGTATAGGAGATAACAGAAAACATTTCACATTTTTCCCCATTTCCCCATTGGGTCATAACTTCTGTTACAATGATCAGAGGTTGAAATTTTTTGCGTTTTCCTGCTCTTTCCAATGGCCTACAAGCAAGGGAGTAGAGTGTAGGATGTAGGGTGTAGGGTGTAGAGTGTAGGGTGTAGGGTGTAGCGTATAGGGTGTAGCGTGTAGGGTGTAGAGTGTAGTGTGTAGGGTGTAGAGTGTAGCGTGTACGGTGTAGAGTGTAGCGTGTAGAATGTACAGTGTAGCGTGTAGATTGTAGCATGTAGCGTGAAGGGTGTAGGGTGTAGCGTGTAGCGGGTAGCGTGTAGAGTGTAGGGTGTAGGGTGTAGCGTGTAGAGTGTAGCGTGTAGCGTGTAGGGTGTAGGGTGTAGCGTGTAGGGTGTAGAGTGTAGCGTGTAGGGTGTAGGGTGTAGCGTGTAGGGTGTAGAGTGTAGCGTGTAGGGTGTAGAGTGTAGCGTGTAGGGTGTAGGGTGTAGCATGTAGGGTGTGGCGTGTAGGGTGTAGAGTGTAGCATGTAGCGTGTAGGGTGTAAAGTGTAGGGTGTAGCGTGTAGGGTGTAGCGTGTAGCGTGTAGGGTGTAGAGTGTAGGGTGTAGCGTGTAGGGTGTAGCGTGTAGGTTGTAGAGTGTAGCGTGTAGGGTGTAGAGTGTAGCGTGTAGGGTGTAGGGTGTAGC
Source organism: Ranitomeya variabilis (assembly GCF_051348905.1). Classification (NCBI taxonomy): domain Eukaryota; kingdom Metazoa; phylum Chordata; class Amphibia; order Anura; family Dendrobatidae; genus Ranitomeya; species Ranitomeya variabilis. Next base: position 731,462 of record NW_027508080.1, read on the forward strand.
GTGTAGCGTATAGCGTGTAGCGTGTAGGGTGTAGAGCGTAGCGTGTAGCGTGTAGATTGTAGCGTGTAGGGTGTAGCGTGTAGAGTGTAGCGTGTAGCATGTAGGGTGTAGAGTGTAGGGTGTAGCGTGTAGGGTGTAGAGTGTAGCGTGTAGGGTGTAGCGTGTAGGGTGTATCGTGTAGCGTGTAGCGTGTGGGGTGTAGCGTGTAGCGTGTAGGGTGTAGGGTGTAGAGTGTAGGGTGTAGCGTGTAGCGTGTAGGGTGTAGCATGTAGTGTGTAGCGTGTAGGGTGTAGAGTGTAGCATGTAGCGTGTAGGGTGTAAAGTGTAGCGTGTAGGGTGTAGAGTGTAGAGTGTAGCGTGTATAGTGTAGGGTGTAGAGTGTAGCGTGTAGGGTGTAGCGTGTAGGGTGTAGAGTGTAGCGTGTAGGATGTAGGGTGTAGCGTGTAGGGTGTAGCGTGTAGCGTGTAGGGTGTAGAGTGTAGGGTGTATCGTGTAGGGTGTAGAGTGTAGAGTGTAGGGTGTAGGGTGTAGCGTGTAGCGTGTAGGGTGTAGAGTGTAGCGTGTAAGGGTAGAGTGAGGATGTAGAGTGTTGGGTGTAGGGTGTAGAGTAGAGTGTAGAGTGTAGGGTGTAGAGTGCACATTTTTCCCCATTTCCCCACTGGGTCGTAACTTCTGTTAGAATGATCAGAGGTTGAAATGTTTTGCGTTTTCCTGCTCTTTCCAATGGCCTACAAGCATAACTGAAGCAGTGAGCAGCAGTCTCTATTAGTATAGGAGATAACAGAAAACATTTCACAATTTTCCCCATTTCCCAATTGGGTCATAAATTCTGTTACAATGATAAGAGGTTGAAATTTTTTGCGTTTTCCTGCTCTTTCCAATGGCCTACAAGCAAAAGTGAAGCGGTGAGCAGCAGTTTCTATTAGTATAGGAGATAACAGAAAACATTTCACATTTTTCCCCATTTCCCCATTGGGTCATAACTTCTGTTACAATGATCAGAGGTTGAAATTTTTTGCGTTTTCCTGCTCTTTCCAATGGCCTACAAGCAAGGGAGTAGAGTGTAGGATGTAGGGTGTAGGGTGTATAGAGTGTAGGGTGTAGGGTGTAGCGTATAGGGTGTAGAGTGTAGCGTGTAGGGTGTAGGGTGTAGAGTGTAGCGTGTAGGGTGTAGAGTGTAGCGTGTACGGTGTAGAATGTACAGTGTAGCGTGTAGATTGTAGCATGTAGCGTGAAGGGTGTAGGGTGTAGCGTGTAGCGGGTAGCGTGTAGAGTGTAGAGTGTAGGGTGTAGGGTGTAGCGTGTAGAGTGTAGCGTGTAGGGTGTAGCGTGTAGCGTGTAGCGTGTAGGGTGTAGGGTGTAGGGTGTAGCGTGTAGGGTGTAGAGTGTAGCGTGTAGGGTGTAGCGTGTAGGGTGTAGGGTGTAGCGTGTAGCGTATAGCGTGTAGCGTGTAGGGTGTAGAGTGTAGCGTGTAGGGTGTAGCGTGTAGAGTGTAGGGTGTAGCATGTAGGGTGTAGAGTGTAGGGTGTAGAGTGTAGCATGTAGCGTGTAGGGTGTAAAGTGTAGGGTGTAGCGTGTAGGGTGTAGCGTGTAGCGTGTAGGGTGTAGGGTGTAGCGTGTAGGTTGTAGAGTGTAGCGTGTAGGGTGTAGAGTGTAACGTGTAGCGTGTAGGGTGTAGGGTGTAGCGTGTAGCGTATAGCGTGTAGCGTGTAGGGTGTAGAGTGTAGCGTGTAGATTGTAGCGTGTAGGGTGTAGCGTGTAGAGTGTAGGGTGTAGCATGTAGGGTGTAGAGTGTAGGGTGTAGCGTGTAGGGTGTAGAGTGTAGCGTGTAGGGTGTAGCGTGTAGGGTGTAGCGTGTAGCGTGTGGGGTGTAGCGTGTAGCGTGTAGGGTGTAGGGTGTAGAGTGTAGGGTGTAGCGTGTAGGGTGTAGCATGTAGTGTGTAGCGTGTAGGGTGTAGAGTGTAGCATGTAGCGTGTAGGGTGTAAAGTGTAGCGTGTAGGGTGTAGAGTGTAGAGTGTAGCGTGTATAGTGTAGGGTGTAGCGTGTAGGGTGTAGAGTGTAGCGTGTAGGGTGTAGGGTGTAGCATGTAGCGTGTAGGGTGTAGAGTGTAGCGTGTAAGATGTAGGGTGTAGCGTGTAGCGTGTAGGGTGTAGAGTGTAGGGTGTATCGTGTAGGGTGTAGAGTGTAGAGTGTAGGGTGTATCGTGTAGGGTGTAGAGTGTAGAGTGTAGGGTGTATCGTGTAGGGTGTAGAGTGTAGCGTGTAGCCTGTATAGTGTAGGGTGTAGCGTGTAGGGTGTAGAGTGTAGCGTGTAGCCTGTAGGGTGTAGAGTGTAGCGTAAAGTGTAGGGTGTGGAGTGTAGGGTGTAGTGTGTAGGGTGTAGGGTGTAGCGTGTAGGGTGTAGAGTGTAGCATGTAGCGTGTAGCGTGTATGGTGTAGGGTGTAGAGTGTAGGGTGTAGCGTGTAGGGTGTAGAGTGTAGCGTGTAAGGTGTAGAGTGTAACGTGTAGCGTGTAGGGTGTAGAGTGTAGCGTGTAGGGTGTAGCATGTAGGTTGTAGAGTGTAGCGTGTAGGGTGTAGAGTGTAACGTGTAGCGTGTAGGGTGTAGAGCGTAGCGTGTAGCGTGTAGATTGTAGGGTGTAGGGTGTAGCGTGTAGCGTGTAGCGTGTAGGGTGTAGAGTGTAGCGTGTAGGGTGTAGGGTGTAGGGTGTAGAGTGTAGGGTGTAGCGTGTAGGGTGTAGGGTGTAGAGTGTAGCGTGTAGGGTGTAGCGTGTAGGGTGTATCGTGTAGCGTGTGGGGTGTAGCGTGTAGCGTGTAGTGTGTAGTGTGTAGGGTGTAGAGTGTAGCATGTAGGGTGTAGAGTGTAGCGTGCAGGGTGCAGGGTGTAGGGTGTAGCATGTAGGGTGTAGCGTGTAGGGTGTAGAGTGTAGAGTGTAGCATGTAGAGTGTAGCGTGTAGCGTGTAGGGTGTAGAGTGTAGGGTGTAGGGTGTAGGGTGTAGCGTGTAGGTTGTAGAGTGTAGCGTGTAGGGTGTAGAGTGTAACGTGTAGCGTGTAGGGTGTAGCGTGTAGCGTGTAGGGTGTAGAGCGTAGCGTGTAGCGTGTAGCATGTAGCGTGTAGCGTGTAGGGTGTAGCGTGTAGAGTGTAGCGTGTAGCGTGTAGGGTGTAGGGTGTAGAGTGTAGCGTGTAGCGTGTAGGGTGTAGGGTGTAGGGTGTATCGTGTAGCGTGTGGGGTGTAGAGTGTAGCGTGTAGGGTGTAGAGTGTAGCGTGTAGGGTGTAGAGTGTAGCGTGTAGGGTGTAGGGTGTAGAGTGTAGCATGTAGCGCGTAGGGTGTAAAGTGTAGGGTGTAGCGTGTAGAGTGTAGCGTGTAGAGTGTAGAGTGTAGGGTGTAGCGTGTAGGATGTAGCGTGTAGGGTGTAGCATGTAGGGTGTAGCGTGTAGGGTGTAGCGTGTAGCGTGTAGGGTGTACGGTGTAGGGTGTAGGGTGTAGCGTGTAGGGTGTAGCGTGTAGGGTGTAGCGTGTAGGGTGTAGCGTGTAGGGTGTAGAGTGTAGGGTGTAGAGTGTAGAGTGTAGCGTGTAGGGTTTAGAGTGTAGGGTGTAGCATGTAGGGTGTAGGGAGTAGCGTGTAGAGTGTAGCCTGTGGCGTGTAGGGTGTAAAGTGTAGGGTGTAGCGTGTAGGGTGTAGAGTGTAGCGTGTAGCGTGTAGGGTGTAGAGTGTAGGGTGTAGCGTGTAGGGTGTAGCGTGTAGGGTGTAGAGTGTAGCGTGTAGGGTGTAGCATGTAGGGTGTAGAGTGTAGTGTGTAGGGTGTAGGGTGTAGGGTGTAGAGTGTAGCGTGTAGGGTGTAGAGTGTAGGGTGTAGAGTGTAGGGTGTAGGGTGTAGCGTGCAGGGTGTAGGGTGTAGCGTGTAGCCTGCACCCTACACTCTACACGCTACACGATACACGCTACACTACACCCTACACGCTACTCTACACTCTACACCCTACACCCTACATCCTACACGCTACACTCTCACCCTACATTTCACATTTTTCCCCATTTCCCTGTTGGGTCATAACTTCTGTCAGAATGATCAGAGGTTGAATTTTTTTGCGTTTTCCTGCTCTTTCCAATGGCCTACAAGCAAAAGTTAAGCGGTGAGCAGCAGTCTCTATTAGTATAAGAGATAACGGAAAACATTTCACAATTTTACCAATTTCCCCATTGGGTCATAACTTCTGTTACAATGATCAGAGGTTGAAATTTTTTGCGTTTTCCTGCTCTTTCCAATGACCTACAAGCAAGGGAGTAGAGTGTAGGATGTAGGGTGTAGGGTGTAGCGTATAGGGTGTAGAGTGTAGCGTGTAGGGTGTAGGGTGTAGAGTGTAGCGTGTAGGGTGTAGAGTGTAGCGTGTAGGGTGTAGCGTGTAGCGTGTAGGGTGTAGATTGTAGCGTGTAGGGTGTAGGGTGTAGCGGGTAGCGTGTAGAGTGTAGGGTGTAGAGTGTAGCATGTAGCGTGTAGGGTTTAGAGTGTAGGGTGTCGTGTGTAGGGTGTACAGTGTAGAGTGTAGGGTGTAGGGTGTAGATTGTAGGGTGTAGCGTATAGGGTGTAGAGTGTAGCGTGTAGGGTGTAGGGTGTAGGGTGTAGAGTGTAGGGTGTAGAGAGTAGCGTGTAGAGTGTAGCGTGTAGGGTGTAGAGTGTAGGGTGTAGAGTGTAGCGTGCAGGGTGTAGAGTGTAGCGTATAGGGTGTAGAGTGTAGCGTGTAGGGTGTAGGGTGTAGAGTGTAGCGTGTAGGGTGTAGAGTGTAGCGTGTAGGGTGTAGCGTGTAGCGTGTAGGGTGTAGATTGTAGCGTGTAGGGTGTAGGGTGTAGCGGGTAGCGTGTAGAGTGTAGGGTGTAGAGTGTAGCATGTAGCGTGTAGGGTTTAGAGTGTAGGTTGTCGTGTGTAGGGTGTACAGTGTAGAGTGTAGCGTGTAGGGTGTAGATTGTAGGGTGTAGCGTATAGGGTGTAGGGTGTAGGGTGTAGGGTGTAGAGTGTAGAGTGTAGGGTGTAGAGAGTAGCGTGTAGAGTGTAGCGTGTAGCGTGTAGGGTGTAGAGTGTAGGGTGTAGAGTGTAGCGTGCAGGGTGTAGAGTGTAGCGTGTAGGGTGTAGAGTGTAGAGTGTAGGGTGTAGAGTGTAGCGTGTAGGGTGTAGAGTGTAGGGTGTAGGGTGTAGGGTGTAGAGTGTATGGTGTACTGTGTAGGGTGTAGAGTATAGCGTGTAGCGTGTAGGGTGTAGGGTGTAGCGTGTAGCATGTAGCGTGTAGCGTGTAGAGTGTAGCGTGTAGGGTGTAGTGTGTAGCGTGTAGGGTGTAGAGTGTAGCGTGTAGGGTGTAGCGTGTAGGGTGTAGAGTGTAGCGTGTAAGGGTAGAGTGAGGATGTAGAGTGTTGGGTGTAGGGTGTAGAGTAGAGTGTAGAGTGTAGGGTGTAGAGTGTAGGGTGTAGAGTGCACATTTTTCCCCATTTCCCCACTGGGTCATAACTTCTGTTACAATGATCAGAGGTTGAAATTTTTTGCGTTTTCCTGCTCTTTCCAATGGTCTACAAGCAAGGGAGTAGAGTGTAGCGTGTAGGGTGTAGGGTGTAGAGTGTAGCATGTAGGGTGTAGAGTGTAGCGTGTAGGGTGTAACGTGTAGAGTGTAGCATGTAGCGTGTAGGGTGTAGGGTTTAGAGTGTAGGGTGTCGCGTGTAGAGTGTACGGTGTAGGGTGTACAGTGTAGAGTGCAGCGTGTAGGGTGTAGAGTGTAGCGTGTAGCGTGTAGCGTGTTGGGTGTAGGGTGTAGAATGTAGGGTGTAGCGTATAGGGTGTAGAGTGTAGCGTGTAGGGTGTAGAGTGTAGCGTGTAGGGTGTAGAGTGTAGCGTGTAGGGTGTAGAGTGTAGTGTGTAGCATGAAGGGTGTAGAGTGTAGGGTGTAGTGTGTAGGGTGAAGAGTGTAGCGTGTAGCGTGTAGGGTGTAGAGTGTAGCGTGTAGCATGTAGCGTGTAGGGTGTAGAGTGTAGAGTGTAGCGTGTAGGGTGTAGAGTGTAGGGTGTGGAGTGTAGCGTGTAGGGTGTAGAGTGTAGCGTGTAAGGGTAGAGTGAGGATGTAGAGTGTTGGGTGTAGGGTGTAGAGTAGGGTGTAGAGTGTAGGGTGTAGAGTGCACATTTTTCCCCATTTCCCCACTGGGTCATAACTTCTGTTACAATGATAAGAGGTTGAAATTTTTTGCGTTTTCCTGCTCTTTGCAATGGCCTACAAGCAAAAGTGAAGCGGTGAGCAGCAGTTTCTATTAGTATAGGAGATAACAGAAAACATTTCACATTTTTCCCCATTTCCCCATTGGGTCATAACTTCTGTTACAATGATCAGAGGTTGAAATTTTTTGCGTTTTCCTGCTCTTTCCAATGGCCTACAAGCAAGGGAGTAGAGTGTAGGATGTAGGGTGTAACGTGTAGCGTGTAGGGTGTAGGGTGTAGCGTGTAGCGTATAGCGTGTAGCATGTAGGGTGTAGAGCGTAGCGTGTAGCGTGTAGAGTGTAGCGTGTAGATTGTAGCGTGTAGGGTGTAGCGTGTAGAGTGTAGCGTGTAGGGTGTAGAGTGTAGGGTGTAGCGTGTAGGGTGTAGAGTGTAGCGTGTAGGGTGTATCGTGTAGCGTGTGGGGTGTAGTGTGTACGGTGTAGAGTGTAGCGTGTAGGGTGTAGCATGTAGTGTGTAGCGTGTAGGGTGTAAAGTGTAGCGTGTAGGGTGTAGAAAGTAGAGTGTAGAGTGTAGCGTGTATAGTGTAGGGTGTAGGGTGTAGAGTGTAGCGTGTAGCATGTAGGGTGTAGGGTGTAGCATGTAGCGTGTAGGGTGTAGCGTGTAGGGTGTAGAGTGTAGCGTGTAGCGTGTAGGATGTAGGGTGTAGCGTGTAGCGTGTAGAGTGTAGCATGTAGGGTGTAGGGTGTAGAGTGTAGCATGTAGGGTGTAGGGTGTGGAGTGTAGTGTGTAGGGTGTAGTGTGTAGGGTGTAGCGTGTAGGGTGCAGAGTGTAGGGTGTAGGGTGTAGAGTGTAGCGTGTAGGGTGTAGAGTGTAGGGTGTAGGGTGTAGCGTGTAGGGTGTATCGTGTAGGGTGTAGAGTGTAGCGCGCAGCGTGTATAGTGTAGGGTGTAGCGTGTAGCGTGTAGGGTGTAGAGTGTAGCGTGTAGGGTGTAGGGTGTGGAGTGTAGTGTGTAGGGTGTAGTGTGTAGCGTGTAGGGTGTAGGGTGTATGGTGTAGAGTGTAGAGTGTAGAGTGTAGCGTGTAGGGTGTAGGTTGGAGAGTGTAGCGTGTAGGGTGTAGGGTGTGGAGTGTAGTGTGTAGGGTGTAGTGTGTAGGGTGTAGCGTGTAGGGTGCAGAGTGTAGGGTGTAGAGTGTAGCGTGTAGGGTGTAGGGTGTAGGGTGTAGCGTGTAGGGTGTATCGTGTAGGGTGTAGAGTGTAGCGCGTAGCGTGTATAGTGTAGGGTGTAGCGTGTAGCGTGTAGGGTGTAGAGTGTAGCGTGTAGGGTGTAGGGTGTGGAGTGTAGTGTGTAGGGTGTAGTGTGTAGCGTGTAGGGTGTAGGGTGTATGGTGTAGAGTGTAGAGTGTAGAGTGTAGCGTGTAGGGTGTAGGTTGGAGAGTGTAGCGTGTAGGGTGTAGAGTGTAGCGTGTAGGGTGTAGGTTGGAGAGTGTAGCGTGTAGGTTGTAGAGTGTAGCGTGTAGGGTGTAGAGTGTAACGTGTAGGGTGTAGGGTGCAGCGTGTAGCGTATAGCGTGTAGCGTGTAGGGTGTAGAGCGTAGCGTGTAGCGTATAGCGTGTAGCGTGTAGCGTGTAGATTGTAGGGTGTAGGGTGTAGAGTGTAGCGTGTAGCGTGTAGGGTGTAGAGTGTAGGGTGTAGGGTGTAGCGTGTAGGGTGTAGAGTGTAGCGTGTAGCGTGTAGGGTGTATCGTGTAGGGTGTAGCGTGTAGGGTGTAGGGTGTAGGGTGTAGGGTGTAGCATGTAGGGTGTAGAGTGTAGGGTGTAGGGTGTAGGGTGTAGCGTGTAGCGTGTAGGGTGTAGGGTGTAGCGTGTAGAGTGTAGGGTGTAGGGTGTAGGGTGTAGTGTGTAGGGTGTAGGGTGTAGGGTGTAGCGTATAGCGTGTAGCGTGTAGATTGTAGCATGTAGATTGTAGCGTGTAGGGTGTAGGGTGTAGCGTGTAGAGTGTAGCGTGTAGGGTGTAGCGTGTAGGGTGTAGAGTGTAGCGTGTAGGGTGTAGGGTGTAGGGTGTAGCGTGTAGGGTGTATCGTGTAGCGTGTGGGGTGTAGCGTGTAGTGTGTAGGGTGTAGAGTGTAGAGTGTAGCGTGTAGCGTGTAGCGTGTAGCGTGTAGCGTGTAGGGTGTAGAGTGTAGCATGTAGCGCGTAGGGTGTAAAGTGTAGGGTGTAGCGTGTAAGGTGTAGAGTGTAGCGTGTAGAGTGTAGGGTGTAGCGTGTAGGATGTAGCGTGTAGGGTGTAGCGTGTAGCGTGTAGGGTGTAGCGTGTACGGTGTAGGGTGTAGGGTGTAGGGTGTAGGGTGTAGGGTGTAGGGTGTAGCGTGTAGGGTGTAGAGTGTAGAGTGTAGGGTGTAGAGTGTAGCGTGTAGGGTGTAGGGTTTAGAGTGTAGGGTGTAGCATGTAGGGTGTAGGGAGTAGCGTGTAGAGTGTAGCATGTAGCGTATAGGGTGTAGAGTGTAGCGTGTAGCGTGTAGCGTGTAGAGTGTAGAGTGTAGCGTGTAGGGTGTAGAGTGTAGGGTGTAGAGTGTAGCGTGTAGAGTGTAGAGTGTAGCATGTAGGGTGTAGGGTGTAGCGTGTAGGGTGTAGAGTGTAGCATGTAGGGTGTAGAGTGTAGCATGTAGGGTGTAGAGTGTAGCATGTAGGGTGTGGAGTGTAGCATGTAGCGTGTAGGGTGTAGGGTGTAAAGTGTAGGGTGTATCATGTAGGGTGTAGGGTGTAGCGTGTAGGGTGTAGGGTGTAGCGTGTAGCCTACACCCTACACTCTACATGCTACACGCTACACTACACCCTACACGCTACTCTACACTCTACACCCTACACCCTACATGCTACACTCTCACCCTACATTTCACATTTTTCCCCATTTCCCTATTGGGTCATAACTTCTGTCAGAATGATCAGAGGTTGAATTTTTTTGCGTTTTCCTGCTCTTTCCAATGGCCTACAAGCAAAAGTTAAGCGGTGAGCAGCAGTCTCTATTAGTATAAGAGATAACGGAAAACATTTCACAATTTTCCCCATTTCCCCATTGGGTCATAACTTCTGTTACAATGATCAGAGGTTGAAATTTTTTGCGTTTTCCTGCTCTTTCCAATGGCCTACAAGCAAAAGTGCAGCGGTGAGCAGCAGTTTCTATTAGTATAGGAGATAACGGAAAACATTTCACAATTTTCCCAATTTCCCCATTGGGTCATAACTTCTGTTACAATTATCAGAGGTTGAAATTTTTTGCGTTTTCCTGCTCTTTCCAATGGCCTACAAGCATATATGAAGCGGTGAGTCTCTATTAGTATTGGAGATAACAGAAAACATTTCACATTTTTCCCCATTTCCCCATTGGGTCCTATACTAATAGAAACTGCTGCTCACCGCTTCGCTTGTAGACCATTGGAAAGAGCAGGAAAACGCAAAAAAAATTCAACCTCTGATCATTGCAACAGAAGTTATGACCCAATGGGGAAATGGAGAAAATTGTGAAATGTTTTCCGTTACCTCCTATACTAATAGAGACTGTTGCTCACCGCTTCATATATGCTTGTAGGCCATTGGAAAGAGCAGGAAAACGCAAAAAATGTCAACCTCTGACCATTGTAACAGAAGTTATGTCCCAATGAGGAAATGGGGAAAATTGTGAAATGTTTTCCGTTATCTCCTATACTAATAGAGACTGCTGCTCACCGCTTCATATATGCTTGTAGGCCATTGGAAAGAGCAGGAAAACGCAAAAAATTTCAACCTCTGATCATTCTAACACAAGTTGTGACCCAATGGGGAAATGTGGAAAAATGTGAAATGTTTTCCGTTATCTCCTATACTAATAGAAACTGCTGCTCACCGCTTCACCTTTGCTTGTAGGCCATTGGAAAGAGCAGGAAAACGCAAAAAATTTCAACCTCTTATCATTGTAACAGAAGTTATGACCCAATGGGGAAATGGGGAAAATTGTGAAATGTTTTCCGTTATCTCTTATACTAATATAGACTGCTGCTCACCGCTTCATATATGCTTGTAGGCCATTGGAAAGAGCAGGAAAACGCAAAAAATTTTGACCTCTGATCATTGTAACAGAAGTTATGGACCCAATGGGGAAATGGGGAAAAATGTGAAATGTTTTCCGTTATCTCCTATACTAATAGAAACTGCTGTGTTATGACCCCAATGGCGAGGGTCTCAGAGATATCAGCACGTCTGCGAAGTACAAACATCCAGCTCATAGGGCAGTGGTAACTGGGTTGACCATATATCTACTCCTAACGCCAACACTAGAAGTAGCCAGGGAACATGCCTACGTTGGTCGCTAGATGTCTCGCGCCAGCCGGAGAGCTAACTACCCCTAGAAGAGGAAATCAAAGACCTCTCTTGCCTCCAGAGAAAAGACCCCAAAAGTTGGATACAAGCCCCCCACAAATAATAACGGTGAGGTAAGAGGAAATGACAAACACAGAGATGAACTAGATTTAGCAAAGAGAGGCCCACTTTCTAATAGCAGAATGTAGTAAGATAACTTATATGGTCAACAAAAACCCTATCAAAAATCCACGCTGGAGATTCAAGAACCCCCGAACCGTCTAACGGCCCGGGGGGAGAACACCAGCCACCCTAGAGCTTCCAGCAAGGTCAGGATACAGATTATATACAAGCTGGACAAAAAATGCAAACAAAAACGAATAGCAAAAAGCAAGAAAGCAGACTTAGCTTAATCAAGCAGGAACCAGGATCAGTAGACAAGAGCACTACAGGTTAGCTCTGATATCAACGTTGCCAGGCATTGAACTGAAGGTCCAGGGAGCTTATATAGCAACACCCCTGACCTAACGACCCAGGTGAGCATACAAGGGATGACAGACATACCCAGAGTAAAATCACTAGTAGCCACTAGAGGGAGCCAAAAGGTAAATTCACAACAGTACCCCCCCTTAGTGAGGGGTCACCGAACCCTCACCAAGACCACCAGGGCGATCAGGATGAGCGGCGTGAAAGGCACGAACTAAATCGGCCGCATGCACATCAGAGGCGACCACCCAGGAATTATCCTCCTGACCATAGCCCTTCCACTTGACCAGGTACTGAAGCCTCCGCCTGGAGAGACGAGAATCTAAGATCTTCTCCACCACGTACTCCAACTCGCCCTCAACCAACACCGGAGCAGGAGGCTCAGCAGAAGGAACCACAGGCACAATGTACCGCCGCAACAAGGACCTATGAAATACGTTGTGAATGGCAAACGACACCGGAAGATCCAGGCGAAAGGATACAGGATTAAGGATCTCCAATATCTTGTAAGGACCAATGAATCGAGGCTTAAATTTGGGAGAGGAGACCTTCATAGGAACAAATCGAGAAGACAGCCATACCAAATCCCCAACACGAAGTCGGGGACCCACACCGCGGCGGCGGTTAGCAAAACGCTGAGCCTTCTCCTGTGACAACTTCAAGTTGTCCACCACATGATTCCAGATCCGCTGCAACCTATCCACCACAGAATCCACTCCAGGACAGTCAGAAGGCTCCACATGTCCCAAGGAAAAACGAGGATGGAAACCGGAGTTGCAGAAAAATGGCGAAACCAAGGTGGCAGAACTAGCCCGATTATTAAGGGCAAATTCAGCCAACGGCAAGAAGGTCACCCAATCATCCTGATCAGAAGAGACAAAACACCTCAAATACGCCTCCAGAGTCTGATTAGTTCGTTCCGTTTGTCCGTTAGTCTGTGGATGAAAAGCGGACGAAAACGACAAATCAATGCCCATCCTACCACAAAAGGATCGCCAGAACCTGGAAACAAACTGGGATCCTCTGTCCGACACAATATTCTCAGGAATGCCGTGCAAACGAACCACGTTCTGGAAGAACACAGGAACCAGATCAGAAGAGGAAGGCAGCTTAGGCAAAGGAACCAGATGGACCATCTTGGAGAAACGATCACATATCACCCAGATGACAGACATGCCCTTAGACACCGGAAGATCCGAAATGAAATCCATAGAGATGTGTGTCCAAGGTCTCTTCGGGACAGGCAAGGGCAAGAGCAACCCGCTGGCACGAGAACAGCAAGGCTTAGCTCGAGCACAAGTACCACAGGACTGCACAAATGACCGCACATCCCTTGACAAGGAAGGCCACCAAAAGGACCTGGCCACCAGATCTCTGGTGCCAAAAATTCCCGGGTGCCCTGCTGTCATGATCTCTGCAAGCAGAGATCATAGCAAGCCTATAGAGGGACAAGCTCTCGGAAGATGGAACTATACTGACCATGAACTAAGCCTGCCGCGCAACTAGAAATAGCCAGGTAGCATTTCCTATTTATCGCTAGATGCCCAGCTCTGGCCTAAGACCTAAATAGCTAGCAGAGGGAAATATAAGACCTGGCTCACCTCTAGAGAAATATTCCAAAGAAGACAGTAGCCCCCCACATATAATGACGGTGAGTTCAGATGAAACAACAAACGCAGCAGGAAAATAGTCTTAGCAAATTTGAGGTCCGCTTACTAGATAGCAGAAGACAGATAGTATACTTTCATGGTCAGCAGAAAAACACTAACAAAACACCATCCAGAGATTACCTTAAACTCTGGCATTAACTCATAACGCCAGAGTAGCAATCCCTGATCAACGAGAGCTTTCCAGACACAGTAACAAAACTTCAGCTGTGAACTGGAACAAATAGGCAAAACAAAACATGGACAAAAGTCCAACTTATCTAGTAGTTGTCTAGAAGCAGGAACAAGCACTGAGAGGCATCAGATAACATTGTTGACCGGCAAGAAACCACCAGAGAAATGAGCTTAAATAGCGACACCCACTACTGATGGAACCAGGTGAAACAGGAAAGAGGATGACAAGTCCAATTCCACAAGCGGCCACCGGGGGAGCCCAGAATCCAAATTCACAACAGTACCCCCCCCTCAAGGAGGGGGCACCGAACCCTCACCAGATCCACCAGGGCGACCAGGATGAGCCCTATGGAAGGCACGAACAAGATCAGAAGCATGAACATCAGATGCATTGACCCAAGAATTATCCTCCTGGCCGTAACCCTTCCAGTTGACCAGAT